>NW_015094506.1:13743589-14058075 GCF_001431845.1 Calidris pugnax | reverse complement strand
GCCCCGTCCCGCTCCCCGCGGCGCCGGGGGTCGGGTCCGCCGAGCGGCGTCCCCCGCGCCCGCTGCGAGCTCCGCGGAAAGGCAGCCCCGGGGGTCGGTGGCAGCGGCGGGGACGGAGCGGGCTGGGCCGGGCAGGTACCGTTAGACGGGGGGAACGGAAGGTCCCTTGGGCGCCTTCGGTTCTTCCAAATAACGCCCGGAGAGGACAGCGGGGTCTCTCTTCTGCCGCGTTACCGAATAACGCGCAACAGTGATTCCTCACACCGACCGAGAGAGGCTTCGGTGATTCAAACACCCGTGTTAAATATTTGTATTTTTTCTTTCCTAGCTGGTAGGTGAGGAGAATGGGGATTATTTGAGACATTAAAACTTTTCCCGTTATCCCGACGCATCGTAAACGCGTCTTAATCGTACCCAGGGATCCATTCCGAGCTCCTCCAGGACCAATCGGACCTGGACGTTACAATCATGTGTAGAAAATCAATTAAAAAAAATCTCTTCCTAGCAGAATCGGAAAATATGGTTAAGATCAGCTGCAATAGCGAGACTAACAATGTTTTACATTTTTTTGACTTCATATAGGTATTGAAGTATTTTTTTTTGAGAAGGTCCTTTTTTGTATGAAACAGTTTGTAAGAAGTAGTTAGATTTCTGCAAGTGCAACTAAAAAAAAAAAAAAAAAAACAACTGAAAATTGATTTATACATTGAAGTTTTTCTTAATTAGCTGATTTAATGTGTGCCTTGGGGGCTTCGGGGCATTTCCTATCTATGTATGTATTGATGGTAAGTATCTAATTGTGTTTGGAAAAAATAAGATCGGACTGAAAGAAATTACCGAGATTGTGAGAAAAACCCAGAGCAAGTGTCTTATCGTATGTTACATGCTATCTTTGCAGTTTTTAATTTCAATATAGTTTTAAATTTTTTTTGCCTGTTTCCCAGACAAAAAAAAAATCCTGTAACGTATCGCACGACTTTTTTTAGTAATGTGAGATAAATAAAAATAGAAAAAAAATAGGAAATGTTTTAATTTGTTATTAAGAAACTACAGAGGAATATTTCTTATCTCTACCACTCAGATTTTACCTAAAGACAAATAGTTCCTGCAATCCTTATACAAAATATATGAAACGATCTCTTTTAATAAGTTAACATTTTGCAGAAACTCTCTGTATTTTGTAACCATAACAAACTTAATTGGAAACAATTCCACTTTACAAATCCAAGAGAAGGTATATGGAATCTATTGAGTTTGTAAAGTGAAGTTAATTTTCGGTTTCATTTGCTTCTTGATTTGCCAGTTCACAGCTATTTAGTTTAGTTTACAGTTATTTTGTATTTTCTTAGAAATAGAGATTTTTACATCTGCTTCCAAGTTTAAAGGCATGTTTGTCAATAGCGTTATACTGCTTATCTTCTACGAAAATCTGTTTTGGGCTAAAATTCCTTATCTGTGCAGCTCTAGTTGAAGCTGATTTCATGGATTATTAACTACTTTAGTGGCAGAGTGAAAGTATTCAAGTTCTCTTATGCAGTCTCCTTAAACTGAAAAAAATTAGATTATATTTCCAGATAGAATTCTTAGTTAAAATTCTGTGTGATATAGTACTTTTACTCTGTTTGTGATTAGTATTACAAATTCCTCTTCCACGATCTCTCTTTATGCAGTCACATTGACTCTGGTTCCTTGTGAAACTGCTTTATAGGAAGCCTTGAGTTTAGTCCCCCCGCATTTAACCAGTTATTTCCCTCCCCCACTTTGTGTACAGTGAACTATGGGATTACTAAAGTGGAAGGACAGCCTCTTCACACGGAGCTGAGCAGGCCCATGGACAATTGCAGCAACCTCAGGATGTCCCCAGTGAAGGGGATGCAGGAGAAAGGGGAACTGGATGAACTCGGTGATAAGTGTGACAGCAATGTCTCCAGCAGCAAGAAGAGGAGACACAGAACAACTTTCACCAGTTTGCAGCTGGAGGAATTGGAGAAAGTATTCCAGAAAACTCACTACCCTGATGTCTATGTAAGAGAACAGCTGGCTCTGAGAACAGAGCTCACTGAGGCCAGAGTCCAGGTAGGAACCAAACTTCAACATTTCCATGACAAGTTGTGCATTGTAGGAACTGGTGAACGACACCCCTGGGGATTGTACAAAAGTCCATAAAGCTAAAGTAAATAGCTCGTTTTGCTTTATTTCTTTATGGATCTGAGCTGCTACACTGCAGTACTAAAATTGCTTGTTATGTTTTTAAATGGCTTGTGGTGTTGTTCTAGAAACTTGTTTAAAGGATGAAAAAACAACATCAGTAGTAAAGCAATCTTGATGTCTGTTAGTCCTGTTTTACTGTCAGAATTCCGGGCAGTGAATACACGAAGTGTTACGTTTAAAGATCCCTTTAAAGAGATCTGTTGCATGTACTTCAGACTGATGATGATGCAGAACTCGGCCACAGAGCATTCTCTGTGTGTTACGGCATGAAAAGTACAATCTAAAAAGTAAGAAAATTCCTTGTTTAGATCCTAAGAGTATGCAGTGAAGCTGCACGTACATAGATGTGTATATGTATATATGTGTGTGTGTTAGTGTCTGTACAGAGCAAGGACATAATTCTTTCACCTCTATTGTACAGAATGAGCTTAAAAATCACAAAATTGGGGAGTACGTTTACTGGTTTTTAAACTTGCATAACAAATGGATAATGTTATTCTAATTTTTGGAATGAAACATACTGTTGACCACATAGCGCAGTATTTGAGATCTTAACTGCATATGAAGTTGATTCATTCAGTATGTGCTCAAGCAGTAATCTCAACAATATTTATGGCTTTGGACGTGTAATGGTGAGAAAAGAAGCTAAATATCCAGGAAATGCAGCCCTTCCCCCATTCAGACGTCTTCCCTTAGAAAAGGGTGTGAGCTGCATTTTGTGAGTTTATCCTATTTTTAGAGATCTTCCCCACCCTGGTAATGCTTATAATTTCAATTTAGAGAATAGCAGTCCTGTTGATTCTTACAGACTGGGATTAATTTTTTTAATTTAGTGACTTGAATATGATAACAACTTCACAACTTGTAATTAAACACATACTCACACATGCATATGAAGAAAGAGACGTCAGTGCACATGCATACAACTGAAATTAAACCAGGAACATTTTCAGAAACGAACTCAGCTAATTAATTTTATAAAGAAGTGTTTTTCTCATGTCTATTCAACCAGACAGCATATTCACTGTTGTCATCAGAAAATAGAGCCCAAAATCATGTCCCAGTTACATTGATACAATATCAGTGATGCTGATGGAATTTAGTTCAGTGGCTTTTAACTCTTCAGGCTCTGTGCAATCGCTCTCCTGTTGAATTTGTTGCATTTTTCTAAGTGTGACTTCCACTCATTAGGTTTCAGTCTTGACTTAAAGAAAAAGCTTTCACAACGTTAAAATACCATTCTTCCAATATCGTAATTCCGGAATAATGAGAACCATTCCAAGAACAGATCAATATTCAGAACAGGAAGGGGGGAATAGGGCTAAAATGTGTCAACTGACTTTTTGTCACTTTTTTTTCTAAGTGTTGGAAGCTTCATATGGTAAAAATACTAAAAATAAGAGAATAAATGTGAAAACATATGTCTTCACCAGACTTTCAAAGAATAGCTATTTCTATTTTATTTAAGCATGTTCTCCCCTTTCTTAAAAGATAACCAGTCTTTGCATTTCTCACATGCTAAATATGAAGGGAAATGGTGATCATTTTTATCCAGAGTAGCAACAGTATTCCATCACAAGATTAAGCAATTTAAGAGGCCTTACATCATTAGAGGCAAGCATCTGGCAATGCAAGGATAACAAGCAGCAGATTTTTACATTGCTTTGTGGAGGCAAATGGTTACTTTATCTCTGCCAAGAGACAGTTTCTAGTAAAGTGATGTAAACAGAAACATTTTGGGGGATTGTCAAAGGGAAAAAATGTGTGTTTTTTTTCTCATTCAGTTACTATAAATTCAAGCAAATTGTTTGATTTAGTTTAGCAGAGTGATCAGCTGGATACCTTACCCACATTTCCCTTCACCGCCATTTCATCAAGATCCAATTTAATATTTGTCCTGCATACATGCAGAGAGAGCCAACCTGAACCTAATTTATCTAAGTTGTTTTCTTTCCTGCTGCATGTCAGTGAAGTAATTGGCACCCATTTTAAGGAGATTGTCAAGGTCTTTTTTCAATGAAAGAGCCTCATTACTAAATTCCCTTAGCGTGTTCTTGATGCCTCCTGTGGAGAGAGCAGAATATTTTTTTTCTTTTTCTTTTCTTTTTGCTGAGCCTCAGGCATCATAAATAATATAAATTTACCAGCAAGCTCCCTAAGAATATATACTTAGCATTTATGTGCGTGGGCCTTGTTTTGATTGCCAAGTAAATTTTAAAAGATTGTACATACTAAATTTGCAACAAGTTTGTGGAAATTAAAATGAGCAAAATTGTGCTCTGGTTTCTGAAGCAGCATCAAAGGACAGCTGAGTTCTCCAAAGATCAAGGCAAAACCTGAATTATAAAGCAAACAGTGTTATTTTAAATATCCCACTATCAGGGATCTGAAAATATCCCTCAAAATGAGATTCATAGGCAGTGTCTTTATTAAAAAAATTTATTAATGTATGTATCTATCCAAACAGATTCACGATCTATTTAGCAGGAAGAATAACCAATGGCATTGTTTCCATAAAAAAATAATGGTTCTGTTAGCGGTGTGACTTATTTAAAAAGAATTGGAATGAGTTTGCTCATGGCTGAACAATAAAGACTTAGTTGGATAATATTACTTTTATAAATGAACAGTTACATTCTTAGCAATTCCTTTAATTCACCAGGATAAGTCTTAGCTAGTCCAAACTAAACTGTTTGAATTTTTTTTTTTTTTGAAGACCACAGGACAATGACAGAAATCAGTCACAGCAAGAAGTATGCATATAATAGGTTTTGACATAACACCCGACACTCAAAATATTACAGAATAGTCCAAAGGTTATTGAAGCATAAAAAATAACCTTTAGTTGACAAGACGGCATTTTGTCAGATCTAAATTATTTCAGAGTCTAATTGTAAAGTGCTATTCTTTATTTTTCCATTGTCAGAAACACAGATTTTCCTAACACAAATGTGAAAAAATGTCGCAATAGTTTTAAGACTGTCTGTGATCTCCTGATTTTGTATTATCTTCCTGCTCTATTAGCCTTGCTTGTAAAAACTTTTTCTGCAGCACTGACTACTGTCCTGGTGCCAGCTTTTCCTGCCCTTTCATTAGGGCACTTGACAAAGATTACATATACTTCTAGGAGGCAGATCATAGGTAGTCATATTAAGTCAGTGGGCATATACAATTCAGAGAAAGTTTATTTACAATTTGACTTGCTGTTACTTGGTAATTTTCCTCTATAGAACAGAACTCTGTCAAAATCGGCACTGCCTGATGGACTGATATTTCTGATCTCTCCTCTGCCATTTTTTTTTTTTTTGTGGCTCTAGAAAGGAAATATCATATACCTTTAAATCAGTCAGAAATAACTTAAGCAGGCCTGACACTGAGAATATTGAAATTGCAAGAAATTCATCCAGAGGTGGAGAACATCCCTTTCAAAGATAAACAGAAATTTTCAAAGCTACTGTCCAAAATGTCTTGGCTTTTTCCTAAGACTCTTTGTTCACTATGTAATTAGGTTTACCTTGATGACTGTTTCATCATTTACCATAGGTTTGGTTCCAGAATCGAAGAGCAAAATGGAGGAAAAGAGAACGCTATGGTCAAATCCAGCAAGCTAAGAGCCATTTTGCTGCCACTTATGATATATCTGTTCTTCCAAGGACTGACAGCTACCCTCAGGTACGGTAAAGACCACATAGTACTTTGCCTTCTCTTCTGTCCTTAGGCACTCATGTGCACAGAAGTGCATGAAGACTTTCCTGCATTTAGCTTTCAGTGTTCTTTAGACGTGTCGACAGGACCTGCCGCTGTGAACAACATTTTCGACTTCCAATATGTATAATTAATGCTTAAAATACAAGTATTTTTTAAACAACAGTCTTAGGAGCTGCAGAGTTTTGCGTAAGTTATGTACTGACAATGGCTGTGCAGTGAAGTCTTTTCTGCACATAAAATTCTGTGGGGATTTGAATCACTTCTAGGTCCATACAAAAATTCTGGATGAAGTGTAGGCTCATTCAGATTGACAGGAATGATGTATTTTTATACGGTAAGGTTAGAATGTCACTTCTAAGATATTTATGTTCATAGGTACAACTGCCTTAACAACTCTGGTCTTGTATACCTTGGTAAGGTGTGGCATAAACTATGTGATCTCTAGGCAACTTCCTTCTGATGTGTTAAACATGCACACTTTATTGACCTCAATAGATCATTGAATACAGCAAGTCTTCTAGTAACATGAAACCATATTATGGCCACATAGAATCAGAATTGATTGTATATGGCTGGGAGAGGGAAGCAGGAGCACTCTCAGGCAGTAGTAATTTGGGTTTTGGTTTTTTTTTTTCCTTTTTCAGTTCTCCATTAGTATAAAGTAAGGTATTACTGTGTAATAAGATCAGAATCTTCTGTTTCTCTTCTCCAGTCCTTTGGTTTATTGCCTTGCCTCACTCTCTGCTATTGTTTTTCTGCTTGCTTGTTTTAGTACATTGAATACTTTTATTCTGAAGCCATTGTTTTTCATGTCTCTAGCTTCCCATTACTTTTACCACATAATTAAAAAGAAAAAAAAGCACCATACAAAGCAAAAGTGTTGTATCGGTCCTTGTGGTGGAGTCCTTCCACTGTTCGTGTCCTAGTGCTCTTCTAGGTCATTAGGTAGCAGGGTCTCTGCCAGCCTCAGGAAATTATTTGTATTCTATGTGGGCTTGCTTTGGTCGTGCTCTACATTGGCTGAACGTGGTTAGCTTTGAGCCAGAGGCCTTCGGCCCATGTGTCATCTACCCAGTTTAAAGTGCTTTAGCTCTGACGAGGTTGCATGTTACTAAGCTTGGTGCCAGGGCCAGAGCTGGTTTGTGTTCCAGCAGCTCAGAACATCCACACAACCATTTCACTGCTGGTGACATTTACCAGTCTCCTGGTTTTTATTTTAGAACGTAACAGTGCATTAGCCCAAATTACAGCAGAAACCACTGAATGATACACTGTGTTTAAGAGGGAGGACACAATATGTGTTTGAGACCTATCTAGGTGGAGGTGTGCAAAAAGACCTTAAGCACTCCTAGGCAGATTCACAGAAACATAGATGCTTGGTCACTCACAGACCTCACTCAAGGTGTACAAGTATTTTTGAAGGCCTTTCTGACTCATCTATAGCATCACAACAGATGATACAAGGAATAGTACTTAAGCTTTGGGCTTTGTACTCAGTTCACTAGACTAAATTTAGTGTCTCCAAGCTCATCTTATAGTTTTAGTAGAACTTAATCTACAAATATTCCCAATTAACAGAAGTTTCATTAGCATAAGGAAATGGAATAATGTAAGCCATTGGTAAACACTTCAAATAGTTGTCCTAAAATTAATGTTTTTAAAAAAGAAACACTTTTGAATGAAATATCTATACTGTAGTTTCAGATTGTTAAAAGGATGAATGAATTAACTACATTTTTATTAACAGATGTGTTAAAAAACATCTTTCCTACGCTGATGATGCAACTAAGTTTCAGCCTGGCAAAGCATTCTATCATTAATTTATAAGTTCTCAAAACCAGGAGGTTGAAATGGAAATGTTGGTTCCATAATCTTAAATAAAGCATCTCTAAAATGTGTAGAAATATAGCATGTATACTCATTCATAAACATAAATGTGTAGTACTCATCTACAACCACAGACTAACACACTGCTGGTAGACAGGCCGTCACAAACACGTAATGGAGTCTGGTCACCTGCATGAGAAAGCTGTGTTGTGCTGTACTGTAGGGTACTTCATGAACAGGAACAAAGAGCTGAATGAAGGTGTGAGACCACTCTACATTGGTTACTTCAGCTGAGTGCTTGCATACATAGCTTGGCTACATGATAAAAGCAAGGTATCTTGCTCCTCAGTGAAGAAAGTGGCTACTTTGCTGCATACTGGACTATTATCTGTATCCAGGCAATTATCACAGAACAGTCAATGCAAGTTCACGTTCTTCCTAACCTGGTGGTAATTCTTCATAGTTTCATATTCTTAAATCTCCATTTTCATTAAAACCATGTGTGTATCATATATATACTATTTCCAGTGACAATCTTTGAGGCGATGAAAATCCGTATTAAAAACACAATGACCGCTAACATCACTACATGCAAATCTTTTGAACTAGATATCCATTTAGAAGTGCCTCACTTATGGAAAATAAATATACAGTACATGACTTGCTATAAACACCTTGATCTATCCTACAGTTCAAACAGAAAGAAATATATTTAAAATTGTGATCTGCATGTTTGGTTTTAGTGTTACAGATTAATTTCTCAGAACAATTCCATTATTTCAGTACAGATAATGCAAGAAAAGAAATTACATATCCTTATTTTTTTAATTTTTATTTTAAATTTTTTTTCTTTTTTTCCGTCTTTTTTTTTTTTTCCATCTCTGATTTTCCTTCTTTTTTTTTTTCCTGTATACAAACACTTTTATTGTGACATTGACATCACTAAATATTAGACAGGCTTTGCCATACTTTTGAATAACTAGTTTTTCTTGGGGCTTGTGGAACACAGTTCACTAGAGCTTGTTTATGATGCCTTTGTTAACATGGGGGAAAACAGACTCTCTGTTGCTGGCAAAAAAATATAGGATGATGTTGAAAAGGGATAAAATAAAGCTGAGATATTTACTGCTGTGTGGCAGAAGAAACAGGAACAAATGTGAATTTCTGGTGTGAATTATATGAATTTACAGTTTGAAGATTTCTGTTTTGAGTCCCACTACGGATATGTTCCCAAAACAGACATCCCGCTTGCATTCCAGCAGGAACATCAGTCCCTTTTGCAGTCAACAGAGGGTATGGAGACCCCTGCTTAGTCTCTTCACCAGATATCTCATCAGGCACAAATTAAGAACATGATGCTGTTTAGTTTTGTGTGGCAATGTAAACCTGAAATGTTTTCCTGTGTGGAAATAATCTTTTCAACTTACTTCAGATAGAAGGTTGGCTCTAAATCAGAGGATGGTTGAGGTTGGAAGGGACCTGTTGGAGGTCTAGTCCAACCCCCATTTCTATAATTTGTCCTCATTTTGCTATTAAATTACACATCTTTATCTTCAAAACAGCAATTAACAATTTAGAATTTTTTTTTCTTTTTTCTAGACCATCATTGCTTGCTTTGTTAATTCAGTCTAATGTTAATTGTTTTTATAGTATATTTACTTCAGGTGTATTTTTTTTGTGCAAAATAGTTGCTCAGCTGGCTGCAAAGAAATTAAGTATCTCCTAAACTGTCCAAATTCTGCATGCATAGGTCTTCCACTAATTATACTGGCAACACCTGGATTACAGAGGAGGACAGTTAGTAAAATATTCCAGGATAATCATCTGTTATTCACATGTTTTTCCTAGGTTTTAACATGAAAAATACCACAGAGTTGTTAAGTTTTCATTCAGATGAAATATTTAACTTTAGACAACATTATGCTAAAAAATCAGATTTTTTTCTAAGCAAATGTTATATACAGTACTTTTCATTTATGTTAGTAAAAGGTTTCAGTTTCTTTAGTTTCAGTATTTAAGCTGAAAGTTTCTCTCTTGCAGATGCAACACGTTGTGGTCTGTCATCTTAAGTGCACTCAGAAAACAAATTACTGGTTAAAACTCGTATCTCAGACACTCTGAGTCTCATTAGCCAGAGATATTCTGCTGATGATATGAAAGCTAAGAGGCAGCATCCTAACATGAGTGAGGAAAGGCATGTAGATTCACTTCACGGCAACCTTTACTTCAACTCACCTGAGTAAATGAGCATACTCTATATGGCCACCTAAATATAATGCTAATTAAGATGTCTTGGGATATCTGAGACCCTGTTACAGTGCTGATGAACAGGACTTAAAAGAAGCATGCACCCTTCAGAGAAGGCAGTTGGTGGTCAGATAAGTTATTAGACACTTGTGTTTAGGAAACTTAATCACAGGGATTTTTATGCCAGGGATGGGTTCCCTTTAAAGTTGGTGAAAATCTGGTTAATAAAATTCTCTCTTCCTAAAATACAAGTTATAAAAAAGGTGAAACAATCTCTAAAAATGTGTTTTTCTTTCTGATGCATGGTTCAGCTGCAGACACCTATAGTTATCTTTGATGGATCTGTGTATTATGTTGGGAGAGGAACAATAAGAAGGCTGCTTAGCCTTGCTCTTCTCTTACTTTATTGACCTTTACTTGACTACTTTTACTTTCCTATGTCTAGTGAGAAAGCTAATGTGACAAAAGGTGCTTAAAATTGTCAGATTTAATATTTAAGCATTAGAAGTATCAAGGGAACAAAAAATCTGAGAGAAACTATCATTTTTATCCTTTCCTTATTTACACACAAGAGTGAAATTTGATCAAAAGCCTACCCTATTATCATATAGATATGTAGCTTTCCCTGTGTGAGTTAAATTTATAAAGATGTCACCTTTATAAGTGTAAGTGCGTCAGTATGTAATTAAACATTAAATCATATCTTTGAAAAGCAGGTATAAGGGGCAATGTTCCTCTCCCATGTAGTCTCTTTCCACACTTTGCATATTTTGTTATTGCTTGTTCTTTGAGTTTAGTACATTTGTTGTCATTGTTCTTTTAAGCTCTTTTCATAGAATCATAGAATGGTTAGAGTTGGAAGTGACCTCAAAGATCATCGAGTACCAACTCCCCTGCCATGGGAAAGGGTTTATCTTGTTACACCATCATACTTTCTCTCGTATGTGTGAAATGTATTGTTTGCCTCTCTTTTTTACTTGAAAATGAAGGCAAGAACTTGGATAGGACTGAATTGAATTTTTTTTTTTTTTTTTTTTTGGAAAAGCCCAGCCTAGTGCAGCTGGGAATCCTGAAGAGACAAAAGCATTTCAAAGGTATGGGAACTGGAGTGATATAGAAGGTGTAGAAAGAAGGGAGAATGTTTAAATATCAAAAATAGAAGAAGGAAGAGGCTGAAGTTTACATTCCATCCACCAGACTGATAAATCAAACTAAATCTGTTGAACAGCATGGCATCACATGATTTGTTTTGGCAATCAAAGAGTGTAGAAGTGGTATCAGTATACATGTGTTATGTACTAAGTCCTTGGATCATCATTACTGTTCTGTTCTAACCCTAGTACATATGGGTAATTCTCATTAACAATAATCAAAGTTACATGCTCCAATTAAATTTTTCATATGGCATATATTAGACACCACATGTTATATGACTTAAAAATTCTTTTAACTGTATTAGACATATAAATGACACTTAATCACAATAGTTCATTAAACCTATGGATACACTGATTAAGTAGGAGTAGATGTGGTAGACATATCTGAGTTAGCTTCAAAGAAGTTTTATCATATACTTACGCTGTCTAGCTGTGACAGCACGCAGCTCAGGCTGGGCCACCACCTGCATGGTATGTTGCTTACTGCATATGTGCTGACTGTTGCACTGCTGTGGCTGATCTTCCAACAAGAGTAACACTTCTAATCTTTTTGGGTGGTGTCTGTTCCGCACAAAGTACTTTGTGCACTGTGCTTTTATTTTGTCTTGGTTCTAAACCATCACTGTATGTGGTCCTCCTCACAGTCTCAGCATTTGGTTTGTTGCTTTATTATTTTTTTGTGGTGAAACATATTTCTTTAAGCTTGTGAGTGGCTTAAGATGGGGCTTAAATATAAGGAAAACCCATTTTTTCTGAGATAAAAAAATAATAATAGTATTTTTCAAAGCGTGAATTTTTGTCTTTAACTGTATCATAGACATGTAATATAAATAATTCTTATTGCCACTGGCTCTGAGATTGCAGTAGGGAGAAGTTACAGCTTATCTGCAAAACATACCATACAAGAATGAAAGCTTGATGATTTTTCAAATCCTGCACTGTTTTGCACCTTAGCAAACTTGTTAAACATGGAATCAAATTAGGAGATTTTTATTTTGTTCACTGTTTGGAAGGCCTAAAAGTGGACTAAATGGGTCTATCACATATTTTAGAGCTGTAGCATTAAGCCTCTCACTACCAAGGGCCAACTTGCATTTTATGGACAAATCTGAAAATGGTGTGCTGCAGCTCTCTCATATGTACCTGAACCCAGTACAGTACAGATGATCTTCACATGTGTGTTCAGTAAAATATCACAAATTACACCAAGAAGTATTCTGTCTAGATATAAAGGAAAAAGTACAATGAGAGCGGTAAAGCCTTGGAACAAGTTGCTTTTAGAAGTTATTGAGACCCTGTAGCTGGAGCTACTCAAAACTTGACTGGGTAGGGCCTGAATAATTTGATCTAAAATCAAAGTTAGCTGTGAGCAAGGGTTTGGAATAATAATGCCAGAGATCTTCAGTTTAAATTACGCTGAGAATCTATGACTGTGAAAACTCGGGAAGTACAGAGAAATTTCTGCCCATACTTTGGATGTTCTTGAGAGGCCCCCAGAAAAAAAAATACTGTGGCAAGTGACAGACCAAATTAATTGTGCTGATGGACTAGGGACAGCCTATGGATCATGAGTTGTAAACCAGCAGTTCTGAGCAGTTTAACAGCTATTGCATTTAATCTGCCTAAAGTAGCTCCCTGTGCAAGTGCAGGTTTCATGTTTTCTGGCACTGCAAGGATTGTTGCTTCACTCAAAGAGAGGAGTGACAAAAATTTAGCAAATCAATCTCTTTGACATTCATGTGTTTTCTATTATCAAGTAAATTCTTAACTGTTCAGTTAGTGCCACTGTTGTCTCCCTTGTAATGCCCAGGAACATCTTGAAAACAGAGTTTCTAATTATTAGAGTAATTATAATTAGATATAATTCCAGTACCTACAGGAAAGAACGAGGAGGAACTCTTTATCAGGGAATGTAGTGATAGGATGAGGGGTAACAGTATTAAACTGAAAGAGGGGAGATTTAGATTAGATTTTAGGAAGGAATTCTTTACTGTGAGGGTGATGAGACACTGGAACAGGTTGCCCAGAGAAGTTGTGGGTGCCCCATCCCTGGAAGTGTTCAAGGCCCGGTTGGATGGGACTTTGAGCAACCTGGTTTAGTGGGAGGTGCCCCTGTCCTTGGCAGGGGGGTTATGGTCCCTTCCAACATAACCATAACTCTAACATAATGTAATGCAGGATAACATAACATTTAGTATGTAATATAATAACAACAATAATAACTTATTACTTCATATCTAGAGATCTTAACAGAGGTTAACATTTTGTTTCCCATGCGAAGCACTAAAACACACGTCCATTCAAATAGAAGCTGTGTGTGCTTATATGCGTGTCTGTTAGAAATAAACTCCAGTCTGGATAAGCAGGTGACTCAAATAGAGAGACAAGACTTTTGGTGATGGGAGAACCAAAACTGGTGAAGTGACAGTACAACCCCCAGAAAATTTGGAGCTTTGAATTTATATGATTTCTCCAGGTACTGTGTAAGAAGGATGAAGGTCCAGGAGCTTGAAATTTTAACAGAAAAAAAAAGCAATGACACAAAGGGGGATGACCAATTACCTCAGCTAATTTTCCTCAGTAGTGTCAAGCAGAAGGTCATATGCTTAGGAAATGATATCATAGCCATGTTAACAACCATAACTCTCCAATTGTGTTTTTGTCACAGCTATGAAATCCTGCTCTTTTTCTTTTTTTTTTTTTTTTGTGTACTGGGAAGGGTGTGTATGTATGTGTGTATAAAACATACAGTAGGTAAATATATTGAAGGGCTCTGGTAATTTCATGGTAACCACAAGAGCAAAGCTCAAGTTGTTTGTGATGTTAACAGAAACCAGAGATGTGCTGTATGTATAGCCTCATTCACAGTCTCTGAATTGGCTTTTATATAGTTCGTGGATCACACAAGACTTTAAGAGGAAAAATATTTTCTTTAAATTCATGTACATAATGTCCCTTTTCCTTCCAACATACCAGAAGAAGGTCTGATAATTTTGACTTATTGTAAAACATTACTGTATTTATTTTTAATGCAGACATACTTTCAGCACCTGAATTTCACTATAAGATATTTATATTATAAATCCTTACTAAGAAATGAAAATCTAGTATCAAAAATGAAGTCACCCAACCAACTAAAATGAACAGAAAATTGATATGACTGAATTATTCTTTTGTAAACTATAAATGTCTCATAAGAGAAGATGTAATGCTTTCCTAGCATCTTGTGGCATTTCTGAAATTAAGTTTCCTAATCTGGATTCCTTCTTCTAAGGAAGAAACCCAGGGCACCCCTTGAAAGCTTTAGGAATGAATAGCTTGTTCACATATTTCTTTAACAAGACATTGGTACATTTTAGGATTTGCAGCTGAATTCTTTTTTCATTTACACCTGTGTAATCGCACTGAAGCTAAATTGAAAGACTTTTGTCCAAGATAAAAATATCAGCAAAATTGGTGGTACTAAACTTAGTTTACTGCAAACCAAGCTACTAGAAATATGAAAGGAAAGAGTGATTCGGTGATACCTCCAGACCACATAGGTTATTGGGCACTTTCAAACTGAGCCTCTGAACCTTTTGAAGTCTTCTCATCACAACTGTATTAAAGGCAAACTCATGCACGTTCCTATTTAAACAGAGGTTTTTTGAGAATTCTTACCATAATTATATCTCTGCAGCCCTGGTGACTGTAGCATTTGGCATAGTGTTTCTAAGAAAGACATCTTAGAAAGCCAGATAAATGAGACTTTGTTGTGTGTAAGTTAGCTTTGGGGATGATGAGCTCCTTCAGAATTAGCTTCTGTGTTAGAAGCTGTATAGATGAACTTAGTCTCTTCCTGTGCAATCCATTTTGTTGTGAAGATCCTGAGAGTAACCATTTGGCTTGGAAATATCATCAAAAAGAACAGGGGTTTGTGTGCATTTGTTTGAAATACATACGTAATTTTTTCTGGATTTTTTTTTAACTTTACCATCTCCCCGTTTCAATTCAGTAGAGTTGTACCAACAAAACAAGCTGAAGTGGAACAGCATGGAAATAGGAATAGGTGACTTGTTTTGTAGGAAGAAAGGGAAAGAAAACCCCAACAGTTGCTGCTGCAGGAAATGTATACCTAACCATGAAATACAATAAAGTACAATTAGAAGTTTCTAGTGTTTCTGAACACCACCACCACACCCCTTCTTCTGCCCACCCTGCCTCCCAGTGATTTTTGTATGGATGACTGTTTCCAATTTTCCAAGTTCATGGTTGAGATAGAATGTGTACAACTTGGGCTTTCAAGCAAAGTGAAGATATTTTCCAGATCTTATAGGCTTTCAGTTGTTATCTTCTTTACTACTCCTCTGTTCCCTAATCACATGCTATGTGGCTCCAAACTCATTAAGTCTTAGAACGCAGTAAGCATTATGAGTCTTAGTGGATGACTTCCCAGTTGCTGTTCACTTAAATACCACACTTCCCAGCTCTTTTGGGATCCCTTGTTTCCTTCTTGTAATATTCTGTAAATTTGTGCTAGGATCTGAGAAACTTTCCAGGCAACAGGACACTCAGGAATCCCTCAATCTTGAACCATAACAGATGTATACTGCTCTCTTTGGCAATGTTCTGTGTGGTTGAATGCAACAAACTTTTGTAAGCAAGACAATGGTTCAAATAGGTCCAGATAAGCTATGTCCTTTAATCCCCAGATAAACCACCTGTCCTCTGAAGTTTATAAAAAGTGTGTCTGACTATAAGTCAAAACTGGTGGCTAATTAAAGAGTAATAAGGCAGCTGAGGATCATGTCAAGCTGCAGAAGATCTCCCATGGTCTGATGTTTGAGAGTATTCTAAAAATTGCTTAAGGGAAGGAAGGACAGCAACTGGAAAGTTCTGAAACTCTCACTAGAGTCTCTTTCCTTCTGTAGATCTCAGGAAGCCCACAAGAAGGAGGAAAAATCCTTGATATCCTTCCCCAGGCACCTTATTCACTCCATTACCTCTCAGCAGACCGCCTAAGATATGCAGGAACAGATGCCTGAGGTGTGCCCAACTAGCTGTGCATGTGTGTGTGGGTAAAGGCAAGCTGTATTCAAGTGAGTGGGTGTGGAAGTGTGTGTATGCCCATACGTATGCATGTCTATGTGAACAAGAAGTTGGGCAGACCAAGAGTATGGGGAGACGTGTTGCTACTGTGACTTTTGCCCAGCCTTCTGCCAGAAAACAAAGCATTTACTCATTCTTTTTTTTTTGCTGCTGGAATTTCCAAGGAGCCCAAATTAGTTAGTCAGCTCCTGATGACCCCTGTTATTACAACTGTTCAAAACATTAATTTTTAAAGTAGACTCTGTCTCCTTGCTATCTGCACTAGATCTCAGCTAGATGATCTCAGTGAACCATAATTTATCTCTTTAGCTTGTTGGTGGCTTGGTGGGTATGTGCTGTTGCAAAGTGATAGGATAATGAGAAAAAAACAACTCAGCATTAGAAACTTGTTTTCATTCTGTGTGTGTGTGTATGTGTGTGTCTGTCATAATTCATTACTTCCCCTGACCTTTAATTTGGCAGAAAAAAAATCACTCGACCAGAGAGATAACCTACTTATCTTAAATCCAAAAATCCTTTGTCTATGGATTTGGAATGTAAAGGCAAAATTAAGTTTGAAGTGGGAATTCACTTTACAGTGCTAACCAAAGAGTAATTGCAATTTCTGCAACAGCAGAGAACAAAGACATGTGGGCTCAATCACAGTGCATCAGAGCAATGATACACTGAACAGATAACAGATTTTTAGAATGAAGACAAATTTAGCAAAGTAAAACAAAAAGAAAAGGATATAGTTACTGGCTGAGAAGTTCTGTACCATGAATGAGGGCTACAAATGTCTTGTAACATGGTATTTGTAGATTTTTGGTTTTTTAAGAAATCAGCATTCAGGAAAGAGATACAAGTAAAAGTGGAGAAGAAATACAAAGCTGTATATTGTATAATGGTGAGTGCAAGTGAGAAGTGACTGAGGAAAACATAGAGAAGGAATGAAAGAATGCACAGTCTGAGATAATGACAGGAACTGACTTGTGCTAGGCCTTGAAAATCTTTCTGTCTGTTTATCTAGTAACAAATAAGTGAAAAATACCTATCCATAAATAGCCTCTATACATAGTGAAGCCCTGAGACTCAGAATGAAGCTTTAAGTGACTGCCAAGTATAGAAGGCATTACACATCAAAGCTTGAATACATGGTTACTCCAGATCTTCAGCAGACATTGCTGGTAACCACAAAGTTTGTCTCCTAGTTTGTCATGCAACGTTTTCCAGGGACACACACTGCAGCCAGTTGAGGCTGAGAGCTGAAACAGAAATGCCCTCAAGTATAACTTTCATATAAAAACATCATGAAAAGAATTTTTATCTTAAAACCATCTTTGAAACAACTTTAGGAAAAGCTCTTGGATGTATTATCAACCATGCCTGTATTTTATGAATCTATTTGTTTTAAAAAAATGATGCGCCTCAGTATTTAATTTTGCAAATACTTGTTGGGCTTTGTTGCTTGAGAAGTCTGGTTTGTTGTGTTCACCCTTTTATACTTCTTCCTACCATTACACTAAGACAGAATCCTAATGAGGAAAACCTTTTATGGTGAGAACAGCTATGGTACTGTACATTTTTTCACACCTCTTCTTTGAAGTTATTTGTGTACTTCCACTAATTTTACTGACTGGCAGGGATGATGGCATCCTGAAGTTCAATGGTAAACACTCAGGATAGAGCCAAAGAGGAAACAGAGCAAAGAATATGATTCAGCAGCCCTTGCTCTTAAGTGAATTATCTGATATTTTGACTCATGTAATGTCATCATGGTATTATCCAATGTGATTTCAGAGAATTAGTAAAGTAATCATTGCTTGTTTTAGAAGAGAACTAATAATTGGTGTGTTAAGTAAAGCAAACCGAGCATTGCAGAAAACAAAAGGTGAACTATCTAAATGTAATCTTATTCATTTTATATGTTCCAGATTCAGAACAATCTGTGGGCAGGGAATGCGGCTAGCGGCTCTGTGGTTACTTCCTGCATGCTACCACGAGATACGTCCTCCTGTATGACACCTTATTCACATTCACCCCGGACAGATTCTGGCTACACAGGCTTTTCAAACCACCAGAATCAGTTCAGCCACATGCCTCTCAATAATTTTTTCACTGACTCTTTACTTTCTGGGGCAAGCAATGGACACGCTTTTGAAACCAAGCCGGAGTTTGAAAGGAGGTCCTCCAGCATTGCGGTTCTACGCATGAAAGCCAAAGAGCATGCTGCCAATATTTCCTGGGCCATGTAATATAGCATTACCCTTTCTTCATTTCCTTTTTTTTTTTTTCGTCCAAATAGCAAACTGAAAACATTTTTATTTCCCATATTTAAAGGACACAACAGTAAGCTGCTGCGTGTGGAATGCTAGAAATCACAATATACATGATGTCTGCTTAAACAAATGCAATATAATATTTAACAATAAAAAAAGAATAAATCAAATAGATTTACCATGCATCAAGCTCAACAAGCCCTCTTTGTTTTGGTTTTATATAGAAATATGTTTTGTTGTACCAGTTGATGAAATATGATTATAAGACCTGCAAAAAAGAATAAAACTATTAAGAAAATACTTCTACTCCATTGTTTTTTAGCAGTACTGTATACAAAATTAATGCTTTATAAATGAATACTTCATAAGGGAACAATTCTGTAAAGGAAAATAAATTTATTATACTAAAACCATGAAGTAAACCTCTAAGCATACTATGCAGAGAAAGAAATATATGATCGTTCATGTTGTAGGTGGAATTTGTAGACCTAACTCTCTCAGCACTGTACTGCTGCTCTGAGACAGCTCTGTTGTTTTGCTAAATGCATGTTGCACTCATTGGAGTAATATGGATGCACAATTAATGTACTGAGAATAGAAGTTACTTTTTTTATTTTATGGACCTGAGTGTATTCTTGTTAAAGATAATGAGATGTATTTTTTCCCAAACATATCACTAAAAGCAGGATCACAGTATTTAATAGAATTTTCAAAGACATGCAGAAATTATTTAAGTCAACTAGGTTTAAATGAAATCTTCAAGGTTGTAGGTAGGGTATTTTGAAATTTAGGTGATTATAAGAGAGCATGGAATAATACTGCAACATTTTCAACAGAATACAGATTTAGAACAAACCCACAACAACAGCAAAGTCTTACTTCCAATCCAGTCAGTCTTACTGTTTTTTGATATGCTACAATCAAATTGAAAAGAAAAAAGTTGAACAAGACTTGCCAGTTTCAGTCTGTAACTGCTCTCAGGATGTTATAAGAGCACATAGCTCATTTAGTTTTAGTTATAGTTTGTTGATATTTTGTGGGATTTTTTTTTGTTTTGTTTGTTTGTTGCTTTTTTTGTCAGAGTTTAAGACTGGTTTGCTCCCTTTAAAGTCGATAGGAAAAAATCTTTTCGACTGCAGTGGCAGTAGGATTTGGCTCTTAGCTCCCAGCCTATCACAAAGGAATTAAAATGTCAGCAGACTTTCTGACATTTCTGGTGGAAAAAAAAATAGAGGAGAAGAAAAATACTTTACATCTGGAGAATTGCTATCTGCTTTGATTTACTTCTCCTCCCTTTCCCCTGTCACATTCCAAGCTCCTTCAGATGAGTGAAATGTCAGCCTCTTTGAAAGCAACAGTCAGTCTCTCAGGTTCATAAAGGCAAAGTAAATTAATTGAAATAAAGAAGGACTTGCATGGCTGTGATTAAAACAGGATACAACTCTCTGGGCACCCCCTGCTCCTTCTTGCTTTTCTCTCCAGCCATTAGTTAGGAATGGAGGGCGGACTGGGGAAGAAGGGAAGATCAGGGAAGCACATTTCATCACAGCAATTGCAGAACTACCAGTACTCGCAAAAACAACCTCACAGGAACCCCTAAATTGTCTCTGTTCCCACTCAGGAAGCTAAATTTGAAAACAAGTATAGGAGATGGATCCATTCTGTAATCATTCAGTGGAATAAATAAATTTAACTTTGAAATCAATAGAATCAGTTGAAAATGGGAATTTTATAGCAAATTCTTACACAGCTGATTGAAAAGGTTACCCTTTTTGCCACTAGTAATAAACTCCAAGTTTAACACATACGTATGCTCCAATTTGTGATTTCCTAATTTAATTCTCCTTCTAAATATTAACTTCAACTTTGGCCTGAAGAACTAGGAAAGAGCATTCTGGCTAGAATTTATCTTTTCCTTTTTTTTATGGTCTGTTTAGACAGCAGTAAAATGAGTCTTGATTTAAAGCAAAAAAGAATTTATTAGTACAGGTAAAGAGACTAGTTTTACATAGAAACTTTTGCTACATGCAGAAGGATGAAAGTGGTGGAAATACAAGGAGTTTTTTTAGCAGATCAAACTGTTTCCAGCTCTAACATGTATTTTCAGTATTTTTTTCCATTAAAACATAATCATTTTTTAAGGTGTAGCTTTTATAACATTGCAAATTGATTTCCAGATAATGTTAATTAAAATGTCATTAATGGGTAAAGAAACAAAAGCTTAGCTGGCAAACTTAAAGACATTTTTATTGTTGCCTCTCTTTCACTTCACTTACTTATTTTGATAGCAGAATTTGCTATCCTGGCCTTGTGAAATCCAGAAAGAAGTTCATTTTTACAAGACTATTTATGTCGAGAGTAAAATTAAACAATTCCTGGGAATTTATTGCAGCAACAGAATGCTTGGGGAGAATAAATATCCATTTTCAAAACATTATAACTTCTTTAGATGCTTGAAGCCAAAATCAAAGGGGAAAATAAAAGACTATGTCATCTTCCTGCAGATTTTAATTAAGTGAAAGGGATACAATGCTAATTAAATTTTCATCCTCAGTTTTATAAATGGAAACTATTTGTTAGATGTTGCTAGCATAACTTTATGCATTAGGCAAACAGGTATTCAACCCTTCGTTAAACCTGAGGTGTGATAAGTTGCAGGCCTGCATTAAGCTTGTCATGCTCTTGCATCAGCCTCGTCTCAAAGAATGAATGATAGTCTGTTGGTTGCAGCGTTTCATTTAGTTAATGAAAAAGTATCTTCGTGTTAGATGTCAAGTACTACAACAGGGTCACATTCTGCCACTTTTATTTAGTAGTGCTTTACTCCATGAGTAGATGCATTGATGTGAGTGAGACTACTCACATTGGCCAAATTGTGAATCACTTATAAATGTTTATTCACAATGGCCCCATTCATGCAAAGAGCTGCTCAGCACAACATGAGTAATCGGTTCATAATCAGGCCCAGCTTAAGGTACTATTCAGCTCTGGTAAGGATGGCAGAATCTGGCTCACGCTGGCTTAAGGCCAGACTCAGACTTTTTAACCAAGATGAGTAGCTCCTTATTCCACAAATAGTGCAAATAGAGCCAACAGGGCTCTTTGAAGGGTTCTCTTTTTATAAGAAAAGTCTAGAAAAAAGGCATTTCAATATATGTAAATAATTTGAGCAAGATTTTATTCAAGGTAAATTATTTTATTTTCCACTGGACTATACTGCCACATTTGACAGAACTTGTGTTCTTGTGCTTTGATTTTGTCCACTTAATGATTTCTTAGCACGAGCAACTAATCTTTTTGCTGCTTCTTCAACATGTGGCAAATGCACTAAAAACAAAAGGAGGTGATTTACATAGCCTTCCTGCCAAGTACTTTAACTAATGTTTGAGATATGTGATCATCATGCAATGCTGGGAAGTAAATTTATAGAACTTCTGGGCAAAGAGTCCCTATCCTGTTAAAAGAGAAAGTGAAATATAGTTGTAATTATTACTGTGAAGAATTTGTGATGACATAGTGCTGGACAGATTTTTCTCCTATGATTGATTCATCAACAATTTTAAAATGCTAAGCCTGTATTTGAAACAAATTTTTGAACAGATGCAAATGTATCTATGAAAATTAAAAGTCCTCTTTAAGATTTGCACAGACTCACATGAGTGACGGACAACACTGCACTTAACAGACAGTCTCCTTGCCATAAAGATGGTCAGAAAAGTTTGACACAACTGATTTCTACCTACAGTTTAATCTGCAGTGTTACATATCAAAGGAATATATCAATGAAGGCATCTTTTGTTGCTGAGAATAAGCTGAAAAGAACTGTATTTCTAACTTCACTTCTTTACCGTCATAATATTTTACACTGTCAAGTGCTGAAAAATTCCAGTTCAATATGTGAAAGGTATTTTATTTTGACTCTAAACTTTATGGTAAGGCCTTGAAGTATAACATTTAACAAATATAACCAATATACATTTAATAAAATGTATATTAATTAATTAATTAATTAACATTATTAATTATATATTATATTAATTATATATAATATTAATTATAATTAATATACTATATTAATTAATTAATAAAATACATTTAATACTGAGATACTTCAGCACCATAGAAGTAAATGATTTTTTTGGCGAAGATTAAAGTATTACAGTGTGTTCAAAATGACACAGATTAATTAATATTTTATTGATAAATTTCTAAATATCTGAGATCCTTAGAAATCAGAGTTATATCAGCCTGATCAGAGTTAAAACTCATTTAAAACACTTTTACTGCTAAAATTCAGAATGTTTCCAGTGGAAGTTCTTTCTGTTACAAGGCACTGATTTTTTTTTCACAGCACTTTCAAAGTGGCCCACTTATTAAAAAATTAAAAAGTGGCCCACTTATGTCCAGAATACACCCTTTTTATCCCTTTACAGTTATCTTTTAGGATTTGCATGGCATCAGAGTGATAGCAAGACATTTCAAGTTACCCAAAGCTCAGTACCCATTTATTTTATACCACTTTTGAATAGCCTGAAGAAGCTGAAATATATACACAGTGGTGAATTATCATATGAAATATTGTAAGTAAACATCCAGAATGAAAAGTTGTGGTAGTTGAAAAAACATATTTTAATTTAAATTGCATAAAATAAGCCGTGCTGGGCAAGCACTGAATGTGAGGTGTGGGTATGAGAGAAGGAGTGTGCAGTCAATATGGGGGCATGATGACTGGGAATGACAGAATAATCTTCTGTGAGGAGAGGCGGGGTGCAGTGCTGGAGTAAGAAAGAAACCTAAACCCAGTGCAGCCCTCCCTGCCCTCTCTTGCCTTAATTCCCCCACCTAAATCTCACCAAGGCCTGTGAATATAAGATTTTATTTTATTTCCACCTCCTCTATCTCTATTTGCAAGGACAGTATCAATTTAAGGAGGGATATAAAGAACCTGAAAAGTAAGTATTGAAGAGGCACAGCTGGTAAGTGTATGGCTGTCACTGCCAATAAAAACATATTGGGAAATTAAAAAGTAATTTTGGGGAGAAACATCTCTAATAATGAATTTCATTTTCCTTCCCCTGTATTTTTAAGGCAGCATGAGGGCTGAATGTTAAAGCACAGTGATGGTCAGACCAGTGAGTCTACTATATTCCTGAAGCATGGCCATTCTCCTTTGCACCACAAACTCATTAAATCTGTTACAATGGCATAAAAATGAAGGAACACATCACAACACTCTCACATAAGAATTATTTGAGATATTTGCCTGTTTCTGCCATTTACTTTTACTCTTATTTAAATAACAATATAAAAATTACATAGTTCCTCACCAAATCTATTTGTTCAAATATAATCCACACATGAGATTTCAATATATGAAAAAAACCCAAATGTCTTCAAAATCCACTGTCTTTCCAAAGTACAAAGGCTGTTGTGAGATCTCACATTCAACAGCTCATGATCTCATGCTACCTGCCTTCATAACAATGATTATTCCTGTAGCAATAAGTAATAGACGAGACTAATAAATACATCAATGTATAGATATTAATAATGGTTAAAGACAATGATGTTCTTAGCACGAAAAACATCATTTGGAAAACTGTAGGTTATAGGATCAGGACAAAAATCATACTTCTTGACATACAATGGAACTTGACAACACACAAGATGCTGTTTTATGCGTGCTTTTCCATACCCCAGTTCTAACTACAGCAACCCTCTATAACCTAACAGCTGGCCGCTTCAACTCTCAGAAGCTGAGGCAATGATGGTTGCTGCATCTTTTAATCATGAAAAATAATTGGAAGAGGCTTGATCTTCCCTGCTTTGTACTTCTGTGAGAATATCCACATGCATGTGCCAACCATAGTTTAGTACAGTCCCAGTGTCATTTCAGTTGGGCAAAGGCTTCTGCTATAATCCAATAGTTGCAAAAGACTAGATCCTTGCCTGCAAAAATGCTTTGTGAATGAGCAACTATATTGATGTGGAGAGGGACAACTAAGATGTTTAAAGTCTTTTCTGGTTAAAAACCAAAATATTTTTTTATGTGTGTGTGAAATCCAGTCTGATTATGATTAAAAAACTGATTGCAGTTGGAATAAGACCCTAGTTAACACTTTCATAATGTTTTTGTCCTTCTGGGAAAGAGAAGGTACAGTTAAAATTAAAGTTTTCTTAAACAGTGTCCTCAAAGAGAGACATAAGTATCTGAATCTGTGTAAGACTGTATTTACTCAGGTGTATTTACTCAAATGTTTTTGTTTTAATCATTAAAAATGAAAACCAGCTGACATCTTCAACTGTGAATATGACAATATAAAACATGTTCATTGCATTTTTCTTTCAAAGGGATATTAAGGGAATAACTCAGTTTCTAGTGTATTAAGAATGATTTTCTCATTAGTCTTTATAAACATTTTAACATATAATTAAATGCATATTTATATATGGATAAATCTGTCAGATGTCATTTGAACAGATAGAGTAAATAAAATACTGAATGATTTTGGGAGCCTTTTAGAAAAAGATCTGGGAGATTGGAGTTAGTATTATTTAGCAAGTGCTTAAGTAATATATTCAATGAGAAAAGAAGAAAAAACACTAATTGGCTGGGATCTTATTGAATATTTAGAGCCAGAAAACTCAGTGTTGGCAGAATAATGAAATTTCCTTAACTTTACTTAAAAATCTCCCAATGATCAAATTGTAGTTGAAGTTAAGGGGAATCTTGCCAGTGACTTCACTGGGGAGGAGAATATGATCCCTAATAAATATATAATAGATTTAGTATGCTAAATCTAATTGTGGTGGAACAACATTACTTAGTTTATTTTAATGGTTTTTTTGTTAGGTAGTCCATTCTGCTATTTTTAAAACATTGAACTTTATTAAGTCAGTGTTTTACATCTAATTCACTACAGTAGTTTCCATATTGTCTTCCATAGTCTGTTTCATTTTTTTCTTTTTGTTTTTGTTTCTAAAGATTAGAGATACAAGAATGGACTGAGTGAAGTTTTTTCTTTTTAGGAAGACTTGTTCTAAGGAGGAGTGCTAGTTTTAGTTTGAAAACAGTTCTCCGCATATGCTAAATTGTAGTCCAGAGGCAGAGCATTAACCCTTATATAAACTAATTGGGCTAATTCTCTTCTGGAATTTAGGCAAATAATGTAACTGAGATAAACAGAGAGTCACTTATATGTCCACATTTATCTACACTTCCTATTTATACTGCTAAATGCTTAAAACAACACTGGCCCATAAATTTGCCTTTTCATTCTCATTCTTTTGGCAGTGTTTCCTACATGCTGCACTTTTAAGAGTGCAGTTTGGTCTCCTCTCAAATAAATAAGAGCCATGGAAGGAAAAAACTGCAGCTACAAAGTAGTTCTAACCCATTAAATGCAGATGGCCCACAGGGGGTTTAATCATAAGAGAGAGAACACACATCAGGCTGAAATATAGAGCTGTTTTCTATCACTTGTTACCATTTGAATGTCTGTCCCAGGAAAGTGAATTCAATATATCTTCCTGGCCATCAGTTGCCCTCTGAATACTCCTTCTCTCTCTGATGTAGTTAGATTTCCCTTTAGAACATACAGAGATGAATGAGCTCTTACCACACGTAGAAGTGAAAGAAAACATTTCTTTCTGCACCAGAACAGATGAGATTCATCATTAAGAGAATGGATTTGACCTTGTCAAGCAGACCAAAGCAATTTATAAACAAACTCCTACGGGGGAGGCTACTTTTGGCCAAGTACTATATTAGCAGTGTTTTACTTATGCCCACTGCTACCTTACAATAACTTCACAAACAGGCTGACTTCCTGAAATATAGAGTGCTGAGAGATATCACAGATGTACCTAGAAACACTGGGATAGCATAGGGTTACTTCCCTCCCTAGAGGCTGTAGAGAAATATGTCCACCCACCTTGCTATCTCATTCTTAGCAAAAGTTGCAGATCACTACCCAAATTTAAACTCCATTTGATGTTTAGCATATGTATCAAAGACTGTGCTTATACTTTAATTTCCCATTATTATATTGTTGTTGGTGTAAACAACACCCATACGGAAGATAGTGTCCACTATGAAATTGAATGGCGTCTCCCTACACTAGCAGAAAAACAAAGGCAATTTAGTGTGTGTCTATTTTATGTCCAGTGTTGGAAAAAGAATATGGAGAGTCAATGGCTTGCTACAAAGTTGCTTAGACTCTCGTTTCTACTGATAACTCTTTTTTGTTTAATAGGATTCTTAAAATGCAGGTAGGAATTTTGACTGTCCTCCTCCCATGCCTGTGCCACATATGCTTTTTAAGTGTGAGCATTCAATAGGTATGAAAGCACAATTGCCCATATCTTTTTATCCTGTCTAAAAATCATAACAGAGGCAGAAAACTTTTGCATGGGAAGAGTAGACTATGTGCCAGCCAAAGGGGGTGCCTGCATGGTAAAGTGGAGGAAAGACTCACTAGATGTATAAGCTACATATCATTGATAAGAAAGCTTTTACTATGATTTGAAGGACATAACTCCCCATCTGTATCAACCTTAGTTGAGGCAACAGAGCTGATAGTGTTATAATCTCCTCTCTGTCTCCAAAAAAGGAATCATGGAACATTTGCAGAAGGGAACTGACCAAAATATTTACTGTTCTCTTGGACTCACTTTTCCTATGGCATCTATCCAAATAAAAAAGGTGAAGTTACTATTTACCTCGAAGTTTACAGTAATAAGCCTGTGTATAGTGATAATGTTGTATTGCAGTTTTGGTTGGTACTGCTTTTGAAATCATAGTTAGGGTTGATGACTGTGAAAAGGAACTCTTTTAATATGTAGAAGCTTTAATAGACTATATGTGGAGTCCTTCAAGCCATTAAATTTCCCTAAGTGTTCAGAAAGCATGGAGCCTCTATCATTTAGGGGTCTTATGTGAATAGCCAAGAGCTAGATGAGTATTTTAGCTCAGGAGAAATCTATGCTCTCCAAGTCTTGTCTGCTTCATTGTAGAAGCTCTTTAATGTTCAAAAAACAAGACAACAGTCTCAACTATGTTTCATTGCCAGGAGATAAGAATACTGACCCTCTTGAGGTCAGAACGATTAAAAGAATTTCCCAAGTCCTTAGAAGGCACTATATTGCATATATTCATAGCTGCTTAGCAGATTTATGCCTTAATCATCAGTAGGTCAAGTTTTCAAGGTCTTCTGCTATTAGGCTGAGAAAGGAGGAAGGACCATTTGCCTACTTATAGCTATTATTCGTTATTCACGCACCCCACTCAGTGTGTGCTAGGTGTTTTTGTGTCAAATATGGTGATGAAGGAGCCAGTTCTGATGTTAATTTCCCTAGTTTTATTGTCACATCTTCACTCTGATTTCTAGATATGTAGGGAAGAACAGAGTCAGGACCTTGGGCCCTGGACCCAGCATACTTAGAATGAAATGTACAAGTTACAGAAAAAGGAAAAGACCACAGCAAAGGACAAGTGATTGAGTACTACTCTGTAACTTATTTATCTTGACTCACATTTTTTATAAGTATGCATCTGTTTACACTCTTTAAGGGGAAGATCAGAGTTCACAGAGTATTTTTATTACCCTGGGAAGAAATGTATCTTCTTTTTTTTTAAGAAGAAAACATGGTTTATTATCTGCCTTAAATGAAAGAAAGCCAAATCTGTCCCTATCTCCACTTCTGCACCAGGCAGGAATCATCCAAGATGAGTGATACTTAGTGAAAAGTATTCTACTATGTCACAAAATTTCTCTAAAAGCACTAATTCATCCTGAAAACAACCCTCACAGTTTTGCTCCCCCTGAAAATTCATTAGGATATTTGTAGAGATGATATTCTGCAGTGTTAAATTTGGTCCTATGGATTAATGGGGTGACCACATCTCCATTGTCCTTCAGCTTTATTGATTCTGCTTGAAAATATAGCCTAGTACAAAAAGTGTTATTTTCCATTTATTCTGTGTGGCAATACTCAGTTAAGGGACCTTCTCAGAGGCAAGAATTGTTTAAACTGAAATACCTTGCTACAGAAGACATTTTATTTATTTTAACTTCACCTCTATTCCTCTTTGGCATCCAATGTGCTTAAAGTGTGGCTGTTACTTTCCAGTTTGAGTTTAGAGATCTTTGTTTTTATATAAAATAGTTCTGTTACATTTCCACAGCGTGCCAAAGCAAAATCAAGTTTGTTGTAACTCTTCAGGGCTTTACACATTGCTGCTTTTTTTTTGTTAATATGCAAGCTGACTTAGTGTCTCTGCTTTACCAATGCTTGCAAAGCCATTGTACGGCAACATATATGCTCCTTTTATATAGTCCTGATAAAGTATTAGAGTCCTCCCATGCAATGATTTGACTGACCTAAAAATGAGTTCTTTTAAATTGTCTTCCTTTTTTTTTTTTTTTTTTTTTTTTTCTGTAGGATAGTATGGATTTGTACAAAAAATAACTAGTGTCATTCATTTTCCTGAATTTTCAGCTTGTGACACCTCAAAGCAGAAACTGTCCATAATTTTATGCAGAATGATTGGCACAAACAACTAGATAAAGTAACTCTTGTAGGTCACCAGATTTATGACTTCCTCTCGCTTTCCTCACTTTTAGTTCTCATTCTGAACAAAGCTTCCATATTTGCTTCCCAGTCAATATCTTCCATCTATTCAGCTATCTGGTTCTCATACACTAGTCCTCTTTAACATCACACAGATTCCATTTGCTTTCTGAGCTCCATCTTTTTCTTCATTGGTCCAGTGCCTTTTTCTGTTTGCAGTCTTAGTATACTTTTCCTGCACTGCCCAACTTATTTTTCCACATAAGTATATACCTTATTTTCTCTTGCTGATGCTGTTTCATACATGATTCATATTCAAGACTTCCATTCAGTGTTTACTACAGAAGTACAGAAGCCTTTAGCTTTTACTAGCACCATACTGTGGTTGCAAATATATTGGCAGTGGAAAAATCATGGTAGAAGTGAATTAATCAGAGGTTGTTTTCCCCATGAATTCTGGAGGAGTGTGAATCAGTGGGCATCTCCTTGGACCTGGTTAGTCCTTTATCAGCTGCCTTTCTGCAAAGTTCAGGGGGAATGAGGAAACAATAATTGATTCCTTCACCACTGCAAGAGTATCTCATTAGGAGTTCCTTTACAAGCAACTTTCTCTTTGACTGACCAACACATGAAAAAAGTTCATATTCTGAATATGGAGAGATTAGTGGAAAGGGAATAACTATGTGCTGCTAGGTGACTTATTTGTTTTTTAATGTCTTGTTCATATAGAACAGATTGATTTTGCGTATGTCATGGAACGCAACAGTTTTCCTGTTAGTTTTAGTAGCCATGATGTATCATTTTCCTTTTTGGGGGAATTTTAAGTAAAGATCCAAACCATCACATTTCTTCTTCCTTATTCTACAGATATATAAAGCTGTACTGTCCTCACACATTTCTAAATAAATAATACAATAAGTATTATATAAATACTTATAAATTATATAAATAAGTATTATATAAATAAATAAGGTTTTTCAAGGTAGAATTAGAAACAATCCTCTCTATACTTGACCCTTTTTTGTTCCTTTTTCCCTAAGAATCTACCCAGTGAATTTTACTTTGCCTGGATGATAGGAAGTTATAACCAGCTCCTGGCACAAGACTTTAACATCTGAAGCAGAAGAACCTTTCTTTAGGACTGAAAGCATCATTAGGAAACATGACAGAGCTATCATTCAGCTCAAGGCTTTCAAAGGGCACTCTGCTACAGAAGTATTTCAAGATAGGACTTTAATTTTTGCTCCCGTGAATACTTAATGGAAGAACCTGGCAAATATTGCTGGAACAAGATGAGACTTTTTCAGATGGGAGGCTACTTATTAGATCATAAAAGTTATTCTCATATGTGCTCTCTTTTTTCCCTTGCATGGTGATTTCTTAGGCTTCTGGTTTCAACTGAAGGTAAGAGGACACCTCTCCCTAAAATACCTGATGGCTTTTTGCAAGGAGAGTGTTGAGGTAAAAATTATTATTTTTTTTTCAAGTGGAAGAAGGAGCTGAGCCTAACCTCACAAAAAGTAGAGCCCAGTGATAAACCCAGCAGTGTAAGGTTTTGACATGCTCTGAGAATTCACATCCACCTTTTGCAAAGAAGTTTGCAAATCCCAAAAGTTTTAGCTGAGAGCTATGCTTTGTGTTGCTGAAACCTAGGGAGAAGGTGGCCTTTAAGGGCATGCCCAGAACAGAGTTTTACACACCCGGAATACTTTGAAGTTGAAGACACAGAATTGCCTTGGTTTAGGCTTCATCTCAGATGGGGTGTTGAAGCCGTAACCTTTAGATTCAGGCATATAAAATGGCGGCTAGATGCTTAAATCTTCCACAGTTCCTATATGGATCTATCATAAATCCTTGACTCTGCTCCCAAATTCTTTTCTCTTTTGTCTCTTTTAAGTGATGTCTCTCTTCAGGCTCATGATTTGCAAAGCAGAAATGACCCTGTGTGCCTCAAAAAGTCTATGTTTTCCATATGTGCATTACATAGGTTTTAATATTTATTACCATATTTATAAAATGGTGTTACCATGATTAAGGATATCCAGGCTGCATTTTTATATTTCAGTATTCAAAGACATAACACAATATGTTGTTGATATATTCCAAATATACAGGCAAATATTTTAACTGTCATAAAATGTTTGTTTGAATTTTTCTACATATATTTCAAACAGTATGTCAAATTCTCTGCAGAAAGTTTTGTGAAAGATATTAAAATGTAGAAATTGAAACTATGTGGCTTTTTCAAGCTAGGTGATACAGTAAAGTGTTGATCAGTCAAAACCACGTGAATCTGCAACACTTACAAGCCTTAAAGTGGTATTTGTATCCAATTTCAGTAACTAATCTTTGTTTCTGACTTTGTGACAAAAATATGTTTTTTATTTTTCAGATTTTGAAGAAGCTACAGATTGGTGCAAACAATTACAAGTGATGGGTGAAAGATCAGCAGTTGTCATTTGCTTAGATCAGAACACTAGGTGCATATTGTTAACATAGACAAAATTTTAATGTCATAGTGTTGGTTCTCAAGCTCTATTACCAGCCACTGGAATTCACCTCCTTCCCTTGTTGACAACTATGTTGTGTGTAGACATCAAGATGTTGGCAGCAGGGAGCTGCAGGGGAGACCTCTGTGGGAGGAGGCCAGGGGCTGTCCTGCGCTGAACTCATTGCAGGACACAGCTGAACCCATCGGTGAAGCTGGTGGAGCCTCTGAGAGAACATTTAAGAAAAAGGCAAAACTGCTGGACAAAGAGAGGAGTTAGCAAAGAGAAACAGTGGAGGGAACACAAAGATCAGAGGAAGAGGAGAAGTGGGGGTGGCGAAGATGCTCCAGGCACCATCACAGATATCTGCTGCAGTCTGTGCAGGACCCACATAACGGTGGAGCAGTTGTTTCCTGAAGGAACTAACGCCTGGAGGGAGAGTCCATGCTGGAGGATGGTAGAAGTGTGATAAGGAAGGGGTGGCAGAGAGGAACTGTTATGTGTTGACCATCACCTTTCCATCCCCGTGTGCCACTGTTAGGATGGGTAGGGGACCTGGGAATGAAGGAGCAAAGCTGGGCTTGGGAGAAGAGGAAAGAAAGTTATTTTAATATTTGTCATTGTTTCTCACTACCCTAATCTATTTTAACTGGCAAAAAATTAAATTAATTTTCTCCAAGTTGAGGCAGTTTTGCTCATCACAGTAATTGGTAAGTGATCTCCCTGTCTTTATCTTGTTCCACAAGCTTTCTTATCCTTTTTTCTCCCTCTCTGCTGATGGAGTAGGATGGAGTAGGGTGATCGAACAGCTGTGTGGGAGTTTGGCCCTTAGCTAAGGTTAACCTGCCACAACAACCAAATTGGTTCTGGATCCCAGAAAAATTGGTCTGGCTAAGACATGTCCAGTCATCAATCTGAAGATTTCAAGTGATTAAAAGTCTGCCACTGCTCTTAAAAGATTTGTTCCACTTCTCAGTCCTTCCCATTGTGAAAGGTTTTTACGTTGTTTCTCAAAACAGTTCACCAGTCCTAGTTTGCAAAAATACCCACTTATTTGATAGGGGAATTTGGGACAATTTGATAACCACATCTAATTTCCATTTAGGGTGCATTGGATGGAAAAGAGACTTTAAAAGTCTGAGTCAGAGTCTGGAGAATGGGTCTCTTATTTTGAGTTTAATGCCACATCTTAGAAAGATCATCTCACAGTTTTACTCTTTTACCTTTGTTTGCAGTATATTGGAAATCATTGACAGCAGTTACAAATACTTACATTGCAAAGCACTCATACACTGAGAAATAAAACGGCTCCAAAAATTTGCAGGGATGAGGAAGACAAGAATACTGCAGAACCAGGTCTTTGATGAGTAGACTGCACTACTTTGAACATCCCATCAGCCATAACCAGAAGTACAGTATTACCTCAGGAGCTGTTGAATAAAAAAACCCAACTAAGTAAATATTATAAGGAGCAAAACGTGCACTGTAAAAACATAGCAATCATGCAAGAGGGAGTACTAAGAACTATCCCTTTTGTGAATGCTATTTTCTACCCTACTTCTACCTGCTAAACGTTTTCTATGTATCCTAACTGCTTGTGTGTGATAATACATGTAAAGGATGTTTTCCTGATGCGTTCCCAAGTGCAATGGGTAAAAGGTGAGTTAAGTGATGCTTTTCAGCTCCTGTGATGGGTATGTATACTGGTACATACAGATGTATCAATATGCCGCTGCTAACCTCTTATGCAGAAAGTAAGTGTGACAAGATAAGGAAGCAGCAATATTGTACAGTGATATAAAAGAATAAATATTTCTGCTCAGGAAACTTCCATATCAATGGAAAGTAATAGTCTCCTCAGATACTAAAGGAAACTCCTAACCTATTTCACCTCATTGGCTGTACAGGAAGCCTAGGAAAGCTGCCCTTGCCCATCTGAAGTTAGTTTTTGTGAATACTTTTCAAAATTAACGGTATTACTAAAGCCTTCCCACTGGCTTAGTAGACAAAAGGTACATATATCTTTCTGGCTTTAAGGCATGGGAATGAAAGGTCATTGCAAGGATGGTTACTGGTATAAATGAAAGAATTCCTAGGTTTGCAGTGGCTTACTGCAGCCCATCCTTGGCTTCACTTAGGGCAAGTCCTGCCTGAACATCCTAGTTGCCTTCTATAATGAAGTGATTACATCAGTAGACTGATGAAGAGCTCTGGATGTCAGCTATCTGGACTTCTGTAAGGCCTTTGACACTGTCTCCCACGACATCCCTCTTTCTAAATTGGAGAGATCTGGATTTGATGGGTGGTCTGTTCCGTGGATGAGGAATTTATTGGATGGCCACCTCCAGAGGGTAGTGGTCAATGGATGAATGTCCAGGTGGAGACTGGTGACAAGTGGAGTCCCTCAGGGGTCTATATTCGTCCAGTATTGTTCAATATCTTCATCAATGACATAAACACTGGGATTGAGTGCACCCTCAGCAAGTTTGCAGATAACACCAAGCTGAGCAGTGTGGTTGGCATACTTGAGGGACAGGATGCCATCCAGAAGGTCCTGGACAGGCTCAGGAAGTGGATTCCTATAAACCTCATGAGGTTCAATGGCCGAGTGTAAGGTCCGGTACATGGGTCGGAGCAACTCCTGGTATCAATACAGGCTAGTGAATGAAGCGTTTGAGAGCAGCCCTGCCAAGAGACAAGGACATGGGGTGGATGAGAAGCTGGACGTGAGCTGGCAATGTGCTCTTGGAGCCCAGAAGGCCAACTTTATTCTGGGCTGCATCAAAAGAAGCATGGCCAGCAGGTCAAGGGAGGTGATTCTGCTCCTCTACTTGGCTCTAGTGAGACCCCATCTGCACTACTGTGTCCAGCTCTGGAGCTCTCAGCACAGGAAAGACATGGACTTGTTGGAGTGGATCCAGAGGATGGTCAGAAAAACAATCAGAGGGCTGGAGCACCTGTCCTGTGAGGACAGGCTGAAAGTTGGGGTTGTTCAGCCTGGAGAAGAGAGGGCTCCAGGGAGACCTTGCTGTGGCCTTTCAGTACTTAAAGGGGGCTTTTAAGAAAGATAGGGGACATACTTTTTAGGAGGGCCTGTTGTGATAGGACAAGGCGTAATGCCTATAAACTAGAAGACAGTAGACTAGATATAAGGAAGAATTTAATTTTTTTTTTACAATGACGATGGTGAAACAGTGGCACAGGATGCCCAGAGAGGCTGTAGATGTGCCACCCCTGGAAATGTTCAAGGTCAAGTTGGACAAAGCTCTGAACAACCTAATCTAGTTGAAGATGTCTCTGCTCATTGCAGGAGGGTTGGAGCAGATGACCTTTCAAGGTCCCTTCCAACCCAAACTATTCTACAACTCTTTTCTATGATTCTAACTCAAAATTATTATGGGCAGTAGGGAAGAATATAAAGTGAATGCTATGCTGTCTCTGTCTTAGTGCTCCGTTGTTGACCAGGTTGGGTGTCATCGCTCTGAGTCTCTGTCAGGGGTCAGAGTAAGTCCGGCTCTGCTCACCACACATGAATCTGCCTCCTCTGGATCTTTCTTTTGTAGTGCTGCCCCCTCTATTTTGTTGAGCCACATATAAAGATTGAGATGAGAAGCAAGGAAGAAAATAAGGAGACTATGTTTTTTAAAAATGAAATACACAGGTCTGCACATATATAACATATATCACAAAAATTATGGGAGTTATGTGGTTAAAGCCCCTAAAAATCATTATGTTCTCCTGTGGCAAGAAAGTTCTCTTCCTCCTATCTCTTTAAGAGAAGGGAAACCCCTCTAGAGAGGTCATCTGTGATGTTCATTATCTCTGAAATGCAATTATTTTATAAATCAGGTTCAAACAATGCGGAGTACACAAATGTATGCAAACCTCTGAGGGCAAGTATGTGGAAAGGTTCCTCCCTCTTCCTACTTCCTTCTCCCTCCCCACAAGCAAGGCTTGCAGATGTTTTCTTCTGCTCTTTATTCTTTTGTTCCTGTTTGGCTGTGACCCTTACTCCCAACTGATCCCTTTTTGTCAAACTTTGTTTTTTCCTGAGCCTTTGATCCTGTGCTTTGACTCTTGCAATAATGAACATGACACTATTACTTTGCTAGATTCATTTTATGATTCTTTGACTCTCAGAGTTCCCATGAACAATAATATACACACCTTCTTTTGTCAATGTCTTGCAGAAAAAGAGGAGGGTCTCAAAACTAAGGATGGGTGAAATCTAACCTTTCATATGTAGATTAAGTACTTGGTATTATGCATTATAACTATATATTTGATTTTCCAGTCTGTCTTTATTTATATTTTTTCAGTTTCCCAGCTAGATAAAACTAGTCAAAGGTTCAAAAAGATGCTAAAAGAACCAAATTTAGAAGACACACAGCAGACAAGAGTGTAGGGCTCCAGCATTGGGTTATGACCAACAGGTCCTTGTTCTCAGAAAGAAATATTGTCTTACGCCAAAACTACTCTCAGGTCTTCTGATGTTTTTTTTTTCCTGATATCTGTTCCCAGACATCTCAGTTTAATTGAGAAAAGTGGGAGAAAGAGGATGTCTGTCTGCTTCAAGGAAAATAAATGTGGCCACACAGAAAACATTCTAGTTGTTGCAGTTGAGTATCAGTCATATAGTATGTGACCTGTTGCAAGAATATCATAAACCATGAATCTAGACCAACAAATCTAGTCCTTACTAGCAAACTAGTAAGGTTTTCCTTCATGAAACTGTGATTCAGATACATATATTGAGCAGCATACATGTGTAACAATAATCATAGAAAGTACAGCTTGAGAGAGACTGCAAGCATGATTTTTCATACACCTTCTTTCAACTACTCCAATGATTTACTAGAATTTTAAAGTTGGTGGCTTGCCTTTGAAGTAAGGTGACTCTCTACTCAACACACAGCTGATCAAGGAGGCTGTCTCTCCTTTGCAACAACAGTGAGGAAGTTATTTAAGGTTACTATTGTCAGCCGCACACAGATCTTCAGACTATTTTAATTTATGTCATAGGCAGGCAGGCCCCAAGCTGTGCTCAGATGATCAGAAGCAGCAGTAATAACTTGGAAATAATATTTTTTCTCAAGTCTATGTGCTAAGTGCAACTCAGCTGGAACAAAGGGAATCAAATGCAACTTTTGTAAGTTGATTTGGTGAAAAAGCAATCTTTGTGAAGAGAGATAAGGGAGGTGATAGTGGCTTGAACAGTAAATCATTGAACACAGACATTTTTGCCCACTTTTTTCTTTTTAAATAAGCACTTTATTCAAAAGCAAAAATCTAGTTAATAACTATTATGTGGGGTCAGAAGAAAAAAGGAAAGTCTGGATAGGAGAAAAAAGTTCAGTAAAGAAAGGTTAGTAGAAAAGAGGGAAGGGAACAAGAGCCTTCTGCCTTGTTCCATATTTGTAAAATATCTTATTAAAAAAAAAAGAAAATCCAAAATGTGAAAGCAACGCCAAAAAGGGAAAAAAAAAAAAGCCCCATAGGATCAAATCTTTATGAAGAAAAATACCTTTGGCAGACAGTAAATAAAAAATGCCCAAGCTGGTTCCCTCAAAGACTAACTTTGTATACAAAGTTGCATGGAATCAAAATAAATGCTAGTGTAATCTGTACTTTCAGAGTTCACATTGGTTGGATCAATGTGAACTAGCTGAACTCCAGATAATTCCACTACTCTGTCTCTGACCCATTACTGCTGCAAGTGACGTGCCTAGCTAGCAGTGCTGGGAAAGGCATCTAGTGCTCTGTTCTTTAGTGATTATCTTCCTGTAATTTCATACTTATGTTTCCCAGATATATGCAACAGAAAATAGACTAGTGCTTGTTGCAGAGCTGCTGGTAGAAAACATTGATTTATTGACAACATAAATAAAAAATCCTGCTGGTATATTGGCTGAAAGCTGGCTGTCTTGGGTAGGCTTAAATGAAGGTTTTCACTGGGTAATAAATTCAAGAGGCATGTATACTTAAATCATGATGTTGGATATTGAACCATTTCTATACTATAGGACAAACACACATATTTCTGTTACCTTTTAAATCCTAGATAACCAATGTTTGGGTCTAGTTCAGAAATTACTTAAAGTTTAGAAATATTCTGAAACTTTATATAGAAATTGACATGAGAAAGCAGGGAAAAAAAGCAATTAAAACTGCATATTTGTAAGTAAACTAGAAAAATGTAGGCATGTTCAGGTCTGGGGTTACTTACTTTTAAAAGAAGAAATTTTCTAAGTACTTACATGGATTAGTGCCAGATAGTAAGTAGTCCACAGATTTATTCTTCTGTTGTGCCCGTAAAAACAATTAAAAATATTTAAATACAAGAATATGGAATAGAGTATCCTTGAAGTATTCAGTGCTTGTTAATGGAGACAGGACTATAAGATAGAAAAAGAAACAGAAAAGGTTAAATTCTGACCTAGAAGAAATCAAAGAAAAACCTCCCCCTGCATTCTAATATATTTACTCTCGTTCTGTGTCACCACTACTATCCAAATGAAAAAGGTTTTGCGTTTCTCTACTCTAGGATGATTTTCTCTCACGCCCTGAAATTCATTCTAATGTTATTTGTTGCAGATTTATAGCTCAATCAGCTTTGTAATAGCCTCTTCTTTTATGGGTGGACTTTTTTTGAACATTATGAAATATATGCTACCTCTTTCCTTTTTGGTTGGAAAACAAATCCTGCTAACTTCTCCTTAAGATCTACAGAACACGGATTGCATTTCACTGCTTAACTTAGATTATGCACAAACCACTTGCCATTCCCAGATGATACTCCATTAAAACAGTTTTTCAAGGTATCACCACACATGTATTGCTTGTCAGTGAAACTCCTAGACTACCATTATTTGAAGTCCTGGAATTCAGAGCTAATAGGCTGTGAGGAGCCATGGTAGTCCTGCTTCTCACGCAGTTTTCTTTTAAAGGTCTACAGTTTGATGATCCAGTTTTTTAGCTATTGGTATTGGATAAAAAACACCATGGCCATACAATGAATAATATTTCTCCGATGTAAATTTAGTTTACTTAATTAAACTTAATTGTTCAAATTTTTTTTTACTTCCTACAATATTTTTTTTCCTTACAGATACCTGTAAGGTTGCTTTGTAAATTATGGTTAACGCCAGCAATGTAAAGCATATCAGCTTTGTCTGTATGCAAGCTTTTCCTCTCAAAATACAATCCTGTATTTATTCTGAAGTAAGATCACAACAGGGTAAATGACACATCATAAAATCACACTCTATTTTTTTCTGTAAATGATTTAGTTGAATGTATCATAAATATTGCCATTGTTTATAATTAGTCTTATCTAGGTAGATTTTCTTCAGACACTTCCTATGTGAGAGCAGGCATATTTATTGGTATCCTGGAATTAAGTCAGAGCCCTTAAAGTTAGATTTAGAAATCCAGGCTTCTTAGCTTAAGCTATAACAGACTTAAATCATTTGGTAGAGTCTAGACAATCTTCTAGCATGCATTTATCTCTAATTTATGTTTACCTGCTCCGAGTGCTGGTGTGTTTGTTTGTATTTTTAAAATATTCTTCTATTTAAAATTGTGATCCATGATTTTCCTTTTGGAGAGAGTGCTTGAGACCCAGTATGTAAGTTTAAAGCTTCAAGATGTATTAACAATCTAATTTCTAAATGGAGTGCTTATGAAATCATCATGTTTGTAAGCAGAAGTGAAAAAAAGCACATCCAGTCCTGAATTAACTGGAAATTCCATCCATAGAAAAACAGTTTAGAGCTTACACTTCCTTGACTTGCATCTGATATACCCATTAAGCTTCCCACTAGTTATTAGATAATAAATAATTTAAGATTTTCTATATATAATAAATATACAGTAATAATAAAAGATTTTATTTTTTTAAATTATGCTATAATTGGCAATAAGCTCAAACTAATGTTGAAAAGTAAAATTTTTCAATTCTATATTCTCAAAACTGATAAGACTATTTAGTTAATGTTTAGCTTTTTTACAGTACTAATGGAAATTTAAGTTAGAAAGGGAGAGGAGGAAACACAGGTAAAATTCTGCCTTTTTCCTGGTATGAGGCACGCAGGTATGAGATGCAGTGTTCAGTTTGGGCTGCTACCAGGTTCATCTTCATATCCAATAACTTCAGTGGACAGAATTTCACTCTATCTTCTTCCATTGATAGTAGGAATTAGGTATCACCTGTATATGTGCATTTAAAAGTTCAAAAAGGTGAAAGGATGCTTTTGTGAATTGCCATTTCAGAAATAAGCTAAAACTGTAGGTCCTGATCAGTATAAAGCAGGAATTCACAAAAGTAAAGCAATCACAAACATTACTCTGGACAGACTTTGTTGGCCCTGGCAAGTAGGAGATGGAAGTAGCTCTAACTTGAGTCAGTCAAACTTTGTCTAAAGGAGTGAGTATGAAATTAATATGTTTTTATTTGAAATATCTGAATTTAGAATTTAACCAGAGAGATGGTCTTGTATATGTCAGAAAAACAGATAATATATTGCCAGAAGCTGTTTCATTTGGAACAGTTAATCTGGAGCAAAGGAAAATTTATTGTACTAAGGATGACACCTGAAGCAGAGCCCCTATAAGACCCATGGTAAGAAGTGGTGTTATTCCAGCATGAATCTCCAGTTTCACTATGGCATACGTAAACATTAGTATTTCTGCTCTTTGACATATTCTGGACCATGGGACAAAACACCACATTCACTCCAGGAACATGTTGTTGGTGACACACTGATGCTCCAGGTTCAGTTAAGCCACTTCATGAAAGGCAAAATGGTCTGCCACTCAGGCTGCATTTTGAATTCTTGCTGTATCTGAGTGATGGATGAGCTGTGTGCAAGAAATGGCATAAACACCTCTTAAAAAACCACAGCTGCACTTACATCAGAGTCCTAAAAGGGAAACCAAGAAAAGAGAAATCATGAAAAAACTGAAGAAAAAAGAAAAATGGGTTCATTTATATTTGCAGAGGAAACAATTTTAAAGCATATATAGAATGCTAAGGTAAAGCACAAGTTACCGGCAGTCATATTTTCTGAAGGCTCTCAATGTCTCTTTCTCATTATGACCTATTCTTGTTGTGAATGTACTTTTTACTTGGATTTCCATTGAATGGTTAAGTTGGGATCAGGATATTTTTCCTTCTTGGCCCATGTAGGGGGGTTGAATACTTGTGCTAAAGGTTTTATACTCAAAGAGTTCAATCTTGCAACTAGTAATGCACAAGCAAAGAGATGTAACTGCTGATGATAGTATACAGTTTCAAATATCATGTTTGCTTAACTGACACCCATAAAATTTCATTGCTCCAAGCACATTTGTAATTGCAGCCATCACTAATTCACACATTCTATTTCACTAGCTGGAAATAAAAATGTTTTTAATGAAAGGCAAATAGCAACTGGAGCAATTTCCTTAGGGATGTGATAGATTCTGAATGCACTCCTGAAAGCTGCTGTAACTCAGATAAATGCTACATGTTTAGGACAAGTTAGTAGATGAGTTTCTATTGTGTGTATTTTTGCAATCGTGTTAATCAGCGCAGGTGATAACTGACTTTAAGACACACAGAAGAGAATGCTTGGAGGATGGATGCAATGTCAGTTTTATTTTCTTTTCAGTATGTTCATATTTATGAACTCTGTTTCTTGTATGTAGTTTTTCCATCTCTGCCTAGCAAATGGAGAGGAAAATAAAGACAATTTGTAACTAAGATCATGCTTTTCCTCCTTTTATCACTCTGACTCGGGTTTTTCTATATTTATAGCATTTATATAGGTGCACCTAAAAAACATGGGTGGCCTCAACACTGATATAGTCAATGCCTTAAATATGCCATATTTGTGATACTTATTTTTAGTAAAAAAATTACCTTAAATTGCCTTATTTTACAGAATAAGTACAGCTATTCAATGAGTTTATTCTGTGGAACATTTTATTTACTTAGTTTAAATTCATTGTCTTTTTAACCCACTTGTTTCTGTACCAATAATTTAGGTACACCCCCACACACCCAAACATACATATACTACACAAAGACAGAAGTTTTCATTTTATGTGCAGAAACATCCATCTTGCTAGTTGTGGAAGGGAAGTCTCCCAGGAGCTCATTCCAAATGCAATGTCAAGTTTACAATAAACAGAATAATTGCACTGTTTACAGGATTTATTGTATTACTATACTTGTGATTACTTCAATTGTAAATAAATGTGCTCCTTGCCACAACTTTATTTTGTTTTCCAGAAAGAAGGACAGATTTGCTTCCTTTCCCTGCAATTATAATAATGAGCAATATATGTTTGTATTTAGGTTTCTTTAGCCAATGTAAGCCAGACAGCCAGGCAGCTGTTGATCTTAAAGGATTATCACAAAACAAGTCCACTTAACTTTAGATTGTAATTTTTTCATTTGAGACAAAATCCTGATTGTGTTTTTAAAACAGTTGCATTTAAAAAACGGCAACTCCAAAGTATACACAATATATGAAAAATGATGTAGTCTTCCATGAGAAACAGCACTAGTCCATGGTGATCATGTCTGAACACTTAGTTAGGCTATCAAGATAAACTCATTCTCATATCAGCCATACAGCAATTGAACACAAAAGACCAAAATGTGTTGACAAGAAAGCAAATTTTCTCCTGGAACTTCTGGTTGCCTTGACTTAACCAAATTGATTTTGTACCACCTCTTCCCGTAGAAATGGGAGGTAAGATTAAGGCTGTATAATGGTTGAAGGATCTTTCCAGAGCCCTTGATGGCTTTTGGATATCAACAATGTAATTTTATTTTCCTAAGAGTCTGATTCAAATCTGAATTAACCTATATATAAATATACCAGTAATGTAAACAGACGTACAGTCTACTTAAGGAACTGTTATATTACACTCATTTTGTTCTCAGTTCTTTAGGTAGTAGTTTCTCAGGTAGAATTATTTGTTGTTTTATCCTACAGCATCAGCAGACCCTGTGGTACTACTGGAAAATTGTCCCAGTGCGGGATAGTCCCTTAGCGCAGAAAGAAAAAGAGTGAGAAAGACAGCTGCCTCCTGCCCACCCCTGTCCTTCTGGTTTAATAGAGTGACAGCCAAGAAATGTTCCCATCTTGTGTCAGGCCCAGCTACAGTTTTGATTTCCTGATACCTTTAGCAATTAATGTAATATGAAGCAGTATAAGGATTTTCAAGTACAGAACAGGGACAAAAGCCTCAGATCAGTTCACTGGAAACACACAAAGATGTCATGTTATGGCAGTGGTTTGTCCAAGCCCAAGAAATTAAAAACAAAACAAAACAAAACAAAAGGATATGGAAGGTTCTAGTATAGTTTCAAGATGCAGACAAAGGCATCTTATTTCAACTTATATAAAGACTGGAGATCTTAATGCTGGCTTGCCCCAGACAAAAAATTTTACTTAAAACTTAGAAATATTTTCATGTAATTAGTTTCCTATAAAAAAATCAAGAACAGGGTTGGCAGAATTGATAAAAATTTTATTTTAGGAAATATTTTTATGGAAAGACCCCAAAAAAATCTCATGTAAATTTAAGACTCAAAATTTTACTATTTGGTTTCAAGTACATTTCAGTGAAGAAAACACACCCATTTTAACAAAACTCTCAGAGAGTTCAAAGTTTGATTGTCATTACTATTTCTTAGGATGAGCTGAAAATATTTTTTTGCTATATTTTCACTCTACCTTTCAATAAGAAACTAAATTCTTGCTGGAATCTGTTCTGACCTGATTTTAAGTACTTTTAAAAGGTACATTTCTTGTCATAAAGTACAAATGGGTGAACAAAAGGGAGAAACAACTCAAAAAAAGTGTAGCTAGTTTTTTAAATTTTAATAATGAAATTATTAAATATACAGTACACCAAGCATTTTTAGTTGTTGATCTCTCTTCTGTACAGAAAACCTGAGCAATGTTCTTATTCTGCCATTTGTACGTATCCATCAGTCCCTGTGTCTCAAGCATTTATAAGTATCTGTCATCACTTTCCTCTGAAAAACCTTTACAAATAAAGCATTTGGTTTTTCACTATTTGATAATGAGTAAATCCTTTGATATTATACTAGTACACAACACAGGACATCATTAGCAGAGGAAAGGAGTCAGCAATAAAATCAACTGGAGATTAAGCTAATTCACAAAACTTCAGTCCCTGTCGAGTATAGTGTTAAGCATGCTTGACTGCTTCATTCAATAGTACAGCTATTGATGGGGTCCCAAAACCCTAGTTAAGTTTTTATAAGGCTTTTCACTAGAGAACATAATTGTTATTTCCACATACCTACATTCAATTTTCAGGGATTACTTTAAGTGTGAATTCTCAGGTATTTCTTCCAGCTGTCTCCTGTCAACCCATAATCCCATATACTGAGTTCTGTCCCTGCAGGGTAGGCACTTGATCCTTGGGTCAAAGGTCCTTTAGCTCTTGACTAATGCACCTCATTAGAGGAGGAAAGCAGAATGTCTCCAGCAATTCAAATGTCATGAGAAGTAACAGAACTATATATTTTTAATCTTGTTAAATAAGTTTGTTTTATTTTAGACACGACGAGAGAAAAAAAGCTGAAAGCTTTTCATTTATAACCACTGGAAGCACCAAGTATCTAGTTTTGCTGTGTATCCAAGCATGATGCAGGAGCATGCAACTAAATTGGGAGGAAATAAAATAATTAATAGTTTAATCATGCGTAGTATCTTTATTTTTTGATTACAGTAGGAAGCTAGTAATAAATTAATAACTATAATTACTCAGGTATTTGGACTAAAATGCTGTTTTTCTTAGTACTTTCTATTAATCTCAGGTAATGGTTTTATCCTGTGCTGAAAAAATAATCACCTCAGAAAACAAGTTTTTGATTAAACAATGAAGCTGGAACTTAAGTACTTGAATCCCTAGGCAAATGTAAGCTACTACATTTCATACAAAACGTTGTTCACTGTAGTTACAAACAAATCTCCTTTGCTTTAGAAATTGTACATAGTTAATTGCATGTGGACAAGACTATATTTTGAATGTTCTGTTTTTTTTTTTTACTTTAAACTGACATCAGCAATCCTAGCTATTTGTCATCATTGCATTTTAAAAGAGCTTTACAAGATAATTACATGAACTAACTTGTTTGTTGAATTTCAACTGTAATTATTCAATTATTGAGCCTCATTTATTGCAGTAAGTCAACCTACAGCTGCATCCAAATAGCTTAAATGAAAGAAATGTCAGCTATAGTTGCACAATAATTGTTTTTTAGACAAAACAAAACATTTTGTTTATGGATGGAGATACAGAAGATGAAATCTTGATGTCACCAAAGCCAAAAGCACTCTCCTACTGATTTCAAAGTGGTCTCAAATGTCCTTAAAACTTGTTCCATCAGACTTCTGGCTGACAAGCATTTTGGAACTGTATGTAGGATTTTCTGGCTTTTCCAGACATGTTCTAGAATAGAGGTAAGTTTTAAATATGTGATTTTAATCATTAGAGGAAACAACACCACAGAGATAGATGTCATGTCATGATCCACGTTTTTATATCATGACTAAAAGTCTTTGATAATATTTTGATGTCAGAAAAATCTTGTCAGTTTTTCTATGTGCAGTTACTTGTAATGTAAATATGAAACATAAATGTGAGACAAGGCATTTTCTTTTATTGAATTAACTGATAAATTTGGAAAATGTTGGACAAATCAGGCACCCAATTCTTTATTTGTTTTGAAATTGTCACATTTCTTCTATGCCTTATTTAATATCTCTCATACTGAATAAAATGTGATTTCCCACTGGTATAGAGTTGGATTAGTAAGTATTTTTAATGTCACTTTATAGCAAGTAAGTCTAGAACATTTGTTTGTAACTTGTTCAGTTTGCTACCATCATAGATAATTCATATTATATTATTTTACCTTCTTTTAAGATAAAAGACTACACAAATGGATGTTTTATTCTATCTGGAGACAGTGAAATGACACAGTGAATTATCTTTGTTGGTTTTTTTTTTCTGTTTATTAACAAGAAAAAAAAACATGTCATCTTTCTTAAACAAAATGGGTGTCATCTAATCAGGTGTTTTCCCTACCCACATCTCTGTCAGCCAGCTCTCTTACTGCAAAAAGATGACTGTTAAGGTCCCCTTTCAAGCCGAGCACTAGTTTAAGCTGTGGACCATTTTTGTCTCAGTCTTTGTTTTAGAGCATATAGCCATGATTTTCTACCGGAGTTCACAACCCAGCTCATAAACAGTGTGTGCACCGACTACTTTCTGCTCAACACGGCTCACACAGTTCAATTCTCTTGAGCAGCCTACCACTTCTGTCTTTCTCCCAGCAACTTCTTTAAATGAAAAACAGTGAAACTTAACAGCTCAGGGAGACTAAACCATTCTGTAACAGCAACACAGCTTAATTTGGGCTGAAGTAGTGAGAGCAGAGTCAGTATGGTCAACCTTATGTTTGTCTCATCAGTACGTATGATTTTGAAGTGTCATTTACTACAGCTGTAAACTCTAGCCTTCTGGTTTGTAAAAGTTGTATTAAATCCATCCTGCTCACTGCAGAAAAGCAGTTACATCTGAGGTAGCTCTCACTACCAAATTGTTTTGTACGTTTATTTTCCTGCTGGCTGTTGTTAGCTGCTATGATTGTTGCAATAAATGAGCAAAACAGGTTTGCTGGCCCTCAACCTTTCCTTTTCTGTCTTACCTATCCTAGGCTTGTCTTTAATTCTACAAACCAATCCACACACAAAAAGCTCAACATTTCCAGAAAAGGAACTTCTCTCAAACTGTTTTGATGATGGTTATTGGTTACAGCTAGAAAGAGTTATGTGCATTTAGAAAAGATGATGTATTATCTTCACAGGCCTATTGCAAATAATGCACACGAGATTTAGTAATGTTATACCTCTTATGGTGCTTGAAAATAACACTCAATTTTACCCCTCATTTCACTGGGCTTGCCACCAAATTCACAGCTGCTGATGGTCCTGTTCCACAATCGGCACACTGTTGAAAAGTTGACAGCTAACCACAAAGCAAAAAGGCAAAGGGAGACTTGAGGACTGACAGCGCTTTTCTGTGTCTCTTGTAGGACTGGGAGGTTAACTTCATTTATGATGAGTAAGTGTTTCCCATGTCTGTTTATCAAGAAGCACCAAACATTTTGCATAGCAATGATATTCTGCTCTATTCAAGTTGCTCACAAAGGCATAAGAAAGTATCTTCCTATGAAGGCTACAGATGCAAAAGCAGAGTAGACTTACTCTGACAGAAAAGTAGATTGGAAACATATTTGGGTTAACAGAATACTTTCTCTCTTTCAAAGATGTTGACAGGCACACATCTCTACTGCATTTCCATTATTGCAGTAAGAAAAGGCTTACTGCAAAAATAGTTAAGAAGCTATAATCTCAATATTAATGCAAAAGCTATATATTTCATATTGCTACTGTTCTGCATCTGCAGGCGTCCTCTTATGTGTCCTGTCTTATGAACAATATGTATGCTTTTGATTTAGGAACAAATAACATCTTAAACTCCAATGTTAAAATGAGAAAAAAAGAAAAAAGCAAGAAGTGGGGAAATGATTGAATTACATAGAACATATTTTTCTTTTAAAATGTAGTAAAATATTCAACAGTTCAAATTGCTCAGGGGTGATCTTTCAGAAGGTGCTCTGTATCTTGGGGGCAGTGTATGTATCAAATACTGCTGATAGCTCAGCAGATGCTTTTTTTATTGAAAGTCACAGAAAAGAGTTGCAATAAAACCTGCATTAACAGCCAGTGCTCAAACTGAGGCTGCCTCATGATTTATGCACTCTCCCTTGGTTTTGATCTTTTAATGAATGTGACTTGCCACATTATACATCCTTCTGGGATTTTCTCCCTCACCACTCTCATTACTATACTCTCACTGCTGATCTGATCATGCAGTTTCATATGATTCAGGGAAAAGAAAATCAGTTACTAGCAGTTGACTATGCATGATTTTGTACTTTTTTGTGGCTAGGGCTCTGATTCACAATGCAGCCAGATGAGTGAGAGGCCTCTAGTTTCTTTTAACGGGCTTTGGATCAGGCTATGAGTAACATGGTTTTAATGGCATATAATTTTAGGTTATTCCTTGTGCATCTAATTGCTCTTTTCATGTGCCCTTCATCCCTACGTAAAGCTAGTCACAGCAAATAAAATCAAATAAATACAGTTTCTCTGTTGTTCAGAACAGACAATCTTGATCTTTTCCTTATTTTTAAGGAACAAAACTCTTTAGGAACTTGGTCCAGAGACACTAATATATGGAGAATTCTACAAGTACCATCCATAGGTCTTATTTACATTTGAGGCTCTGTAGAATTTTTTACATTATACTTGCCTCATGAAAATAACTTGGAGTAAGAACCATTTTTCAAATGTTATTAATAGATAAAAAGTAATCCAAGGATAAATGCTTCCAGACTGCAGCTACTGTGTGTATCTAGGCTAGACATACATATCTCAGTGTTTTGTTTTTTTAGTCTGACTAATTGTCTTTGTCTTTAATGACTCTCCTTTAAATGTCTGCTTTATGTTTCACAAATACTTAATCATTGCTTTTCTTCGTCTATTTATTGATAGAGTTTAAACATGCACATATGAACCAAAGTGACATTACCTGAGGAAATGTTGGGCAGAAATCTGATTTTTTTCCCCATCATTTGAATAAAATCTTTTCTCCTAGCTGAAGATAACAAAAACAATCATGCCTTCGGTCCCTTGCTGTAAATGCAGGAAGAAAAGGCTGTGGAAATGAGAATTGTTAAAGTATGCATAAAATACACTTAAAAGGGGACCACAGGAGAAAACATCCCTGCTCAGGATCCCATCATGGCCTGTATGAATTGTACCAAGAAGACTAGTAAGCCTTCTCATGCAAGTAAACATTACACACGTGTTAACGGCTAGGAGAATGGTGTCTCATAGATGGAAGCTCTTACGCTCTAATGAAACACCTTTGTGTATGATGTTATGTCAATGGAACAGCATGTGGCTTTGGTACATATAAAAGCAATTATGGAAGTAATATCAGAGCCTGACTTGCCTTTTCCCATTCGTTTCAGGATTTCAGGCTCTCTAATAGCTCTAACCTGAGTCAAAACGATAGCACTTTCCTTCTTGTCATCATCTCACAATAAAACTTTCCATTCTTTTAATGGCCCAGAAGTCCTTCAGATGTGTCATTGGTATTTATATTAGAAACATTTCCATTAGCTAAGATTTTACAATTCACCTCAATTTTTTTATTTTTTTTTTTAGAAACTAGACAGTCTGGGATATTTTAAATAATAATGATTTGGTTTCTGGTTATTTATTGACTTTTCCCACATGACGTGTGTTGAAACTATGGTATCGCACATGTCCATATTTCAGAGAAACCCAAAAATTTAGTGTCAGATGATGTAGCTACAAAGAGTATGTTATAATGCTAGCTTGACCATATTGGCCACTGATAACCTGTTTCATCTGTCTTGCCTCTGACATGTTAGCCGGATAGGGGAGAGATGGTGCAGCCTCTAAAACCAGGAGTCATTATGAGAAAAAAGAGCAGCCCAACAGCAATCGGGTATTTTGTTGAAAAGTTCAAGAGATCATATTTTTTTCTTCTTTTACCTGCTCTGATGTCCATTATCACAGCAAACATAGTATTTCCTTAGTGAGTTATAGAAGATGACTCAGTTTTTCTACCTTTCATTAGTGCAGTGGTGTTGGCTAAGATTCTTGGAGCCCACTTGGTCAGCCAAGTATCTGGGCTTGTCTCTTCCTTCTCCTATTTTGGTAGCTCAGGACTTGAACCCTGATCAGCTCTGGCAGAGTTACATGGCTTCAACACTTTTTACCTATCCTCCTGGTATATCTTTACAACAAGTTCTTCTAGAAGTAATACAAGCTTTCTCTCTTCCTTTTCCTTGTAAATAGCTTTGAAAATGTCAAGCCCATTAATGTAAAAATAGTCTGATTTGTGTACTATACATTATGTTATTCATTATATTATACAGTATGTGGGTTATGTGTTCATATATGCACATATGTATATAGTCAGTTAATAAGGATTAGTATCATTTGTTTACGTATACATAGGAAGTATTAATTTTTTAAATAGTTTCTGACCTAGATGATATATAAGTCTTTGCACATGGCAGACTTCTCTGCCTAGGAAAATGTAAGCTTCTCTGGCACAAATAGTTATGAAAATGCATTTAACCTCTAGTGTTCTAATAGAGTTGGAAACACAGTCCAAAACCATTGTTTTATTGGAAATTTTCATATTGGCAGTTCACGTCATGCTTTCTGGCTACTAACCAGATGAAGTGGGAATTTGAAACAGCAGAGCAACTGTGTCAGTACTTCAGAGCTTAGCATAAAAACCCAGGGAGGGGGGAAGGCGAAAATGTTGAAAGAAAAATTAAATATGGTATACATGCCAACTACTGACCACTCATTCATATCATGCTGTGTTTTTAAGTGGTTATCCCTTTTGGTTCCCTTTTGGTTAGACAATAAAACCACTCCATGTGTAAATGGAGTACAACCTTCCATTTCATGGAGAAAAGTCCTCTATGAATAATAAATTTTACCTGTTCCCAGGCTTAATTTCAATTTTTTCCTTCTTTCTTCAAATGATATTGAACTTAAATACAGTTATTGGCAGATTGTGACAGTCATACTGAGCCGAATATTATTCCAGTTCTGCTATTTTGCTTTCATGGCTTCCATAGCCCGTCCTGTGAATAGACCATGAAGCTTTGGGTTAGTAGCTTCTATTTATTCAGATGTGTTTGGTTTAGTTCCTTAATCTTCTGGGCTGAAAGCTAGTACTGGCACAGTACATGGAAGTTATCTGGAAAATGATTGTAAGCTCCTAAAAGCCATAATTAGGGCCTTACAATATCCCTATCTGTGTCAAATGCCAGACACAGCTACTGTGACATAGTGACTATGATGCCACTTTCTTTATCAGAAGCATGACAATAATACGCAGTCCTGATCACAGCCAAGGCCCTTGGTCTAGCCCCTCCCAAAGGTCTGGGCATGCCCAGGTAGTCCCTAAAAGCTAAATGTTAGAGATTCATGAATGCAGACCAAATGGTGTTTCTTGTGTTCTTGTGCCCATATAGAAATCATGGCAATTTCCCTGCCTTAGTCAATCATCTCTGCCACTTTTATCTGTGGGCTCACAAAGACCTCAATAAGGTCTTAATAATGGTGCAAGTATTGTATAGCAGCTTTTACTGGCCCACTGTGCTGCATTTCTTTCTTAGTATGTGCTCTGTTTATTTAAGGACTGCCTACCCATGAACATTAACCATTTGTGATCACATAACACCCTCCCCCAAAATGTGTGTCTAAAATTAAACTACAGATGGTGTTCACAAAGGTTAACCTTAGCCTGGGGTGCCAAATCCCTTTAGAATCCCTCCTCAGTCAATGGAAAAAGGAAATGTCTCCTTTAATGCAGTATTCCTCAATCTGTGCTCTGGGAACCAGTAGTGATCTGGAAGACATCTGATGGTAGTTCATGAAAACGTTGGAAACATTTAACCTTCCCCTGCAGAAAACACCTCCAAACTATATACAGAAATTCCTACGTATGCACACAAGCAAACAATCAATTTGGGAGATTTTAAAAGTAATAAACAAACCTTGAAAGGGCATTTGGCTGTAAATGAAAACCATTATGACAACACTTCATAACACAGTATTTCAATCTTTTTTTATTTTTTTGAAGGTTTGGTAGATTTTCAATTATCAAAAGAAAAGAACTTAGGTTAAATTTTGAGTCCTTCTCTCCCATGTAACTAGGCGAAGGTGTTAAGGAGACACACTCGCTTTGGGTAAGAGTTGGTTCTTATAAAAGACCATACATCTTGAAATAAAATATCAAAACTGATGGCCGTAGAGGGGTGCATCCAGCACAGTACACTCAATAGTCATTTCTTGAGCGCTCATCTGCTGGATAGCTATCACTATGTCATACATTTCCAGAGGATGTTTTGAAGAAGGTATTTAAAAAAAAATTCCACAAATTCACCTTAAACTGAGTGACTGGAGTCTTTGCTTTTTGAAATAAACCTGTTGATGTTAGTTTTCAATGCAAAGAGTTAAAATCAGAAGCATTATTGAAGTCAAATGGACTTATGCCATGTCACATAAAAATATTCTAAATTGCAGCTAGTAAAAATATAATCTAATAAATGAAATTTTTCCTTTGTTATTTTATCTGACTAAAGATTCTGCTAATTACAACAGCTTTATGGTTATTTGTATCAAGTAAAATTCATTCCCATGTGGAAGGCACCATAAGGATTTCTGCCTAACAGATGGGCTTCTCATGCTTTTAATTCCTTTTGGAAATCTTAGCTTTGTTGTGTACGAAACAAAGAAGAAGAAACTGTTGTGAAGGTCTTTTTGTGCAATCCTTTTCTGTTGTGAGCTACACGAGGGAACAAATCTGATGCTGTATGTAGCAAAAGGCTAGGTTAAAAAAAAATATCTTTCAATCCATCCCTTTGAATGTTCATCAGCATATTTTCTAGTTTTAAAGTTACATATTTTTCCTTGTTTGCACTCAAGATCCACTGATGTTAAATTATAATAATCTGTATTCTGATCATAAATCACATCCTAGCTAAGAGTTTGTTTCCAAACAATCTGTGGCTAGCTTCTGATCCCATCCCAAAAGTTGCTCCTCAGGACATTTGTTTCTCTTCATTTGAATTATGCTAATTCATCTCATGAAGTCTATTTCTTACATGTCTCAAGAGATCTCTCATCACAAGCGTTCTGAATATTCATAATTCCAGGAAAGAATAGATGCTCTATATATGAACAAAATAGTATCTAATAGAAGGCTTGATTTTTCCAAACTTCTAGATTTTCTTAAAGATGAGCAAAGGACTTAAATAACAGACTAAACATCAATTCTAAGGAACAGAGAACTGGTGACATAATAAACTGCTAAAATGTTTGCATGCTAGTTTTAAGGAACTGAGCTGTCTAACCAGAACTGTAGGCTACAAACAAATTTAAAGTGTGGCATACAAATCACATCCCAGGATGCCTGATTTTCCACTTCAGTCACATTTTGGAGTACCCTGTGACTGTTTACTAGACAGCAGGTCCAGAAAGGTCATTTCAGGGGAACTGGGGAGTAAGTGAGGACAGCGGCTTCACAACTGACTCTTGCCCCATCATGGAGTGTGCTGTCAGCTGAGGATTGCACCAGGACCCAGAAATTGTAAATGCTTTTCTGCTGCCTACATGTAACTGCAGAAAACTAGATATAAAATATAGATTTCTGAAGTCCCATTGTATTCTGGAGATGTTTAAATGTCTTATTTCTGCCTAGGTTTCTGATCAAAAAGTCCATCACATTCTATCTGTTCAAAACTAAGTAATCTCGGAAGTGGTGAAAAGAGTTGAAAAGTGGTGAAAAAACAGTTGGCGGCCAGTGGTGTCCCCCAGGGCTCGGTATTGAGGATGGTTCTCTTTAACATCTTTGTCAATGATCTGGATGATGGCATCAAGTGCACCCTCAGTAAGTTTGCAGATGACACCAAGTTAGGTGGGAGTGTCGACCTACTTGAGGATAGAAAGGCTTTGCAGAGGGATCTGGACAGGCAGGATCGATGGGCTGAGACCAGTGGGATGAGGTTCAATAAGGCCAAGTGCCAGGTGTTGCACTTGGGTCACAACAACCCCAGGCAGCATTACAGGCTGGGGGAAGAGTGGCTGGAGAGCTGCCTGGCAGAAAAGGATCTGGGGGTGTTGATTGACTATTGGCTGAACATGAGCCAGCAGTGTGCCCAGGTGGCCAAGAATGCCAAAAGCATCCTGGCCTGTATCAGGAATAATGTGACCAGCAGGACTAGGGAAGTGATCACCCCTCTGTACGCAGCACTAGTGAGACTGAACCTTGAGTATTGTGTCCAGTTTTGGGTCCCTTACTACAAGAAAGACATTGAGGTGCTGGAGCGGGTCAGAGAAGGGCAACAAAGCTGGTGAAGGGTCTGGAGAGTAAGTCTTACGAGGACTGGTTGAGTGTACTGGGGTTTTTTAGCCTGGAGAAAGCAGGCTGAGGCAAGATCTTATCGCTCTCTACAACTACCTGAAAGGAGGCTGTAGAGAAGCGGGGGTTGGTCTTTTCTCCAAGTCACAGGCGATAGGACAATATGAAATGGCCTGAAGTTGCGCCACAGGAAGCTCAGATTGGATATTAGGAAAAATTTTTACACTGAAAGGATTATCGAGCATTGGAATGGGACGCCCAGGGAAGTGGTTGAGGCACCATCCCTGGAGGCATTCAAAAGACCGGTTGACACGGTGCTTAGTGACGTGGTTTAGTGAGGGTTTTTTTTTATCAGAGTTAGGTTGATGGTTGGACTATATGATCTTAAAGGTCCCTTCCAACATAGACAATTCTATGATAGCCCTTTCAGAAAAGAGTATGGAAAGCAAAACATTGAAATTATAGAATTATTTTCCAAAGGGTTGACCAAAACTCAGTAATTTCTTAATATTTCTTTTATGTGATTACCTCCATTTATGAAATTAATATGAAAACACAGTAATTTTAATGAACTTGTTTTTAAGGCATGAAAGAAAAATCCAACATAGCCTCATCTAGCTTCTTTGTATAATTTACAACAAATTTACATTTTTGAAAAAATACAATCAAAGGGTTACGAGTAGATATGTATAGCAGAAATGCATATGGAAGAAAGTTCCATCTTTTTTTTTGAATGTGAATATTTGATTATATTTTTGGGACCTTACCAAAGGCTGTCAGGAGAATGAAAAGGCCATCTGGCAAATGATGTTTTGGGATTGCTCTGACTAAGAAAAAAGTCTCTGTTCTTCTATGTACTCCACAAACAAAATGTCTATGAGCAGGTAAGTTTTGTTTTCATTCAGTCAAAATGTTTTATTTCAATTTGTTTTATATGTTCCATCACAGCACAGAAAGGTCCAATATGAAGATCACTCAAACAGAAAAAAAAAATAATTCTGAAATAACAGTGTAGAATATTTAACAAGACTTTTTTTATATTTCTTTCTGGATTTTGATATGCATTTTCTACAAAATTAACACAATTCTGTGACGCATTTTCATTTAAAAGATGCATTTTTTAATGTAAAAAGATTTAGATTTTAAAAAATACATTCTTAACCTATGGCTTTTCAGTTTACAATAGTATTTTTCTCAAAGATCTCACAATTTATAGTCACAGAGTAATCTTTATCCTGAGCAAAAATTGCCTCCTGAATAAGAATTTGCTTCCAAACACACTGAACATAGCTGCTGGGAAATGAGCGAGTATGAAAAGGATTATTATCAGAGAAATGAGATGAAGAGACTTTATAGATTCACCTACATGACACAGTGCAGCGCTGTGTAGAAATATGTGATTTAGCTCTCAGTAAGAAGCAGGGAAATGAAAAAATGTTTCTTTGAAAAATTCCCAACTGATTCTCCAATGAAGTCAAACAGTTCACATATCATAATGCTATTATAGTACCCTCTTCTAAATGAAGATTAATAGCAACATGTTACATTTGTCCCTAAATATAAAGATTTCTATTTAATAAGCTTACTGTGAATTATAGCCTCAGTGCAACCATTTTCCCCATGTCTTCAAAAATGTCTATCTTTATTGGCTTTTAGTTGTAATCCAGGGCAATGTCTCTCTTGCAGACTGCGTGCATTTTTCACAAACATGTCAACATGCACTCCTCAAGAAGGACATTGTTTACTTTGGATAAACCTGCCTTATGAAGGATAAAACCATTCTTTGTGAACACTTATGAAGGACAAGAGTGAGTGTGCTACTTATGAAATGTTTCGTTATACAGTATGTGGTCTCCATTATATAAATAATTCTTTCCCCCTCATCTACTTCTCTGTGGGAATATTGAATAAATAATTAAAGCGGAAAAAAAGAGCAGAAAGAAATAAGTATAAACAATTTGAAAGATGATTCATAAGTTGAGTTATGTTAATTGTATTTCCTACTGAAACATCAAAGTACTTTTGGTAATAGTGAGACTGAACCTTGAGTATTGTGTCCAGTTTTGGGTCCCTTACTACAAGAAAGACATTGAGGTGCTGGAGCGGGTCAGAGAAGGGCAACAAAGCTGGTGAAGGGTCTGGAGAGTAAGTCTTACGAGGACTGGTTGAGTGTACTGGGGTTTTTTAGCCTGGAGAAAGCAGGCTGAGGCAAGATCTTATCGCTCTCTACAACTACCTGAAAGGAGGCTGTAGAGAAGCGGGGGTTGGTCTTTTCTCCAAGTCACAGGCGATAGGACAATATGAAATGGCCTGAAGTTGCGCCACAGGAAGCTCAGATTGGATATTAGGAAAAATTTTTACACTGAAAGGATTATCGAGCATTGGAATGGGACGCCCAGGGAAGTGGTTGAGGCACCATCCCTGGAGGCATTCAAAAGACCGGTTGACACGGTGCTTAGTGACGTGGTTTAGTGAGGGTTTTTTTTTATCAGAGTTAGGTTGATGGTTGGACTATATGATCTTAAAGGTCCCTTCCAACATAGACAATTCTATGATAGCCCTTTCAGAAAAGAGTATGGAAAGCAAAACATTGAAATTATAGAATTATTTTCCAAAGGGTTGACCAAAACTCAGTAATTTCTTAATATTTCTTTTATGTGATTACCTCCATTTATGAAATTAATATGAAAACACAGTAATTTTAATGAACTTGTTTTTAAGGCATGAAAGAAAAATCCAACATAGCCTCATCTAGCTTCTTTGTATAATTTACAACAAATTTACATTTTTGAAAAAATACAATCAAAGGGTTACGAGTAGATATGTATAGCAGAAATGCATATGGAAGAAAGTTCCATCTTTTTTTTTGAATGTGAATATTTGATTATATTTTTGGGACCTTACCAAAGGCTGTCAGGAGAATGAAAAGGCCATCTGGCAAATGATGTTTTGGGATTGCTCTGACTAAGAAAAAAGTCTCTGTTCTTCTATGTACTCCACAAACAAAATGTCTATGAGCAGGTAAGTTTTGTTTTCATTCAGTCAAAATGTTTTATTTCAATTTGTTTTATATGTTCCATCACAGCACAGAAAGGTCCAATATGAAGATCACTCAAACAGAAAAAAAAAATAATTCTGAAATAACAGTGTAGAATATTTAACAAGACTTTTTTTATATTTCTTTCTGGATTTTGATATGCATTTTCTACAAAATTAACACAATTCTGTGACGCATTTTCATTTAAAAGATGCATTTTTTAATGTAAAAAGATTTAGATTTTAAAAAATACATTCTTAACCTATGGCTTTTCAGTTTACAATAGTATTTTTCTCAAAGATCTCACAATTTATAGTCACAGAGTAATCTTTATCCTGAGCAAAAATTGCCTCCTGAATAAGAATTTGCTTCCAAACACACTGAACATAGCTGCTGGGAAATGAGCGAGTATGAAAAGGATTATTATCAGAGAAATGAGATGAAGAGACTTTATAGATTCACCTACATGACACAGTGCAGCGCTGTGTAGAAATATGTGATTTAGCTCTCAGTAAGAAGCAGGGAAATGAAAAAATGTTTCTTTGAAAAATTCCCAACTGATTCTCCAATGAAGTCAAACAGTTCACATATCATAATGCTATTATAGTACCCTCTTCTAAATGAAGATTAATAGCAACATGTTACATTTGTCCCTAAATATAAAGATTTCTATTTAATAAGCTTACTGTGAATTATAGCCTCAGTGCAACCATTTTCCCCATGTCTTCAAAAATGTCTATCTTTATTGGCTTTTAGTTGTAATCCAGGGCAATGTCTCTCTTGCAGACTGCGTGCATTTTTCACAAACATGTCAACATGCACTCCTCAAGAAGGACATTGTTTACTTTGGATAAACCTGCCTTATGAAGGATAAAACCATTCTTTGTGAACACTTATGAAGGACAAGAGTGAGTGTGCTACTTATGAAATGTTTCGTTATACAGTATGTGGTCTCCATTATATAAATAATTCTTTCCCCCTCATCTACTTCTCTGTGGGAATATTGAATAAATAATTAAAGCGGAAAAAAAGAGCAGAAAGAAATAAGTATAAACAATTTGAAAGATGATTCATAAGTTGAGTTATGTTAATTGTATTTCCTACTGAAACATCAAAGTACTTTTGGTAATATGAAATATATGCACCTTTCCAAGATTTTATATTTCGGCTCTCTTTAGCGTGCCGATAATTATACACAATAACTTCATGGAAAATATCCCCAAAAGCTTTGTTTAGTGTTTATTTTCACAGAGCAAGGCACGACTTCTAACCTCTTTTTTTAAAGGGTTAGTTCTTTGCTCTTTGTTATGAAAGTCTGGTGAGAGACACTGCTGAATCCACAGTCAGAATACATAAGTGCTTATCAGAGACACATAACTTCTATTTGCTGCCTTTATGAGGCTTGTCAGCCACAAGAGAGAGAGAGAGAAAACCCAAACCACCAAAAAACCCCACAAGAGTGGCAAAGAACTAATAAAAATAACTGCATTTTGGCTATTCTCTTTGAGAATTATCAAACACCAAAATAATTGGGTTTTATTTATATTACAGTAATGTCTGGAGCCCCCAATCCCTGATCCAGGGTAACATTTTCTAAGGTAAGTAATGCAACAACTATGCTCATAAAAGAACGAGGGCAACAATTTCTCACTTTAGGTCAGTAAGTCTAAATTTCAGGTACTTGAAGCCTAGCTCAGATGTTTTGTAACCCTAGTAAACCTTGATTGCCTGTACATCTGCTACTGGATGTTTGCAGAACATCCCCAGCCTTGCCAACACAGAGGTGATAATGCATACATAGGTACACCAGGAATCATGATACGGACTTTCTACTGCCTACAAGTCCTGGCAGGCCTGCTGCAGAACACAGTTCTTGTCAAATAAGAGGAGCACTCCTATCAAATCTGGACTGACTAGAATCAAGACTGAGAAAGCAGCATCCTCCTCCACTCTCCTTTGAGAGCTTCAAAATATCCATACAGCTTCCTAAAATAGTGAAAAGATGCAAAAAGCAGGAGACTGACTGTTATGCATAAATCAGCCTTTATCTTATTGCCTTTATCTGAGGCTAATTTCAATGACAGAAATCTATGAAAAATCATCAGCAGGACAGAATAATACACTTTCTTTTTTTTGCACCTCTTCCTTGTGCTGCTTCCACACTCATAAAATCAACCTGGTTAGCATTTGCTGGGGCTGGCTGGAAAAGAGTGACTGAAATATTCGGAGATTTTAATCATAGTTTTTGTTCTACCTGAAGACATCTTAAAAAAGAGAATTTCCACGACAAGTAAAGGGGGATTATGCCAGTAAACACCCACTTGAGCCATAGCACATCGTTAAGGTTCATGGCCTAACACTATGTGGTTGAGAGCAAGTTCTTGACTATGTCTGCTCTGTGGCATGAGTTGTCCAGAAAACAGCTGTTGATGAATATTTAATGAGAGCAAAATAGTTTCAATGGCAGTACCTTAAAGCCCGAGAGATTCACTTGATAATCCAGGTGGAAGTAATATACTAGGCAAGAGGGAAAGGCATCACATCGAAGTCATGACTCCACCTGTGTTTTCCTCTAGAATACTAAGTCTCAAAACATGCACAAACTTGGCACTTCAGGAAAATCTCTCTAACCTGTAGGACTATCCTGGCTATTCTGAGATCTTGTTCATGCTTTCTGGCTTCCATTGCTGAGAAATGCATTATGAGTTCTGGTTTCTCTAAGAAAAACTCATAGTTAGCTAAATTGTGAAATTCCTAGTTATTCAGAACTTCTGTTGGCAGGAGTATTGATTTTAGACACACATATACACAATATTCTATCTTCTACTGGCTGAAAATTATGGGTTTCAAAATAATATTAAAAATAATAGTGCATGCTGTACTGTATTTTAATTTTCACCTTGTTTCAGGATATTTTTCCCCCACTGATAGTGTTTAAAAGGCGATTTGTTTGTTAAATTGAAGCAATCTGAATATAGCAGTATGAAATCAGGCCACAAGCAACAAATTGTGTTGTTTAAACTTAGTATAGATTTTACTTGCTTGTTCTTCTCTCATGCATCCTCTGCCATCAGCAGGATACATGAGAGGTGCCATACACTATACATATTCAGCCTGGCTGCTGTGGAGAGATTACCAGCCCAGCTGCTGCATAAAATCTCTTTTGGTATTTGCTGACTGCAACATTATAGCCACAAACCACCGGCAATAGCAAGAGAATTAGGAGTTGGTTATCAACACAAAACTGTTAAATCTTGCTATGAGGCATTGATAAATTTTCTTGTATTTCAACTGAACACTTAGATATTTTTCACCAGATTTTCTCCTTCCACTCCCCCCCCCGCCCCGCCCCCTGCCAGATTTTTACCTAATTACAGTTCATTTTTATTGCACTGTTAAAAAAAGATATATTATAAAGCATTGTGATTTTTTTTTGGAACTGCTTTCCTAATATAGTTGGCTTGGGTAAAATCCCTTTTTTCTAGGTGGAAGATTGTAGCTGCATGGTGATTCCTATGCCTGTCATGAGATGTCTCTTCCTGTGTGACAAACCTGAGAACTAAGAGCTAAACATTTTTCTCAAGTGCTCTTTCAGGCTCGTGTTCATGTTCCAGTGCCAGTGAAACTTCAGACATATTTGAGAATAAATCTATGTTTGCAGACTGCAACAGTGATTAGAATATGACCCGTAGTTTCAGAGTTGAGACAGATTTGAACACAGAAAATAAGGATGATATTCCAGTGCTGAACTTTAGCTAGACTCTAGTTGCCTCTACAATTCCTCCTTTCCCTTTTTGTGTGTTACATCGATTTCTCTGTTTCTTCATAAACTGAGTGTGATGAGCATGTGTTGTGCTCCCAGACCCAGTTCTTCCATGCTAGGGTTTCATGCTTTTGATGGAAAATTATGTTAAAGAGCTAATAATTTCATTTATTTAATTTTGAGACACCACAAATAAACTTCATGTCCCTTTTAAGACACTTTTCTCTAATCTAAAACTTTCAGTGTTTTCTTTTAGCATATGAAAAATATGAGACTTAGGAACAACATAATCTTCTGGCATGCTCTAAAATAGAGACCAAGTCTTTAATGAGTAAGATGTGTTTTTTTCTCTCTCTAGTCTTTGGACCTTATGTGATGGTTTTATCCACCATTTTCAAGGACAAAAGGGAAGAAATAGATAAGAGGAGAAGAAATGGAAATGTGTGGAAGACCAGCAGATAGCTGATAGGACCTAAGCAGAAGATTCTATCTATCACAACTCTAGATTTGTTGTGTTGAGTGATAAATGAGTTCTTCAGTTTTTAGTATGGACAGTGAACTTCCTAAATAGATAATGAAGTTGCTTAGACCTTATGAAAGTTTTGCTGCATCCATAATGGTAGAAGAAATTTTTAAGTTTAACTAAACTACTAGTATTATGAGTACTATACCATAGAACAGCAGCTCCCACTTAGCATCCAGTAGCATGTAGATAATTAGATTATTATTTTAAAAAAAATCATAATATCTTTTTTGTTAATTTTTCTTACACTTTATCAATGGTAAACAAAGTGGTACTTGCTATCGGTAATGCAATAGAAAGGAAAAATTACCCTATGTCAAACCTATCCATGTTTCCTTTCTTTTTTTTCCCATGTTAGGCATAGGCAATGTCTAGTGGCTGCCAAAATCATCACAGAAAATTAATGTGCCAAGTACAGTGGATCAGCAAAAGTTTAGGATGGAGGGAAGCCAAAATATGTTTTTAAGAAAAATTGTGTGGCTGCAGGTTTGGGGTGAAATCATAAAGAACCATCTTCTGGCAGGCTAGGAGTCAATCTTATTTAAATTCCTCCTGCTTTTAATGCCAATACTTGGCAAAATTCCCCAAGTCAGATAAAGGCACCATGATTTCAAGACAACGTAAACTATTTATGTTACCTGATAACATGCCTCATTTGACTCTCCTTTCCACACCCACTCCAGGGGGAATTGCACATAACTTTATGGAGAGAGAAGTTGGACTATTTTGGCAGTCCTTCAAAACGGAAATAAAGTTTGAACAAAAAATACATGTAAGGAAACGATTTGGTTATGCCCTCTGATTCCAAAATTACTATATTTTATTTTATTTAGTTTCTATTGCCTCTGGGAAAGTATTTTCCATCCATGAAAAACTAATTTCTGGTGTTGTTCATGCACATAATCCCAGTGTTTTCCCACAGCATATAAAGGATGCTGGTCACTTCACAGCTTACTTTACATCTTATCTCGAGTTCTTCAGCTCCTCGAAGAATCAACATGGGACTTGTCTAGCTAGTTGCATTCCTGACAGTAAGTGCATCTTACACAAAAGGCAAGCTGTGCAGTTTGTGCATCCTAAAGAAGGAAAGTAAGTGGCTTGGAACATTAAAGATCAGACTCAGAGTTAGACGATGCACTGTTTTCTGAAGTGTGACCAAGACAATTTCATCAGCGCTTTCTATGCAACAGCAGGACATACTTCAGTGTTTCTTTATTCATTTTGAAACAAGCGTTTAACAAGTTAAAACATTACTTGGCTGTATGTTTATTACAACTTTGCAAAAGCTTTTAATTGACATAACACAATTTCTAAATTATACAGAAGGCTGGAAGACTGCTTACAGATTTGCCCAGTCTATAAATTTGCCATCAAGAGAATGAAAACAAAAGTACCTTCAAGCAACAGTGCAATATACTGATGAATAGTATATACCTGGGACCCTGCCAGACTGCTCCTAAAGATGTTCCACATATGTGGTCAAGAAATAAATTACACTTATCTTCCACCTTTGCTTGCCTCATTCATCCATCTCTGCCTGGACTACCTTAAGCATTTCAAGTACTGAGCTGCATCAAAGTCTCTCTCCAAAGCAAAAAGAAAAGAAGGAATAGTAAAAAAACAATTAATTTTACTCTCCCTCTCAGCTGGTAAAACATTCATCTTTCCCTGCAAAATAGCAACTTCTTGTTGGTTAGTTTTGGGATGGACAATAGCAAAGCATTGTTTAAGTGTCTGGACTGACAACTCACAGAGCACTCAGTTTATCTAAAAAGACATGGGCTAGTTTCCTAAATTTTTGCTTTTTAAACTCATTTTTTTGTATTCCAGATGAAGAAATCAGACAGAACAAACTAGATCTGGCAGGGGCTTTATAGGTCATCTAATTAATCCTCTCTTGCAATATTCTTTATATTGTTTTCTAGTTTTTTCAAATTTAATTTTTATGGTACTGTTAATCTTCAAGGATTAAAGATTTCTAAAAAAATTACATGAATTAGGATAAAAAAGCTACTGACCAATAATAGTCCTGGAAATCTACAGATCATTGATTCTTATCTTCCTGTCCTTATTTGCTCTTTAACAGCAAGTTCAGTTTCACGTCAGACATTTTTTTATGTTGCGAAAAATCTCCCTCCCTTATCTTGCTTTGCCTACCCTTTCCTTGTATTTCCTCGTTCCCTTCCTTTTGATATGAATAATGATATAAAACGGTACAGGATTCATAAATACCTCTTAATTTCTATAGTCAGATTTCAGTGATCCAGAACCTCTGGAGAGTAAGAAAGATTTCTGCTGAGGTCTTACATGAAAAACAAAGTATTTTCATCGTTCTGCGGGTGATTTGCTTAGGTTAAAAGGTGTATTGCATTAACAGAATCATCCTTTCTGGATTTTGAAGAGAGCCAAAACAAAGAACCTAACTAGAATGGGACGAATGTAAAAATCCTGCTGGTCATTTCTCTGCGCCACCATCACATTCTCCCATGTCTGAAACTGGGAGAAACAAAAAAGACAGTAGCTTATGGTGGAAACTGAGGAACAGAAAGAGTTTAATATGATTGGTAAGAAGAGTAGCAGAAGATTTCAATTCTTTGCTAAGCTTGCAATGACTGACATTTTAGAAGAGTGCAGACTTTGTGTAAAATCTTCTTTTGGAAATGATAAATTAAATATCGAGTGGTCATAGAACAATTTCCCTGCAAAATAGCAACTTCTTGTTGGTTAGTTTTGGGATGGACAATAGCAAAGCATTGTTTAAGTGTCTGGACTGACAACTCACAGAGCACTCAGTTTATCTAAAAAGACATGGGCTAGTTTCCTAAATTTTTGCTTTTTAAACTCATTTTTTTGTATTCCAGATGAAGAAATCAGACAGAACAAACTAGATCTGGCAGGGGCTTTATAGGTCATCTAATTAATCCTCTCTTGCAATATTCTTTATATTGTTTTCTAGTTTTTTCAAATTTAATTTTTATGGTACTGTTAATCTTCAAGGATTAAAGATTTCTAAAAAAATTACATGAATTAGGATAAAAAAGCTACTGACCAATAATAGTCCTGGAAATCTACAGATCATTGATTCTTATCTTCCTGTCCTTATTTGCTCTTTAACAGCAAGTTCAGTTTCATGTCAGACATTTTTTTATGTTGCGAAAAATCTCCCTCCCTTATCTTGCTTTGCCTACCCTTTCCTTGTATTTCCTCGTTCCCTTCCTTTTGATATGAATAATGATATAAAACGGTACAGGATTCATAAATACCTCTTAATTTCTATAGTCAGATTTCAGTGATCCAGAACCTCTGGAGAGTAAGAAAGATTTCTGCTGAGGTCTTACATGAAAAACAAAGTATTTTCATCGTTCTGCGGGTGATTTGCTTAGGTTAAAAGGTGTATTGCATTAACAGAATCATCCTTTCTGGATTTTGAAGAGAGCCAAAACAAAGAACCTAACTAGAATGGGACGAATGTAAAAATCCTGCTGGTCATTTCTCTGCGCCACCATCACATTCTCCCATGTCTGAAACTGGGAGAAACAAAAAAGACAGTAGCTTATGGTGGAAACTGAGGAACAGAAAGAGTTTAATATGATTGGTAAGAAGAGTAGCAGAAGATTTCAATTCTTTGCTAAGCTTGCAATGACTGACATTTTAGAAGAGTGCAGACTTTGTGTAAAATCTTCTTTTGGAAATGATAAATTAAATATCGAGTGGTCATAGAACAAAGATTAAACTTTACAGAAGACAGGTTCCCCTGACAACTCCCTGCCTCTCTCACCTTCTTCATTCTTTATTTTGCTGCTAGTGTCCTGCTGACATGGTGACCTCTTTGACATGCTTTCTGCTTGTTCTTCTAGGGCAGGAGTGACCCAGGATGAGGAGTGCAAGTGCTTTGTGCCACCTTTGTGCCATGCAAGGAGTTGGATGCACACATGAAGTCCACCATGGATCCACTAGCACTGAGATCAGTGCTCTGATACTCCTACTTCAAGATAAAAATTTAAAACAAGAGTTCTGGATCTTGTTGAAGAAGGGGAAACAGTTTAATTCTAAACCTAGAATTAAATACCACACTAACTGAATCATTAAATTTAAAGGACCATTAAATGACTAATCACTACAACTAAAATCCCAGCCAATGGCAGGCCTCAGCAATTTTTTATGAAGACAGACCTAGACTCAAACTCAAAAGTAGAGCTCAGAAAAGACTTCACAGAATGTTTGTGCTCATGGAATTAAAATATGCAAATCCCTTTGGAAATTGAGAGCAACTAAAATTTCTAGAAAGTTGAATCAGTACAGTCTTGTATGTTAAACAACTGGAAGGAACCGAGAGTGTTTTGATAATCTGAATGGTATGCCATTCCCTTAGTGTTAAGTATAGAATTGTTTGTTAAGGCATTTTGTTCAGGAAAGCGGGGTAGAAACTCACTCAACAAGGAACAGAGATGTTTATAGCATTGGGTATCCAATCACACAACTTAAATAGTCCTTTTGTGTAACCAAACCAAGAAATAAAGGGTGAACAGCTTAAAAAAGCATCAGTAGTACATAACCACCCCTTAAAACTGTTTAGAGTAATGCAGTGAGAATGCTTTTATGGATAATATGAAAATTTTAATTAGTTATTTGAGTAATTACTTTGCCTGGCTTTCAAAGACAAATCACCTATTCAAGTCTATGGGAATTTTGCCCGTGTAAGTCCTCAGTAAAGCTTGAGAAGACAGAGACCATGATGTTGCTATTAGCATAAAATATCCTTTGGATTTTTTACAAGCTGAAACCAGGATTTATAAAAAATGGACTCCATGTGCTGTTATTTGTGGTACTGAAGACACAGCAGTGGGGTAAAGGAGATGTTTCTAATAAAGCTCCGTCTCCAGCCTGCTATGAGGCTTGAGGCTGAAGGATGTTCAGTCTGTATCCCACTGGGAGCTTCCACGTGGACCTAGAACTCCTCTGGGGAGAGTTCTACTTTTGCCTGAAGCTAATTAGAATGCATGTTTTCTTAGCAAATTAGGGGCAGTGATAACCACTCACTCTCTAATTACAGTTAAGCCTAATGGGCAGCCCAGGATGGATAGTTACCCAAAGTATCTACCCAGCAAATATTTTGACATTTTCCTCCATTTCACATTTACCACTGAGTACTCAGCAGGTGCTCCCGTTTTAGCAAGGAAGTGCTAATGCCTCTAGTCCTCCTCTTATTATGGTTAGTATGCATCTAATTGATGGTTCACCTCTGGGAAAACAAAGCCAGCAAATTCAGGTTAATGCTCCTGAATATTGGGATGCCTGGCTAAGCATATTAACCCAGCTCAGCCCAAAACACTGACATGTACAATAATATGAGGAGAAATTACAAGATTCCTTAGGAACACCATCATACATTAAAAGTTGTCTCCAAATGATATCAGAAAAACATAAGAATAACATTTGGAATTACTTTTCTCATGTTCAAAGGGTGTTTACTTGTAAAATAAAAATAAATGCATTTTGTGGGAGAAGTCTGAGTAAAGAACCAAATGTTAAGGCCAGACGATTGAGGCAAAGATAAGTGGTTCTTGTTGTCACTGTATCTGCATCCATTGAAGGGTAGTGCCTCTCCTTCAACACTGAGCTGAGGGTGGTGCATTCTCAACACACACTGAGAAATTCACCTTAATTAAATGTAGGTGTCCACGTTTCAGGCCCCGGGATAGATCTGGACTAGTTGTCCTTGTATCTTACCATCTGAAGAATGAAAAAGGGATTTCACAACATGATTTATCAGATTGTTTCAAGTACCTCCCCTAGGATGAGATGTTCCATACCTTGGATGTGGTTGTTCCTCTCAGTGGATTATAAAAGTCTGGACAATTTTTTCACTTGCAGTCTCTCACTTGCTATTTATTTCTCATGTATTATCAGGTTTCCTTATGAAATCTGGATTTAAATAATGATATGATGGTATAGAGAGAGCTGATATTCAAAACACAGATGTAGAGCTAAATATTCAGCTGTGGAAACATGCTTCACTGTAGTTAACTGTGGTCATTTATATTTACACCAGCTAAAAAACAGTGTCAGGGTGATGTACAGCCCAACTCAGAGCCTCAAAGATTTGTGGTTCCCATGAGAAATGTACACCTTAATACCTCTGTAAAGTACAAGGCTATTATTCAGAAATCTTCTCTTTTGCATTTAGCAGCTTATTCCCTTACAATGGAATTCAGAAGTCACTAATTCATTACACTCTAGAACCTAGAACCAGCTGGGAAGTAAAAAGCATGAAATCATATTTATTAGCTATGCTGAATTGCCTCTTTATAAAATAAATTTACAGTTTTTCTGAAGACAGATGTTCAACATTGCTTTACTAAATGGTTCAGCTCCCAGAAAGGTTTTACTGATTTATGTGGTTCAAGGTTAAAGAAATCAGCAAGCAGTAATCAAGCAGCTATAGAAAAAAAGGTAATGGACTAAGGCTGACCTTTGTGCCATGTGTTAAAAAAACAACTCTTCCACATTTGTATTCAGTAAACCTACAAAAACGTTGCTTAGAATCATGCTTTTTTGTATGTGAAAAAGGAAAGCACAGGTAACTTCAAAAGAAGATAAACTTCTCTGAAAATTCAGAAACATTCACTCTCTTGGCTTTCTCTGTCTATTAGCAAAGTCAGGTATTATCCCTAATGAACAGACTATTGGCTTTTTGTGTTAATTCTAGGCAAGATTATGACATATTGAAATACACTGGTAATAAACTGAGTCTCAACTACTTTCAGTGTTTGGGAAACACACAATGCAAAAATGAAAATATTCATTCAACTTAGGGTAGTAATAAGGTTCTGCAAACTGTCCCCTCTGTCCCTTCCACAAACTGTCATTAAAAAAAAAAAAAAAAAGATATTGTAAATGAAAACCCTATTGCTCTGCACTCACAAAGTCACTTTCCACATTTTAAATGCCTTGTCTAGAGAGGCATTACATCCTCACAGGTGAAGTGTGAGGTTTTTTGGCATTTTTTTTGAGGTTTGTGTATGTGTTGTTTTTTTCATTGTACGAATGCTGTTGTTTAAATTTATTTGGATTAAAAAGAGTTCACACAAATGACATAATGATATCGTATTAGTGGACCTGCTATAATGCAACTTTATGAAGTTTTTCTCAAGTGAGAATTAAGCCACCTCTGTATAATTTTTTCCCCAATATTTACAAGTAACATTTGACAATAGAGCAAAGCAAAAGATGTGGCAGCAGATCTCTTATCTTCACCCTCATAAAGTTGATTTTGACATTCCTTAGCTGTGATTGAATGAGTGGTTCAATATACACTTTAAACCGGCATAAGGTTTCTGATAGTGAAAGGAGTATTCCCGCCTTCTATCTACACTCTTATTTTCTTCCCTTACTGTCTTGGCCTCTTGCAGTGTCACAAGCACTCCTTTAGCTGAGCAATAAGTCAGACTGGGGAATGGATCTAGTTTGTAAGAAAAAGAAAGGTGGTGTCAACACAGACCAGTTTCTCAGTTCAGTTGACCACAAATAAATGCTTTTGTTATTCAGCAGGGCAGGGAACAGCAGGATGGGGGTAGCTTGTGTGGTAAGGACTATTTTAAAAGAAAACTAAAGAGAGCTACAGTCAGAGGTTCTCCATAGCTATATTAATATTCATCAAGTGCAAAAGATGAATTCAGAATGTAGATCTTTAATCTCCTGGTGTCCTTTACTATTTCAAGTCTTTAACTTTTAACAATTCTTTTGGAGTCTTTATTTCAGTGAATATATTTTGTTGTGCTATCATTATTATGAAGTGATTAGAATTCGCCTTATTTTTATTAAACCCAAATTACTTAACCTTATACTACATTTTGCATTGAGTATCTGCCCTTCATTACTTACAACATATGATTTTTCATATCTTTTTTCTGTAAGAAATATTTGAACCCCAAATAAATGAAAAGTCTATGTGTAGTGACATGAATAAAAGCTGCAATTTAAAGATAAACAAGAAAAAATAAAAATACTGCCATGCCTACTTCTTCATTTATGTTTTTGATTATATTGAATAAATACTCATAGGTTGGGTTCAATTCTGGAAAATTATCCAATGAAAAGACCCAGGAAGCCTTTTTTTGTAATCTACGTCAAGTCTAAAAAAGAAATCCCCATAGAATTCAGAAAGAGTAAAACAGTGATTCAGGACAATCCATGGATAATCAAAATTGTTTCTTGCAGTACAGTTGGATAGCAATATAGAAAGCTGGTTCATATTCATTTTTCCAATGAGAATGTATATCAGTCTTTGGGCTTGTTTATGCAAAACCTCACACACAAGTATAAACACAAATGCAAAACGCCATCATGTTTCTGTACACACTATGGTGTGTTACTCAGTGCACAGGGATGTGGTTGTGATTACAAGCAAATAATGAACAATTCTCAGTCTTGATATGGGAAGTCACATGATTTCATATGAACTGATATTTGACGTTAAATGATGTTGAGCACTTTTTGGTACCAAGGCAAAAAAATCTCAAAAACCACTCAGGCATAATGAGTAAAAATATGAGATGCAAAGAAATGGTCTCCCGGGTGTTGAATTACGCCCCCCCCCCCCAAAAAAAAAAAGTAGGAAAAGGAAAATATTACTTTGGCTAAAATGGAAAGATAGATTTGCCAGAGTTTTTTGGCAAAATTAACAAAAAGCAAAACAAAACCAAACTACTCCAAAACTTGAAACCCCTGCCTCTCCCGGAAAAGCCCAATCAATTTTCAAATGGAAATGATATTCTTTTATTAGAAACAATTTATAATGTGTCTTAAGAACATTGTGGAATTCCATAAAGAAACACTTGAAACAAAGTGACATTTTACCACTTCCAAGTACTCCTATCCCTCTTTCAGCCACCCCAATTAGCCAGTTCCTCGATACATCCATGAACGTTCTGAGCTCCCCAGAAACTCAACTTTCAGAGGCAGACTTATTTTCATTGAAAAAACAGTGTCTTCTGTTGAATCTGGATCACATCTAAAGATCTCATCATTATGAATTTGATGTTGTAACAGTGCAATATGCTTTTTATCTTCATTCATTCAGTATGGAGAGTCTGAGCCAAAAAATGTATATATTTTAGTTAAAAATAAACTGTTACATAGATAACATAGACCAATAATCTGGTTTTATTTTGCATTTCATCTTGCCTGTTGTTAGGAATGATTTAACTAGCTTATTGATAGCAGATTATTAGCTGTTTCTTTTTGAATATGGCTTTGTATATTTTATAAACTTGGCAACATATCTATTATGTTAAATGATTTAGAGTACCTTGAGAGGATGTCATTATATAAACTGACTTAATGATAGATCATACAGTTCACTGACTACTTTAAAGCATTAAGACAATCCCAAGAACTGGATTTTCACTCACAACAGTCACAATAAAAATTTTTTTCTTACCAGTATCATTCTCTTATAGTCACTGAATTCTATACCTTAAAAAAATTAATTTCTTTGAATAAACACAAAGTATATATAAAACCTCTATGTAGGTGTTTACAGATTCTGATGACAGCTATAGAAGTAGTTTCAAATGCTTAGAAAAGTTGGTGTAAATGTGGAGAAGCACATTCAGCCAAACAATAATCCATGTATACAGATACCCAGACACAAAACATCAAATTTCTTTTCCATTCAGTCTTTGAAGGGAAGAAGCAGAATTTTCTCACTTAACCTCTATACTACTAGCCTGTAAGTTTTATTTCAATGAATAAATGTTGCCCTTCGTATTGAAGGGAATGGGAGTTTTCCCATTCCTTGCCAATTCTTTATGACCTTACTAAATATCAACAGAGAAGTAATTTAGCAGGAAGGGCCATTTAACACTAAAATGAAATAATTTAATAAAGAAAATTCTTACCATAAATAGATAGTAACATAAAATTGTAGATAGTAAGTACTTTCCTGCTATGAAGAATGAAGGAAAATATTTTTTTGTTTTTCTCACAAATATGAATATGCACACTGTACAAAAGTCACACAAATACAGATGTATCAATATACATAACTATAAAGTTAGTTTATATGTACATTTCAGCCAAGTAATTCATTAGACTCACAATCTTTTACAGTGCACTTGTCTCTGCACAGAGGTTGTTGGGGTCTCAGCTTGTGGAAGATGGGGCAGGAACATTTAATTTGTGGAAATCATTCTGAGGCTTTTCCCTAAATCTTTCTCAAAACTGAAACGGATTATTCCCGCCCTTTGTTGATGACTCCTGACTCCCCTCCTCTCCCTGCAACCTAATTACACTGCAAAATAACTGCACTGCAACTCTCTAGACTGTCTGTTGTGTTGAGAAACATTATACTGGATGTATCTATTCTAGTGCTAAGTGGTATCACTCTGAAAGTGAAATCTTAGTTATTCTGAAATCAGTGGTAAGTCTTACATGGCCTTCACAGAGGCTGAATTTCACCCTGCAGACTGCACTGAGTCTAGTTCTCCTTTTGTCTGGGACCACATGAGCTGTAACTGTAGGCAAGCTATAAACTTTTCTTTCTTGCTTATCAGGCAAATAGAAGGGTAGCATACATTACACGTGCATTATACATTTCCTTTTTTATTACCAGTTTACATGCATATTGAGAACATAGTCCTAACTCATCATAGTATTTTTAGCACATGTTTAAACTTAAGCCAGAGTGAAGCCAATTCTCAAATATTTTGCTGAACCAAGACCAACATATTTAAACACAATATTGTGGTTATTTCTTCTTTTGAATCCAACTTGGCATGCACTGGGTAGGAGAGGGCCAAATTTCAACTGTACTATTACATTTCCCTCCTTTTAAAGCAAAATGATTTTCTTGAGGTCTTATGCACAGATGAACTAACTAAGACTGTATTTCCAGACCAAATGAATTCAGAATTGAAGATAATCAGATTTGTCAGAATTTGGCTCGATATGAAAATCTGGACAGTTGGATAGGAGAATAATATTTAGAAAAATTTGTAGTCCGAATTTGCTCCTGCCATTCATCTAAAACCAATCAAACATGAGGTTAGTCTGCAAGTGGAAGTGTTTGAGAAAGGAAGTTAGAATGTGAATATTGCAACAACGTGACTGTTATCTGTTTTATTTCTTGCAGGGACATCTTTATTTATGTTCCTAGGTGCAGTTTAACTGAATCCAACCCCAAAGGGAGAATAAGAGAATCTACTTACAGACATCATCTGGTGTTGAACCACTATTAAGAAATAGCCATTCCAGTCTCCTTCACTTTGCATAAAAGACAGTCTCAGTTTTTACATATTGGAATAAAAATAGTGTTATTTCACATTTCCTTTGCTGATCGAGCTTTCTGTGCAGAGTTGTGGGCCATTATCTATGTGAATCTACAACACTGAAATGTTCAAGGCTTCAGGAAAGTTTGAGACTAGGAAATCTGTGTGTCTTTTATCCTCTGAATATGATTAATGATGCTTTGTGTTTTGCAAGACATTATTAAAAACAGAAGCCTATGACTTCATTGTCTCTGACAATGACTTTGAACATGGGGTCAGTTATTCCACTTTTACATTTCTTTGCAAGATTAAAAGAAAGTAAAAACAATTGCATTGGGAGGGGGGAAACTTTACACAGATGTAACGAAGCAGGATACACACACGTTTTCAATATGCTTCTTCCAATGAAAATTCACCTCATTCATATGATACTGCTGGTAAGCAAACACTAGTGACAGGCAAATCTAGCCATCAGGAAAACATACTGGGTTCAGGATTATCTCAAGTACCACATGCTAGAATTGTTGAAAACGTTAAGGAAAGAGTTCAGAGTTTGATTGGGGAAATTACAAGTAACAGATGCAATTTTTCATTTGCATTCCTGGACATTCAGTGATTGACAAGAAAGTTATCATTATGCAGAACTGAAACAAAATGTGCAACAGTGAGAATTTATATAAAAATACTGGTGACCTGTTAAATATCAGTACTTTTTATTTTCATGTAAAATACATTACTTTCTCAAGTTGAATATGCTATACATTTATACAGTTTATATGCAGTATTGTTTAAAGTGCTGGATATGTTAGATCTTCCTTTAATATCTAAACAGGAAATTATTTGCTCTTTTTGAGCTGTTCTGTTCATCTGTGATGCATTATTTTATTGAATTTCTGCAGTGTAAGGGTTATTTTTTTACTGATATCTTCACCTTTCGTGAATGTCAACAACATTCCCATTGTTCTAAAAGCCCAAAGGAGGAACTGAAAGCCTCACAGAAATTAATGGGAAAATTCAAAATTATTTCAGCAACGTTGAGGTTTTGCTAAGTGAGGCTGGAAATATGTTTGCAATAAAAAATCACCATCACTTTACCTAACTTTATCTAACGTGCAGTTTTATGCCTTCAGAACATCGTTCAGAGAAGACATTAGAAAATAATGATACTTTGTCAGTCAGTTCTATTTTTCCCTGTCTTTAACTACCTTGGTTGTAAAAATTGGTCTGCCCAATGAACCTTATCTGTAACTGGATGGAATAAATATGAGACTCTATTACACAGTAATAAACTCATCTTGTGTATTATCGAGGTCCCTTTTTCTGAGTTCTTCCTGTCTGACCTTTTAGTGTTGCATTGGCCTTAAACGATATTGCAAACAGGAAACACCTCATTTTATTCACCATATTCAGAATATGGTCAATGAAGGGGTGGAAGAGACAGTTAATATTGCATTTGAAGCTCTTCTATTTGGATCTTCTCTGCCTTAACCAGAACACTTTCCTGAACTGTATGATTTGACACAAATCTAAAATGCCTCTTGCAATCTGGTCTACTTTTTCATTTTCTACCCACCTAATGATTTTAAAAAGGGATTCATATTTGCCTCTATTGGTAGCTCAAGAACAAGATAGGAATTATTAAACAGTTTATACTAACACTGAAGTTTAAATGGGACGACCTTCAGAGTTAAGTCTTAAAAATGAATAAAACCTGTGCAGAATAAAACTAAAGCAGGATTCTTTTTGTTTCTCTGCAGTCAAATAGCAAAGAATTGATTACTACTTGCAAGGGTGGTTTTACTAGCTGAACTTCTGGAATACGGGATTATAGTTGAGTGAAAATATTCATATTTGCAGAATTTTTCACAGATTCACAGATTCGACAGAGTTGGAAGGGACCTCTAGAGATCATTTAGTCCAACTCCCCTACTAAGCAGGATTGCCCAGAGCACATTACTCAGGCCTGCATCAAGGTGGGTCTTGAAAATCTCCAGAGAAGGGGACTCCACAACCTCTCTGGGCAGCCTGTTCCAGTGCTCTGTCACCCTCGCTGTAAAGTTCTTCCTCATTTTTGAGTGGAACTTCCTATGTTCCAGCTTGTGCCTGTTGCCCCTAGTCTGATGCCTGTCTGATACAAGGATAAAAGCCAAATAGTTTTTTTTTTAAAAAAAAAAGAAAGTAAATTTCACTGTGTTTCATTTCACACTGGGATGTTCTATTTTCACCATGAGCTTCTTCTACCTATATGTCCTCTGCATTCTCTGCTGGCACCTGGTGTCCTGTCAGATCCCGTTAGACTGGTGCTGGCTCCTTCGTGCTGGCACAATACATGTCAGACTCTTAGTTACTCACTACCAACTCGCAGGCAGATATTTTTGTCAGACCTTTGTAGTTAAAAGTCTGCTTAGACTTAGTTTAAGTTTTCATATGTGGCAATATCTGCCACATATGGGCAGATCGGGAATCACATAAAAGTTCTGGCAAGGTCTCTATTCCAGGCTGTGGGTGCAAGGTCGCAGAGCTGGAGTACATGGAAATCCAGAACCGTTGTGGCCCTTTATAGACCAGGTAAGAGACTAGAGAGGAGCTGGGATGCCTGAAATGAAAATCCTGGTTCCACTTAATTCCCAAGTGAGCTTTATCATCATGTCTTGAGAGTTAGGGAGTTTAAGAAGCTACTATATATAGCTATACATACAGTTACTATATATATCTCTGAGGAAGCCTGCACAGCTGGAAACTCAAGAGATCAGCCTCAGAAAAGGCAAGTAAGAAAGCAGAGAACCAGGACAGTTTTAAGGCTTCCTTGGGTTCCCTCATGATTTTATCAAAGCAGAATTTTTTTAAAATTCCAGTATAAATATCCTTCGTCATTGTTCTCACTGACTTTCCAAAAAATTCAGTTAATTGAAAATTTAGGATTAATGTTGGAAACATGAATCTTAATGTTTCTGTTGAAGGGTCCCCATCAGCTTCTGGATATCCACATAGCTAAGGCTCAGCATTGTTGTATTTCATGGCTGTAATAAAACTAGATAGAAGGTAGATTTAGATAGATTCCATTACATTTTTCAAGCAACCTTTCTGTCAATACAGAAATCCCTGAAAAAACCTCACAGGAATATTTTGCTCTGACGTATATATATTTATATATAAATGTTCACACAAAGAACAAGCAGGGACGTCTTGTATTTATCAAATAAAAGGTAAAAAACAATAGCAGCTCTTTAAGTATTGCTCTACTGATATTTTTCCTTTTACTTCTGTAAATAAAAAATTTTCTATTATAAACAATTTTATTAGCTAGTCAGAACTATGTGGCAGCATAAGTCATATTGGCATGCTTTGATACATGTAGATATGTCTTTCATACACACAAACATATTTTTAAGTATGTAAAGTATATAACATGCATATACATGTACATAAAAGATCATTTTCTTGAAAGTCTAAAAGAACTGTGCTATTGTTATCTGCTGAAGGATTCTGCACTTACTTAACAGTAATATAAATCTGAAGAAGTCCATTACTCCATACAGTAATGGAGCTGATCTAGTTTTAGTTTAACCAAGAGCAGGCTCCTGTCCATTCTTCCCGATTTCTCTTCACTATCAGTTTCAGAGAATTACTGTTCTAATGTTACATACACCTCACTGGTTACCAGGCCACAACCTGACCTTAAATTTGTATGAAAAATTAAGTGGAAGGCAGACGATTGAGCTGTGGTTTCTTTCAGTTTCATATCATTGCCCTTGCATCTGGCTGAGGGGAAAAAAAAAAAAAAAGCAGCTGCCTGATACCATAATGTCACTTCTAAGTTTTACACTGAAAAAGCACTAAGCAGGGCTTACTCAGAGTCATTTTTCAGCCAATTCTTCTTCCTGGAAATGTGATGATGTGAAGACAGACAGAACTGAGGGAAGAAACAGTCCAAAAACCATCTCCCTCACTCTATTATTACGAATCACCCCTGTTATAGAAGGAAAACTACACATACCCAGCATGCTTCAAAGAAGGAAAATGATGTGACAAAGCCATGAAGTTAAATTAAACAGATCTGATCTACACAACCAATTTCATGTCTGCATATTTTTCCTTCTAATTAAGAAGTAGCTTGAGACTGTTTTTACAGTATGTGATATCAAGTTAATATAGTAAATCAGAACATACTGAAGTAGCACATCTGTCCAAAAGAACTTCATGGCTTGAGATTGGTTAATCAAGTTAATTTAATTAGGGATTTTATTTTGTAGGGTTGAGGTAGTTTATAAATAATGCGCACTTTAAATTAAAGTTTGTACAGTGTGTCAAATACATACCTTGAAAGCCATTGCTTTAGGATTTTAAAACATTTACATTTCAGTAAGTACATTTTAAAATCCACAAAAATGTGGATAATTAGCAGGGGAAAAATATTCATTGTTGCATTGCTGATGAATTAAAAAATCCCTTGCTATTCATGGAGGAGAATGGTGGAAGACTAGCTATTTCAGCCCAAAGCCAATTTCCAAGAATAAGAGAAATGTTCTTCTATGAGCATTTGAACACAATTACTAGTACAGCAGAACTACAGCAAAATGGTAGGGATTTAGGGTGTTGTCAATTGAGTTGGCAACATAGTGTTCTTAAAAACCCTATTCAGGAAAAAACAATAGCTTTTCAATTCCATTAACAGCTTTGAAGAAAGGTATTATTCTTGGTGCCCCTGTTACTACTTCCTTGGGCACAGACTGCAGAATGAAGAAAAATAAGGCAGGTTTATTTCCTTCATATACACAAAACCCACCAGAAAGTATTGTGGCCCCCTAACAGAGAGAGTATTGATGGCGGTGGATACTTGGCTGATGGTGATGTGGAAGTTCTGCCAAACTTTAGACACTCCTATACCTCAGTTAGTAATATTAAGCTTTGTACCAATTAACAAACTAAAACTAGAATTTCTAAGACAGGGTTTGGCAATTTTAGACCGTCCCTACTTTATGATGGAATGAATTTGGCCTGGATGTTCCTGCTTCTCTCTGCTGATTTGCGTAATTAAAATAGAACTAGATCAGAAGAATCAAGTTTCTAGAGATATGGCTTAACATAGGTTTTGAGGAGACAGCAGATAATATGTCAGCAGCTCTTTTCATGTTGTTGCTATTGACGTCTCCATGCAAATTAGAATGTAACAGTGGGAAAATTGAAGAAAAATACTTTTGCAAGTCTTATTCTCCATAGTTTTCTACCATCTCAATAAATTAATTTCAGTAGGGTCATCTTGATCTTCAGTGGGTGAAAATGCAATTAGATCCATTGTTCCTGCTGACGGCTATCCAACTTCTAATGACTCTCTGGACAAAAGATATCTTTGTTAAAATGTCAGCACTCTTTCCCTTCAACTATGATGCAAGAGTTCACAATACAGTTTTCTGATCTTTCCTTCCTCATTCCCTCAAGGAGTATTAAGATACATCTACCCAACAGATGACAAGTTAGCTTTAAAAGAACTGGGTTGAGAAGATAAGCTGTGATGTAACTGAGCTGTAAAGATACAGTACGGTTTGCATCTTTGTAATACATTATATAGAACAGGCAAGTGTTACACTCTTATTCTTTCAGATTACTAAGGACAAGCCAGCATTACTATGATGCCACAACCAAACTCAAACTGCTGGCTAGGTCAAGTGTAGTTACTGCTGTAGCTGTAACCTGACCCAAATTGATTGAAGGATTTATTATCGCTGGTTGTGCTATATCTCTCCAGGCCTTTCCTAGTAAAATGTTAACTATTTTTCTTTTTTCAGAACTATTATCTAGTTCATTGACTTCGAAAACACTGCAGGCCTTCAGACTTTCTCACATATCAGCTTGTATAACATTTAACAGATCTGACTGAAAACAATACAAATGCCATGCTCTACAGATTCATAGGCCAGCACTGGACCACTGACAGTGACCTCAAAGATCACCCACAGTCCATGGATCACAGTGCAGAACCAGTGATTTACATCTTTTTGCTCCCTTGTTCACCCAAGGCAACCAAACATTGTCCTATACTTACTTGAGCTGGTAATACACAAATAATTAAGATGACTTAAAGTGAAAACACTAAAGCAACAAAACTTCTTGTTTCAATAAACATCCACATTCCTTTCCAGTGTATGTATTACTGAAATTCGAAGAATAGGAAAGTAGATGAAATGTGGCTTTCATTAAGAACAGTATTTGTTGTTTTTTATAGTTTGGGTGTGAAAATACCTATATAATCGATAAGTTCCAAAGCAGTCATAAGTTATTATATGCAGAAAAAAACTGGGAATATTGATCACCGCTAGGTAAGAGATCTTATTTGTTTGCTGGAAAAACAATTTAACATTATGCTTTTTGTTTATGTTAGTGTGCTTGTTAACAAGAAATTCAAATTAATTTCAGCTGATGCCAGGAAAAGAACACGCTCAACATTGTTGGGTAATACATATGTGTGGAATACCATTGCTGTTTTATTAGACTGTGAAATTACTACTCAGTCCTATGGAATAATAAAAAAAATATATTATGGAAAGGGTCTTTATGCAATTTCTAGGTATAAATGATAGATATGTTTTATACTGTAGGCAGTAATATTCCTTCTAAACGTATTCCATATAGCACTTCATTTTGAAATGAGGGAATAGTCTACCCAGACTCAAAACCATATGCTATGGCTAATGCCCTGTGGAATTTGCAAGCAGACTTTTAGTCTAATTATTCCTACTTAACAACATTATGGAGGAAAATGCAGCAGTGGATGACAGGATTTACAGTACTATAATCAAATTAAATCCCTCTGGAAGGTTTCTCAAGTTGTATTTTAGATATTAAATTTTAATTTTTTATTATTGTTTGGTCTAATGAGAGAGTAAATACTGTTCAGAGAAGAGGCAGAGACTTTAATTACTTCTAATCATCTAACTAATTCTCTAGAAAGAGTCATGGCCAAAAAAAGAAAAGAAAGAAAAAGAATTCAGCTTTACCCAGAGAAAGAAACCTGCAGAAACACAACTTAAGGAAAGTTTTATTCTCCTCAGTAAACTTAATATCCTATATTACAAAGAAATCTGAGTAAGTTTTTGACAATTACAAAGTGGCAAAATTTGTATTTCCCAGAGTGTAAAGGAATAAATGAAATATTGTATAAATATATTTTAACAATCAGGACATACAAATCACTAAAATTACAATATTATTTCGACAACTTTACTGGCAAGATATGGAAAAGCATGAAACAAATTTTTATCATTTTTTAAGTTTCTATGAAAATAAAATTTAATAGAATATACATACTTCAGGAAAGACCTTTTATATTATATATTCCAACTGCACTCATTAGCTTCACTACAGTCAGAAACGTGACAAGTTGCTGTAGCAAAATGGCAGATCTTTAGAGCTCATAGCAAAACTTTTAATGTTCTTACACAAATTTCATACAATTCTATTTAAAATAAGATTTTATGGATTAAATAAACCATAGAATCATAGAATCATAGAATTGTCTAGGCCGGAAGGGACCTCCAAAGGCCATCTAGTCTGACCCCCCCACAGTCAGCAGGGACACCCCCAACCAGACCAGGTTGCCCAGGGCCTCATCGAGCCTCACCTTGAAAATCTCCAAGGCTGAGGCCTCAACCACCTCCCTGGGCAACCTGTTCCAGTGTTCCACCACCCTCAGGTGGTGGAGCCACCTATTATGTTATAAAATTTTCTTAATGGATTTCATTATTATTTTGTCATTATACATTGTATTATATAATTTCCTTTCTACTTAAATGTCACTAATAATGTCAATTTTCAAAATTCAGTAAACTTTTCATTACTCGGTGAATCCTGAGCTGAAAAGGAAGTAGTTAATCAGCTACAAATACAGCCTAACAGGTCTAAGTAAGTGGAAGCTACTCTTGATAGACAGATTTTTCTCTATACTGTGGTAAAAAAAACCAAACTGATTTTTCTACAGAATTTAAAATTACTTAATCCAGCAGGGCTCTGGCAGAATCATGGACATGTTCTATAGAAAGTACTTATAAGTTGTGAAAGTCTTTTAAAACTTTCCTTTTCTGAAGGTTTGTAAGTTTTTTTGTTCAGTTGGTTTTTGATCCTCTATCTATTTATAAATTATATCATTTTATATATAAGGAGTATGTTTTATTGTTATTTACAGGATAGAACAAAACTCACAAAAATGTTCATATCCTTCTGCTATATTTCTTAAGATTTTTACTTCAGGTTGTTACTTTCCTTCATTTTGTTAGTCTTAGTTAGAATCCATCACTGCTGAAGTACCAAGGCACAGACACTAAAAATGGTAAATGTGATAATGTGAAGTTTCTACTGGTGTTTTGTGTCATGTAGGCCTGCTCTGTGAAAGGTTAGATGACAGCATATATATACATATGTACACACACATATATATACACAAACAAAACAAAACAAAACAGCTTAAAAAATCCATCATAAACCAGTTTATGTTTGTCTTTCTATGACTTAAATTAGATCAGCGATTATTCCTCAATAGGAAATTTTAGGGAACAGAAGGTCGTGCCAAGATACAAAAGTAATAATAGTAGTAATTAAAAAGAACAATTTATGCTAATTGTGTGACTAAAAATTACAAAAGTATATCAAGTGTGCAGTTTTGAAGTTAGCCTAGACATTTTCCTCTCTAGCATTTACTTAGTTATAGTGTCTTAAACATTTTGATTACCGGATATGATTCAGTTAGTATTGAGTTTTACTTTGGTTTTGAATTTAAACTAAGCAATAGTTCCTTACTAAGAGTTCCAAGCAATACATTTAAAAGATCCTTGTTAATATGCAGAAATAATAAGTGTAGAAACCAAACAATTCATAAAATTCTTAGGATTAAACAGGAAAAAAAATTATATGTTTCAGGGCATAAAGGAAAATAGAGGCAAGAACCTCTAGAGGCAAATAGACCAAGCCAGCTTACAATACGGAGCGAAAAGGCAACCACAAAAGTTCAGGGTTCATTTTGAAAAGCATTTTACAATCTGAATTCTTTTCCTGATCCTATGGATATGCTGTCATTTTACATGTACTATGTTTTTACTACAATTCCATATAGTAACAAGAACTGAGATCTACTCACATTGCTAAGTAGCCCACTTTTTTCACTGTTTTTTTCAAGATTTATTTTTTTCAAACTTTTTTTTTTTTCTCCAAAGAAGCATAGGTAAAAGGCTTTATTTCTCCTCCTGGATTTTTTTTCTGCAGAACTCTTTTTTCCTGGAAAACCACTTACTAAAGTTAAACAAAAAAAAAATTGTGCACATGTCTGTGCATTATTAACATTTGGTTAGAAAATAATTCAGTCATGTGTTCAGACTTAAAATTGAGGCCTATATTGATGAACTGAAATGTTTCTTTAAACATATTTATTTAAAAGATTAATTAAAAAGATGCTTCTTTCCCACAATAGAGATTAAACCATACATCTGAGTAGTCTGGGTGTCCTGTGGAGCTATTTGTGAACTAGTTAGTGGTGACTGACAGGGCTACCCAGTGTGCTAAGTGTCTCTTGTTTTGGTTTATCAGATAACTGGTGAAATGTAACACTGATGGTGTCAGCTTCCTATTTAGAGTATTGTTGGATAAACAAAAACTGTATAGGATTGTTTGGGATTTTTCACTCATTTGAATTCTTAATTTGTCCTCTCTTGTAATGTCCCTGTTTCTAATTAGCAGCATGTAAGATGGGATTAACTCTCTTTTTGCCATTACGGAATAGACCATGGCCAGTTTTACATGTTGAGGAGCTTTCTACTGTAATTACAATCTATGCCACAGAAACATATAAATAAAAACATACAATCATATTTTTGCCTTTCTTCCAAGCTTAGGTTGGCCAACTCAATTGAAATAAGTTGTATAGGAAAACAATTTTAGACTGTGTGGAAGGAAGTTTTTACCAGCAAAGAATAATACAAAAGCCTCCTCTTAAAAGCTCAAATAGCTTTACTGCTACAAAATTCCATCATGGTTTGGGAATTCTCAGATTTTACTCCAAAATTAGGAGTTTCTAAATTAGTTCACTTTAGTTTAGATGAAAGCAAGTCAAGTAAACAAAGTAACCAAAACTTAAATTAGTTATCCTGGATTTCTGGGCTTAGTAGATAGTAAGAAATATGGACTCCCATAGAATTGCCATCTCATTCTTAAATTGTCTCTCAACATAGGTAAGATTAATGATATATCTTTCCAAGCTCTATTATTTAAGCAGTAGCTTGTGACATTTTCTTAATGATCTCCCATTTATGATGTCTGTTAAAATATGATATTTGCTATTGTGTATGTCCAAGATAGAACTAAACTTTTACTTCTCTTAGAATAAGAAATCATCTTCCAAACTTACTCATGCATGGCTTATCCAGCAGATTCTTTATATGGCTAAAATTTACAGAGGGCTAAGGTTCAAGACTACTGAAATTTACTGATGTTATCAGACTTCTCTTCTTTGTCAGTTTTTCAATTTCCATCAGTTATCCTACACTAAAAATACTAGGAAAAATTTTAAATATTACAAAAATTGAATCTGACAGATAAAACATCCGCTACTATGAATTACTGAAAATTTACTTTCATGCATTCTAAGTAAGATCAATAAATTATAAACAATCTGATACTTAAATTATATTTATATTTACCCAGTAATAACAAAATATCTAGAAATTATGAAAAGATGAAGTGCTTTCTTCTCAAATCATCAACTTAGTGACTTTAAAACACAATTCTATAATTTCTGTTCATTTGCATATTTTTGGTCCTGAAATCACGCAAATCTAAATATAACTAAAGTATGAATTTAACATGTAATGCAGAGTTACATGATTTAAAAAGCAATCCCTTTGTATAGTAAATACTGCGATGATTAACATGGCGATGGAATGAAATAAATAAAGAGAACTACTGCTGACCTATTGCAGATAGACAGGGTGGGTGTAGGATTATTTTTCTGAAGCTTAGATTTATCTGGAACTTCACATGTCACAAAGTTATAGGATTATAGAATCATAGAATCATTTTGTTTGGATGATAACAGTTTGAAGATAACTGTAAAATAATCGAGTCCAACAGTTAACCTAACACTGCTTAATTACCAGTAAGCCACGTACCTCTGCACAACATCTGCATGTCTTTTAAATGCCTCCAAGAATGTTGCCTCAACCACTTCTCTGGACAGCTTGTTCCAAAACTTGACAACACTTTTGGTGAAGAAATTCTTCCTAATGTCCAATTTAAACCTCTCCTGGCACAATTTGAGGCCATTTTCTCTTCCTATCTCTTGTAACTTGAGAGAGAAGACTAATCCATACCTCACTACAGCCTCCTTTCAGGTAGTCGAAGAGAGCAATAAGGTCTTGCCTCAGCCTCCTTTCTCCAAGCTAAACAACCCCAGTACCCTCAACCACTCCTCATAAGACTTGTTCTCCATATCCCTCACCAGCTTTGTTGCCCTTCTCTGAACATGGTCCAGCACCTCAATGTCTTCCTTGTAGTGAGGGACCCAAAACTGGACACAATACTCAAGGTTCGGTCTCACCAGTGCTGCGTACAGAGGGGTGATCACTTCCCTAGTCCTGCTGGTCACATTATTCCTGATACAGGCCAGGATGCTTTTGGCCTTCTTGGCCACCTGGGCATAATGCTGGCTGCTGGCCAACATCTCCAGGTCCTTTCTGACAGGCAGCTTTTCAGCCACCCTTCCCCAAGCTTGTAGTGCTGCATGGAGTAGTTGTGATGTAAGTGCAGGACCTAGAACTTTGACGTGTTGAACCTCATACCATTAGCTATGGCCCATCAATCCTGCCTGTCCAGATCACTGTAAAGCCATCCTGCCCTCGAGCAGATCAACACTCCTGCCCTACTTCGTGTCATCTACAAGCTTACTGAGGGTGCACATGATCCCCTCATCCAGGCTGTTGATAAAGATATTAAACAGAATTGGCCCTTTCATGCCCTCACTGTCTGGTTGTGTTTCTTCACCTTGCAAGTTTACTCAGTTTTAAAAAATAGTATTAACAATAAAGCAAAAAATGATAAGACAGGAATCTTGTAATATCCTTAGAAGAAGTATCAGCTTAAGCTAGATTCATTTATACCATTCATTAACTCTTTTATTTTTATCTTTGCATGATCATCTAATGTAAATAGGTGCTATGGGTTAACACTAGTAGGCAACCAAACCACATGTAGCCACTCACTCACTTGCTCCGCAGTGGGATGGAGGAGAGAACTGGAAGGGCAGAGGGGAGAAAACTCATAGGTGAGATAAAGATAGTTTAACACGGAAAGCAGCAAAATAAGGAATTTTTCACTGCTTGCTATTGGCAGGCAAGTGTTCAACCATTTCCAGGGAAGGAGGGTTCCACTACACAAAATGGTAACTTGGGAAGAAAAATACCATAACCTCTCTTTCCTTCTGCTTTTATTGCTGAGCACAACATCATGTGATATGGAATATTGCTTTGATCAGTTGGGATCAGTTGTCCTAGCTGTTTCCCCTCCCAACTTTTTGTGTACCTCCAGCCTACTCACTGGTGGGGAGGTGTGAGAAACAGAAAAGGCCTTGACTCAGTGATCACTGTTCAGCAATAGCTAAAACAGTGTTGTGTTATCAACTGTGTTGGTCACAAACCCAAACCATACCATTATACAAGCTGCTATGAAGAAAATTAACCCTATCCTAACAAAACCAATACAATAACAAAATGACATCTCAGGAGACACTCCTCTAGGCAAAATAACTAAGAACCCTAGCAAAATTAGGATGAAAACCAGAAAAACTTCCAAAGATCCATAAATAGTTCTCCAAAATACTTCAAAACTAAACTTTAATCCACATCAGGTGGAATGAGACACAGGGTACCTAATAGCAATGGCAACATAAGTTCATACGCTGCTTACGTAACTTAAATTAAGGAACTTAATCCAAAGATTAAAGTATTCTCTGCTGTCCTCTATTAAATTATAGGAGCTTGGAAAGAAAAAGCTAATAAAGCGTGACTTCAAAAGAGAAGCTGATATACAAAAAGAGGAAAAAATAAGTTTCTATATAAGTAGGAAGGAAATTTTTGATGCATTAAATCAGTCATACCATTTACTCACCTACCAACCTTTTCCTTCACATAGTACAGCTTTGATCTGTTTGAATTTATCTTTATATGAATTATCTAAATAAACTGCAAACTGATCAACTGATGGTTGGTACTCAGAAGCGTTGACACCTTTCTGAACTGCCTGACTAAAACAGAGTGGGGCAGAGATTTTCAGAAGTGAGAATTATGTCCACATTCTTAATAATGTCCATGTTTATGTAGATTAACTAAACAGGAAGAAAGAAAAAGTATAAAAGGTCCCCTTGCAAATCAGAAAACACTATAAAACTTCCATGAGAGAAGATAAGTCGAGTCACTATTTCTGGAAACACGGCTCTGGCTGGAATGAGCAATGGTGGTGACATAAGAACATAGTAACTGATTCTTAATTTTTTTTCTGAAAACCCAAAACACCTTGCCCTGATTTGGGGATTTAGTTTCAAAATCTCAGTTTACTTGTCTAAGCTCTAACTCACTGAGATACCCTGTAACACCTAAAATAAAATTATAAAAAGGACAGCATAAAAAGGCTGCAAGAACTGTACTAAGTAGAAGTATTTCTATACAATTTTGAAGTCACATCTGCAATATTGTTGTTTTCCATAAGATTCTTTTGGTGAGACAAATATTACACAAGTCTAAGAATCTGAAGACCTATAAAGACTGAAAACAAGATCAATTACTGGTAAGACACTCTCCATTGCATGCATGTGTAAAACTAAACTGGTTTCGTAGAGTCATAGAATCATTTAGGTTGGAAGGGACCTTAAAGTGGGACACCTCCCAGTAGGCCGGGCTGCTCAAAGCCCCATCCAGACTGGCCTTGAACACTTCCAAGGATGGGTCCTCCACAACTTCCCTGGACAACCTGTTCCAGTGTCCCATGACCCTCATGGTGAAAAATTTCTTCCTGATATCTAATTTAAATCTGTCCTCTTCCAGCTTGAAGCCATTATCCCTTGTCCTATCACTACATGCCCTTGTAAAAAGTCCCTCTCCAGCTGTCTTGTAGCTTTCTTTCCCCTTCAAATAACTGCAAAGCTACTATAAGGCCTCCTTGGAGCCTTCTCTTCTCCAGGCTGAACAATCCCAGCTCTCTCAGCAGGAGAGGTGCTCCAGCCCTCTTATCATCTTTGTGGCCCTCCTCTGGGCTCGCTCCAACAGGTCCACATTCTTCTCCAAAGCCAGATGCAGTACTCCAGGGGGTGTCTCACCAGAGTGGAGTCAAGGGGGAGAATAACCCCCCTTGACCTGCTGGCCATACTTCTTTTGATGCAGCCCAGGATGCGGTTGGCTTTCTGGGCTGCCAGCTAATGTTGAGCTTCTCATCCACCAACACCCCCACAGCCTTGTCCTCCGGGCTGCTCTCAAGCCATTCTCTGCCCAGCCTGCATTTTTGCTTAGGTTTACCCTGATCTAAGTTCAGGACTTTGCACTTGGCTTTGTTGAACAGGCCCACCTCTCAAGCCTGTTCAGGTCCCTCTGGATGGCATCCCTTCCCTCCAGGATGTTGACCATGCCACACAGCTTGGTGTTGTCAGCAAACTTGCTGAGGATGCACTAGATCCCACTGTCCATGTCACTGACAAAGATGTTGAAAAGTAGCAGTCCCAGTACCAACCCCTGAGAAATGTCAATCATCACTGGTTTCCACTTGGATGTTGAGTTATTGACAGCAATCCTTTGAGTACAATTGTCCATCTAGTTCCTTATCCAACAAGTGGTCCATTCATCAAATCTGGTCTCAGTATTGATGGCGGTGGATACTTGGCTGATGGTGATGTGGAAGTTCTGCCAAACTTTAGACACTCCTATACCTCAGTTAGTAATATTAAGCTTTGTACCAATTAACAAACTAAAACTAGAATTTCTAAGACAGGGTTTGGCAATTTTAGACCGTCCCTACTTTATGATGGAATGAATTTGGCCTGGATGTTCCTGCTTCTCTCTGCTGATTTGCGTAATTAAAATAGAACTAGATCAGAAGAATCAAGTTTCTAGAGATATGGCTTAACATAGGTTTTGAGGAGACAGCAGATAATATGTCAGCAGCTCTTTTCATGTTGTTGCTATTGACGTCTCCATGCAAATTAGAATGTAACAGTGGGAAAATTGAAGAAAAATACTTTTGCAAGTCTTATTCTCCATAGTTTTCTACCATCTCAATAAATTAATTTCAGTAGGGTCATCTTGATCTTCAGTGGGTGAAAATGCAATTAGATCCATTGTTCCTGCTGACGGCTATCCAACTTCTAATGACTCTCTGGACAAAAGATATCTTTGTTAAAATGTCAGCACTCTTTCCCTTCAACTATGATGCAAGAGTTCACAATACAGTTTTCTGATCTTTCCTTCCTCATTCCCTCAAGGAGTATTAAGATACATCTACCCAACAGATGACAAGTTAGCTTTAAAAGAACTGGGTTGAGAAGATAAGCTGTGATGTAACTGAGCTGTAAAGATACAGTACGGTTTGCATCTTTGTAATACATTATATAGAACAGGCAAGTGTTACACTCTTATTCTTTCAGATTACTAAGGACAAGCCAGCATTACTATGATGCCACAACCAAACTCAAACTGCTGGCTAGGTCAAGTGTAGTTACTGCTGTAGCTGTAACCTGACCCAAATTGATTGAAGGATTTATTATCGCTGGTTGTGCTATATCTCTCCAGGCCTTTCCTAGTAAAATGTTAACTATTTTTCTTTTTTCAGAACTATTATCTAGTTCATTGACTTCGAAAACACTGCAGGCCTTCAGACTTTCTCACATATCAGCTTGTATAACATTTAACAGATCTGACTGAAAACAATACAAATGCCATGCTCTACAGATTCATAGGCCAGCACTGGACCACTGACAGTGACCTCAAAGATCACCCACAGTCCATGGATCACAGTGCAGAACCAGTGATTTACATCTTTTTGCTCCCTTGTTCACCCAAGGCAACCAAACATTGTCCTATACTTACTTGAGCTGGTAATACACAAATAATTAAGATGACTTAAAGTGAAAACACTAAAGCAACAAAACTTCTTGTTTCAATAAACATCCACATTCCTTTCCAGTGTATGTATTACTGAAATTCGAAGAATAGGAAAGTAGATGAAATGTGGCTTTCATTAAGAACAGTATTTGTTGTTTTTTATAGTTTGGGTGTGAAAATACCTATATAATCGATAAGTTCCAAAGCAGTCATAAGTTATTATATGCAGAAAAAAACTGGGAATATTGATCACCGCTAGGTAAGAGATCTTATTTGTTTGCTGGAAAAACAATTTAACATTATGCTTTTTGTTTATGTTAGTGTGCTTGTTAACAAGAAATTCAAATTAATTTCAGCTGATGCCAGGAAAAGAACACGCTCAACATTGTTGGGTAATACATATGTGTGGAATACCATTGCTGTTTTATTAGACTGTGAAATTACTACTCAGTCCTATGGAATAATAAAAAAAATATATTATGGAAAGGGTCTTTATGCAATTTCTAGGTATAAATGATAGATATGTTTTATACTGTAGGCAGTAATATTCCTTCTAAACGTATTCCATATAGCACTTCATTTTGAAATGAGGGAATAGTCTACCCAGACTCAAAACCATATGCTATGGCTAATGCCCTGTGGAATTTGCAAGCAGACTTTTAGTCTAATTATTCCTACTTAACAACATTATGGAGGAAAATGCAGCAGTGGATGACAGGATTTACAGTACTATAATCAAATTAAATCCCTCTGGAAGGTTTCTCAAGTTGTATTTTAGATATTAAATTTTAATTTTTTATTATTGTTTGGTCTAATGAGAGAGTAAATACTGTTCAGAGAAGAGGCAGAGACTTTAATTACTTCTAATCATCTAACTAATTCTCTAGAAAGAGTCATGGCCAAAAAAAGAAAAGAAAGAAAAAGAATTCAGCTTTACCCAGAGAAAGAAACCTGCAGAAACACAACTTAAGGAAAGTTTTATTCTCCTCAGTAAACTTAATATCCTATATTACAAAGAAATCTGAGTAAGTTTTTGACAATTACAAAGTGGCAAAATTTGTATTTCCCAGAGTGTAAAGGAATAAATGAAATATTGTATAAATATATTTTAACAATCAGGACATACAAATCACTAAAATTACAATATTATTTCGACAACTTTACTGGCAAGATATGGAAAAGCATGAAACAAATTTTTATCATTTTTTAAGTTTCTATGAAAATAAAATTTAATAGAATATACATACTTCAGGAAAGACCTTTTATATTATATATTCCAACTGCACTCATTAGCTTCACTACAGTCAGAAACGTGACAAGTTGCTGTAGCAAAATGGCAGATCTTTAGAGCTCATAGCAAAACTTTTAATGTTCTTACACAAATTTCATACAATTCTATTTAAAATAAGATTTTATGGATTAAATAAACCATAGAATCATAGAATCATAGAATTGTCTAGGCCGGAAGGGACCTCCAAAGGCCATCTAGTCTGACCCCCCCACAGTCAGCAGGGACACCCCCAACCAGACCAGGTTGCCCAGGGCCTCATCGAGCCTCACCTTGAAAATCTCCAAGGCTGAGGCCTCAACCACCTCCCTGGGCAACCTGTTCCAGTGTTCCACCACCCTCAGGTGGTGGAGCCACCTATTATGTTATAAAATTTTCTTAATGGATTTCATTATTATTTTGTCATTATACATTGTATTATATAATTTCCTTTCTACTTAAATGTCACTAATAATGTCAATTTTCAAAATTCAGTAAACTTTTCATTACTCGGTGAATCCTGAGCTGAAAAGGAAGTAGTTAATCAGCTACAAATACAGCCTAACAGGTCTAAGTAAGTGGAAGCTACTCTTGATAGACAGATTTTTCTCTATACTGTGGTAAAAAAAACCAAACTGATTTTTCTACAGAATTTAAAATTACTTAATCCAGCAGGGCTCTGGCAGAATCATGGACATGTTCTATAGAAAGTACTTATAAGTTGTGAAAGTCTTTTAAAACTTTCCTTTTCTGAAGGTTTGTAAGTTTTTTTGTTCAGTTGGTTTTTGATCCTCTATCTATTTATAAATTATATCATTTTATATATAAGGAGTATGTTTTATTGTTATTTACAGGATAGAACAAAACTCACAAAAATGTTCATATCCTTCTGCTATATTTCTTAAGATTTTTACTTCAGGTTGTTACTTTCCTTCATTTTGTTAGTCTTAGTTAGAATCCATCACTGCTGAAGTACCAAGGCACAGACACTAAAAATGGTAAATGTGATAATGTGAAGTTTCTACTGGTGTTTTGTGTCATGTAGGCCTGCTCTGTGAAAGGTTAGATGACAGCATATATATACATATGTACACACACATATATATACACAAACAAAACAAAACAAAACAGCTTAAAAAATCCATCATAAACCAGTTTATGTTTGTCTTTCTATGACTTAAATTAGATCAGCGATTATTCCTCAATAGGAAATTTTAGGGAACAGAAGGTCGTGCCAAGATACAAAAGTAATAATAGTAGTAATTAAAAAGAACAATTTATGCTAATTGTGTGACTAAAAATTACAAAAGTATATCAAGTGTGCAGTTTTGAAGTTAGCCTAGACATTTTCCTCTCTAGCATTTACTTAGTTATAGTGTCTTAAACATTTTGATTACCGGATATGATTCAGTTAGTATTGAGTTTTACTTTGGTTTTGAATTTAAACTAAGCAATAGTTCCTTACTAAGAGTTCCAAGCAATACATTTAAAAGATCCTTGTTAATATGCAGAAATAATAAGTGTAGAAACCAAACAATTCATAAAATTCTTAGGATTAAACAGGAAAAAAAATTATATGTTTCAGGGCATAAAGGAAAATAGAGGCAAGAACCTCTAGAGGCAAATAGACCAAGCCAGCTTACAATACGGAGCGAAAAGGCAACCACAAAAGTTCAGGGTTCATTTTGAAAAGCATTTTACAATCTGAATTCTTTTCCTGATCCTATGGATATGCTGTCATTTTACATGTACTATGTTTTTACTACAATTCCATATAGTAACAAGAACTGAGATCTACTCACATTGCTAAGTAGCCCACTTTTTTCACTGTTTTTTTCAAGATTTATTTTTTTCAAACTTTTTTTTTTTTCTCCAAAGAAGCATAGGTAAAAGGCTTTATTTCTCCTCCTGGATTTTTTTTCTGCAGAACTCTTTTTTCCTGGAAAACCACTTACTAAAGTTAAACAAAAAAAAAAATTGTGCACATGTCTGTGCATTATTAACATTTGGTTAGAAAATAATTCAGTCATGTGTTCAGACTTAAAATTGAGGCCTATATTGATGAACTGAAATGTTTCTTTAAACATATTTATTTAAAAGATTAATTAAAAAGATGCTTCTTTCCCACAATAGAGATTAAACCATACATCTGAGTAGTCTGGGTGTCCTGTGGAGCTATTTGTGAACTAGTTAGTGGTGACTGACAGGGCTACCCAGTGTGCTAAGTGTCTCTTGTTTTGGTTTATCAGATAACTGGTGAAATGTAACACTGATGGTGTCAGCTTCCTATTTAGAGTATTGTTGGATAAACAAAAACTGTATAGGATTGTTTGGGATTTTTCACTCATTTGAATTCTTAATTTGTCCTCTCTTGTAATGTCCCTGTTTCTAATTAGCAGCATGTAAGATGGGATTAACTCTCTTTTTGCCATTACGGAATAGACCATGGCCAGTTTTACATGTTGAGGAGCTTTCTACTGTAATTACAATCTATGCCACAGAAACATATAAATAAAAACATACAATCATATTTTTGCCTTTCTTCCAAGCTTAGGTTGGCCAACTCAATTGAAATAAGTTGTATAGGAAAACAATTTTAGACTGTGTGGAAGGAAGTTTTTACCAGCAAAGAATAATACAAAAGCCTCCTCTTAAAAGCTCAAATAGCTTTACTGCTACAAAATTCCATCATGGTTTGGGAATTCTCAGATTTTACTCCAAAATTAGGAGTTTCTAAATTAGTTCACTTTAGTTTAGATGAAAGCAAGTCAAGTAAACAAAGTAACCAAAACTTAAATTAGTTATCCTGGATTTCTGGGCTTAGTAGATAGTAAGAAATATGGACTCCCATAGAATTGCCATCTCATTCTTAAATTGTCTCTCAACATAGGTAAGATTAATGATATATCTTTCCAAGCTCTATTATTTAAGCAGTAGCTTGTGACATTTTCTTAATGATCTCCCATTTATGATGTCTGTTAAAATATGATATTTGCTATTGTGTATGTCCAAGATAGAACTAAACTTTTACTTCTCTTAGAATAAGAAATCATCTTCCAAACTTACTCATGCATGGCTTATCCAGCAGATTCTTTATATGGCTAAAATTTACAGAGGGCTAAGGTTCAAGACTACTGAAATTTACTGATGTTATCAGACTTCTCTTCTTTGTCAGTTTTTCAATTTCCATCAGTTATCCTACACTAAAAATACTAGGAAAAATTTTAAATATTACAAAAATTGAATCTGACAGATAAAACATCCGCTACTATGAATTACTGAAAATTTACTTTCATGCATTCTAAGTAAGATCAATAAATTATAAACAATCTGATACTTAAATTATATTTATATTTACCCAGTAATAACAAAATATCTAGAAATTATGAAAAGATGAAGTGCTTTCTTCTCAAATCATCAACTTAGTGACTTTAAAACACAATTCTATAATTTCTGTTCATTTGCATATTTTTGGTCCTGAAATCACGCAAATCTAAATATAACTAAAGTATGAATTTAACATGTAATGCAGAGTTACATGATTTAAAAAGCAATCCCTTTGTATAGTAAATACTGCGATGATTAACATGGCGATGGAATGAAATAAATAAAGAGAACTACTGCTGACCTATTGCAGATAGACAGGGTGGGTGTAGGATTATTTTTCTGAAGCTTAGATTTATCTGGAACTTCACATGTCACAAAGTTATAGGATTATAGAATCATAGAATCATTTTGTTTGGATGATAACAGTTTGAAGATAACTGTAAAATAATCGAGTCCAACAGTTAACCTAACACTGCTTAATTACCAGTAAGCCACGTACCTCTGCACAACATCTGCATGTCTTTTAAATGCCTCCAAGAATGTTGCCTCAACCACTTCTCTGGACAGCTTGTTCCAAAACTTGACAACACTTTTGGTGAAGAAATTCTTCCTAATGTCCAATTTAAACCTCTCCTGGCACAATTTGAGGCCATTTTCTCTTCCTATCTCTTGTAACTTGAGAGAGAAGACTAATCCATACCTCACTACAGCCTCCTTTCAGGTAGTCGAAGAGAGCAATAAGGTCTTGCCTCAGCCTCCTTTCTCCAAGCTAAACAACCCCAGTACCCTCAACCACTCCTCATAAGACTTGTTCTCCATATCCCTCACCAGCTTTGTTGCCCTTCTCTGAACATGGTCCAGCACCTCAATGTCTTCCTTGTAGTGAGGGACCCAAAACTGGACACAATACTCAAGGTTCGGTCTCACCAGTGCTGCGTACAGAGGGGTGATCACTTCCCTAGTCCTGCTGGTCACATTATTCCTGATACAGGCCAGGATGCTTTTGGCCTTCTTGGCCACCTGGGCATAATGCTGGCTGCTGGCCAACATCTCCAGGTCCTTTCTGACAGGCAGCTTTTCAGCCACCCTTCCCCAAGCTTGTAGTGCTGCATGGAGTAGTTGTGATGTAAGTGCAGGACCTAGAACTTTGACGTGTTGAACCTCATACCATTAGCTATGGCCCATCAATCCTGCCTGTCCAGATCACTGTAAAGCCATCCTGCCCTCGAGCAGATCAACACTCCTGCCCTACTTCGTGTCATCTACAAGCTTACTGAGGGTGCACATGATCCCCTCATCCAGGCTGTTGATAAAGATATTAAACAGAATTGGCCCTTTCATGCCCTCACTGTCTGGTTGTGTTTCTTCACCTTGCAAGTTTACTCAGTTTTAAAAAATAGTATTAACAATAAAGCAAAAAATGATAAGACAGGAATCTTGTAATATCCTTAGAAGAAGTATCAGCTTAAGCTAGATTCATTTATACCATTCATTAACTCTTTTATTTTTATCTTTGCATGATCATCTAATGTAAATAGGTGCTATGGGTTAACACTAGTAGGCAACCAAACCACATGTAGCCACTCACTCACTTGCTCCGCAGTGGGATGGAGGAGAGAACTGGAAGGGCAGAGGGGAGAAAACTCATAGGTGAGATAAAGATAGTTTAACACGGAAAGCAGCAAAATAAGGAATTTTTCACTGCTTGCTATTGGCAGGCAAGTGTTCAACCATTTCCAGGGAAGGAGGGTTCCACTACACAAAATGGTAACTTGGGAAGAAAAATACCATAACCTCTCTTTCCTTCTGCTTTTATTGCTGAGCACAACATCATGTGATATGGAATATTGCTTTGATCAGTTGGGATCAGTTGTCCTAGCTGTTTCCCCTCCCAACTTTTTGTGTACCTCCAGCCTACTCACTGGTGGGGAGGTGTGAGAAACAGAAAAGGCCTTGACTCAGTGATCACTGTTCAGCAATAGCTAAAACAGTGTTGTGTTATCAACTGTGTTGGTCACAAACCCAAACCATACCATTATACAAGCTGCTATGAAGAAAATTAACCCTATCCTAACAAAACCAATACAATAACAAAATGACATCTCAGGAGACACTCCTCTAGGCAAAATAACTAAGAACCCTAGCAAAATTAGGATGAAAACCAGAAAAACTTCCAAAGATCCATAAATAGTTCTCCAAAATACTTCAAAACTAAACTTTAATCCACATCAGGTGGAATGAGACACAGGGTACCTAATAGCAATGGCAACATAAGTTCATACGCTGCTTACGTAACTTAAATTAAGGAACTTAATCCAAAGATTAAAGTATTCTCTGCTGTCCTCTATTAAATTATAGGAGCTTGGAAAGAAAAAGCTAATAAAGCGTGACTTCAAAAGAGAAGCTGATATACAAAAAGAGGAAAAAATAAGTTTCTATATAAGTAGGAAGGAAATTTTTGATGCATTAAATCAGTCATACCATTTACTCACCTACCAACCTTTTCCTTCACATAGTACAGCTTTGATCTGTTTGAATTTATCTTTATATGAATTATCTAAATAAACTGCAAACTGATCAACTGATGGTTGGTACTCAGAAGCGTTGACACCTTTCTGAACTGCCTGACTAAAACAGAGTGGGGCAGAGATTTTCAGAAGTGAGAATTATGTCCACATTCTTAATAATGTCCATGTTTATGTAGATTAACTAAACAGGAAGAAAGAAAAAGTATAAAAGGTCCCCTTGCAAATCAGAAAACACTATAAAACTTCCATGAGAGAAGATAAGTCGAGTCACTATTTCTGGAAACACGGCTCTGGCTGGAATGAGCAATGGTGGTGACATAAGAACATAGTAACTGATTCTTAATTTTTTTTCTGAAAACCCAAAACACCTTGCCCTGATTTGGGGATTTAGTTTCAAAATCTCAGTTTACTTGTCTAAGCTCTAACTCACTGAGATACCCTGTAACACCTAAAATAAAATTATAAAAAGGACAGCATAAAAAGGCTGCAAGAACTGTACTAAGTAGAAGTATTTCTATACAATTTTGAAGTCACATCTGCAATATTGTTGTTTTCCATAAGATTCTTTTGGTGAGACAAATATTACACAAGTCTAAGAATCTGAAGACCTATAAAGACTGAAAACAAGATCAATTACTGGTAAGACACTCTCCATTGCATGCATGTGTAAAACTAAACTGGTTTCGTAGAGTCATAGAATCATTTAGGTTGGAAGGGACCTTAAAGTGGGACACCTCCCAGTAGGCCGGGCTGCTCAAAGCCCCATCCAGACTGGCCTTGAACACTTCCAAGGATGGGTCCTCCACAACTTCCCTGGACAACCTGTTCCAGTGTCCCATGACCCTCATGGTGAAAAATTTCTTCCTGATATCTAATTTAAATCTGTCCTCTTCCAGCTTGAAGCCATTATCCCTTGTCCTATCACTACATGCCCTTGTAAAAAGTCCCTCTCCAGCTGTCTTGTAGCTTTCTTTCCCCTTCAAATAACTGCAAAGCTACTATAAGGCCTCCTTGGAGCCTTCTCTTCTCCAGGCTGAACAATCCCAGCTCTCTCAGCAGGAGAGGTGCTCCAGCCCTCTTATCATCTTTGTGGCCCTCCTCTGGGCTCGCTCCAACAGGTCCACATTCTTCTCCAAAGCCAGATGCAGTACTCCAGGGGGTGTCTCACCAGAGTGGAGTCAAGGGGGAGAATAACCCCCCTTGACCTGCTGGCCATACTTCTTTTGATGCAGCCCAGGATGCGGTTGGCTTTCTGGGCTGCCAGCTAATGTTGAGCTTCTCATCCACCAACACCCCCACAGCCTTGTCCTCCGGGCTGCTCTCAAGCCATTCTCTGCCCAGCCTGCATTTTTGCTTAGGTTTACCCTGATCTAAGTTCAGGACTTTGCACTTGGCTTTGTTGAACAGGCCCACCTCTCAAGCCTGTTCAGGTCCCTCTGGATGGCATCCCTTCCCTCCAGGATGTTGACCATGCCACACAGCTTGGTGTTGTCAGCAAACTTGCTGAGGATGCACTAGATCCCACTGTCCATGTCACTGACAAAGATGTTGAAAAGTAGCAGTCCCAGTACCAACCCCTGAGAAATGTCAATCATCACTGGTTTCCACTTGGATGTTGAGTTATTGACAGCAATCCTTTGAGTACAATTGTCCATCTAGTTCCTTATCCAACAAGTGGTCCATTCATCAAATCTGGTCTCTCTGATTTGGAGACAAGGATGTTGTGCAGGACAGTGTCAAACACTTTGCATAAGTCCAGGTAGATGACATAAGCTGCTGTTCCCTTATCCACCAACTCTGTAACACTGTCATAGAAGATCACCAAATGTGTAAGGCATGACTTGCCCTTGGTGAAACCATGTTGGCTGTTACCAATCACCTCCTCATTTTGCATGTGCCTTAGCAGAGTTTCCAGGACGATCTGCTCCATGATCTGACCAGGCACAGGTGTGAGACTGACTGTCCTGTAGTTCCCCAAGTCTTCCTTTTTTCCCTTTTTGAAAATGGGGGTTACATTTCCCCTTTTCCAGTCAGTGGGAATTTCACCAGACTGCCACAAATTTTCAAACATAATGTTTGCAGTGATTATTTCATGCTTTTCATAAAACATAATGGTTATAACAGAACTATTTTGCTTTTATATTTAAGGAAAGTTTTATGTATAATGGGAAATTGTGCTCAAGGGAAAAATTCAGTACCCCGTGAAAGTAGGAGTTAGTAGTAACTGTTTTCAGCCCATTTCCTTCTCGAGCTGCCAGTCATCTTCAGTGCATGTCTTTCCATACTGCAGGAGCTGTCTTTTCAATCCTCTCTGCATATCAAATAGCAATAGTTTAACTTTGACATAAAGCAAGGCAAATGCTAGAATACTTTTTAAAAAATATTTAGTCTTCCTGATTTTATTTAGCTTCTGAGAAGCAACCAAGTTTCATATTAAACAGCAAGCTTAGAAGACAGAGGTTAGGAGTAATTTAGACATTTAGGAATCAGAATATGCTTAATATTCCTTCATTTTTATTGCCTCACATTCATGGAACAAAATCTAATTTGAGGTACAAATGGGCCTTACTATTAATGTAAATTTTAATTAATCTGAGAATCTGGGCCTTTTCATTTTAGAATCAAATAACGTCTATAGTGGGTTCATACCATATCGTCTCCAGGAGTCCAAGACCTGAAGGAACAAGTTAGTTCAGGTTTACAGAGCTACTGGTTTTAAGACTGATGAGATGCTGTTCTTTCAGTGAAGTTGCACAGGTTTTCCCATTGACTTCAATGAGAACAACAGCAAGATCAGGGTCCAGATTTCCTTCCACTTTTAACTGTTAATTTGCCATATCGAACAAACATATTGCATATATGGACATGAGTCTTAATAGCACTAAACCCTTTGAAGCACACAAGATGATCATTAATGGGTTAAAGGCTCCCCGTTTCTGTCTTCTAGCCACTAAATTCTGCAATTACAAAAAAGGTCTTGATCTCTGGAAACCATGCTTTGTTAAATTTCCTTAGCGGACAAGATGGTACTGTGTAGCATTACATGTGGTTACTGTTAGTCACATCCTTGCTGTAAGTTACCATAGTGTAGCTAAGGTAATAAGATGTGACAAATGGCAGCATGGCAAGTCAGTCTGGGTAGTTTCCTTTGGAATACAAAAACTATATATGAAGAGGCTTATGCCACTTTTCACTAGCCATTCGTTCAGGGATATAATAAACAACCATTAACTGAGCTTTGAGCTGCACTTACCAACAAAGAGAAAAGGGAAGACCCTAGGGAACTGCAAGAAATCTGCTTGGGACAAATGGTGAAGCAAGGCAAAATGGGACACTGTGCAGAATGGATATACAACTTACATCATTTATTTAGCCACAGTTACTTCACAAATACACTTAAAACATCATATTAAAAAATAATAATCAAACCCTAATTTTGCCATTTAGGCCCATGAAACTCTAGGATGCTGTGGCAATTGCCCATGAGGTGAGATTTTGCTGTTGGGCATGTGCAAAGCCAAAAGCAACATAATGATTATATTACTCTGCAGTCTTGATCTCCAAGATTGTCAAAGTAGGAAATTGTACAGCTCCTCCATTTCCCCAGCACAGATACAGTGTGGGCTTCTTTGTTGTGATTTACTGAAGCTGGTAGATTTTATTAATTGCCTTATAAATTGCTGCTACTTCTAAGGGCTTTTGAATAAAAGGAGGAAGGTGGAGTGAATGATAATTTTCTTCTGTAAGAAAGAGGAAAATACACAGCACTTCTAAATGATAGAAAGTTAGAAACATTTCAAAGGGCCTTTATCTTCCCATAGATTACAGAACTACCAGAAATAGCTGCAGGCAACAAATTACTTCGGTGATTATTGGTGTGTGGAAAAAAAATGCTAAAAACCCCCCACAATTCAGTTATATTCTGGTGTTTAGATACAGTACGATAGTAACCATATAGAACTAGAGGAAAATGGCAATTATTTTGGGAAAGGATTTCTTTTTTAAACCTTACTTGTAAAAGATAAAAATGAAAACATTTTTCTAAATTTGTTTTCTGTGGTCTGTTATAAAACCAAAGTAGGTTTGGGTTTTACAAACCCATGTGATGGAAGAGTTAAACTTATTAGAAAGATACGAATTTTTATTGATGGCCACATCAATTTGAAATTAAAATTTTTAACAAAAAAAATTTCCATTCCAATTTAATAAACACTTTAGCAGAAATATGTAGACATGCAGGACTAGAAGTTAACAGCGCATATATCCTATATGCCTCAGTTTATTTTTTGGGAAAAAAATGGTGAAAATTCAAACATATGTACTACAGAATGTTCCTATCACTACTGCTGAAGCCACAAAGAATTAATAATTTCTTATTGAAAACTATTTTGTAATTTGAAAAAAACAACTACCAAAACTTTGAAAAATGAAACACAAGGATACAAATAGGCCTTGAAGAGGCATAATATATTGCAGAAATGTGTTTTAGGTGCTTTCTCAGTCCTTCTCTTCATTAATTTTGGATTTGCTTTCTGTAAAAGTTCTTGCTGAGTATCATCATTTGTTTAACATTTGTCTACATAAAACACCAAACACCCCTATGAAGGGGTGATATCTTCATTCTTGTCTCACAGAAGTCAATTACAACACTACTTTTATTTTGGAAATGAGATTTCACAGTAGTTATATTATGAAAAACAGGCAGCATAATCACTATTACAATACATAACAAGACCACTCTAATCATGTAACATCTAAAAAACTTACAGAACACCATTTATAAAAGGCAATTCCTTTTAAATGGTTGTATCAGTGTCAAATTCAAACATGCTAAAAATAAATTAAGATAATATGAATTTTGCATTTGTTTCATTTTCCCCGTTATTAACTAAAGGTAAAATCAGTTTCAGTCTGTATAAGCCCTTTTTCTTTAGCTTGTTTTTTATGCTCATCCAGCCATTCTTGAAAACAAGAATGAAAGGTCCTTGTAACTTCTAATGCTGAAAGAAGTTGGAAAAGTTATAGTGACAAATTTGCACTTTCCATTTGGCACTCTGAGAGCTCCTCACAGTTGGAAAAGACTTTAAAAGTTACCAACCAGGGAAAATAAAATAAAAAACTCAATCTCAAGCATTCCATACAAATACAAAATAAGGTACTTTAATAATGAACCAGTTAAAAGAGATGAGCGTTGATTAACTTAGATGGTGAGTCTTTGTTACTCATTTTTTCACAACTTTTGCTTTTCTTGTCCTTTCTAGCAGCACACCTGTAATTTAGACCATACACTGAGACTGAGGTCAGAGACCAACAGCTCCAGCCAGAGGAGGTGACTGTCCCACCCTGTCAACAGAGCTTTTGATTTTCTCAATTGCTAACACAGCTCTGAGCAGCAATAACCTCATGGAGTGCTTTATTCTTGCTCCTCTCAAGACTTGCCTGTGATTATGAGAAAGTTCCATTTGTTGTAGCATGAGTGAGTCTTCAAAACATGAACAAAATATTACTGTGAGGAACACTGTGGAAAGGTTGAGATGTGCATCCTCTTGCGCTCTTGGATCCTGTTTGCTATAGTTAGTGCATGATGCACATGAAAGGGATTTGGAACTGCACTATTGGGGATAGTTGAGAAATATTAAGCCATTCATGGTCGCAGGAGGATCTAGGTGGAGGAACTTGCTCTTTTACAGGTCTTTTGCAAGCCAATGGATGGGAATTCAACTAGTCTATTTTTCTCTTTCCTGTTCTAAAAAGGAAGAATAACAATCCTGTGTGACGTTAAACTTGTTAAACATTCTAGTCCTGAATATCTGAGCAGATTTTATGAAGATAGTGTTTTTCCTGTCTTGAATTAACTTAATTTTAATGGAATAGATAGTTAATTTAGAATAAGAGAAGAAGAGTCCCAGGTACCCTGGTCCTCTCTTACTCTTAAATATTTATATTCTGATATTCTGAATATTCCTAATTTAATAAATATTTTTTTACAGAGCCAATTGCTGATAAGCAAATATTTATTGTCAAATATTTCACCAAGAAATTCATCACTACTAGTCACATATGGTAATTTTGGTTCTTTCTGTTTATATTTCTAAAATTGGGATTAAAAACACAGCTAATTTAATCCTGTGTTTCACGGGAAATATTTTAAAATATCTCATCTAATTTCATTTACTAATCTATACCTTAAACAATCAATCTCTGTAAGATATGCATATATTAAAAGTCACTATGTGCTAGAAGTCAAACAAATGTAGGGGGGAAAAATGGACTATAGTCAATAACTATAGTCGCTGTCATTTCACAAAACACAAATATATAGAGCATTTTAGTTATTACATTGAAATGCATTTTCTAGAGAATTATTTCCAGTCTGAGTAACCATATGGAAGCAGAAAACCATTTAAAAAATGAAAATAAGATGGTTTATATCACCTGCATAACTTGTTTTGTTCTTTGCCTTTAGGCTTCAAAACCCGCTTCCCATATTTTTTCCTTTCTTTAAAAATAATGTACATCAGTTTAATTTATCCCAGGTCCCAACAGAAGGATCAGATTTTAAGCATTTAATGCTGTGGTTTCAAATCCAATTTTACAGTGTTCATCGTTTCAGAAGTGGCAGAATCCAAAGTGAGCTTTAAAAAAAAAAAAAAAAAAAGGAAGGAAAGGAAGAAAGAAAAAAAAAAAAAAAAAAAAAGGAAGGAAAGGAAGAAAGAAAAAAAAAAAAAAAAAAAAAGGAAGGAAAGGAAGAAAGAAAAAAAAAAAAAAAAAAAAAGGAAGGAAAGGAAGAAAGAAAAAAAAAAAAAAAAAAAAAGGAAGGAAAGGAAGAAAGAAAAAGAAACAAAAAAAGCTCAAGCTGCTCAGTGTGCACACATTTTTTTTAAGGTACAGCTTTAGTACTAAGCTATAACCTGATGCATATTTTTGAAGGTGTTAGTTAGTTTTATTTTAAGAATTGTTTCTTATTCAAAAGAAGCAAAATTTTTAAGGATAGCCTTATGTTTATGTGCAAATGTTTTGTGTATTTGTTCTGATGAGCCTTACTGAAACTAGTGCACAAGAAGTCAGTATTTCAGATTAACAGAAAAAAAAATTCACTTGAACACAGTGTAGAATAATCCCTTTGCTGCCAAAAGTATGTGTGCAGAAGATGATATAATATGGCCTGCTTTTCCTCCTCATGGGATTGCTTGAGCAGTTTTGGCTATCTTTCAGACTTGGCCTCTATTTACATGATACAGTAGCATCTCTTTTATTTTGAATATACCATTAACAGGGCAAAAAAAATTGCTTCAGGTAATCTCTACTGCCTCTATGGCATGTGCCTAGGAACTGCCTCTGCCATCTGGGCCAATCTGTACAGATGTGTTCACTTTCCTGCTGCCTTTACTTTTCTAGCCAAGTCTACCATCATTAGGGGATTTCTATCTGGATTTCCACCATCTGTAGGGTGCAAGCCCTACAGCGAAGATACTAAACAGAGAAAAGAATGCTATCATGGTCTCATTGGCAATCCAGCTTTCAGCAGCTAAAATTTCCTTTGTTTCTCCATGTTCTCCAGTGAATAGCAAGTGTTATTCACAGGTTCAATTTTATTGACTTCAGAAGTAGGTCTCTTACTGAAAATCAGTGTTGCGTCTACAGGACAAACAGAGAACTGAAGTGAGCAATGATTGGTTTTTGGGCCCACACAGACACAGAGGTTATAATTGATGGAATTCCATCAATTCCATCATTCCATCAATCCTTCCATTACGTGAAGGGGGCCTACAGGAAGGCTGGAGAGAGCCTTTTTCCAAAGGCCTGTAGTGACAGGATGAGGGGCAATGGTTTTAAACTGGAGGGGAGCAGATTTAGATTGGAGATTAGGAAAAAGTTCTTTACTGTGAGGGTGGTGGAGCTCTGGAACAGGTTGCCCAGGGAGGTGGTTGAGGCCTCAGCCTTGGAGATATTCAAGGTGAGGCTCAATGAGGCCCTGGGCAACCTGGTCTAGTTGGGGGTGTCCCTGCTGACTGTGGGGAGGTCAGACTAGATGGCCTTTGGAGGTCCCTTCCAGCCTGGACAACTCTATGATTCTGTGACTGAAACATATAATTGCTAAGAAAAACAAGCCCTGTTAGAGGTCTTTCACAAGCATAGTAAATGACTCCTAAATAAAAGATTGTGACCATCACATACCTGCTTGAAAGTAACAGAAAATATACATAATATACATGTCAGTGTTGGATGTCTTTCTACCCTTCCCAGAAAACCTTGCTCCCCTTGGAATGTTTTTCCCTCAGGGAAATTTTTTTCTGATTTTAAAACAAATATAAATTTAATAGATGAAAGGGGAATTGTAGACTGAAAATTGGCCGTATGGATTTTTTTACTGCATAAAGTCATCTGTTGGAGGAAATTTAGGTACAGTATCTTAGATGAGTGTAAATCAGCAGTGGTGGTACCACTGAGGTTGCAGCCAAAACAACAAAACAGCACCTTCTTTATGATCACTGTAAAATTAATTGAATTGACTGCCAGCTTCTCAGAGACTGTGACAGAGGACTGCACAGGTAACCTGTTTTTGATGTTGTAAAGAAGCCAAAGATTAAATGGCTATGGAAGGTTAATTACCTTCTTCACCATGACCGGGCTCCTACAGGTCAGGGTTGAGACACGTTAGAGAGGTAATATGACAAAACCTATGCTGATACTATTTCTAGGGAGGCTTGGAGGATGTTTGTCAGTTTGGTGTCACGGGCAGTCTTAGAATGACTTTATTTTAAAGTGATTGGAGAACGCTACATCATCGGTTTAGACATAGCAATCCCTTGTAATACATTTTAAAATAATAAAAAAAAAAACTGTTGTGTTTTTTTTTTTTTTTTTTAAAGTTGTAGCTTACTGTTTGTATGCAGCTTCCTTGTATTGCCTTTTCTTTGTAAGGTATGTGAAATGCTAAAACTCACCGCCTTTTTAACAAAGTGTAGCCAAAAATAGCCTAGACACATGATACTGAAGCTGCTCTTGTGCTACCCATTTAAGTTATGTATCAAGCCTAAGTTTAATCAAGGCCACATTTTATTTATACATTTCATGCATTAAACTCATTTAAACTTTTAGTCAGATTTCATTAGGGGAAATACTACCGCGCACATCATGCAGTAGTAAAGCTAATGTGCTTCAGGAATTTGAAAGGATTTAGAGATCAGAGGGTCTGATTTCAAAATTTCTTTTTCTTTTTCTGCTTAGTGCTTGGAGCAGGTCTGTATGCTGCACATAGTTTGTTTCCTAGGACACTAATACAGTCAGCATGGTCTGTACAAATGTGTAAACACAGACATTCTCTGTAATCAGTGTGTTTGGTGTCTTAAGGCAAGATTATGTTTTTTTAGGAAATGCAATTTATGTTCAAGATTAAATTTCTCCTCCAGACCGATAACGTCTTGAGGTTGAATGAGATCATAAATATTGTGTCCTGGCTTCTTGCTCTCTGTCTTAGATCTTCATACTCTATTTCAGTGCTTTAGGAAAGGGGAATGGAGAGAAATGTATCTATAATGATTTACCTTCGCAAAAATATAATCTGTGAGGCTTGGTAACATGTAAATAAAAAAATATATATCTAAAGTCATGGATAACTACAATAACACTCCTAATCAAAATTACTGTTTCATTCAGATTTATTCCAAGATTAAAAAAAATCCCAGTCAAACAAACAAAAAAAACCCCACACATAAGAAAACAGTAACATAGGCCTAACTCAACTTTACTATTCTTGTTTATCAGGTGTCTTTTGGTGAGATTCTCCCTGATGCTTGGTCATCCCACTGTTTATAAAGTTGAGGAAACTTCATGTTGTGTATTTTAACTCAAATAGGGAAATATATATATCTTTCAGATTCATAAGGTAGATTCATTTATCTTTTCAACCAAAAAAAAACCAAAAAGGAGAAAAAAACAGAAAAAAAAAAAGAAATAAAAAATAAAAAAGCAAATAACTCCCTCCACCCTCAGCTTTTTCAGGCAAAGGAATTGGACTTTGTTGTAGTGTGATACTTTTCCCCTTCTGGTGCAATTTCACCATAGTCCTCAAGAATGGAATTTTGCCATTCTTGTATGCATTGTATCTTACAGTGCTGAAAAGCCAGTACATTACAAAGCTTTAGTGACCCAGGGCATATTTGAACTTGTGATCTAGAGATGAAAGACTTCATATTCAATTCCCAGTCCCATGACTCATCCAGTTCCCCAGCATAATTTTGGTTTGGGAAAGAAGTTTTTGAATTATGAGTGTGTAAAAAGCTTTCCAACAGAACTGCAATTTAAAAACAGAATGGCCTGATTTACAGACATGTTGAACCCTCGGGCTCCCACTGAATTAAGAGTATGCAACAGTCGGAAAAGCAGACCTTACTTAGCACCTGTCTTCAAAACACTGCACAAAAGGTAAACACGTTGTAGCATCTAGAGATCATGATCCCAGATGCAGTTATGAGGCCAGACTTGGAAAAGAGTGGCTTCTATAGCATCATTCCTTCTCTCCTCAGCCTGTGAGGAAACCACTACAAAGAAACTTTTGAAAACTCTGGACATGTGGTGTGTCCTGAAGGGCTAACGAGACCAGGAGCTCTGCTTTCTGAAAGCAGAGAGTGTAATTACATCCCTGATCTCTGATCATATCCCTTTTTGCCTCCGTGTCTTTCGAGGGAAAAATATTTCTCTCTCTCTTAACAGCAACTCTTAAGGTAAAAATCTGTTTTCCCCCAAGCTCAAGTACTCTGTTTCTCTGACAGAGAGTTTCTTGGCAACATGGACTCAGGCAATCAGATGATGTGTGAGGAAGCTTAGAGCTGCACAAACAAAATGAAGTCTCCCCTGTTGTGTATGTTGTATTCATTTAGGTCTGAAGCCAAACACCTCAGTGGTACCCACGTCACAAAAGTCAGCCTGCCCTCAGGCACTCATATTCATGCTCAGATCTGCCTCATATTATTTAACATACTCAAATCCTGCCTACCTTAGCAGTATGAACACAGCTTGTGAGAGCAATATGCTGTGTTTAACTCAAAGCCCATGCTCACGCATAGCCAACAAAAGCAATGTAGCTGTTCTTGTAGGTCTTAGATAACCTCTTAGCAGTTGAACTCCCCTATGACTAGATAGTCATACCAACCATAACTTCTCACAGAAGAATTACTGGAATGTGGAAGCTAAGTTAAAAATAATTTTAACAACAGTATTCGGAAAAGATATTGCCAAGACAAAGAAATCAGGACATCAGAGAAGTGGCAAAACAACTTGTTTGAGAGATCTCTCTTAACCAGAATCTGTATGAACTCCTCTCCTTTTTCCATTTTAAACATCTTAAGCACTGATTATAGTGCTTTTCTGTACCAAAAGAGGTTTGCCTGCTAACATGAAAAATAAATTACTTCTGGCTTGAGCTAGGCAAAATATGCCTCTCATAACATGGATTAATGAGTAGAGACATTATAACTACTGTAAGAAGTTACAGTGGAAACTCTTTACTGGTGTTACTGGCCCTGTTTGGTGGAAATGGATGTGTAATTATACTTTAATGAAGCCTACAAAAGATGTAAAATGCAATCAGTGAAGAACACAAAAAAACCCACACAGCTATAATAGTTACTAGGATTTTATGCAGTCATGCTTCTCCCTCACTGTCTTTGAAATGGCACAAGATGATCATATTCATTTCACACATATCATCTGTCTTCTTGGTAAACAAAAGACAGTATAGTATCCTGTAAGGAACTGGAAAATTCTCATCATATGAATATGAAAGTTGATAGATAAAGTTTTCCAATGGAAGACTTACAAAAGCATCTTGAAAATAGAAACAAGGATTTGAGAAATCTTGTTGCTAGCCTTAGTTGCAGAGGAATTACATTTTTGGGACAAATTACTAGAGAAGCTAGAAAGCACTATTTTTTGACCCAGCTTGGGTGCAGGAGATTAGATTTATGCAGAAGTTTCAGTTAACCAGGGTTTGTGAATGCTGAAATTAAGTTTGCTTCTTTTCAGGTAGAATCCAAATATAATTCCTAAATTTACCAAAGATGTAGAAAAAATTGTTATTCCTTCCCATAATCTTTGGAGAAGGAAATGGTTCATTTTCAGTTTGATCTGTGTTCAAACACTACTACTAAAAGCAGTGTAACCCATAAATTAATTCAGGATGAAACCAGACTACGCTTTTGCTTTCAGCTGAAATCCCAAGTGACAAGAGTTTCCTGTGGATCTGTATTTTGCAGATCAAGCAGTTTACACAACTGTAATGCACTTTACATTTCAAAAAACGAGGTTTAGGTATGATTTTTAAAGCTGCAGTGTTTCCTTCTTCCACTGGGTGTCACCATAAGGCAACAACACTGGGTTTGAAAATCTCAGTTAATAGTCTGTTAGATCAGAGATTTTGTATTCACTCCAGAAGGCTGCAGTGGGGTAATGCTAACCACTGAAGAACGACTCCCTAGCTCTGAGGTCAATGGAAAGATGCCTACACCTCAGTGAATATTACAGCAGGCCTGAAGGTGCTCACTAAAAAAAACCCAGCCAAAACAAACAAAATACCCAACAGTCTGATTCTATGAAAACCATAAGTGGATTTTAAGATTTGTTATTGGTGCTCATGAAAGGATTAAATGAAAAAAGATTCTTGAAAGACTGACGGTTTCATTGAAATGTTTCATTTAGGTACAGAGGGTGGGGTTCAAGCATTTGTAGAACAGTAAAATGTAAAAATTAAGGGTACAAAACTAAAATAGATTTGTACATTCCAGTCATGTTCACATAGACTGACAGTAAAGCAGACAATAGTTCTTTGCTAGTTATCAACATCTGAATGCTAAAATAATACTTTCTGTGAAACCTCAGGTTTTTTTCAGTCCACCAATACTTTTTTTTCTACAAGGACCAGGTAATGGGTTTTATTTCTAGGAACAGGAGAAGATATTTTGTGAAAGCTGTTGACTTTTCATCTCAATGTGATCAAAGCAGACTTGAAAAATAAAGAAAAGAAAAAAAATAAGAAAAAAAGAAAAGGATTAAACTGGAAATTGCAGTAATACCCACTAGGTCAGGACTACTACTTGAAATGTCTGAGACTTTGCTCATTAATAATTTACAGGAATAAATTTGTATTACTCTAATTAAAATTATGAGCTGGCTTTTTGTCTCCCCGTACTGGCGAATAGTAAGTTTGGACAGCTTGAAAGATGAGTTGATGACCTTTATAATTTCTTTGAAAGGGTCCTAGTCTTCTGCATGAACTAAAACAGTACAAGGGTATCAGATTACTCTGCTATCAGAGATTTTATAGTCAGGGTTGAGCAAGATCCAGGGAACCTTACAATCAGCACACACCTTACTTGAACAATTCCTCTGGAAATGTCAACCCAACTTGATTTTGGTTGGATTTGAAATTCAAATACTTTAGAATAAATGTGCTGTCAGGAGCATCATCAACAAGACAGGTCATTGCTTGAAATTTGTAAGCATTGGGACTTACACAGCTACAGGTCTGATGTTTCAGTAATTTAAAAATCCAGTGAGCTCAAAAATATCATGCAATCCATTCTAATGACAAGGAAATGCGAGCACAAAGCTGCAAGTAACCCTGGACTAAAAAGGGGTTATGGGAATTTTCTTTAGGTTAGCATGAAGTTGGAGCATAAATTTCTTGTGCTAAGAGGAGGAAAAAGTAGAGAAAACTTAGCCTGCAACAAAGGAATATGTTGCTAATACCAGGGTCCTCTTCCAAAGAATAAAATAACCATTTGATTTTTTAAGATCTTTCATTCTATGAAATTTTTTTTAGTAGTGCCACCTGAAAAGAAAGAAAAGGCAAGTACAGGATGCAAGTTAGATATGAGTTTTCATTAGACTTCAGTGAAAACTCACTTTCCAGATTAAGGGGATAGATGTCTCCACCAGCCCTGTGCTTCAGATAGACACCAATGCTGCCATGTGTCCTGTGCCAGCTGTTTATCGTCAATCTGGAGAACAGTGCCTCATTTTCATTTGATCTCTGTGCAGGTCTATGGCCTTCCCCTCAAAGTCACTTTCTGAACATGCTACTTGAGATTTAATTTCTTACAATTGTTACAGTGTCAGACAATGAGTTTTGCTTTCAAGGTAAGGCTTCTGGAATCTTAGAGTTTTAATATCTCTAAGCATAAGCTTAAAACTGGCTTTTTTTGTAAGACTATTCAGTATTCTGCCTTGAAAGATTCTGCCACTTCATAAGAAGAATGAATTAAGCATTTTAGATATAACATAAACCCCTAACTTCACGTCAGTTCTTGAAGAATTTAACTCAGTTAATACAACATAGAATATACATGAATGTGTTTGAAAATAAAGTTAGAAAGCTTTGATACTAAACCTGAAACCTTTTAACTTTCATAGGGGACAGTAAAGCTTGAGGCATATTATTTACTGCAATTCCCATGACGTCACCAGCAGCATTACACATCGGAGCAATGTGTTCTTCTGGTAGAAACAAGGGGCACATATCAGTAATTTTGCCTGATGATAGGTTCTTGACAGAATTTACAGAATGATCAGACTTTTTCTGATGGTGAAGTCAATAGGCAGTTTTTCTCGGATTTCTGTGAATCTATTTTATGAGTAATATTTGGACTTTGCCTTAGTGCAGAACTGTTCTACAAGGTTCTTGCCTTTGTTCTTCAAGGTACCAGATGCAGTAATCCTCACCTCAAAGATACAAAAAACTCAGATTGACTGAAGCTGATTGATTATTCCTGAATACTCCCTTGCTCTTCAGAGAACAATGATGGTAGTCCCAATAATGTGATTAGAACAAATAAAAAACAATATAGCAAAGTACAGTATAGGAAGCTACATGTTCCGATTTTCCCAATGAATGTGATATTTACGACCTAAATTCTGTAAGGCTGAGTTGGTTAAACAGCAAACATTATGTTTAAAAAAATATATTATTTGAAGATGAAATATTAAGCACATAAATTCCTTTCTTTGAAGGAAGAAATATTCATCTTGCTAGCACATCGTAATAGTCTACAGGTGTACCTCCTGTTGCTATTGCTTTTAGGGAAAAATCCTTCAGAAAAGAGATGAACTTTGCAAGTTAGTTTGTTTTTCATCAGATCTGCACCCCACTGGAAACTGATTCTGTTGACAGAAATCAGCACCTGAAAATCAGTCAATGTAAGCTGGGTTGGAGTTCAGTTATGAACAGTTCTCTGCTCATGGTCCAAAACCAGGGTGGCTATGAAGGCAATGGCTACTTCGTACACTGTGTTAGGATTCTAAATGTCTAATGGCACTAATTTTTCCAGCTTGACTGAGAGATGGCAAATGCACTAAGAATGTTTTTGAAATAAAAAATTGTATCCCTTTCAAAAGGTCCAGATAAACTACTCTAAACTTACATCAAGTGGATATTCATTAACAATGTAAAATCAACAAAACTCCTAAAGAAAAACAGTGGGGTGGTTATAGAAATTTGCTAGATTGCTTTCTAGGGCAGTGTGCCTCACCTGACAGAGTAGGCGCTTATTGTTCCTGAAAAATATGCAGTCTATGATGTCTGGGACTATCCCTGATTTTCCTACAAGATTTTTCCAAGTCTAGGCTACAGATATTCTACTCAGAATATCAGATGTTGCTCATCTTCTTCTTTCACATCGCTATTCATGACATAGGAAATACGATGATAGTGATAATATCACTATCTTTATGCATCCACACTGGTCTCACCACAGCAACACATTTTAAGGAAAGGTCATTATAATAGTATATTGGTGTGAGTAGACAATGGGTCTTGGTAGGCAAGGGTATATGTATGTGATTACACTACCTTGGGAAGGAGCAACATAATTATATCAGTTGGGCTAGTTGCTATTTTGCATCAGGATCCAGTCAACAATCCTTTTAGAAATGATCAAGTAAGGCAATATTCTTTGTGTAAATCCCACTATCCCTGGTACAGTGCTCTGTCTAGTAATTTTATGTCCTTGGGACATGCTCCAAAACCAGACTGAAGTAATTCCAGGCCCATTTACAATATTTGAGTGTTCATATCAGGTCCTTTTGACTCTCTGAAGAGCTTCTATGGAGAAAACACATGACTCTAAGTAAGCTGGATGAAGCATTCAGCTTGGGGCAAAAAGAACAGCTATGCTCTTCTCAAAGATGCATTTCTGAACAGGAGGCAGGTGCAATTCCTTCTTCCTCACCTAGCTCATGAGAGATTGTAAACTTCAAGGAAGGACTTATGGCTCACTGCCCTAGGTAAGAAAAGTCTGACTACAGCTGACTTGTGGTTTCTCAGAGGGCTGGAGCACCTCTCCCATGAGGACAGGATGAGGGAGTTGGGGCTGTTCAGCCTGGAGAAGAGAAGGCTCCAGGCAGACTTTATAGCAACCTTCCAGTACCTAAAAGGGGTCTACAGGAGAGATGGGAAGGGACTTTTTATCAGGGAGTGTAGTGATACGATGAGGGGTAATGGTTTTAAACTGAAAGAAGGGAGATTTAAGTTAGATATTAGGAATGAATTCTTTACTGTGAGGGTGGTGAGGCACTGGAACAGGTTGCCCAGAGAAGTTGTGGATGCCCCAACCCCGGAAGTCTTCCAGACCAGATTGGATGGGGCTTTGAGCAGCCTGGTCTAATGGAAGGTGTCCCTGTCCATGACAGGGCGGTTGGAACAAGATGATCTTTAAGGTCCTTTCCAACTCAGACCATTGCAACTGCAATTTAGCCTATGGTTATCTGATGCTAAGAGGTCTGGCTTTGAAATAAGCAATGAAAGGTGCCAAGGGAGTCCCCTCTGAAGTTGCAAATTCAGTGTTCCTAAACTGTTGTCTCCCTAGCTTTCTGACTTTGGGTAGTGATCTTTGCCCAACCAAAGCTGGATGGTATGACTTACAGGAAGTTTTCAGATTATTGGTCATACAGCATTGAAAGGAGAATGACCAGCCACAGATGAACATATGTGCTAGCTGTTTCACTGCTTCCTTTCACTTCCCTTTCTCTCCTTTGTGGTCACCCACAGTCGCATGTTATACAGTAACTTCTTTGTGGAGGACCACTTGCAGCATTTTTGTTTTCGTCCTCAAAAGGTTCCTCTTCTATCTCTCTAAAGCAGTTGTTTCCACCTTGTCCTAAGCATGTATTTTCTTTATATTTTTCACCATAATCTTTCACTGGTCTTCAAGGCTAACCATATTGCTCAGATAGTGAATATTCTGATCAATAATCTCTGAAGAAAGGTGGCTGCCATTCATTAGAGACAAGAAACCCCAAGGTTTTGTCTTCAGTGCAGCAGCTGACAGAATTTAGATGCTGTGGATAGCTAGGGAAATTAGTATCAGGTGTTTGGGGCCTTTTAACAGAATAACATAGCTCTGGACTTCATAGCCCTGCCAAGCCACATATCTTGCCAGCAAGTTTGCTTCATGTGAACCAAGTCAAAAAGACTTTCAGGTAAAACATAATAAAAACAGTTGACCATGATATAAAAGGCTCTAAGACAGGTCATATCCCAAATATTTGTACCATGCTGTTAGGCTAAAAGCAGACTGGTCAAAGAGTTTTCAGTCAGAAAACGAAAACTTTGTTTAGCTATAAATTTCTTAGTAGCTGCTTGCCACATGACTGGAAAGAGATAAAAGCACACTCAATGAGGGGTAACAGAACACCTTGTTCTGATGTTCACTCACTCCTCTTTCTCTCTAATGTTTTTGATTTAGCAAGACATTTAGGTCCATGGGTCAGTGATTTGCTGAGCTGAAGCTTATACTTCTGATAATGACAATGCACTCCACAAATAAATTCCCTGCTAAACAAAGCAATTGCATGTACTACCTGGACTCTGGCACTGAGTGTAGCTTCACAATTTCTCATCAAGATCATTACTTAGCAATACATTCACAGTCACTGTCATCATAAGACCAAGAGGATAATAATAACTTTGTATGCACATGCCATACGGAAAGCTCAAAGGAATAAAACTTCAGACAGTTTCTACAGCTAAGTGAAAAATCAGAGCCGAACTGACAAAACAGAAAGGCTCCTCTTGCTTAAAAAACTGGCCTGATTTCTTAACTTTGAGTTACTGACTGTAAAATGCAAACTCCAGATTTAGGCCACTGTTTTTAAAATAGGCACCTACATGGTTCCTAGATGACTTGATTCCCTTGTATAAGCAGAGCATGCTGATCACCTCCAGCTAGCAGCCCATGTCTGCATGGGTGACGGGTTTTGTCACATCGATGCTGAGCTGTGCTCCTCCTGCATGTTGGAACACAGCACCATCTAGCGAGCCACAATAAACAGATTTGCCCAGACTGCCGTGTAAAAAACCAGTCTAAATTATAAAAAATTAAAAAAATATCTAATAAAGCCCCCTTTCCTGCAGAAAAGGAAGCTTGTTTATGGAAGATTAGCCTTTATTTTTTCTCCCAGTACAAAACTGCCAAGATCTTAAACTTATTAAATTTAATGATCAATCAGCACTTACTCAATTAAATTGCAACAAAAGCTTGGTGCACTCTTATTATTCATTTAGTCATGCACTATCAAAATCAAATGTACTTTTTCAAAGAGCAATAATATCCTCCTGAAGAGTTCAGCATATTTTCACTTTTTGAAGAGAACAAGAAGAGTGGATTTAGCTGTCAGAAAAGCTATCACTGCTGTACCTGACCTGGTCCAACGGTATGTTTACACGAATGTAACAAGACAGGTTAAAATCATGCCCTGTATGTTTAATATGCTATATCACTGTGCTGCCTCACTATGGCAAGAAAAGCTCAAATTTTCCTGTGCAATGTTCTTTGCTGTACTGGAAGCTATCTGTAAGATGGTATCTAATTCCATATCTGTACTTTTCTCCTGTTGTCTGTGTTGCCCTTATGACATTTTCCTTAGTAAGTCCTCCATGTCTTTCTCTTAGTCTTGCATATATGCCTTTTTCCATGTCACCTTTGTCACTCTTTGAAAATCTATACATGTTAAGCACTTTCTCTTGGCTTCAATAGCTTCTTAAAACAGTATCCCCTTGGGAACTTTCTCAGCAAGGAATCAATTATTTGAAACAAAACAATGCCATTAAGCTTTGAGACTGGCCAGCCACAATTAGTGGTATACTCAGTATCATCTCTTGAAAAGCATATAATACTTTAAAAGCAGGCAATCTTCAAGACAAAAGCAACCAAAACAGGGAAAAGAGTAGCTTCAGGTTCAGACACTTGGGGGGTTTTTGTTTTCTTTTTTTGTTTGTTTGTTTGTTTGGCTTCATTCTTTGCATGAGAAATTGTTTAGGACAATCCTAAATCTTTTAAAAACACATATCTGTGATGAGTCTCCTTGCTGGCATTACTACATTTGAAGCAATACAAATGAGAGGGGTTTAGAGACAACATTTCATTATGTGAATCTAGGAGTACCTGACAAATAAACTTATAGGTTGACTGTCAAAGAAATAGCATGCACAGTTCTCTAATTTACATGACAGTATGTAGATCAAAATCTCTAGGATAATTTGCAAGTTGTTCTATTAGTGCAAAAGGTAAAATAGTTGATTTTCTTGGAGGAGGTTTTGATTTAAAACAAATGAACTTGAGGAATCATCACATCTGTACTGAAATCTTACTCCTGGAATTACCTGGGTTTTGGAGGTATTCTTTCAACCAAAAATAGAATTTGGCCTTCTCAGGGGTCTAACTGTACGTTGACAGACTCTCCATAGGTCTGGGTGTACAAGTACAGGAGGGAACGCAAGATTCTGGCAGCAGCCCAGTTGCTAACGTTCATGTTCTTATTGTTGGCAAACTCTAGAACACTTCTATAGGTTTATAGAAAAGAAATGATCCTTATGCAGGTGAGATGCAACAGAAAACCCATCCTTTTGCTAAGAGCAGACATTATAGTGTTTTTCAAAGCCTATAATGTTGATATAGAGACATTTCTATCTTCTATTCAGACATATCTACTTCCAAACAACAAACTCGTGTATGTTGTTCATCATGGAATATAATCTGTGTAAGGGCTATAAAGGGTTATTATATGTCTGAATTTTCTGTAAATATATTCTTTTTCACCTGTAAAAAAGTTTGGCTATTTTTTGTTATTTCTGAACATCTGGAGACATTTTTAGCCTCCTAGATGTATCAGGTTTGTACCAGCTGTGTTCTTTGATGGATGGGCCTGTATTTTTTTCAGGCGTGTTTTAGTCACTAAAATGGAAGACCCAAAGCAAAATTATTCTGTAAAATGGAAAAATTGCCAATCTTATGACTTACTAACCAAATAAACAAAAGAATAAAAACAACGTTTATACGTAATTGGGAGCAATTTATTTTTGTTAGCATTTCTTTTGTGTCCCTTAACATAGGCCAGTCAACGTAATGTTATCATCAAAGTTCTGTAACAGTAATGGCTTCATAATACCAGGCCATAGAGTAATAAGTGAAGGGAGTCAGAGAACTGCTCTGTGAGACCAAGTGAACTTCTAGGCAAACAAAGCATGGTTTGGCTGTACTTTGATCCAATTTAGCAGCTCTGACACTTACAGAATCACGCAGAGTGAGCTCAGAAAAAGTGCTGTTGCCCTTCTAATGTGCTTTCTCCAGAGCTAGACTCAATCTCTTACATATTCTTTTAATGTGGCTAGGCATTGATTCGCTGATTCATTGATACCTATTGTTCTCTTACTATGATGCTTGTGATGCTTGCCTATAACTCCCCTCTTTTCTTATCTTTCTTTTACATCTTCTGGTCATATTTTACAATTATTTATCAAGTCTCATCCCTATTGAAATTTTCAGAACTTCTAGGCGCTAGTATAACAACACAATAATGACTAAAATATCTTCCTATTAAATCCAAATACTAACATAAAAGTGATGAGAAAAGGCAGGTTAATGCATATGTATAAAACTGTGTTCCTATGTTTAGAGTCTGAGATCAGATTCAATACTGATGTCTGAAATCAGTTTACTTACAAAACTGAAGACTACAATGAACAATCATTACAGTGTCCTGGACAATTTTTGTATGGCTTGATTCATTTTTCCCTCAGTATCTGCTGTAGAGTCTGGTGGTGTCTCTAAAATGAGGTGATATTACACTTTTCCCTTTGATGAGATACATGGATTTTAGCATTGCAAAGTCAATATCTACTTTTTCACATGGTGTTATACTGAAGTTGTGTATCCATTAGCAAGCAATGCAGCACAGCAGGAGTGGATCTTAGTGTATTTTGGATGTATTTATTTCAAATTAATTCTAGTCTAGCCCTAGACTATTACACTATAAGCTTATTAATAATTGGACCACATTAGATGTGGTGCTGAAAGGTATCTTTAATTTAATACAGAAGGAATCCACTGATGGCATTGAGGATGCTTCAGAATGTGAGCCCAAGGCAGAGTAGCCAGCAACACCCAGGAGATTCACTTTAGAAACACAGTAATCTGAACTAGAATGCTAATATCCTCAGAAATATCTTGAGACATTCTAGTTAATTCCTATTCTAAGTGTGTGAGGAAGGTGCATTGATTTAATGACTATTTGGAATGGCAAATACTGATAAACTTTCTGTTATACACTTCATTGAACTTCTTTGTATAAGATTCTAGATTATGCAGAGGATGAAAAAAAAAAACATTCCAAAACAGATTTTGTTGAGCAGGACCTGAGCAGCAGAATTGTAATCCAAGGTAGGGAAGAAATAAAATTCTGTAGCAAAGAGGGAATTTTGCAAGCGCTAATGACATGGTAATTTATTTTAGGTATATTATCATTTTATACTCTCCGAAAATACAGGACTTAGATTCTAACTAAAATATATCCATGGTAACTCTAAACAAAGTCTTGTATCTCGACTATGTGCAGTAAACAGAACCTAAGAATCATATTTCCAAGAACACATTTTGAATCTACTCAATTTTCAACTCAGTAATGTTAAAAGAGTTGAACTTATTTAAATTTGTGCAGTATACTAAATGGACAGTAAAACTAGACCTCAGTATTAAACCTTACTTTTTTAAGTGTTCAGTTCCCAGATTTAATTTTTTGAGGGGTGTGCATACCAATAGATAGAATACTACTTTTCCTTTTCCCTTTTCAAAGGTAACTTTTCCTTCAAATGCACACGTCAGCTTTACATTCCACATCACAGCACATAAAACACAACACTTAAGAGTATCCATATCAGACAAGCCATTTTATCAGAGCATTAAATTCTTTAGAGGAAATGTAGAAACTAACTTTGCATTTCACACCTATTATGAAATCAACAAAATGTATGACAAAGAATGTTCCACCTGCCAACTTGAAAACAGGCTGCTTTCCATGTGGTACACCCCAGCAATAAGTTAAAGAAATATTATGTTGACAGAGCTTGAGTAAAGAAGAAAATGAGCATTGTTCTTCAACAGCTCTCAAATTCAGATTTGGCAGCAGAGTAAAGAGCTACAGTCTAATGGCATCATGTGTAAGTGAATTTACAAGATGTCATTTCTAGGGATAATTTTCCTCCTATAGAGCACATATGGTAAGTAAGCATTTTAGGAAGAAAAATTATGATTAGTTTTATGTGTAGCTCTTATGCTTTCTCTGACAAAATAATTTTCATTAGCTTTAACTTCTTGCCTTTTGGAAACATATTCAAAGCTCATAACTGTCATAAGTCTTTGTGAAAGGAATGGTATGGGAATACCTCTCCCACAAGTTCTAATAAAATAGTCACTTCCAAAACCTGTCAAATGGACAAATAACTTGTCTTCTGTCTTCTTTTTTTTTTTTTCCTTAGGCAAACAACATTCATCATAATTAGTGTTGAAAATTATAAACCAGCTTGATACTATAAACTGCATTAGTTCCTTGTCATAGAGTACAAAGTAGTCCTTATCTGTGAACCTCTTCTTTCTCATGGCAATTTGGACAGAATGTGAATGGAGTGCTTCATGTGTGCAATTACTATGACTTATCGCCTTTTTTTTTCAGTAGCAAAATGATGAAAATTTGTTTCAAAACTATTTTCAGTAATGAGAATTCTTATTTAGAATACTTTTAAAATATGGAAATCTGTACTAGTAACACTGATATGTAGCTTTTCAGGACACGTGAGAGGATGTGGTAATAGGGTAGTTCATGGATTCATTTCTTTACCTTTTCTTTGTCTACAGCTGGAAATAGAAGTTACATTGATTAGCAAAAAAAGTTCTGGGAGCTTTTGCCTTGTTTCTGTTGCTAAGGAAACCATTTCCCTGGCATCAATGCACCCAGCATGTCGGTCTTACTTTCCTGTGAGCTCTAACAGAGGCAGCATTGTGGAATGGCATTGGGGGGCAAAAAACCCGCAGAGATAAACAAGGAGGAAAAAAGATCAACAAAAGTAGTTGAAAGTTAATACAGGGATATCACCTAGTTGAATTGAATTAACTTTTGTTTCTGTGTGGGTCAGCTAGGGAGCTCTGTGTATAGCTAAGGATTTAAGGCTCCAACAAGACTACGGCTAAAAGCCAAAGAGGAACAGAAGCCTCCACATCAAGAAAGCCCCAGCTACATCCCCCTGCCCCCCAGAAAACCCCAAAGAAACAAAATCAAGAGGAAAAGGTGGAACCATGTGGTTTGGATACAAAATCTGAAGGCAGAGATGTTGGGTTTGCTCTCATACCATTCTTTAAATGGTAGCCTTATTTCAGATAAAGTCCTTTCTTCTACTGCTCCCATCACGTAATTTAGCTGATGTCATGGCAGATGGGGGTATTACATGAGACTGTAGTAATTATGTGCATTTAATATCATAAATAAACTTTTTGTTGGTGTTTCTGCAACTGTAATTTAATTCTTACTTCACTTCTGGGTTGTATATCACCAAATCAAGTACGGAGAATGAGGAGACAGATAAGTGACTCCGCTGTTCACTCTTCCTTGCTGACTGTACAATGCCTCAGCTGTTTCCTTTTCCAGCAGTGTTCCTTGCAAATAACTTAAACTCTGCTAAAAATGAAGTGAGTGACAAGCAGGATACACCAAACACCACATTTGGCAGAAAGCTGGGTGACACATGAAAACCTGTCAAAGAAGTTATATTAGTAAAACCAAAGGAAACCCCAAGTGGCAAAATGGTTGGCTCCAGGACATAGTAGTGGTATACAATCTCTTTAAAAAAAAAAAAAGAAAAAAAAAATAATCTTTAAGACAGTGATATGAATCCAGGCAAGAGAAATAGTAAAAACATCATTGTCATCTTACAAATTTACAACAGCCTACCACATCTGAAAGCTGTTAATAGTCTCTGTACCATTTCTTGTTCAAAAGTCAGTCACAAAACCCAGCCATCACAGCTAGGACTATTTGCATTCTTAAACTGAAAGTTTCAAAACCTATTGCTGGTATGGAAGTGTGAAGACACTGAATCTGGCATCTTCAGCAAGTGAGGCAAGGAGACATGTTCCCAATTAATTTACTCACTCCTTTCCTTATTTCTGCACATAAAATAAGTGTATTTTTCTGTATATTTACCTGGGTACTATCAGGAGGTGCAAGAGTGAGGCTGCTCCACAGGAAAAGTGAACTGGGAGCCAAGGGTGCCCCCAGCACAGCTGGGCGATAATCCCCTGACCAGGGTGCAGGGGAGCAGAGAAAGACAGCGGAGGCAACAGGTCCCATTGGCTGGCCAGTGTCATCAGACAAAGGCAAGGTAATCTCAAAGAAAGTTCCAAGGTCAGTCCTGGAAGGCAAAGTGAAATGCAGACAACAGGACTGGAAACAGTCATACCCGTGATGTGGGTCAGGCAAATCCGGCACTGAGTACTGATAGGACTCCTGGACATAGGAGTCATAGGACACCCTGAGTACATAGTGTGCAGAGGTCAGGCCAGGGAGCTGAGCCTATGAGTGCTCTCAGGACCCGAACAAGGAATTACTGTAGAATGATCTGGAAAGTTTCTATTTATTCTGTTAACATGGGTAGATAACAAAACAGTGTCTTGGAAATTATTGGACAATACTTTACAGCTAACCATGATATATGACTTCATTACAAGAGTTTAAGTACACATTTATCCTAGTGCAGGCGCACAAAAAACTTTGTGGTTTGTCCTCACTGATGGAGGATACAAAGGGGCCTTGGGGATTTCTGTTCCACATGTGAACCTCAGAGTAATAGTGAAGACATCACTGTGACTTGAGGAGAGCAGAAGACGCAGCAACATTAAGCATCCTCTCACAAATCTGCACGCTCAGGAGTGCTTCACCCTACAGGAATGAAGTCAACCCCACTGCAAAGTATGTATGGATAAATAAGACCAGGGAAAACAGTAACAGCCCTTCAAAGGCCATAATTATGCTAACATTTTTTGTTACCTCAAAGTCTTTCCCTATCTTTTAGGTTTTGACCTTTCTCTGTATTTTCTCTTCCATAACAGGAAATGTAAAAATGGGCAAATTAATCTTACAGCAATCCCTACCATACAATAAATAGAAAGACCTGGAAAACTATCAGAGAACAAAATATGTTATTGTGATGATGTTCTGATACAACACAGGACAGCTGACCTTTTGAAAGTAGTTTCCAGTTATTTTAGGATCACATCTTTTTTTTTAGGGAATACGTGCTATAGATGGATAGTTTTGGAATGTATGATAAGCTTAAACAAGATGAGTTGATATCTAAATATCACACCACCACAAACACTGAAACGTGTCCACTGCAAGTTTGCAGTGCCTACAGAAGATAATTTATCTTAATATCCTAGACTTAGACCATCTCTAATTTAATAAGATACACTTTCTGTAACAAATAAATATTTAATTTTATTTCATTATTTAATTTTTGAAATGCCTTTCTTTTCCTCTTCTCCACTGCTAGTATGCAGTTGGTTTAATATGCACAAAATACAGGATTTCCACGGGATACATGAGAATAAAGATTAAATGATTCTAACTGAGAATTTTGCTGTTAAAGAAAGAGTAAATTGAGAGAAAAAGCCTCCAAGATTGCATGAAATCGGTCTGATGATTTCAAAGCCCTAATTAAGTCTGGATAGTAAGGCTACAAAGCACATATAGTACAGAAAAAGAACTCCCAGCTTTTTGATGGAGGTAATACCCTATGAGTAACTAATTTTTGTTGTATAATTAATTAGGTTACATGAAACCCTTACTGACCAGTAAAGTAACAATCACTTTTACCTTCTTTTTTTGAGAAGAATCTGTGCTTATATAAAATACCACCTAAATTAACGTATATGAGGAAGCAATCTGTCCTTGTTTGCTTGTAGCCTGAAAACAGGCTTGTGTTTTATTCTTTAATGTTAATCCTTGGACTCAATTCTACAGGAAAAATAATCTCAGATGTTCTTCAAAGTCTGATATTAATTTTCTAGAAACATCTCTAGAAATACATCTTGAAATTTTATTACTGTTTTAACTAGAACTTGGAAGCACACAATAATTCAATATCTGAGTAAATCTATGAGATGATTCTAAAATAAATGAACACTATTTCCTTATAATATAATTCCATGAAACACTATGAAAGTTGATAAAATGAGAATTTTATCAATCACAAGGTACAAAGCTAAATTTGCCTGCACAAATAGCTTAGTTCCCATTGAGAAATGATCTTTGGATATATAACTGAGAGGATTTACTTTTTGCGTTTCATATGAACAATACTTTATTTCTCTGTAATATCTTTTTTTAACTATTAAATTGACAAAAATCAGGCACCTATTTAAATAGGCATCACCCTTGGCACTAATGAGTGAATTGAGTAGGTCTCAGTTGATGATAATGACTTCATTTTGAACACCTAGATGTTTACACTGGAATGCCTAAAACAAAATACCCAATTTGCAAGTCAAGTAATTTTAAGTGTGACTGGTTTATCTCAGTCTCCATATTGGGACTTATTTCTCCATATTTTTTGGCCCTTGTTTGGATAATTTTTTTCAACAATTGATCACAAAATAGACACAAAACATAGTTTTACACTTGCACCTATGGCCAGATTTGGATGAAGGTTCAGTTTTGGCTTTTTATCTACAGCAATTACCCATCTACAGCAACTACCTGAAGAATATGCATTTAAGAAATCAGAACTTATTTCTGTTCTCTTTTAATTATGGGCTTTATCCAAAGGAAACTTACATCATCCCTTTTTGTTCTGTATTTGTGTGAAGAGATAACAAGAATTTTCTCACACCTTGCATAAGTTCAAATACTGAGCAAAACATTGGAGCTGTAAGATTGCAGTAGGATTACTGCTTTACTGCAGTTAGAGAAGTGAGCTTTTCTAAGTAAACAACAGTCCTTAACCTGGGAGAAATCATCTGTATGAAAGAAACAAACTCCCTAGTCACAAAGAACATCTCTAATGCTCATTTGTTAGGGATTAGGAAAAACTCAGAAAACATATCTAAAAATGAGGCACCTTTAGAAAGTAAATCCAATTCATTTCACATTTCTGCAATGCTGTAACAATTCAGATAAGTGATTTCATTTAGTCTTCTGTTTATCAGCAATCAGCTTATATTTCTGGTGTCTGGTGTAGTTATTAGTACCAGTGTGGTGTGCATTTTTTATATTGCAGGTAGACAATGTAGCACTTATCTTCAGAATAGAAGTTTTTATATGAAAATTAAAAATGTGTAAGGCAGTCATTTCTTTATCTGTCATATGAGAATGAGAATAGGCTTAGTGAAAAACAAAAGGCTTGCTGTTGAAGACATCGTATGCTGTTGCTTCCACACAAAAAAATCCTGGTATCTTTTTCATGCCACCAACTCTCAGTAATCAAAGAACATTTCAAGAAGCACAGAACAGAGATCTTTTTTCATACGGGTGGATTTGCTTAGAAGATTTTTGCTCTATATTCCAAAGCACTCCAATAATCTTTGAAAGTCTACAAGGTTTAGCTGAGAGACTCAGTTAAAGAAAAAGGATTTTAATTTAAAGAAATGAAGAAAAGAAATAAAAAACCTAAGCATTTGAGCTTTAATCTATAGTTCAGTTCAGCTTCTTAAAATGTCACTGGAGTCCTCATGAAACGAACTATGAAATTCTGGAATGAAAATGTGAAAATATCACCATCAATGACATGTCCACTCCCACACAGCTTTCGGTTCAAATTGTAAGACAATTTGTCTTGGCAAATATGGCACCAACAAAAAATTGGTATGAACTTTCTGTTGCATACCTTCCATATATGTATTCAACATGGTAATTTGTCTAGGTTAGAGTGAGTACTTCGGGATATTTTTTAATTTTACAGAGAAAATCACAGACAGACTAAACTACACAATAAGAAAATATTTTATGACCCCTGAATCATTTTCCAGCTTTTGAGCATGCTTATTTCTTTGTTTCCCTCATTCCTTTTTTAAGCTAGTTGAGTAGGGAAGATAGAAAAAGAAAATATAAATAATCCCAAGTAATTTCATAAGGAGTTTACAAAGGTGTGAATAAAAATTTAATTAGTAAAATTCAGATTCTATTGCAGATAATTTGTATATAGGAAAAAGAATAAAAAAGTGACCTTATGAAAAATAATGATTCTTTGAAAACAAATGGAAAGTTTTGCAATTGCCAGCAGGAAGGGAATCTGAGAACTCTTTCGAGCCGAAATACGGGAGGCATGAATCTTTTTGCATTTGATACATATTTCTGGATATACCTAAATCAACCTTCAGAGTACCTGCAAGGGAGCTTCAGTTCATGGTATTTTCCAAAACAAATCTTATAAAATAAAAAATGCAACAGTCTCTAGATAAGTATCTTTCAATTTTTTTCCTACTATTCATGCTGCCCTAAAGTGAGCCAGAGTCGTGAATTAGTCATGATGGCATTAGCTGAAGGAAAAGAAGCTATTTCTTTCCATTCAAGTTACCTCCTGAATTCTGCTTGATGAAAAGCAGAGACATCAGCCTTAGAATAGTGAAGAAATGCATCCATAATTCATAGGATTACCCAGGGCATTTCCTAAAGCTGGGCATTAGATTGGAGAACTTCAGTAATAGCTATGGCAGTTTGAGGAGGGAGAATCTTATACTCTTCCCTTCCAGATGATGCTGAGCTAGATTGGCCATAGGCTTGAAGTAGTCTTGATATCTGTGACCCTCATCTACAAACTCTTTGCTGGCTCATCAGAAGATGGAGAGTGAAACTTGTCTCACAAATACCAGAAGCTAAATATGTAGCTAAAACTTTGTATGAAATATGTTTTTTTCTAAAAGTTCGCATTGTTCATATAGACATCGTATTATACATATCTTACCCATGTAAGGAGAAAAACAGAAAACAACCATAACACATGACTGCCTGAAAAAGAGCAATGTGTCTTAAATTGGCTTCTTGTTAAGTTCTTGTTTGTGTTTCTGTACATTGTATTGAAGTGGCACCTTTCAAGGAGTAATTGCAGAAGCAGGAAGTTATTGCTCTATTCTGACACCAATATATGTGGGTAAATATTGCTGCAAGGAGTGTTAAGCTTTACCACAACTTCAGGGAGATCAAAATTGAAGAAGGGATGCGGGGGGTGAGGAGGGTGGGGAAGAGAAGAAAAAAACAGCTACTTTAAAAAATGTTGTGTGGTGACCACATGACTGGGTTATAAAACAGACAGTATGATGGGAGAGCAGGTTTGAACACAAAGAAGTCTTACAGTGAATTGCCCTTTTACAACAAGGTGGTCCCAGTGGGATGAAAAGTTAGTAATCTAAACTATACCTTACTATAAAAACGGTTCAAGCTTTAAATAAGCTGTTGTCTTAGTCATCATAAAACCACTAAGTAAACTAATTGATGTCTTTGTCAAATAGGAATTTAATTATAAAGCTTTAATCTTGGCAATTCCACTTGAAAAGAAACTTTAAACTGTGACCAGGAGTGTGTATGTTCTTATCCTTCCAGCTTACTACTAACACTTTCCTTACTTAAGCAGTTTCCTTTTCTTATGTAATTTGCACATTTGACTTTTAATCCATTTTTGTATGCACTTGAGAAAAAGATGCACTTATTTGAGGTTGTTCCAAAACTTGTGGAAGTCAAAAGAAGTTTTTCCATTAGTATATTACCAGCTTAGTATGGAGCCAAGTAAAATTCTAGATGATTAACAGATTTCTAACAGGAGAGAAATTAAATATTCTTTGTGGCCCACGTAGGTGTAGAAATAGTATTTTGGGGTCAAATTTCTCTCAACCCTAAAAAATCTTCATAAAAAGATCATCCTTTTGTGATGTGTATGGGGTAAGAGAAATTCCATAGCCCTGACAGTATCCATTATCTTTCTTTTCTACCACATTTTTCTACCCTTTGCTCTTTCTTTAAAATTTTTATATATTTGCCTACATATATATTTATTCAATAAAATAACAGTAAAAATATTGCTATATGTTACAATATATTAATAGTATATTGATTTTAATGGTGTATTATTTATATATTATTATTCTAATACATAATTTCAATCTTTTCAGTGTTATTTGTATTATTTATTGATTTTAGTTCTAAATAAACAAATGAAGTTATTTGAATGGCATAGGTGGTGGCATAGGGAGGTGCAATTTCCAGCACTGAGTGGGAACTGCCTACAGTCTTCTCTGGAGAGTGCTGGCTAAGTTCAACCTGTATCCAAGGGGCCTGTGCAGTACAACATGGGCCTGAAGGCCATGCTCTATGTGCGGCAAGGCACAGCACAGCACATCCTGCTCCTGTTCAGGTTAGGTGTGCTGTGGGTCACTCCCTCCTCCCTGGTTAGGAACACTACAGCAGCTCCCATGGCATAGCATGGTGATATTCGGAGCAGGCCCAGAAATGGTGTAAGCTACTCAACTCTGCAAAGCTTCAAAGCATGGACGTGTACCATTATCCCCACAGAGCAAATCAAATTCAAATTTTCCACCAGTTATCATAGTCAGAAATCAATTTAGCTGTTTAAATCCTCTGAAGCTTTATAATACCCTCTAGACTTTCGTGATTTAGGAGCTTGTGATGAAGAGTTAAGAAGAATGCTCTCTTTGTTGACTGTAGAGACTCTGAAACTACAGACCCCATAATTGAGCAAGGAAGAGATAAGAAATAGCTTGAGGTAAAAATTTTATGGGGACATTCACTTTATTAAAGATATTATTCCTGTCATTCAAAGATCCTTCTCTTACAAAATCTTTCACTTTGAGTAAGCTTCACTCAACAGTTTTGGATGAAAAAAATAGTACAAGAACACAGCAGTTTTCTCTTTTTCTGAAAAATATTAATAGTTAAAATATTCAGCCAGTGTCCTAGAAACAGGATTCAGTTCACTCTAGCTTATGGAGTAAATCTGCATCTTTTTGCCTTGAGAAAACTCCCTACCCATCACAATAAAAAGTGTTTTGGCCTCTACAAAATATATCCTAGTTTAAATACAAATTAAGGACTGGTATCCACGTGCTTTATTAAACTTGGTAATGGTAATGGTAAATGGTAAATGGACAATTTCCTTTAAAACCACCAGACAAAAGTATCCCTTCCACTTTGTCCATAATTATTTATTTTGAATAAAGTGCAACCACTCTTGTCTCAAGTCAGAATTGTTCTATTTTTATAGCCAGTATCTAGGAAAAAGGTCAATGTCATTATATGCTAAAACATCTAGTTCAAAATTTCATCAAGGAGTAGAATTAATATATCTTCAACAGTTTTGTCTTCTATCTTTCCTACTCTATCTTCCTCCCTTCCCACTTTTCCTCTTATATCCCTCTGGGAGATTAAATGAAATGTTGAGGTTAAGCAGAAAAATTTGGGCCTATTGCTGAAAAGAAGAAATCAGTTGGCTGAAAAATCAGTTTAATCAGTTTACACATCTCTAGGCCTGTTTTTCAAATGATGAAATTAAGATCAAAAATCCATATTGGTAAACATTACACAAACACAGAAATAGTTATACATTTTTCAAATGATGTTTTCTAAAAGTGTTCAGCTGTGAAAAAAAGAAGCAAGCGGACATTTTCCCTACATATATCTTTACTTGCATAAGATGAGGAATTAAAATAAGATTGTGGTTACTGTATACATAATACATACTTCGCACATAGTACATACTTTACAAGAGCATCTTTTTCCCACACTGACTGGCTTGTTTATGAAAATTAGAGAGGGGGGAAAAGTAAAACCAGCACAGCTTCCCCAAGATCTCCATCCTCAAAGCACAGACTCCTTGAGGCTCAAAAGAATGGAGATCTCAAAACATCTTTGATATTCCTGTGCCTTTGAAGTTTTGGGCAATGACTATGTGGCCATTCCATATCAATGAATAATGGTCTTGACCTGACTTTCAATTTCAATGTTTACTGTATCATTTGTAGTTTGAGATGCTGTAAGTCTGTCACAGAACATTTTTTATTTGAGATCTGAATACTTCCTCTACTATAAATCACTTATTTGATAAGATTTGTAATCCAAATTTCACATTTCTTCCTTCAGTTTTATACTGTGTGTATTTATCACCTATCCATCATATTCTATTTGTACTCTGCACTGACAACTTGATTTTGCATCCTCATTTACTTAGGAGGCACTATGTGATGGGTATTTCCCTCCAATTCAATATATCTGAGGTTATGTTCTTGGTTAAATATTATACAAAGTTGTAGCTTTAATGGATAAATTCTGAGAACAAATCTTATCTTCTACTTTGATTCCTAATATAACACAACTGAATCTCTCAGGTCTGAAATTAGCTAGGGTTTTGGTTTGGTTTGGGTTTTTTTGCCATTTATTTCTTCAGTTTCTAACATATAGTATTGTAGAGAGACTTTGCCATTATGAGTAATATTTTCTTTTTCATAAATTACAAGTATTTTGGCTTTTTTTTTCTGAAATATTATTATAAATGAAGTATTTTTCAGACACATAACTGGAAGGAAGTAAATGAAAGACAGGAAATATCTTTTGTAATTCCTTAAAAAGCACAAGCATAATAATTAGATATTTTTAATATCCTATCTGGTTTTAAAGACTTCATTTATGAACTTATTTTTAGAAGAAGTAGTTCTCAAGCATTTATCATCATAGTGTACTTTAGAAGAAGTTTGCTTTATCAGAGAAGAATGTCTGTACAGAAATCTTGTAAATACAAATTGATTGTTTTTTAAAATGAGAATATTTACCATAACAAATGTTATATGTAAAATGACATTTCATGATCTGTGAAACTATTTAGTCCAACTTTTTCTTCTTATTACAGGAAAGTAATATTAAAAACATAAAACTGTAATGAGCTAAGTCAGAGTTGTTTACAAAATCCTTTTATAGTCCATTAAAACTCATTTACTTGCGGAAGTAACATACATAAGCACTTTTCAGGTAGACAGGTGAAGAGCTGCTCTTCTGAACATTCTACGAAAAACTTTTTGACCAGCTCATGACCCAAACAAGAAGCATTAGATTATGGTTTAGAGACTACACAACTGTATTATAGGTACTGTAAATTTTCCCAGAAGAGAAAGAAACAACAGATGTTTTCAGAGCCATCCCTAAGGACTTTGAGGAAAAGGAAGGATGCTTTTCCCAAATACATTAGCACGCAGTTGCATTCACATAACACACATTGACTCTGCTGCTATTTCAATATTTTGTCTATTTACAATTCATTTTTACTACCATAACTACAAGCAAAGAGCCTCTTACATTTTTAACAGCACATCAAAAAATGAGAAAGGAGCACTAAGATCCGTTAAAGTGATTTGATGGTAAAGTAAAACCAAAACTACGACAAAATCAAAATAGAAAACCAAACGTTAGGGAGATAAATGACTGATTAGATCAGTCAATATACTCAAATGTATTTATTTTATCAAAGAGAAAGGAGAGAGGTGATTTGATTGCATTGCATAATGTGGTCATCAGAAGAAAATACGAGAAATATATTAACCTAGATGAGAAAAACATCACAATTTCATTGTCTGGGACCTAAGAGTAGAGAAATTAAATTCAGAAATATTTATATGTATGTATGAACATGTATCATGAATGTGGCAACCACTGAATATACTAGAAAAGGAAGAGGTAGATTCTATTATTTCTTAGCACCTTCAACTTAAAATCATGTGTTTCTCTGGAGGAAAGCTAAATATTGACTTTGACTGGCTGAAATTGTACTGTTACAAAAATATCGGTCAACATATATGATTTAAGTTGCAAATTGGCTTGTATATATTTTCTGTACAATTTCCCAACCTTCAGGCTGGTCCTTCCTTTAGACCTCTTTAACTGTATGTTTTTAAATAATTGTTTTCTTCCTCTAAGAGAACAAAATCTTTTTTTGTTCATGTAACTCTTGTCTACATGCCAGTAAACTATCCAAGTACATAAATATGGTTGTTTATCTCACAAAAACTTAAGACACAGAATCATAGAAACATTTAGGTTGGAAAAGATCCTTAAGATCATCGAGTCCAACTGTTAACCCAGTACTGCCAAGTCCACCACTAAACCTTGACCTTAAGTTCCACATCTACACATCTTTTGAATACCTCCAGGGATGGTTACTCCACCACTTCTCTGGGCAGCCTCTACTGTGTGAAAGTCTTTAAAAGTTAGAAAAACATATGCCATGATATTTGACATGGATGTAACTTTATCATTTATACCTGAAAAAGAGAATGGAAAATCTGAGAACAAAGGTAATATAATGAAGATGCTCTTGTAACCTGGCAGTAAACATTTAGTATTTCAGTGCATAAACCTGTTGGTTGATGGAGAAGATTTTGAAAATAAATTAATATCTGATTTTTCCTGATTCCAATGGACACATATACCGAGGTACTTGTGATAATCTGCCAGGACTGTATACTTTATTCAGCTACCAACAGCTTTATACAATTAAGAAAATAAGTATCGACGCTGGTAAGTTCTATAGTGTTTTTCTATTCTTGAAAGATTTTCTGGATACTTCTCCTTTCTAGCATAAAATACCACTGGTAAATTTTGCATGAAAATATATAGGCAAAGTTTCACGAGAACATGTAATTTGGGCTATATAATGCTTTACCTACAAACATTTTAACAAACATAAGCTGTTACTGGAACAAATGATTTACAAATAAACTATGAGTTCAAAGAAAATGAAAATTTCTGGTTTATGGCACTCTTCCAAAGCTGTGGAAATAAATTTCAACCTTATTGATTGAAATCTAAGAAATCAGTTGGAGACAACTATGTTAGCTTTCAAGATGTTTTTCACATGTTTTATTTATTGACTGTTGGAGATCATAGAAAATCTGATGTTGCCCTTACTGGGGAGGGTCAGAGCTTAAATACTCTTAACTGAGTGCATCATCCAAGCTCAATATAGCTTTGTGAAAGGAAATGAGTCCATTTCTGCTACACAGCTTGGTAGTTTTTGTATGGCTGAGACCTAGCACAGAACTTGTCTGTTCTTGTTTGCAAACCTGTCTGTAACTAATCTGTTGTTAGTGCCATCACTAAACCTGCCAGTAATTTTGTTTGCTAATTATTTTAAGATTATATTCCCACATTTAAATTATTGACTTGTCTTTTTCTTTCTCATTTGGTTACTCTTAGTCCCATTTTTATGCTTTCATATTGCTATTATTTCATTGCTCCCTCTGCATTTGTATCCTGTTCCTAGTTCTGCCCCACATTCTCTTTAACATTGTTAGCAAACCTAATAAAAATACTGTTTATCTCTTCCCTCCCCCCAATTAATGAGAGTGTTGAATAGCATGGGTTTTGTTGCAGCTTCTGTGTACATCCTTCATGGCAGATCTCCAATCTAATAGTTCAGAATGTATATGTTTTAGCTTTTCTGTTTGTTCCTTTTTTGAGTGGTTTGCTTTTCATATAACTGCTTTTATACCCAGGTAAATATGATTAGTTACATTGACACACTATCAAATGACCTAGCAACATTTAAGATGAGGCAAAAAAAATATTCAACCGTTGGTTAATTTGTCAGTAGGTGAGGAAAGCAAATTATTCTACCATTAGTTAATTTATAAGTAAGCACTTTAGAAACAATGACTGCTTGAAAACAGTAATCTTTGGATGCCATTGCTTAATTATATTAGAATTCCACCACCCAGGTTTCCTAAGTCTGTCTTCTTTTGCAGACTGTGTTAGTACTGAGCAGGGTCCTTGTTGGATACATTAGAGAAATTTCTTTGCACCACACATATTCAGAGACCTAAAGCCTTCCTAAACTAAATAATATATGATGGCTTAGAGGATTGGTGATGAATGTTTTGCTTCAGCAGATAATTCCATGCAACAGTTCATAGTTAGAGCATCTGGAGTCAGAGAATCCTATAATTAATTGCAGACAAAGTGTATTATGATACAAATTCAGCTTCTTCAAGATGAATGTATGTGCGAAAATATGATTTATACAATTGGTTTTGCATATTTCAGATATCACATTCATCTGTTTGTTCACATCTTTTTTCTTCCAGCAGGAGACAGTACTTTAAATCTTAATTATTTCAGCTGTGAGAATTGCTTAGTTCTACTTTGTTCAAGAAGATACAAATTTAAAATGGTGTCTGATTGTGACACTAGGTGGAGCTAACTCTTTGAAAAGCATCAATTCTATTGGAAATTCAATTTTTGTTCCATGTGTATCATACTGCAAGTTTTCATACAAGAGAAGAAGAAAATATAAAGGGGAAAAGAATAAAGAGAAAAAAATAAAGATAAGAAACCAAACAAGTAATATAATTATTTAAAATATTATGAAAAGAGTCCAGAAAAATTTTAAAAGAATATATAGGATGACTTTTTTAATACACAGCTTTTTTTCCACAGTGGTAATTTTTATCAAAGTACTATTGAGAGCTTAAGTTCTGAAGAAGCCTTGGAAACCTTTAAATAAAACAAAATTAGTTAACATCTGGTTGCTTTGTTAAAAAATGATGCAGTAGTACTACATAACGCCACTTTTTTATTATTCCTTGGCTCATTGCAGACATTTCAGCAAGGAATGTTGAACAAGGGTAAAACAACTAGATTTTTCATTGTAGGTCATATTGTGTCATATTGTAACCCCACCAGCAATATGCTTCTATCCTGCAGCTACTGCTCATTGAAAGCTAACACCTCAATATCTAACTTCTCCATGCACACAATTGTAGGCATCTGGTTTTCAAAAGATATAATGATGTGGAAACATGTAGTTCCAATTAGAACCAAAACCTGTGAGTATTTGTGGATGGAACTTTTCTTACAATAAATTACTAAAGTTCGTTAATTAAAAATAAGTAGGTTTCTTTGTATTAAGGTTCAAAACAAGTTCTGTGGCTTTATGGAGACTTGGAAGGAATGACTTTTAGTGAGACTCATGTAAAATTTTCCATAGGATGCTTGAGTTTTACAAGATCTTGTCAGAAGCACAAGAACAGAAATTGGAAATCTGGCTAAGAAACAAAAAGTTAGTACACACAGTTAGAATAGCTTTCCCATGGATTACACAAACCTTTTTTTTTTTCTCTTTTTTGAGTTCCCAAAAAAAGGCTTTCCACAAGCTGTGCCAGTTGTCTTTCTCCAGTGTCACATCACCACTCTCTGAAACCACCAAATAGCAAGACCACTCTTGGCTAGCACTGTGTGCTACAGTCTTTTTCAAAACAAACAGAAAAGATAAGGAAATCTGTAGCTCATTTCTTTACATTCTAGCGAAAAACTGATTTCCAGAGTTACCAGTGTGTGGTTAGACTGTCAAACCCTAAGGTGTATCATGTAGTGAAATGCCCTTATTTTCATGAAGAATGTTTTTTCCTTTCTGAAGTGTCCAAATATGTCTCCCATGCATCTTCCTCATATTTTGCTATTCTCAAATAGGCACAAATTCCACATCAGAATAATTCCTCTTGCATTGGAAAACCTTTTGTTAATTGACTGTGTATTTCATTGTCCATCTTTGTAGTTACTTCAGGTAAGTAAAATGAGGTACTTGAGAAGGACTTGGGATACCAGTGGATGAAAAAATAGACATGAGACAGCAACACGTGCTTGCAGCCCAGAAAGGCAGTCGTATCCTGGGCTGCATAAAAAGAAGCATAGCCAGCAGGTCAAGGGAAGTGATTATTCTCCTCTTCTCTGCTCTGGTGAGACCTCACTTCGAGTACCGCATTCAGGTCTGAGGTTCACAGTACAAGAAAGATGTGCACCTCTTGGAGGGCCAGATGAGGGCCATGAAAATGGTCAGAGAGCTGGCATCTCTCCTATGAAGAAAGACTGAGAGAGTTGGGGTTGTTCAGCCTGGAGAAGAGAAGGCTCTCAGGAGATATTATCGTAGCCTTTCAGTACTTAAAGGGGGCTATAAGAAAGATGGGGACAAAATTTTTAGTAGGACAAGGGGTAATAGATTTAAAGTGAAAGAAGGCAGATTCAGACTAGATATGGGGAAGACATTTTTTTCTATGAGGGTGGTGAAACAGTCAAACATTGCCCAGTCTTCTGAGCAACCTTGTCTAGTTGAAGATGACCCTGCTGATGGCAGGAATGACAAGGATGGGCTAGATGATATTTAAAGTTTCTTTCCAATCCAAACCATTCTGTGATTCTATTATGCTAAATACTATTTTCATTTAGTTATTATGGCAATCCATCATGGGGATGTGATAGCCCTTGGTCCATGCAATAGATTTATTAGATGACTAAACCAGTGCCTTGAAGAGAGTTCTGCTGTGGAAAAGACGAGTGGCGAAGCTCAGTTAATGGGCTTGGTGAACACACCTCAGAAGTTCATTTAATCCATTTTAGTGTATTTGTGCAGTATGCAACCTTCTGAAAACAGAACAAAACAAAACAAAACTGATTCATCTGAAGAGCACAGATTTCAGATGGAGATTGCTGTCAAGTATTAGAATAACAATAGATTTGGTTTTTTTCCTATTTACTATACTAAGCAAATACATAATTTGTCTTTAATATAACTTTTATGCCATTCTGACTTTTATGGACAGAAAAAAGTAAACAATAATAGGAATAAAAATAATAATACCAAAACCAGCAGACATTAGTGCCCTGCCTAGTTAATATATAATAACTATTTATATGCTCTAAGTTTTTGAAAAAGCACTGAAGCAGTGGATTGTAAAATTTAGAGTGATGCCATTCATAATCCAATGCTCTAGAAAATGATTAAGGATTTTAATTTCCTATGTTTCAGAATAAAGCAAAATATACTAAAATATTTATGAAAGAAAAAACTCCACAGAGTTTGATGGAGTCTGTTCTGAACACTCCAAGACTTCCTTGCTATAGGAATCATGAAGTTATTTCTCGAATACAGTCTTACCTTCTCTGGTGTATGCTAGTATGAGCTACAGAGAAAGGGTCTCCATCTTGCTTCCAAATGAATTATGAGTAGTCACATTGTTTGGAAAAATAAGGACAAATTCTAAGAAATACCTGAATTCCATGAGTAACGTCCAGGGAGAGGGGATTTTAAAAAGCTGAAAAACAAATTTAAATTTCACAAATAACTATCACCCAAGTTCTGTGTCTCACATGGCCTGTCCTATTTGAATACCCATGAATAGAAACTATTAAACAACTTTGAAAACTTAAAGCAACATTAAAAAACTGTTCACATCCCTGACAGATGCACTGAAAGCATAATGCATGCTACTGACACAGTTCTGCATATATAAACTGATTACATTTATTTGCATTAGTCTGAGTTGCTAAAGATGAGTTGAAGTTACAAATTGATTTTAGGGACTGTTCTATGTGCTTCGCTTTCAGGAGTGATCTTGATTTTGGTTAGTACTTGTTAGCAGATTCTTGGAAGGTAGCCTATTGAAAGTTGAAAGAAAAAAAGAAAGAAAAGGGTGTAGGGAAAGCTTAGCTGTACTGGAAACACACAAATGAAAGCAGTCTTCTGTTTTGCAAATACAGTGCATTTTCTGAGAGCAATGAATAGCTCTCTGAGGAATAAAACATTTGTGAGAGTGCAAAAAGGTTTCTAGGGTTTTTTTTTATTGCTATGACATTAACATAACTTAACAAGCTTCAAACACTGGAAGTAGGTTAACAGGATTAATGTTTAGTTTTAGGTGATTAATGGACTACTTGCAGAGCAGTCTTATTTCTGGTATGTGAGAAAAAATTAAAGTATAATGAAGTCGTGCATGAAACCGAGTTTCATCTTGAGGAACTGACTTTTCATTAACCATTTAAATAGTAAGTGATGACTGAAACACAGAGCAATTCACTCAAAATTCCCATTTATTTAGTTCCATTAGATTTATACCCAAAGATTAAGTTGGTTGCAGAGATCAGCATAGTTATCCCAGTGACTGGCATCAGATAAAAATCTAAGAGCACTGGTGAGATTTTTTTGATTCAAATTCAAAAATGATGTGAGTGGGTGTTTCCTGCCAAAACTTCTGTTGTTTCTGCCAAAACTTCTGTTACACGTGCCATAAATCAGTCTTGGAGCTAAAGCCTGTTCTCAGTATTTGTTGGGGTTTTCATGCAATCAATACAGATTCGCACATGCTAAATGTAAAGGGTGTGCAAGTAGAATACAAAATGGGAACATTAGACGAAGTAATGTAACTTATTAATTTTAATTGGGATAGAGAGCTACAACATATATTGAAAGTAGCAAAGGAGAAAACAGCATGAAAATAATTAGCACTATTTTAAAATAAGTGATTTTTTCCCTCTTTGCACATTTCTATGAATTTCCTCTCCTGCAGTGATTATCCCATTTATTTTATTATAGATCCCTTACAATGCATGCTGTAGCTGTATCAAAGAATTCCTAGTGGTGCACTGAAACTTTTCTTTTAGTTTTGTATTTTCCTTACCAATTTAAATGAAACAGGATTTTCTTTTTTTTTTCCCCTTATGCAGTTTCTAAAATGCAGGTTTAAATAATTTCACCATAACTGTTCTAGATTATCCATACCTTCTTTGTTCTTTTTTTTTTAAAATATTTTCTCTTTCAGTCTTTTACATTTTAGTGTGAGATACCACCCACTTTATAAAAAAAGAATTAATCTGCTAAGTAGGTCCCAAATAATTATTTCCTATTTTTTCCAAGAGCTGCAGCATAATTATCTTTCTGTGGTTTTCCAGATCTATAAATGAACCCAAGCCAGACAGAACTTTAAGATATCCACTGTCACAGCACTATGAAAAATTGGGTTAAAGAATTAGGTTTTTTGTTTTGTTTCCCAAATTGGTTTGTGTTAGCTTGGGGTGATTTTGGGGGCTTTTTTTTTTTTTTTTTTTTGGACTGCTTTTTTTTTTTTTTTTTGTAATTACATTTAAAATGAACATGTTGCTCTCTAAGCAGCAGCAAACTCCATAAAATCTTTCACTAAAATCTTATTTATGCTGTTATGGCAGACAGCAGTCACAGAAAGGCACAGAAAAGGGGGATACTCTTCCATGCTTTCCCTTCCCCTCAACAGAGAAAGAATGAAGTGAGAGGTGCATGATTGTGTGTGTCTTGCAGAAAATCACCAGCTCGTGCTCGGTTGGTCACTACCAAAAACATTATGCTTTATATTTTATATTCTTTAGTTTGCCTGCCCAATTTTTCAACCATTCTGAACCATTTGCACTTCTCTTGAGAATTATGTGGATTAAAGTAGTAGTAAAAAATCAGACTAGTCAAAGCCAAACTTCTTTTTTTTTTTTTTTTTTTTCAGAGATATGCCAGTACAAAGTGAGACGCAAAACTGGCTAGAAAATAGGAAAATAGATTATTGAAGCTGATTGAAATTATTAAAAGAAATGATTTCTGATTGAAGCTGGTCAATATTTTATTACATCCTTAAATTTATGTTAATTAATGGTAGAGCAGGAAAAAAACCACTTAGGGACTTCAATGTGTTTTCAAATACTGATCCAGATGAGTTCATTTTAGGCTAGGTAGGGGAGTGGTTGAAGCAAGTCTTACAGCTGTCATCAGTTATTTCTAAGAATTTACAGAAAATGTATGGAAGTCCAGAAGACTGGAAAAAGGAAAGAAAGCATGGGATGACTGCCAAATTTTGGCAGCTCTCCTAGGTAAACACAGCCCTTAAGTTTAATGAAAGAACTTAATAGCTATGTTTTGAACACTACTTAACTATAATTTGAACACTATCTTTCCAGTCATTTCCCATTTTTGCAGACTTCTTGCAATAAATCCATATTTTCATGGGAGATTCTGAGCACCTCACATAGGGCAGTATCTAAATCTCCACAGGAGGCTGGATATTTATAGGCCTTAAGGCCTATTACCTTGTCAAAGAAGGAAATCAGATTGGTTTGATATGATTTGCTCTTTAAAATTAATTTTGACCATTTCTTATCACATCATTACACTCTAGGTATTTGTCTATAACTTATTTATTATTTGTTCTTATATTGTTCTAGAAACTGAATTTAGATTTGTAATTCTATAGCTATTCATTCTCTACCTTTCAGAGGTAGACATGATAGGATAAGTTGCAGTCTAAGCTGCATCTAAATTAAACACTGAAGTTTAGTGCCTACCTAGAGAGGTAGCTCTTTGCTATTATTTGGTCTGAAAGTTGTTGATGTCTAAATTTAGGCACCTTTATATGCTCATAAATGCCTTCCTTGGGTCACATACAACCTAAATTTCAGGTAAAAACCCATCTAAATGTGGTTGTAAATGCCTGTAACATTTGTTGCTGGAAAGCATTTCACTTCATTTTGGACATTCGCTACTGTGATTGACTCTGTCCTAGAGCCTCTATTCAGATCCTGTGACGGGATGGCCTAGCACTCCATGGCTATCTTTCTTCCCTCTCCTGGCCAGAGAGGCTGTTGTCTTTGTGAAAACTGGCCTTTTTGTTTTGGCTATACTTGTGATATATGTTGAAGACTCTCCATCTATAATAGCTAGAGTACCCCTTCTTTTCACCTTTTCAGGTACAATTAGAAGATCTATCTTTAATTCTTTCCTAGTTCAGAAATACCACTGAATGTACCATAAAACTCATGGTTTCTGCACTCTTCTATATAGACACAATAGTTTTTAAACATTCTAGACCAGATACAGTTTTTTAAAAAGAGCATACCAGACTTATTTACAAATACCAGACCAGATACATGAAATTTGTGATTTTCTATGCTTTTTACTTTAGCATAAAAAAACATAGTTTTGGGGGTGCAAGGATTGGTCTTTTCATGAATCATAGTCTCTGTAAGCCCATATGCACAGCTAGCAGGAAAATAACCAGCTATTAAGGGAAACAGTTGAAACTAGTCCACTTCCATCAACACTTTGGTTTCTGAATTTTCCAAAATACTCTTCAGAGCTGGCTGACAGTATGCATGTATTACATGTAAGGAGTAGGTTAGAAAGATACCTTGTGAAGGTGCTTCAAAGAATTTGTAAAGGAAGGGTACACAAGCGCATATGATACTTGTTTCCTGCCACTTGTAGGTATGCCAGATGGGTTTGCACAGAGATTAAATTATCTTCAATAATTACAGCAATTTAATTGAATTTGTACATACATGTAAAATTGTTCTGCCCTATCTGTTACAATTTGAAACTATTTTATAGAGACAGAAGTTCCCCAAAGCCTATTGGGCTTTTCCTATTAAGCCTACATACAGTATTTTGTAATAAAAATAATTAAAAAAAACGTTCCTTTGTCTATTTCTTAGTCAGGCTCCAGCTTAAATTGTCTATGGAGAAATAATAATGAAAAATAAACCCCCAAAGCTCTGTTCCTGCAAAGCACTGGCTGATGAATAGCTCAAATTTCTACAACACAAACATTTGTTGAAGTAAATTACTTTTCCTCACATAAGTGGGAAATGGTCACAAGCATGAAGCTCTTGGATAGAGAAAACAGCATTTATCTGCTGATTCATCCAAAATGGGGAGGCTAATATGTAGAGTTTGTATCCTGGCAAGTGAGAACAATTACCACTATTTGTCATATAAACAATGTAGGAGCATTTCAGGGAGCCTGAGGGAGTGGAATGAAAAAGTAAGAGCATCTATGTATTTGTTTAGGTGAGGCCAGTGGTTTATTCTTTCGAATTTTGTTGTTAGTGTTGAAGTTCAGATAGGAGTCTGTGCTGATGAAGACAATCCTGCTGCCATAAGTATTCATTTCTATTTGGCAGCTCTAAACAGAGGATGTTTATTTTGCTCTACTGGTCAAGAATTCACTGAAGCCACAAAGTGAGAGTAACAATGTTTTAAAATATTTGGGAAGAGTTTTCTGTCCTTTTCCAAAATTTAGGCTGGAACTTATCCATCCAAAAGATGGTAGTTAATTCTTGAGGGATTCCATCAAAAATACCCATTTCTCCCTTTATTAGACCTAAGAAGGAAATTTCCATCTTGCTAAGGTGTTTTCTGTCTTGGCACTACTAGACTGACAGGCAGCTGAGAAGCAAGTATGCCCAGTGTACTAAGCTCATACTGGAGTTCTGATTGAAAGTGCACGTGGGGCTTCTACCACTCTCTGCACTATACATTAATTTGATGCTAATATCTAATTGGAAGCTGTAGGTTCCTCTGTGATCTCGTGCACTTATCCTGGAAAAACAACCTCCAAAATGAGTTGCACTACTACCTCATTTATCATGTTTCTAAAATTGTGAGATGTAAGAGAAGGACAAAATAAAGACTGATTTCTCTCTAACCTCCTAGGAGAGAGTTAGGCAGTAAATTATCACATCAAAGATGATCAGCACTGTCTTTGGCCAGAGATTTTAACCGATGTGATTCTAGATACTGGTTTTGTCACTCTCATTGATGTTTGTCTGAGGTACCTTGTGAGGACGTGTGCTTTAAGAGGTCTTTCCCACGGAGCTAAGAAATTTGGCTTGTAATAGAACTTATGCCTTCACTTAAAGAATTCAGAATATTTTTTCTTAGCTTTACTAAATCTTGAATTTAGGTGGAAAGGCAGTTCTCAGAACCATTTATAAGGAGAGGATGAAATGTCTCTACAGGGTGTTTTCTGTGAATGTCTATTTCCTCCATAGAATTTTCTGCATCACTTTTTTCTTCAATTTCCTATATATCCTAAAATTTCGATTTTGGTGTCTATCAGCTTTCTAGATCTTTTGTAGGTGTGACATGTATTCTTTTTTCTCTAACTATCTCTTTCAAATAACCTTACAAGAAAATTGGAGAGATGCAGCATAGACTAGAGTAGTCCAACTGGAGGTCAGATCTAATCAGCAGAAAGCTTTTATATGGCTAAATCTGTTCTAGGTCAGGACTCTAGAAAAAGTGATTAGTGTCCAGTAGCAACTTCAAATCATAAAAGCAGACCCGTTTTCTGTATCATCATATTTTCTTTCTTACACACAGTATCCTACTCTAGAAATAAATGGAAAGTAAGTAAACAGAATGGAGGTAGAGTGGAATGAGAATGACCTCTCAGTAGCTGTGTTTTAGCTACATTATCCTTCTGTGGAGCATCTCATCCTGGAGCCTAAGGGCAACTGGGGCTAGGGAAGTCCTTGTCAACTGAGTCCTTTGCTAGTACAGCTTAGTCAATTCTTACCGGGGAAAAAAGAAATGAACAGATATGGGAGGCAGAGTCCAAAAAAGCCTTAGTATCAAAAATCAATGAAGTCAATATAGTTTGTATCCTGTGAGTACATACCTAACTTCTATATAAAAGTTTGATGAACTCTCTGATGTCCTAATTCATAAATAATTATACTAATTAAAGATCCATCTTTGAGACAATGTGAAGTACTAGCTTTATTTTTTCTTACAGAAAACAAATTATGAAATAGCAATGCTAAAATTGAATCAATTTCACTATCTATTCTGCCTTTTTCTGCAATGTCTGAAATTTACTTACCTACAACACCCACTTAGAGGGTATATGGCATCTGACAAGGGCACGGATCCTTCTGAGACTTCTATTCAGTTATTAAATGCTCCACTGCTCCTGAAGACCTAAGAAATCTGCAGTACTTCTAGATTAGGAGACTTAAATCCAAGAAGTCATAAAGTAACCCCAGGAACTAATTTCTGCTTTCCAGTATTATCAAGTGAGACACCATGATAATCTCAGTTCTCATAAACATTCAATATTTTATAACTACAAAAAAATTATAGCCAAGGCAGGTTAATTTATGCCTTTTTTTTTTCCTTAAATGTAAACATTAGCTCCTGACTATGAATCAAAGGAAAAGAGAGAAAGGATAAAGAATAAAAAAATTTAAATCTCATGTCAGCTCTTTCATTTCAGTGTTTAACTGTTGCATATTGCAAGGCATTTTATTCTTTCTGTAGAGGAGTTTTAAAAGCTTATACAAATTCAGATGCTGATTGTACAAATACTTCGTTAAACTACTTAGTTAAACCCATCATTTGCCAGCTGATTCAATTACATGGAGTGACTGTGTTTCTCTTGGAAAGACCACCTGTGTTTAGGACAACTTTCAAGGCAGCTGAACAGAGTATCCATTTTCTGTGGTGTTGTTGAGTAGTAGTCAGAAGACTTTACATAAATGGCAGATGCAGCCAGCACTAATCAAGGGATATTTACAACCAAAAGTAAATCTTGATTAATATTCTGAAGAGAAAAAAGGAGTGTACTTCCAGGAGATGATCTTCCAGGAGACTGTGGCTTTCAAAATGTTAGAGATACCTTAAAGCCCAAGTACATTCAAAGGGGGCCAGGATAAATTCAAAGAAGAAAATTTTGCTGAGGACTGCTGAACACAGAGAAAGCAGGTGATCAGGAGCTCTGAGCTGATAATGATCACAGATCACTGATGGAGGTATCATTTACCCATGCTCTGTGCTGATAATTTTTCTTTGATAACTCCTTTGTTTACAGTTGAAGACAAAATACTTTGGCTAGCAGTACGGTCATTTATCTCAATGTGGCTTTCTGATTTCTTATGGCTTTTAATACTTGTTTGTGTTAAGCTCTTCTATTTAGGTAGCTCTAGAAACTCTGTTAGACACTTCAGATGTCATCCTATATGAGATCTGAGCCCAGGAACTAAAACTAGATTTTCATTTTGGGGCCAGGTAACAATTTTTTTTTTCCCCATTGTAATTGAACTATATCTGAAAGTATCTGACATATAACTGAATACTAACATTTCAAGAAAGCTTTAAACACAGAAATAGAACAATGATGTCATAATTAGTGAAATAACATCAACAAAGAAAATGTTCAGTAATAGTCTAATTAGCCTTACTGTTGAAATACCCACTGTTCTCATCTGAAGGAAGTAAAACCTGTCTTTTTTCTCTTAGTTAAAATTCAAACTCATGTTTGGACAAAATACTTTTTTTTGGGGCTATATTATCTTCAGTAAATCTTTTATTTTTAAAAAGTGAAAAGGCAAGTATTCAGTCTTTTGTTCAACTTCCTATTCTCTCTAGTTCAACTGACTTTATCTAATGTACCAGATAATGCATAGCAGAAAAAATGTGATTTGTAATTAGGAGCATTCTTAAAGCTGTTATTTACCATTATCTATAATTTAGAGGTATTATCAGTTGATAGTTCAAAAATGAGGGCTTTGTTGCTGTGTCATGTATCACTGTTTATAACCCAAATTTACAGCTGTGACTGGCTTGCTATCGAAATCGGAACAAAATATAGTGATTGATGCCCCTGAGGTCACAGAATGTGTTCACTAATAGTTATTTTCAATATGCAACCTAAAGTGCTGCAAAGAAGAAAATAAAATATATCCTTGCCTAAAGCTTAAGCTTTGCTTCTATAGTGAGCTCTGGGTACAGCCCAAACACTGTATATGTGTCTCTTCGGAAACAATGGCCTTTGGACAGACTACAGTTTGTGCTTTCTCCTGTGCTTGTGTTGAACTCTACACAGGTCCATGTAACTTTGCATGTGCGTACAGATTTGCCTTTTCTGGAATTCTGCTTTTATCTGTTTCCTGCTTGCAACAGATCAAAGTCAGATTTCTATCCCTTATACTGGAATTGCAAAACTGCTTTAACATTTAGCATATTTGTTAAAAGCTCCAAAATAAATTAATATTAAATATGCTTCAAATCACAAGGCAAATAGACTAACCCTTTACACTAAATGGTAATTGAGAGCCCTGGATTAAAAAACATATTTATTCTAGACAATGTGTTAAGCCTTTTGTAACTGTTACAATAAGCAGTCTCCCCCATAGAAGAATCACAGCCAGGCAACCTCTATTTTATTTTTCACATGTAGAACTCAGATAAATGAATCATTTAAAATCAAATTCTGTATGTTATAGTAATATTATTTTAGTACTATTCTTCAGACATTATTAGTTTTCCTACGTACGCTTTTGGATCTGTGGTTGCTTCCAGCTACCATGGAAATAAACTTTCTTCATCTTCTGAAAACTAACAACAGGGATTTTTGAGAGAACTTTGAAATCATCTTATGTTGCTATTTCAGAAGCTGCCTGATGAGTTTAGAGAAATAGCACTTTCATTTCAAATGGCTTTTAAGACTAGTACAACATGTCAGATAAACAAACTCTGCCATACATCTTCATGTAGTACCTACACATCCAAAAGTGCTAGTTTTCCCACTACTACTAATCTAGTTTTAAATATATAGAAATATACCTGAATTTGTGAGGGAAAAATGCATATTTTTTTTTTTTACTTCACTCTATACCTATGACAGACTTGGCTAATCATTCTAAATGTGTTTTATATTTGCTACTTCCCATCTGACACTGTACCCTCTTAAAGTCAGAGATGTTTTAATTCTATACTAAGAATACCATGGTAACTAGAATTCTTTCTTTTAAGCTTTTCTACTAACTTGAAGATTCACTATAAGTAAGATGACATCACTTTTCAGAAAAGTCTGTCAGACCTGCAGTTTAACATTACAAACAAGCATGGCATGATTTAGGTCAAAGTTTATCTCTGTCACTCCTTACAGTCGTTAGTTTTGAAGCTACTTTTTTAAAGTGTAATGAGAAGCTTGCTTGAGTGAAGTCCACAGGATGTTAGTCATGTTAAAAAGTAAAAAAATAATTAGATAAATTAGAAAAATAAAGATCAAAAATGATAAATGTATAACTTGATTTATCTGGTTATCTAGTGACACTCACTTATGCAATATTTTCCTACCTAATTTACAGAGAAACTCAGTTCAGAAAGCAAATTTTTTGATGTTTTCCTGGTCAGCATTGGCTAGTTTGCTCAAACATCTGTTCCTTCTTTCTGCTAGCGAGTTATCCTCAGTGTTAGACCTGTTATCATAAAATGATGAAGTATTACTTGGTACAAACCATAAGAGTCTGTGGGCAATTCATACAATTATATTTGCTTTCTGTAATTCCATTGTGACTTCATATAATAGGCCTTGACCTTCACCAGGCACTCCTTTCTAATCAAAGTGATCAGTGCATCATTTGTTCTCATTTATCTCTCTCTGCCTGAAAGCAATGGAGTTAGGTCAATGTTGAGAAGACGGAGGAAAGAGTCTGTGTGTGCTACTAAATCTCATGGAGGCATCTCCTTACCTATTGTTTAAGAAGTCCTTCCAAGTTCACTTTGGAGTTTCATGAAAGGAAACAGGTGGGATGGAAACCTTGATCTCCCATTGCTCAGACATAAAAGTTAATTTCTTCTCACAGCACAGTAGGCCCAATTTCCACTCACTTCTGCCCTGTACTGTTTATATCCACAAAGAATTATGTGAATACCCTGAGTAGGTGGCATTTTTCTGCTGTTGACTAAACAGGGCAGAGGAGATTGTTTTCTTTAACTCTTTTTGCAGATAGTGATCATTCCAGCCCAATGTAGCATATGAATTCTGGTGTGATCCTACTGCCTGAGGTTTCTGTTGGGCTTGACTATGATATGCAAAACAATTTGTGATGGTCATGCTGGCACAGGGGAAGAGCTTGTGAAGGAGGCCTAGGGGAATTCAGTAACCAGCTCTCTGAGTGAAGAGGAGAAATAAATGAAATGTTTTCTGCTACTTAAAGTAGCAATAAATTTGGAGAAGACAGAATGATCTAGGGAGATGTAACATTAATAAGTCTTTATTTTCTTGCAGCCAGGATTAAAGTTTTATTTGAAAAGACTTGCCCTCTTCTGGAACAAAGTTGTTACTATTCTTGAATACTTGAAAGCACCACAATTAGGACCACAAATCTGACATAATTTCATTCTTTGACTATTATCAGGAAAGTAATCATGCCCTCCTTAAATAACTTGTGCAAGCCTGAGCTCCTGCAAGACAAGTAATCATTTGCATACTTATTAATTCTGACATTTTTCTAAGTTTTTTTCTCTCCCCTTCCCGTGGTTAGCTCTAATAGTGTTCGTGAAATACATAATTGCTATTTAGATATCTGAAACAAAGATCACTCTTGAAAAGCAAAAATATTAACATTTTTATATCATACTTAATAAATCCTACTTCATCTCTAACTTCTCTAGATGTTGAATGGGAAGTTTCAAAAAGGAAATAAGTGGATCTCATGGTAACATGATAAAGAAAGTTTGTTTGAAGTAAACTTGCGTATGGGTAAAGTTTATACAAACTAAAATTGTTTTCCAGATGCACCTGAGACTTGTAGCATGTTTTATTAAACAAACAAAATAATCACTACAGTTTAGTAGACAGGATTCCCTCCTCAGGACCTGCCTCTTACTATTTCTGTTATCTTTGTCACAGTCCAGGTCTTTCGATGCAACTGAAATGTAACATGTGTTTGTCAATTATTGGATCTTGAACACTAAAGAATGCTTGACCAATGCAGGATGTTAGCTGCAACTATGCAGATGTCTAAAGTTATTTTCTAACTAGCAGCCTAGCTCAATTTTATTGCTTATTGGAGATGATAGGCAAATATGGAGGCTGTCATCCTCCATAAGAATTCTTAAAATGAAACAAAACCAGAAATAAAGTGGTTTACAAATACCTTGACTGAACAATGTCTTCCCCCCGCCCCCGGCCCCCACCTTGTTTAATATTTTAATATTTAGGAATTGTTCTGTGGTTGTTAAGCCAAATATATGGACGACTTATTGACACTAATGGTTTTATTGCAATATTAGAATTTTGTTCTGTATTTTATTTCTCAGTACCTTGCTTCAGACAAGCATTATTTTTTATGTGAGGCCGCTCATGACCTTATCTTCTACTTAACTGTATTCTCTTTGTCCTAACAATAGGAGTGAGAAAAAAACTGCATACACTAAAGAAAGCAAACACAGTAATTCGAGAGCAGGGACTGGGATGAAGTGAGATGGTCCAAGAAGCTCACTTACTCAATAATTTTCTGCTGATCGGGCAGATGATAGACTCATCATCACAATAGGACCACAGTCTTGATCTGTGGTTAGCTGTAACACAGGTAGCAGTAACAGCAATAATGTAACAATCATATTGGCAATATTGGCATGGCATTGTATTTGCTAATGCATATAATTTAAGAATCACATGTGGAAGAAAGAGAATTCAACTAATGTTATTCCCTTAACACTAGCTGATAACATACTGGTGGCAGTGCTGATGCACATTCAATTCTGATTAGATTTTGTGTTGGAGATAATTCAAGTTCACAGATAAGTATAGATAGGAGCCTTGTGAGGGTCCAGTGTGATCTACATAATGCAGGCTACAGAAAAGATCAAAGTCCTTGTACTGGCAGAGTACACATGAGCTCACACTACCCAAGAAGTAGACACTGCTACATACTGCCAAAGACAATAAAATAAGAACAATCCTCTCCAAATTGGACAAACAAAGATCACTGCTAATCTGATGTGGAGAAAATATTGCCTCCTAACTCAAAATCTAGCAACTGAAGAAATCAAAATGTATGAGGAAGACCTACTAGGCAGGCAGCTGAGAGGTTTCTCCATGCCACCAAAAACGTCAGCTTGCCTAATCCAGCTTCTCTTCTCTAGCAATAGTCAGTCTCCAATGGTTCAGAGGAGAGTGGGAAAGGGAGCAACCAGAAGGCTCTGATGCATGGAATTAATTACCAACAGAATAAACAAATCAAATTAAACAGTGAATAAGTTTCCTTTTCAACCATCTGCTGCTTTCATTCTTAAACAGCAAATGAATTCATGAATTAAATACTTAGCAAAAAAACAGCCTGTACATGCAACAGTGAATATTGCTGGTACATCCATGTAATTGCTGCAGGATGGGATGTGTCACATATTGGTTTATATCTTGTATTTATGGCTTTTACTTAAAAAGCAGTAAAGAAGAAAAAGCATCAACTGTAATTTTCAGATATCAGGTATCCAACTTCTTAAAAAGAATTAAGGAACAAAATATTCCAACTGCTCCACATGTTGTGTGGTTAATACCACACATGCTCAAGGTTGATGCTTAAAGCTGAAAGCCTCCATAATGTTTGTATTATGAAAATCCGTATGCCAACCACTGTATACCATTTCATAGTAATCATAGACAATATTTTATTTCAGTGATTTTTTTCCCCCCATTATTTTTGCAGCATTGTAAATGTTACAGAAACTTGAAGACAGTGAACTTAAAATTAATGTGGATTTGAAAGCTGAAAAGCCAATCAGTACCCAAATGAAATTTATTGCAATGTGTAGGTCCTCCTTATTGTTTATTAACTAAAGGACTTTCTGGCTAGCACAGGCTTTGTCTTTTTTTTGGTTTTGGATCATCTTCCAGTACTCAAGGTCAAGGTTCTGTTCAGCTTCTGTCCAATTCCAAAACTTTCCAAAGGTTCTTAAATCTTGTCTCCTTGTTTCTATGGAAACTCTAAGAAATGACACAAAATTGCTACAACAGTTATTCTTCAAGCACAATTGAAAACAAAGTAAAAAACCTCAAATTTGCTTGTTATTGGCAAGAAAAAAAAAAATTGAGTTGAAGCTGAATATGATTCAAAAAAACCCAGTGATTATTATAGAACATTCAGTTCACTGGTTTTACAAAACATTATGTAACTCTCCTACCCACCAATCGTGGTTCTCATTCTTATTTCTGAAATTTGAAAATGAAAATATCTACTTCATCACAATATCACATTCATCATAAGATTTTCTTTAAAATATTCACTCAAAAATTAGTTTCTCCTTTTTCTACATTTCATGGGTAATAATATAGTCATTAGTATATGAGCAATACCTAAATATGAAGTAAAAATGTTGACAATAACATAGCCCTACATCCATAACATTATGGCAAAGTTTTCTCAGTTCTAAGAAACGCTAAAAAAATAATCACAGAATTCTGTGGACCCCGATTTCCCAATCATAAACATGGGAAAAAATTTAGCTAAATTGGAAGGAAGCTCCTCATCTTCCACTGTTCTCTTCTGCAGAAGGCTTACATTTTCAGGTCCTGTTTGTTTCTCAGACTGACTCACATCTTCATTTGACAACTGCTGTATCACATTTTCATGACATTCTTTTTTTCTCATTATTTAAATCAAATAAAAAATTGCACTGATAGTCTTGGAGTGATGATTATTCTATTGTGGTGAAATATTAACACCATTTAGTTCCCTGCCAAATATTAAAATTCACTATTAACGTAAGAACAATTAAAGGAAAAATTCACATTTCCATCTTCATTGCCCAAATTTTATTTTTGATACAGTAAAGAAGTGGATCCAATGGAGTAAGGAAAACAAGATCACATCAGAAGGCATGACATCAAAATACTGTAACCCTAACAACTGTAGCAAGTTATAGAAAAGGCATCAGTGAAGAGTTCAATATTGAGCTTCTTTTGAATTCTACAGTAGCAAAGTAGTTATTTCTTGATTAATTTCCATCATAATGAATTTTATCTCACCGCTACCTCTTACTTTCTAAAGTGTTCTTGCAAAGATCTGAGACAATATGAAGATACATAAACTAAAAGGAAGAAAATATGGGGAAAAGGAAAAAAAATAAGCTATTGAAGAGATTTTTTTTTCCTGTTGTAAGAATATGCATAAATAATGTACATTGTTTGCATATAGGCCATATGAATAAATATGGGAGTGTATATTGTCTCTGTTGCTTGAAAATTTTTGCTATGCTATGTAGGAGAGTTTTCAGCCATCAAGGCAAAACATTCTAATTAGATTTTTCTCAATATGCTTCAACACCACAGTCTCTCCACCGAGACTGAATATTTTAGGAAATTGGAGAAAGGCATAAAAGTTAATTGACTTTTCATGGGGACAATAGAACTAACACCGAAGTGGCTGAGTTTGATACACTGTGGAGAAGGTCACAGGATTTCTCTTCTGCCTCTCCTCACCATTTCCTCATTGGGAAACATAACCATTCTGACATTTAACACAGCGCCTGGCTCAAAGCAATTCAACTTTAACAGCATTGCAGAAGAATACCAGTGTGAGCTTGAAGATTATTAACCTTGAATAGCTAGATACTTGGAATCAGTATCAAGTTGGCATTGGATTGTTTAGAAATATAAATTCCAATCATTCCATTCATGTTATTGCTATTTTCATTCCCATGGGCTTTGACTGAAAATATGAAAACAACTTTCATGCTATTTTCATTCCCATTATTGACCAAACCGGTGATCTGGCCTCATCTGTTGGTTTGCTTTGCTGTATTAATAGTTAAATTTCTTTTGCAAATATTAATCAAATGCATGCTTGTTAAGATCAGTATGAACTAGTTTGTGACTTCAGTGGGAGTGGGAATAGGCCCTACTAGACAAACAAGAGTTTCACTCTTAAGAACCAGGTATATACCCTGCTTTTTTTTTTTCCCCAGTATATCAGACAGTGAATAGTGTCTTGATGTAAATTTGCTTGCGATGCCAGGTCAGAGGCAAGAATTTTAAGTGGAGAGAGTTTTATTATAAAGGTAGCTACTGAAGTGAGATTCCACTTGACCAAATCTTATTCATGCTGGGCAAACTTTTGAAATTTAAGTGGGCATTTGATGTTTTAGAGTAAATCAAGCCCTACAAGAAACAATAAGGCTTACTTGCTTTAAGGAAAATGACTGAAAAGTATTGTTAAAGGAACCTATGAAAATACCTATCTGTCAAAGTACTCTGTTTCAACTATCAGTATACTGGTCTCAGTGTACCCTCTACCCCTCAGCAATTGCTGTTTCACTTGCCTACATCTCTAAAGAACTAGAAATAGCTGTACTTGTTTACACTGTAATTGCCTTCTAATTAATGAACAGCTTTACCTCATTGTGTGAGAATTACATAAGCATAACCTCTATGCTCATAATATACACTGAATGTGTAGATAAAAGTGAACAAATTCACATTAATTAAAGAAAACAGACAGACATGCTATTTCTTTCCATGCACCTTTATGTTCTCTGGTGATCCACATACGGATTTACTCCAGGAGTCTAGTCTTTTACAACTTATGACTTACATTTTAACTCTTGTATTTGTTCTTTTTATTTTGCAAAGATAATTTTATATGCTTACATATTTTCCAATCAAGGTAATTAAACACATTATAACATAAAAATGCAGAAAAGTGAAAATGTGAGCTTGTTCACAAAATTGCATAGAAGAGGTGAGGAAGAAGTAATATTTAAATAGGGAGTGGTAAATTTACTATATAGACAAGTAGCAAGGGACACACTCAGAAAGGAGATACCTACAATAGGGTGTTAACTTTGTTCTTTGCAGATCAAAAATCTATTCCATGTTTCTTTCTGAGTGACTTGGGTTTAAAAGAAAGAAAAACAGACATAGCTCACAGTGAAGTGAACTCACAGCACAGGTTATAAGCAAAATAAGCTTCATTCCAGTTAAAGACCAAAATAATATAAGTTTTCCATGAGTTCTTTTTACTTTACTGAAATATAACTGTGAAAAAGCCATGGAAAACTATGCTTTTGCAGACTTAATGTTAATTCAGGAGCTAGTCATTAACAAATTAAATGTTAAGTCAGAAGCTATGCATTAACAAACTCTACAGAAGACCCTGAATACAAATGAGTAGCAGAAAAACTAGACACAGCTAGATACTTATTTAGAATCATAAATCTCCTGCTGGCGAATGTAGCGAATGTATTTCAGCATTATAACTGGAAAACTCAGTTCAGTTATGTGCTATTTTTAGTAGCCAGATGATATTTTCATAAAGACTCATCAAGTACTCACTTGCCATTAAACTGTGTGACGCTTCAGGACTGAATCAACAGCAGTGTTGCAACACACAAGCAGGCCTTCATTTTCAAATTCTTATTTTAATACCTACCTCTCTGAAATCACCTTATCTGCCTGGTTTGTGATCCTCAGAGCACAGGCTGTAGTGATGCTGACCAGCAGAGCCACGTGCTTGTGGGAGTGCGCGTTCCACAGCAGAGCTAACCTGAGAAGGTACAGGCTGTGTGGTGCAGCACGTATGACATGCTGCATTGTGCTCCAGAGCAAACCCAACCAGCTCACTGGAACAGGGGAGCCTGCGGGCAGCTCCTGCTTGGCACCCATGATTATGCCTCCTGCATGGCCTTGCCTTTGTCTTTAGCAAGAAGTTTTCATGGGAACATCTTTCATATTTGACTGCGGAAATGGTGAATAGAGCGGTTTCCTTGTAAGGACATCCTATAATAGCTTGAAAGACCAAAAGAGGAAAATCTCTGCTATGCATGAGAGGGTCTGCATGGTGAGCTGCACTTGGGTCATAATCCTGTTTGATGCCACACTACTCAGGTTTCTCAGGTTCTAAGGGGACATAAGACTATCCATAGTATTCTCTTCTTAACTCTTCTTATCCTCTTCTTAACTTTACTTAACTCTGATGAATCGCCTTCTAAATGATAAAGAGTCTAAGTGTCTTTCTTATTTGGATCATAACAGACCAGCATCTCCTGAGGGAAAACCGGCCCACCTAGATGTTTCTATCTCAGCATTTCAAAATGCGATTGCCTGGGGGATGTCCTTTCACTTTTCCTGCAAACATTTTGAAAGTTCTCATTCAACAGAAGCTGTTCTGATTCAGACTCCAGGTAAGCAATCCAGGATTTGTTGGGTTTGTGATGATGTCCTGGCAAAGTAGAGCTATTCTTCTTTCAGCTCTAAAGATGGTCTGTTTCCATTAACACCAACCAGCTTATTGAACCGGAGCTTCCTCCCCTAGTGAATAATGAATGCTTACAGAACTGGATGCCTCACTCCTCTTTGGATTCATAACCATAATCAGTTGAAGATTCTTTGGAGTCAGTTGCTAAATTTGCTATTGTAAACAAACTGTCTCCTCTAAGTGAGAAAACCAGTGTTTAACGATCTCTGAAGTGAGGAGACCATAGATTCATATCCCTTTTCTTGGTTAAGGAGCCCAATCCCCCGCCTCCACCCTTCTGGAGAGTGTCTTAATTATCAGCTCTCAGTTGTATAAGGATTTTTATATTCAATCATTACTTGTAAAGTCATTCCATTAAACAATACTTTCCTAGTTTCATGTAACAAGGTAGAAGGAAAAGGAAGGAGAAAAAGCACGGGAATGGGTGGGTGGATGGAGTATTCTGAATGGGCAAAGAACTGCATTTCAGAACCTGTTCCAAAAAAAAGCGTAAGCGTATACTGAACGGATAAGTTGCAGAGTCTGAAATCCTCTCTGTCTTTACTGATATTTGCCTGATAAATAAGAGTTCAGGTGTTCTTAGGCAGCAACAAGAATAGTTTCCAGCAGCTTGTCTGTCTGAAGGAGAAACTACTTGATGTGGATCAAAGTTGCCACTCAAAGATTTCTAAGAGGTTCGGTCACATAGGTTTACTCAACAAAGGTTTTGGAAAATATGGAAATTTTGAGTCTGTAAGAGATGCTAAGTAAAGTGTTTGAAATAAGGAATAAGGAATCAAAGCAAAACATGAAATTGGTCCCATTTATCCTCAATGTTATTAAACTACATAAATAAACTCAGAGTCTCTAGAATAATTAACATCGAGGAGCAAGGGACAGAACCACAGTTAGTATTTGGTGGAATCATCCTAAAGGTTTTAGGTTATATAGGTTTCATTGTTTTACATAGAACAGACTCTCTTTGGACAGAGTTTCTTATTCCTAGAAGAATTTGAAAGCCATTCTCTTCCCAGCTGAGTGAAAGCAGTGCCTCAGCTGTTGTATCTGTAGGGACAAACAGACGAATAACCATGCACACCAATGATTTTGGTCATGTCTTTGCGTTTATTTTTCTCTTTCCATACACATAAGCGATATCTAGACTTTTCAGACTAAATATATTTCAGATTGTGACTTTTACTTATTTAATTATCTGTGAAAATTTTGTTAAATAAAAAAAAAAAGGTTACATTATTTTTGCTACAAATGATTATCCAGGGAATTCTCACCAGAAAGAAACTTATTCTTTCTGCCCCTCCTTTCCTCCCCACCCCCCTCCCAGTCCATCATTATTGGGAAGTTAGCACAACATACATGACAGCTGTGACTAACTCTTCCACCCCTAAGATGGAATTTGTTGGCATAACAATGTGGCTAGTGTTCCGGAATTAGACACATATGCAGAAATCCGTGGTGTTCAAACCATTCATGAACAGGAAAAGGCTAATCATTTTAACTGAAATTTTCCTCCAGCTGCAGATGTAATTTCATTTTCAGCTTACTATTTAATTACTGTTACAAGCAGTTAAGGAAATTTGTCTGAAGGATACCATGTGGAACTCTACAATAGTCGACGATAAGCATTACATAAAGAGCTGACTTTTCAAAGGTGTTGGGAACGTGCAGTTTCACTAAGCTGAGTGGAAGACCCTGAATTTAGTTCAGTTCCAGTCTGTATGAACAGTTTTACAACTGCTAGAAGGATCTTCATTCAGCTTATGGTCCTGTTGTCTCCAGATAACTATTTTAGTGTTGTTCAGGGTCCTGCCCCATTTGACTTTAAATTTGACTTCAGAAATTTCTGGAGGAAAAACAGTCATGAATTTGTTGATTAATAAAGTACTTTTATTTCTCTGGAGGTAGAAGGAAATGTATGGAGAATTATTCTGTGATGGCTAAGCAAAAACATTAGTTGCATCAATTGCACCCTTCCTCCTGGATATGTTGCTACTAATGTGTTTGTTTAGCAGATAATAGAGCAAGACTTTTTAATACTCAATGATGCCTACAGATGATCTTTGCTCCATAAAATGTCCAATATTTTGCTGGACTTTCATACAGTGGCTTCGACAACAGGACAAGAATTTCCTGACAATAGCAAAATATCCTCGATCCATTGATTTACTTTTTCCTGTCATTTCAGAATTATTGTTTAGAAGGCACACTTCTTTATCAATGTAAGTGATTTTTCAGAGCATTCTGAGATCGAATAAAGCAAAAATTCTGATGTACATAAAAAGGGAGGAAAATATTTGCCTTGAGAAGTTACTTATAGCAAGGAAGTCATAGCAAGAAGTTTTTGTCTGGTCAGAGGCTTTGTCATAATTATCTTCTAAGGGAATAACTACAGGCTATTCAAGGAAATACAGCCATATGGGGAACTACAGGCTGGTCAGTCGTACCTCTGTGCTCATCAAGATCATGGAACATGATCTCCTGGAAACTTTCTAAGGCATGTGAAAAATAAGGAGGAGATTGGTGACAGACAACAGGGTTTCCCTAAAGGCAAATTGTGCCTGACAAATTTGGTGGCCTTCTATGATGGTGTTAACACACTGGTCGATAAGGGGAGAACAACTGACATGATCTACATGGACTTTTGCAAGGCATTTGACACTGTCCCACATGACATCCTTGGCTCTAAATGGGAGAGACGTGGGTTTGATGGATGGACCACTTGGTGGAAAAGGAATTGTCTGGATGGCCATAATCAAAGAGTTGTGGTCAACGACTCAATGTCCAAGTGGAGAACAGTGACAAGCGACATTCCTCAGGGATTGGTACTGGCACTGGTGCTGTTCAACATCTTTGTTGGCCACATGGTCAGAATGTGCCCTGAGCAAGTTTGCCAATGACATCAAGCTATGTGGAGAGGTCGATATGCTGGAGGGAAAGGATGCCATCCAGAGGGACGTGGACAGGCTTGACAGGTAGGCCCAATCAAACCTCATGAAATTCAAGGGCAGGTCCAGGGGAGGGCCATCAAGATGACCAGAGGACTGGAGCAGGGTAGATTTAGCTTAGATTCAAGAAAAAGAAATTCTCTACTGTCAGGGTAGCGAGGCGCTGGAACAGGCTCCCCAGAGAAGCTGTGGATGCCCCATTCCTGGAAGTGTTCAAGGCCAGGTTGAATGGGGCTTTGAGCAACCTGGTCTAGTGGGAGCTGTGCCTGCCCATGACAGGGGGATTGGAACTTGATGATCTTCAAGGCCCCTTCCAACTCTAACCATTCTTTGATTCTATGTTCCTGATGTCACTAAAACACAGTATTGTTTCCTATGAACCTCAAAGGATAAGAAAGACACATTCCAGCAGAAAAGCAGGATTCCAGCTGAGGCTATTGACACTTTGAAAAGCAGTGCCAGTGAGGGACTTACTACAGCTGCTGAAATATCTGCTGTCATGAAGCCAGATCTGAGTGAAACAGTGCATTTTGGCTTATTTTGTATAACAACATGTGTACATGCAACAAATTATTCATACAAATACACCACTCTGTACTTTTTTTCACCCTTTTTGTCTTATTAATATTTTCCTTGCTTGTCGTGCATCATGAGTGATCCAGGTTTGTGTTTGGCCACTGTAGCATGTCTCTCTGTAGCCAAAGATGGTTACATTCAAGTATTTCTGGACTTTGGTCTTTACAAGCTCTCTCTTTATCTCTGTCTGCTAGAAATCATTTTTAACTTTTCCGCTGAGCCATTCTTCCTATCAAGTAAACAGCTGAAAGAGAATACTTAAAATAGTCAATAACAGCAATTGACCTTTTTGCCTCTATTTAAATATATACTTAGCTCTGTTTTTGAGAAGGAATACCTTTGACCTCTTAATTTTTGAATTATATTTGATATCAAGGGAGACTTAAGCTGTTTATTTCCTGTTACAGTCAGTTATTTATTGTGTGAAAAAAAGAAAAATAATTTCTGGACTTCATATAAAACTAATGGATCTCAAAGCAAGGTTGTCTGTCCAATTGTAGATATCCAATTCTAAGGTTCTACAAATTAATAAATAAGTAAGTATACTGTGTAGACATTGACAGACATGGCAAATGTCTATATGTCACACCAAAACTTGAAGGGCTTAACTCCCTCAAAACTTTTTGTTGAAGTTATAAGAATATTGATTGGGGCTTGAAAATCAGATCATTTGGAGTTTGAATACCTTAATCCCTGATAAAAAGCTAGTGTCCTATCATTTAAAAAGGGGACAGCTTTACAGTGGGGAGAGACAACGCACATCTTTGAGTGACAGCTATGAAAAACTACATATTAAATAGCACAGATCAAATTATGACCCAGTCTGGTTGTCTGTGAAGGTAAGGGCCTGCAGATTATGGAAAATGAAAACAAAAGGAGAAATCTTGTGACAGAAAAAAGTATTGATGAAAGGTAGATTCATTTACAATGTTATTTTTGGCAGAATAAATAGAAAGAAAAATCAAATAAAAAGGAGAATATTGTTTTTCCATTCTCCAACTGAAAAATAGTTGACTTCCTCATTGAGTTAAACTGAATTTTTCAGATATATTGTTCTTATTCATGCTCACTTTTAGAAAGAAAATAAAAATAAAATATTATAGATTTTATTTAATCTTTATGGGAAAAAAATTAAAAAACAAAAACATTCCCCTAAATTAACCAGACGCCCCTGTGGCACCCTAGCCACTAGCAGGTGACTTCTGCATGCTTTCTAATTATACTAAGTGGACAGTCAATCATCCAGCAGCTTGATATAGATCCCTGGAAACATTCAGATGCCTTTAAATTAAAGAAATTCAGAAATCAAAATAATTAGAACCTTAGCTGACTTCCAGATCTATAGCTTGACAAGATCAGAAAAAAAAAAAAAAAGCGTAATTCCAGTGATTTGTTGTCATACACCTAAGTCTAAACCCTTATCAGCTTCAAAAACACTTCAAATACTTAAGATCTAACCATGGAATGAGGGGGGTGGGGTCATCCTGTTGAAGAGAAGAAGCTGGAATGCTTTGCCTTAACATATTCTCAGTGACTACTGACTCACCAAGGGAACAGGGGGATTGATTATATGGAAATCATTTGACCCTGATTTGGCTTATTTCTGAAATTAACTTCCTAAAGAAAGCTAGGACAGTCCTTAAACCGGGATGACAGAAAAGAAAGGTTAGGCACCTGTCTCCTTGCTGAGTGCCTTCTCCCTGGGTTCTTTCTGGGCACAGCACTAAACGCCTGCTCACGGCTTGCCTCTGAGAGAGACTATCCCGTTCCATTAAAGGCATTTTTGCAAAGCAGACTCTGAAGGAAGACCACTTGAGCTGCAACCTAAAAGCTACAAACGGCTATTTCAGAGGTTTCTAACTAGCTTTTAGTCTTAGTCAGTCCTACCAGTAGATAGGATAGCATTTATGTTTGCAAGGTGGCTTTGTCATCATGAAAAACCATTAAGAGTTGTTTTTTGTTCAGATTTTGGAATGGTGTATCAACATATCATTTTCCTTTCTGTCTTATCCCTTTAAAGTTTCATTTAGAGGCACAATTAGAGCAGAAGATGGTTCTATTTTCCTAATAATTCACTGTATCACAAAAAAGGTTAAAAAAAATGCTAGTAAAGAAGTCATAGGCTGCAGATTTCTGCATGAGCTACTTCAAAGCTTTCAAGTCTGGTATGTATTGACACATAGATTGGAATAGAATTAAAAAGGGTTTAGAAGATATCATTATTGGATTCCTTATCTCTGTAGGTACAAAACAATCCTCAAACTAGCAGCTTAAATTTCTCTCCAATTCACATGTAGGAAATATCTGATAGAAATAATGATGTAGAAAATTGTTCAGATCTGAGAACTCTGAAGTAATGATGAATGGAAATTACTAGCCATAAATAATCAGAACAGAGAATAAATGAAGGTTTGTTTCAGGCAAGAGAGATCACTGCAGCTGAAGTCACTTTGCAGTTGAGCAAGAGCATAAAGAAAAAATCTAAATTTTATTCAGTCTTACTTAGTGCCTTAATCAAAAGTTTTACATTAAGAATTACATCTTATATAATTTGAACACCCCAAAATTTAGACATGCTGAAGTTATTTATGCTACTTCATCAAATGAACTCATTTGTCTCAGACTTAAAAAGTATTTTTGAGAGCTATTTGCTATTCTGCCTCATTTAAATGATCTGGTTCATAGTATTATTACCCCACAGAACAGTTGCATAGATACATGCTGCACTGCAGTTCACAATGACTAGTCAGAAGCTGGCATATAAACCAGTTTCACCACTGGACAGAATGTTTATAAAATTCTATCCTTAGATTCTGAAAGCTATGAAGCACCCCTTGCCTGCGTACCCACTAATCCCCATAATATCTAGAAACATTTCAGTTCTTCAGTACTGTACAGACATGATCCTTTTCATTTCAGAACAACACGTTTTATAAAGTAATTTTAATTGGGACACTTCTGCATCTTTGTACGCATCTATAATTTATAGTTTTTCTGTTCTGTGGTTTTGTTGGGTACAGTAAGATTCTCCAAGCCAATGCAGTGGGGTAGCTGTTGAAATGCTACATTATTGCACAAATTATCTCCTAAAGAGACCACCACTATTAATATTTATTTATAACCGAAATGGTATTCTAACTTGAATCCTAAGTGATACCATTACTTGAAAGCTACAGGGAAAGAATACTAAAAGCTTTAAAATTACATATAAAAATAGAAAATGTTAATGGCTTAAGGTCAAATTTTCAGTCTTTAAGAAAAGATGACATTGAAGTCATTTGTGCAGTTTACTCATATTCTTTTGCTCACTGATGTTACAGCAAAGACTATAATGATGGTCCAATACTGTTTTTCCAAATAACAGAATTTTGGCTATTAAACTAAGATATGCCTGCTGAACATATAACAGAGATTTTTCAGAGGACCTTCATCTTCATGTAAAGGTCTGGCCACATCCCATTCATAGCTCAGGTCAATTAGCTTCCAGGATGACCACAAAAATACAATATCATAAGCCATGAAACACTTCTCAGCTACATTATTATATTTTTTAACATAATTATAACAACATTTTCTTTTTTTTCTCCTTTTTTTTTTTTTTTTCTAAGAGGCAGCTAATGGCTGCTAAAAGTTCTTGCAAAAATACAAAGCCAGATACTTAAAATTTAACAAATCTTTAGAAAAATAAAAATAGAGCCATAAAATGGAAAATATTTGGCATCTTACTCTTTTAGTGTTCTTCCTAGTATCTCCTACAGTAATGTAAAGGCAAACTATGGGCAGGTTAGCAAGCTTTTCCCTTACCCTAATTTTATTTTTCTGATTCCTTTATAAAATCTCTTGCCATCAAGTAGAAAAAAACTACAACATGTTAGACTCCCAATTACTTTTAAATCTGGAGACTGGCACATTTATGCTACTTAAATAATGATGCAGTTTTGACAAGGAGTTTAAAATGCATGTCAATCAAACAAGGGGATGGTATTTTTCTCAGTTACTTCCACTGTTGACATATGGCATGGGAAAAAACAAATGGGGTACTTGTCATAAGGCTCCACTTACTGGTGTTATTTTCTAAGTAACAGAGCCATAGAACATAACTTTCAAAATACTGTGAATTTTTGTTTTTTCCCTTTTTGGACTCGATGATCAGACAGCTGTCACGATGTATATATTACTCAGATTAATTTAAACCTAAAATTTTGGTAATGTACTAAGGAGAAAGCTCTTAATTAAAAAGAAATAAACTTTCCCTGTAACTTCATTGGAATCAGTAGTCTACATTTTTGTACCTATTATTTGTGCCTGGGAACACAATCATGTACTATACCTCTGCTAAGAGCACAATAATAAAAGACTCTCCTAAAAAGGTTATTATCTAGAGCTGTCCATAATGGAAGCAACTTTCCAAAATAAAGTTAATTTTAACAACAAAGAAGAACAACAAACAACTTTAATCGAAGAGAAGCTATACTGCAAGAAACTGCCAGAGAGACTCTGCTTGTCTTGACCACTCTTTTGTCCTGAACAGTGATCAGCAGTGAACCCTCAGGGAGATACAGAAAAATAATCACGTACGTTCTTACCCCCAGTTCTTCATAATTAGCAATTCCAACACTTTCAAAGTCTGAAGTTAAATCCATCTATGTTCAGCTAACATCTCCAAGTCAGTGTGCTATTTACAACCTGTGGCAAAATCCCATAAGTTTATTTGTTCTATAAATAACTTTTTTCACATTGCTACTTTTTGTAATAAAGCTACAGGAACACCTGATTAAATGACTGGTTTACCATTTTGAAACAGATTATCCTTTTTACGTCATTGTCTCCATAGAATTAATGACTTCATAGACTTCTGCCATAATCGTCCCCATTACATATTTTGGGAGAAGTCATTTCTTACCTATGAATATACTGCATACTCTCCCTTCTCTGCTCTGTCTTGCTGGAGTGGAATAAGTATTCCTGTAAAACTATTTCAGATGCTTTCTATTAGCCAAAGGTAAAGATAAGGCAAAGTGATGGATACAAACAATAGAGGTAAAGGAAATACTCACAGCGATTGTGGACACTGCCTTGCTGTTATTTCCCACACCTTTTCATTATTTTCTTCATGTCTCCTATAAACCTAATAACATTTATAGTTGTTAGTTACATTATTGTTCTTGGAATTAGAAGTTAATTACCTGCACTTCTGATAGCTTGAAAGCAAGTGTTTAAAGGTGTCAAGCAAGTTATCAACAAGATCCACTTACGGCAGTAGTCTTGGAATTTGAGCTGAGAAAATAAGGAAGGAGCAAAACTCACTGTGAATAGCTAGGTGGAAAATCCGTAAGACCATGGAAAGGAAGGAAATACAAGATGCATCATTCACACCTTTGTTGCTTGTTGTTAATGTCACTGGTTTGCCAAATAAGTAGTTTCCCTGGATACAGTAGAAGAATAAGGAGGGCTTATCTGGGTATGAAAAGTGAGCAAAGATGTTCGATTAAATCCAAAAGGACCATCATGTAAGTCGCCTTATGAGGTGACAGTTCTAATTCTGAGCTTACAGGCAAAAACATGAAATCTTTAATACACATATAGCTGGGTTTGCAGTGGTCTGTATAAGTCTTAATATAAAAAAAAAATCTAAAAGAGGCAATGCAGCACTATACTGCATGCCTACAATACAGTGGGGATTAAACCCTTTTTGTCAGGAATATGTGTGAATTGATTTAATAGATCATTTCCATTTCTAGGACACCTCAGACTTCTCTTTATGACTGAAAGCAATGGAGTCTTTCCAGAAGGGCAGATAATCACACATACTCTTTGGAAGGAGTAAATACCTTTTCTTTCTTTGAGGAAAAAAAAAAAAAAAAGACAGACCAATATTTCAGTCCGAAGGTTCAGCCTGTGGGTTCAGAACAGTTGTCAGGCCTGGGGATACAAAGAGGTAGACAAAGCTCTGTGGCTAGTGTGAGATATACATATTTACACACATGTAGGTTTCCAAGGCCCTTAACTTGTGAGTGCAACTTTGTCTGGTTATAATACTGCTTTCATTTGCATTGGAAACTCAAGACTATAATGGACTACCTAGTTCAGGGATACATGAAGATAAAGCTATTTTCCTCTGTATTTTTCATTTTAGTGCAAATGTGGCTAAACCAGAACAGATATTTTACCTAATTAGATATATTTAAAGAAATGTTTTTCTTTATTAAAGGCTTTAGAGCTAAGCACATAATTAGTGTATACTGTAATTAAGCTCCAGTGAATTATAGATCAGTTGGCCTATAGTTGAGTACTAAAAGTACTAATTTATATATATTTTACCTGCTTATTTTTATGTTTTCTCTGCAGTTGAACCCATATTTTCATGTGCAGATATTTGTGTGGAGAATCTGAGCAACTAAGAACTTCTTTGTTGACTATTTAATTTAATTGGATTTTAATCAAATTAGAGTTATCTATCTGAAGGGCCAGATTATGAGTTGATGAAAATGAACATGTAGTAAATGGACATCATTTGACACCAGATAATGTACTGGGTCAGATGTTTAGGGCATTTGTAATATTAGCTAAGTTCTGTTTTATATTTCATGGGTTATGAGCAACTGCAAAATTATTTCCAGATATAACATTACTGATTGCAGTAGAGGCACAAAAGGAAGGAGTCTATCACGTGATCTTGAAGTATAAGAAGTCCGAGGCAACATCAAAAAATAATTTAAGATTTAATGTAAAAAATATTTCACATTAAATACAAAAATAGTCCTGGAAGCATGAACCAGATTCAAGGACTTCCAAGGTAGTGTACCCAACAAAGTTAAAATCACCCTATGCTTCTCCTCTGGCCCAGTATATCCTGTACTCTTACCTGCCTGGGGACATCTTCAAAGAGACATGCAGATTGTCCTCCCACACTTCAGGAGACTATTGTCTGGTGACTAGGACATGAGCTTTGAAGGTGGAAGATGCAGATCAGAGTTATCAGGAAAAGGATGCAACTGAATCCAGGAGTCCAACCTGCTCAGTGGGTGCACTAAGTGGTATGCCAGTGAGCAACATGCTGCGTGGGAAACAAGGGAAAGGCTTCTCATTTCTTCTCTGTCTGTGGTCTAAAACTAACCTACTTTACATCTGCAGTGTGTGAAGAGAGTGGTTCTGCCATGTTCTATGGCCTCTGGGAGTGTTTACTGGATTGAGGTTTTGGGGTGATTCAGACTTCACTCCTCCTAGTTTCTCAATCTAAACTGAGCTCAGACATGATCTAAGTGCTGAGCTGCTTAAGCCTGCCAAGTATAGGACAGTTCTGGGCACGTGCAGTGGCTTAATAGGTACCTGAAGAGATTTAACATCAAATGTTGAAGAGTTTATAGAGATTAGGTGTCTTCAGCTCAGAAGGTGAGTCAGGACTTTGCAATTACAATTTCCCCCCAGCAGCCCAAACTTATTTTATTTTAGTACCTAAATCTTGTACTGGAATTTGCCTTGAATGCCCTCTATATCTAAAACAAAACAAAACAAAACAAAAAAAAATCTATCACTATAAAGTGTCAGAATTCCTTGTTTCCAGTAGTTAACTGCAGAAATGTCTTTCTTTAGAGAACAGACCTTAGAAACACATGAAATGCTCATCAGTAGATCAAAACTCATAAATCAGGTTTCTGCACTTAGGACTCTTCACATCTAGGTAACAGCAATACATACGCGTTACATTTAAATAGAGAAAAAGTACACTGAAACAAGAAAAACACACCAGGCACATGACATTGAGAATAAATTTGCCTGGCAGTGTGAACAGCATTACCAATGCTTAACCCCAAGTTTACTTACCTCAATATCATTATTTTCTGAAATAATTGTGACATGCAATGACGTAGAAACATTTCAGGAGATGACTGAAACTAGGTGAAATGAGTGTCATCACCACTGAATATGTAAAGGATTTAGCTGAAGATATTTGAATTTTTAGGATGCCAAGAAGTAGCAGAGACACTCAGTCCTTAAAACCTACTTAAAACCCTAGCATCATAACACTCAGTCCTTAAAACCTACTTATCAAAATTCATTTTCTAAATCAACTCCAAGCTAGCTGGAACACCTTTGAATGTTAGTTCATATGATCCAAGAGACGTAGACATGATGACCTTTATTATTACCTCTGGTTAGGCACTAAAGAAGAAAATAGCAAACAAACAAATCATCAACACGTGTGTTCCTAAATTCCTTAACTGTTTTTTAACGTCTCTTCCCTCTGCAAAAAATATGGTGCAGTTCTAAGCTGTGTGGAGTGCTTGCCACTGACACTGGCTTTGCTTCTGTCCTGATAGCTACATATCTAAGTGCTTTATTTTGAGGTCATTCATCTTTGGAAATGGCAGGTCAAGCTCTCTTTTGTGACAAACATACAAGTCCATCAAAAAGAAATGGAGTGAGTCTGTTTTTAGGGATTGGTTTACTGGGTGTTTAAAGATATTATTGTACAAGAAGAGGAGGTTCCTCAAGCACTGAAGTTACCAGACAATGCAGTGTCTCAGCTGAAAACAATGTTTAGGTGCCTTTGTGTACCTTGGTTCCTGTTCCCAGAACAAAACTCAAATAGATGGTGTATTGGTCCTACCACACAGGTTCCTAAACTGTCCTGGATCAAAAACATGATTACATTAATTGCATCATATAAGTAGTACACTTTGGATAGCGTTCTTTCATTAAGCCACACTCACCTGAGTCCAATAATGTTAGTGATTCTTACAATTGATAGTATAATATTTTAAAACTTACTAACTCTTCTTTGAGTCTTTTGTCACATTGTTAGTTACCTTGGGATCATTCTGATTTATATTTTTTCTATCCTTATTCAAGTTGAAGTCTACCGGGAAGGGAAAATGAAGAGTTGAAAAATCAAAAGGATCTGACTGTAGATAAAAGAACATTTTCTTTTTAAGGCACATTTATTTTTATCTTCTTTTTTTTTAAGATCTTTACAACAGACTGATGTTCTCAAGCCACAGGCTATTGAACTTTCTAGTACAAAGATCCGCCTTGTGCTGAATAATCACATACAACTTGTGTTTGATCTCTTCAACATGAAGCTTTTAAGTCAGGCTGCTGAGACCATTGCTTGTCATGCCGACCAATACAGTGTCACTTCTTCCTTGTACTTCCCTGCTAGTCTGCATTCATCTGGTGCCTCTTGCCTTACCTTACATTCAATTATAAACTTTTTTGAGGCAGTGACTGTGTTTTGTGTTTGTACAATATTGAAGTGATCTCCTAAGTATTATCACAGTGCAAACACCAATTAATAGTTATGTAAAATCATTTATATTAATTTAATTTACTGCTTCCTTTTTGCAAGAATGAAAATATGCATATCATGCTTCTAGCATGGCACTTCAAGATGATAGGTCTGCATTTGAAGGTAATTCCAATGATGAATTTTTTAAATATAATAAGCTATTTAACCATTAAGCTCTGTGGGAGTTGAAATCAAAAGAGTTTATTTTGTAAAAGGAACTCTTAAATATCAGTGAGTTGAGAAATTCAAACACAGGAATTCTTTCTTTACTATGTCGTTCTGAAAAGTGAGTACAATGCAGAAAAGTAAAGAACCCAATATTTAGTAATCTCTATTTCTTACTTAGTAAGTTTCCAGAGAACTGTCTTGCTCAACACATGCCTCGTGCCCTTCACTCTGTTCCAGAAATCCTGTACTTACCCAAGTACAATCTATATGTTAGAGAAATGCCTCTCCTTATTTCTGGAAAGAGCAAATATATGGCTAGATTCTAAAAGCACTGCAAATGTATATAATTGCTAATTGTGGCAGATCTGATTAGAATACATCAAGTCTTTGTAAAATGAGCTTAATCTGCTAGATAAAACAAAATTGATTTATGTGCTACAAAAGCCTGAGACGAATCTCTTCTGCCACTTAGGGATTTCTCATTTGACAGGTTATAAACACTGTTTAGTATCCCAAAGGTTAGTTATGACAAACTAAGTAGTTATATATATTGTAGTCATATACAAAAAAGTAAACTACTTGTATGTTGTCTGTGGAAATTTTAATTCAACTCTTCTATGGACATATTATACAGCTGCATTAAGTGGAATTACATCCAGAAGAATCTCTCCTAAGTCACTTATTTTCAGTTAAAATAATTAGCAATATAAATATTCCAGCACCACTTTATTAATACACGCACTAAAGATTCTACTGGGATATATAAAAAGACTGAAGGTAAAGTGGATAAGTCAGTTTACTGTAATTTTCTCTATTGCATATTCACTCTTTAAAAGGCTGTGGGTTTGCAATTTGCAGGAAGACTCAAACCTGCAATCTGAATGTGAGACGTAGGCTCAAATTGAGGATAGGAGGAAGCTGGCTTGTGTTGATGGAAAATACTACAACATAAAAGGAAGTTTCTTGCAAAAGTTTTCACATCCTCTACCTGCCTCTAATGCTTTCTCTCATATTTTTGTAACATTCTTTAAAGGAATGGCACTCAAGCATCAGCATGTGGGTGACCTTTCTATGTTCATAGATGTTCATATGCCTATACATTTTCTGTTTATTGTGCCTGAAGACTAACAGTTCCAATCAGGAAGTAAAATTTATCTGTGTGCAAAGATGTCTCCAGAAGATGGCAATTGGCGCTGCATATTACTAATATATGCTTGTTATTGAAATGCAAAATAACAAAAATGTAAATGGAATAACAAGACATTTCATCATATAATTGTTCTATGCAAATAACTGCACATCTTCTTTCTTCCACGAAACATCCCCTGCGCTATAAGAACAGTAAATCAGTTGTGGAAGAATATCCTACTAGAGTCATTAGGTACACTACTCCTTTCCTTTGCAGCTACACGGTCTGTTGAAAAGGAGAGAGGCTTGGATAGGGTTTCTGTATCCTGGCAGTTACAACAGCTAAGGGTGTTAATTGGCAGTCAGAAAAGCTGACCTAAGCTGTCCTTTTTGTGGGAAAAGAGTAAGAAGGGAAATTGATGCAAAAACAGTTAAAGATTTATTTGGACATATTTCTCCTCACAGCTTCATGCATTCAATCCTCTATTTTTTCTTAATTTTTTGTTTGTTTGTTTGTTTGTTTGTTGGGGGTTTTAGTAATATCTTTTAATTACATATTGCCTTAGCCATAGACTTACATTTCTACCCTACAGTTCTTAAAATATGGCATTATTTATTTATGTGTCCTGAGTAACATGCTCTAGCTCTAGGCAATCCTGCTTCAGCAGGGGAGTTGGACTAGATGATCTCTATGGTCCCTTCCAACTCTAGAAATTCAGTGAAAATTCAGTGAAATTATACCATTAGACCATTTTGACTCAGTTTCTTTATAACTCCATGACGTAAGAAGGAGGCTGTTGATTTTTGTACTATCACTATACATCAATGATTATGGTAAAGTGGATACTGCTTATTCTAAGTTAGAAGCAAAGGAAACCCAAGTTAAACATTGCATTCACATTCTGTAGCTTCAGCCATTTAAAAGACAGGTGCTCTTTTATCTTCTAGACTCTCTCTACAGTGAGTGATGCCTCTGGAAGGTGGTCCTCTCTACTGTAAGGTTCACATCTAAAACAGTTGCACATCATGAATCATGCTTGCTCCTCTTCATTGAGAAAACCTGGGTGACTGGGTAGGTTGGTGTTTATGTTTTAGGTGGCTAAAAGAAAGATTGATGAATTTCACCTTGATGTGAACTCAGAAATGATATAAAGACAATCCTTTATATTCCTATCTCTCATTTTTAAACATAAATAAATGTAATTTAATGTAACAATAAATAAATGTAATTACATTATTGCTTCACTCAGATTGGCTTAGAATATCCAATTTGTTTTCCCTTTTGTTCTCTCAGTCCCAATTTTTGTCAAATGACAAGATATGTGAAACATCTCACCTTTATTTTTTCACCCTCTGACCTCATTTATGCCAAAAAGTAGTTGCAAAATATTGTTTTGTGGTTCATTTTTTTTCTAAGCAGTGAAGTCTATGGAATATAAGACTCATAACAAGTTCTTTTATTCTTGCACTTGGTGAGGTGAGGACATTTAGCTTTCTCAATGCTGTTATGATACTCTCCATATTCTCACCAGTCTTATATGAGTTGATTAAATAGTTCCGTTCTTTATCTTTAATAGTTTTCAATTTGCAGAAAATGAGCACAAAGTTGCTGAATGAATGGCATCAAATTTTAAACTAACCTATGTGATTAAATTGTGTGGTTTGATTCAATATGTTAAGGGAGACACAGAACAAAGGGTTTTGAAAAGTTTTATTGTCTTTAGCAATTTATTTAGGGAAGAAGAATCATAGAATAGTTTGGGTTGGAAGGGACCTTAAAGATCATCTAGTCCAACCTCCGTGCAATGAGCAGGGACATCTTCAACTAGATCAGGTTGCTCAGAGCCCCATTCAACCTGAACCTGAAGAACTTGCATTGCATATTGCTGCTTGGCAATGGCACTTCTTAGGTGTCAGTAGGAAGCAGAATTCTTTTGCATTACCTCCAGCCAGAGAATAAGGAAGTCTTCAAACCAGCTATGGTGTTTTTGGGGTTTTTTTTGTTTGTTTATGGCTCACTCATTATTTTATACAGCACAGGTGTGCATCTGGGATCACCAGTTAATATATTTAATGACTAAATAGTACATTGCAACCCTTACAATTCATATCATTGTAAACCCATCACTTCAGGAATATGAATATAGGAAAATGGCATTTTAAAAGTAAAATGGGATAATAAACACTATCCACCCTCCTTGTTTATACTGCAGTAGTCAGTGCTTATTATTGTTCTGTGTAAAATGCTAAGAAAACAATCATTTCCAGGCTGGATAAAAGCAATGTAAATATCAGCAGGTTTATTTAGTGCTATTAACCTGGCTGTAAAGAGCTTATTTGCACAAAATGTTCAGGAAGAAACTCTTATTACTTGGCAATGTTACTGGACCATAATCTTTAAACAAACCCTGAAATCACTAGCTAAAACCATAACTGTGTTGAAGTGGAAGCAAGTATGTATGCACAAGAGAGCTTAAAAGCCTGGTAAAACAGCATAAACAGGAGCAGGCGTCTTTCTGCTGGTCAGTTATAACAGAAGTAACAAACCTACAGTGTGCAAAGTGGGTTCTTCTGATGAAACCTACACAACTGAGTTTCTTGGAGACACAAAGATGTAGGCACCTCTGGATCCAAATCCATTTCACAGTAAGGCGCCTGATAACCTGAAACACAGCTGGAAATTGAAGGACTGAATTGAGATTCATCAGATAGCTGCTACCACTCTGAATTATTGATTGTCAAGCTTATCTTTCTATTGTAATCAATAAAAACTGGTTTGCAGATAAAATTTTTCATTGTCTGTATTTATACAGCTGGAACAGGCTATAGTTGAGTAAGTTGGTCTTATTCCACTGTTGCTGCACAAGAAGTTCAGAGAGAACCAATAGAGAATACAAATAGAGAGCAACTGAGTTTTTTCAAAGAACATTGAACTGTGAAGCAATTTTTTTCTTGTTTGTTTGTTTCTTTCCCTTGGGAATGATCATCTCAGTTACCAGTGGGCTAAAGTACGGGAAAAAAAAAAAAAAAGAAAAAAAAAAAAAAAAGAAAAAAAAAAAAAAAAGAAAGAAAAATAAACAATGAAACAAGAAATTCCGGAATAAAAGATGAAGATCCGACTGTGCTGAATGTGGAGAAATATATGTAACATTAATTATACCAACATGCATATTGGCCATATGAGTCAACAACAGGAGAAATACACAGGACACTGAACACAGATCTTTCCTCCCAGACAGTAGAAATAAATGCTCACTTGGTGTAAGCAAGTGATAATTTTCTGGTTGGAATACTTTGATACTGAATTTTTTCAAGATTAAAAAAGTTAAGAAAAGCTGATGTTTCACAACAGTTATTCAATCTTGAACTTATTCATTTACACCTGAATAAATAAGATACTTGAATAAATTATTCCTGATTTGATCCTAACTCAAAAAAGAGTTGAAGTAGAAAGTGTGACTGAGTGAATTACCTTTTATCTTCAGTTTAAATATATTAAAATAGCATAAAGACTTATAAAAGTCCTAATAGTGTGCAATTAAATTTCAGGGAGTCAGTGAGAACTGTAAAATAGAATAAAAACAGATTTCAAATCAATTTATACTCAAACTATAATCCATTTAGATTGTATGTTGAGACAAAAACTCGAGTCAAAACTGAGCACAAGAAAAAGGAAACCACAAGCCAAGAAAAATAAACGAGTGGTGATGAGAAACTTGAGGTTTATACCTTGCTTCTGGAAAGTAAAAAGGCAGTTGAAGGAAATACTGAATACTTCAAACTGAAATAGGACATACCACATCCCCTCCCCCAAAAAAAACCCAAAACCAACTACAAAAAATGCTGAACTTGCAAGCTGGAAACACATCTGTGAACATTAGATTTCATTCACTGTGCTTAATAATTTTGTGATAAATGAAAAAAATAATTTTTGCTAGACAGCTGTTTTGTTTACAGAGGATAGTTAAAACAAGTCAATGCCCACTTCCAGCCACAGTTTTCTTCACTGTTGCATTTTTGTTTGAAGCTGTGTTGTCAGCTATAATTAAATCAAAAATCAGGCAGCGGCAAATAATGATGGAAAACCTGAAAAACTTCATAAGCTGCCCTTAATAAGCAGCCCAAGGCTGTTAGTTACCTGGCAGCTTCAAGCATTTTAAGCCCCAATACTTGACCATGAATTTTACAAGACCAAATAGTTTTGTAATAGTTGAGGCAATAGAGTATTTCACAGAAATCATAGCCAAGATTTCCAGTTTCTCCAAGTAATGGATTTTAAACTCTGACCTGAGATGTTGAAAATGGATTTTTTTTTCCCAAACTGAAAAAAACAACAAAAAAACACCAAAAAGATACCTTGTGTTAAGATCTGAAAGCTAATACATCTAAATGATTAGAACCACTAGAAAAACCTTTTAACTAATGAGAGGTAACATTTACTTCAGCAACAGGTAAATGCAAAGGGCACAGCACATAGAATTATTTTTGTCATCAGCAAACATAAGAGGAATCTGCAAAAGGGCAGATCGTTGTCCTTCTTTAGGAGTCAAGTAGAACATCTTAAGGTCAAAGTTTCTAAAAAAGACATGGTTAAGATGTTGTTACATCTTGACCCTCAGTACACCCCATTCTTCAAAATACCAGGAGATAATTTTGAAACACAATTACCTAGAAGAGTTTGTTCAAGCAGTTAAATGTAGTTAGAAGCCATTTTCTGTCATTAAAGCATCCACACTTCTGATTTCAAGATGAATCTGGAAAATAAAACCTCTGTGAAATGATAGAAGCTAAAAGGACATTTTGCAATCCCAGTCAAACTTTTTCTCAAATTCAGTTTTTCAAGGAGCTGACACTTACCTGAACTGGTTTCATCTGTCTAAGTTGCAAGGATATTTTTTTTTGCAGTCTAATGTGCTTCCTTCACTGCTACTCTTTCCCTTCACTGACAAACAATTAATTTTTTAATGCCTTATATGGAGCTTTTGCACCAGAAAAGGTCATTTCTATTGGAAGTGGGCTCAAGATGGAAGGATTGAACCTGGTCTGAAACATACAAAGGTAAGGGTTTTGGTATGTTTTTGACAGATTAGGGCTTTTTTATGAGAAACCTTTGGCTGAGTCTGGCTCATATCCACATCCCCTCAGTGTTCAAAAAGAGAACCTATAAAAGACAGACTGGAAGTAGGAAAGATACATACAGAGGAAAATTAGGGAAATAATCAGTTTATTTCCTCTATCTATAGCAAATAAACCCTTCTGACATTTTCTGTTTAAAATTTCTGTGATTCTTGTCTGTATGGAGAAATCTGCTTCCAGTCAATCATATGTAGCAGATGCACTTATTTTGGTAAGATTTACGGATATTCTGTGAAAAGACTAATTTGTACTTAAGTATTTGTTCTAGTCGATTGCACTCTGGCATGTTTAGAATTATTAACAATGTTTTTTACCAAATCAAGTCTATTATTGAACTAGTAAGAAATCAGGTACATTATTTTGGCTTTCCTCTTAAGAATGCCACGTTTTTTCTGAGCGGTAAGTTACATGAATTCATTTTTCAAAGAGTAGTATCTTTGTGATACCAAGGCAATTAGTTTTACTTCTTAACAAAGGACATGACTACACAAAGAAGCTAGAGAATTTGTCAGTTGCTTTACTGTAAAAACAACTCCTTTCTACAATATTTGAATATGTATTTTGTTATTTTGTCTCAAAAATATGAACTTCTTGTTTTGCAGAATAGAAGGAAGAATAAACAATCTGCATTTCCAAGTTTGGCCTATTCTGGCAATGGAAATGAGATTTTTGGTGTACCTGTTTAAAATGAGATCTTTTTGTCTTTCATCGTGACATTAAACCAATGCATAAAGGCATCATCATAAAAAAAAAAAGGGTTTATATCTGCTAATTTCTTCAGGCTGAGGGGAATCTTTATGCTAAACAAATGTACCTGTAATACCCATGAAAAAGGACTCAGAAGGGACCACTGAGTTGCCAAGGTCTCACATTAAAGAAGCAGGAGCAATGTGAGTAGTATCTGAAATGCAACCACTGTTCTAACTGTCACACTCAAGTATTTAAACAACAACAGAAAAATAACAAAAATTAGGTTGGAGTAATTAATGAAACTTTGTAGAGATCTGAACAAAAGCCTCTCCTTAGATAGGTATGCAGAATCTAAGTTTAAGTGGCCAGGGGCAGTGAAATAACATATAATTTTGGCTTATGATAAAAACAAATCAGGTAAAAACAATTTTCTTTCCTCTGTGGAAGAAAAACAATCTTTGATGGAAAGTGGAAGTAGAATATGTAATGTACACATTCATAAACTTGCTTTTCTCTTACTTGATAATTTCATAAACAAGGTAGAGACACTATAGACAAGGAAACATTAAGCTGGATGGAAATCTGATTTGAAAAAGAATATTTTGATACATAGTAAAATAACAGTTATTTACAGCTCATTATGAAATTGGTGTCACTTATCTGATGATGACCACAAAGATTTGTCTTGGACCAATACCATTATTGTTATTAACAAATTTTGCCAATTAGATATTCAACATCAGTACAGAATTTTTACTGATTTGTTGCGAGCAAATCAGAGAATAAAACCTGAAGAATTCAGAAATGCTGTCCAACCTCCAAAATATTAAATGAAATGAAGAATGAGAATGATGAGATGTTAAAAAAAAATAATGAGCAGGAAATCTGAAAACTAGGGCAAAACATTTAGGGAAAGGATAAGAAAAATTCTAGAGAGGACTGAAAGGGGTAATGTTAAAATGATCTGTGCGGGGTCCAAAGGTCCACCTAACTTACCACTCTGTATTTAATACTAGCCAGTAAGAACTTCTTAAGAAAGACGGCTTATATGCTGCACAATAAGATGGACTGACCCCTCCCTAGTACATTCTCTGACACTTTTATGTTAAAACAGTTTTGTAGTGTGTAAAAGACAGTTTCACAAAAGAAAAGAATGTCATATTCTCAGCATCAGCTATGGATTCAACCTTAAAATCTCTGGCACAAGCCTCAAGTTACAGACTTGGGGTAAACGTCAGAAAGAAACTTTTAATAGAGTTCAGGGAAGTTTCAAATCACTATCAGGAGAGATTTCTGTAACAGTATGTTAGACAAATGTTTATGAGAGATGATAACTGATCCTGGAATGAGTCAGGGAATGAATCAAATAAGCTCTTGAGATCTTCTTCAGACATATTTGCTATGATTCCATGTCTTCTCAGTCATCTTCCAACCATCTTCCAGGTGTTTTTTATTTCTTTGGCAGAAAATGCCTAATGTGTTTTATAAATAAACCATGTGCAATGTTTGGCTGAGGAAGATGAAGAGGTCACAGCTCTTCTCAGGTGGAATATGATTCAGCAGCACAAAACCAGAAATAAACTAAAAATAAAAAGGTCTGTTCAGAAAACTAGATGTACTTTAGTATCTGTCCTGGAGATGCCACTTGAATTTGAAAAAAAAATGAATGAAGCCCTAAGGGGAATTAAATGAGAATTCAGACTTCACATAGAAACACATCACAGTAGTATCTTAGTACAAGATTTGAAGATAAATACTGTTTTCATACAGTAAATGAGAATTTTCTTCTCTCCATTATTCAGCACAGATCCATATATTTTATTATCTTTTTTCACATACCATGTTAGTAAAATCTCTCAATTTTTTTTTTTTTACTTAGCTGGCATTCCATACTCTCAGATGTAGGACCAGACATTGTACATTTCTCCTGCACCATATGCCTTCTTGCTAATAACTGAATCATTAGATATTAAATTAGAAATCCTTTGCGTACAGGAAGTCAGCTAAACACAACTGTATTCATCACATTACAATTATATCATAGGTATTATCTAAGGCACCACTAAAATACGCAGCAATATATAAGCTGAAACTACTAAATCTTCACATAGGATTTTTCTTGAGCAATTGGCACCCAGCCAGACAGCACACTTACAGACTTGTCAATCTTCTTGTATCAAATAAAATTTGGGAAAAAAAATCCCAAACATTTTGTTTACAGGAGATTTGTTCTGCTGTACAATTCCATAAAAAAATGTAGTGGGATAGCAGCTTTCTTTGTCTCTCATTACTTCCACAAAAGTTTTTTCTCACTCCCATAATTATGGAAAATCTTATGCTAGAAACAGCGAACTAAACCCCACCTTGACATTTGTACATTGATGCTAATCAAGGCTAATGAGGGTTGTCCCTGTAGCACATAGCAACATAATAGTTTTTCTAAACACAAGTACACCCTACAGGTCTTCATTCTTTTAGAGGCACTGACATGTTGAGGTTCAACTAGTTATGCTTTTCTCAGTTTGATATCTACAAATTGAAATTTTACAACTACCTGAATAAACCCCATGTTTACCTTAGTTATCTTGCCCATTTTTGCTTTGCTTTCCCCATGAGGATAAGTATTTTGTGTGATCTCATCATTCGTGAAGAACAGTCACTAGTGAAAATTGCTTCTTGGCATATTTTTTTCCCCTCCATATCTATGATCAACTTTGTGTATCCACCAGTCCCTACCCAGCAGATGAGTAATACGGGATTAGCCTTTTCTCAGACACCTTATGGAAGCAATTTATTGCATATGATGAATGTTTCTTCAAGCAAGCAATATCTGTTACAAGATAATAAGATCAATTGATATTGATCTTATGGTGGCATGTATTAGTGCAGGACTATACTTGCTTTTCCCAAGCGTGGTTTCAACTTATTTGTGCTATTCTTTCCATGGAGTCAGTTTATATTGCAAAGTATGAGGAAATTCATGGTAAATACCACTATAGATTTTCTATGTCTACTGAGCATTACCTACCCAAATTTACTATCATATGTCATTATCCTATGTGTTAGATACTGACACTGAGAAATAAAAAGATTTGAGTTTATGAAAATGCATCTATTTGATTGTAAAAAGTGGTTTCACTTCACTTTGAATGCTTTCAAAGAGTGTTTTATTTTTTTAAGTAGCAAGTTCATATATTTATCTTGATTGTCTACAGTCATTTTGAACATTGTTTAATTTTATTCTATAAATATTGTTTCACTGAGATGGCTGCAATATAAGTGACACATCCTCTGTTGGCTTCAGAGAAATCTGGAAGGTCTCGCACTATGCTCTGTACTGAGAGCTCAGACGTCACTTTCCATGGAACTTATGACAAGGTGGTGGAAAATTTTAGCCATGTTTTGGCTGTTAAATCAAGGGAAAAGATTATCATTGCCAAAAACAATTCCCTCTGCAATTCTTTACCTCAGTTATCTGCAGCATTCTGCCTGTTATCTGTTTTCTCTCCTCATTGTTCTGATTGGCAAGGGAAGTACAGGTCACTCTGCAGTGGCACCTGAGCACAGCTGCGCAGGCTGCTCCTTGCAATGACGAGCTTATTACACAATAGCAAGAAATCAAAATGCACATTTCCTGGCAAGCTGAAAGGTATCACTTTCAACAGAAGGGTAACTAATGCAAAGGGGAAAAGAATCCTTTACATTCATATCTCTTTGTAAAAGGAACTATTGCATAAGTTGTGTCCGTGGCAAAATATGTTCAAGTCTGATTAATAGCGAAGCTGACACGATGAGAGGAAAAATGTTTTAGTGGATACAAAAAGTGTTCAGATCAAATGGAATACAAGCCCCATCAATAATTGCTTCAAAGAGGCTATCTTACTGCCTGCACCTAATGTGTCTGGTTTTTTGAAGACTGCTTAGGTAAAAGGGAATTACACTACTCATGCAATTAATGCTATATTTTTCCATGTACCACTTAGTGTAAATTACAACAGTGGACTGCAAACACAGTTATAGTGATCTACGGGATATTTGTTACAATTTTCTGGCTAGATAATGTGAATTTGTTCCCCAAGAAGCTAGTTTCTATGGAATAAGAGAAGCAGAAAATTATTTCTGCAAACTGGAATTGACAAAATGTCTTTTTCTAATCCACACATGCAAGTAATTACTGATTAAATTATGTGTTAAAGTAATTGAGGTGAATTATTTACTAACTGCTTTTGTATTTTTTTGTGGGTTCACTTATACTTTATAGACAGACTAAGTGACATGCTTCACTCCTGAGTATTTATAATCTTTCTGCTTAATTGAGCTGTCAATTGCTAGAAGAAATACACCACAAAAATCTCCTACAAACATCCAAAGATTGGGATTTAAATGAAAGATCCCATTTCAGAAGCAACTGGAGAAATTTATTAAGAGCTTTGGAAGGCAATTTTTGCAATTTAATGAAATCAAATAGGTTGAAATAGAAGTATGTAAGTTCTTGTGCAGTTATGGTGGTTTTCATTTGGTATTCTCCAAATCAAATCTGACTTCACTTTGACTTTCCCGTAAGGTAAAAAACAGATTTGTCTGAAGCTCATTATGTCTTCTCAAAGCTGTCACTTTTAAAGATATGTAAATTACAACCATAGAACTATTTGCTGCTCTTTCACAAGTCTGCATTCATATTTAGAGTATATTCAAGAAACTTCCTTGAGATTTTGACTTGTCCAGACATTTCTTGTAGTACATTTTTCAACCTTTATTGTCAACTCAGTTTTGCAATGTAAGCAGGACCCAGAAGCTGAAAATGTTAAGAGAAAGCCGATTTCCTTCTATTTCCAGAATGGATCATTATAGGAAATTTGAAATTTTCCAGATATACAGGTTTCAGAGGTAATATAAAGAAAATAGGATCAAGAAAATCTCTTCTGTGCTTAACTACTCCAATAACATAAGTGGGTAATTGGCTTGAAGATCCAGGTCAATCATGAAATGAATGGTTTCCCATTTTTATCAGAATCAAAACTGATGAGCTTCTCTTAGTCATTACGTCTGCTTGCAGATCCTGGAGAGAGGGTAGATGGGCAAGTGGTACATACAGGCTTTAAGCCTCAGCATGAGAATGCTCTCATGAAGCTATATTGCAGTAAGCTTTCAGAGGTTATGTGAAAATCATTTAATCATTTAATCTTTCTTTTATACTTTTTACATTATCTTTTCAGAAAATTTTTGTTGGGGTAAAAAAAAATCAATTCTCTTCAGTATTACTTTCTTTTATTTGCCTCACATGACTCTTCCCTTCTTTTCTGTCTTACCTGAAACTTGAAAAAAGTAAAATTAAGCTTAAGAAATCATATACATGAAGTTGATGAACAATTAATTTCATTTTTTACAGTTACTTTCTGCTTCTCATGCACACCCTTGCCTCACATATTCCTTTATGTTCAGGAGGAAATAACATACTGTCCTAGAAAATTCCTGGTTAGCATGACTATTTCAGCTTCTAAAGTATTGATTTACACACTTCTCCATGTATTGTTAAAAGTCCTTCAGGTGCATTGGGTCAGGCAAGTGTTTCTGTTCTAGCTTAAATCACCTAGAGTTAGGTGTCTACAATGGAAGCTGGTTCCTAATTTCCCTTAAAGTTAATGGAAATCTAGGGTTTGATGCAGTTGTCTATGCATAGGCATTCAATACCATCTGAGGTGCCCTAGAATTTGCAGTTCAAACTGCCACCTGAAGGACATCTCCTTTTAGGTCCTGAGATTTATGCTGTCCTCATAAAGACAAGTCACATCCTAGAGCATCTGAGATGGCAGTATAGTTGGAAACCTGTGTTCAGGCTACACAATCAACATCCTAAACAATAAAGTCAGTGTAGTCTTGAAACTGTTCAGCTAACTAACCCCTGTGTATTCACTTGAAGGTGAATTACATTATTCTGTAAGTTTTGTTCAGAAGATCTCCTTTAATAGAAGCTTAGGCATATCAATATACAGGCAACCACCTACATTTATGTGGCTTCATTGCAAACTGATTCCCATCCAGGTTATTTGTCAAATATCAAATTTGAGTGACATTACTGTGCCTCTTGTTTTCCTTTTAAAAGTCCAAATTAAATCCTTGAGAGTTTAATATTTGGTTGCCATATGGACTAGAAATACAAAATCCATTTGCACCTCTGGAGGTAATTTGAGTAGTTGTGACACATCATTACAGAAAGGTACATCCCACGTATTGTCGGTTTAATCGGCTCTTCTTGGGACTGAAGTACACTGAGAAAATGTGTCTCTCCACAAGTAGTTAAAGAGCCTTCTTTTGCTCACAAAGAAGATTTTAACTTGCAGTTTGTCAAACCTTTTTCTTGTAATGAGAGGAGAAAAATCAGGTAGTTCCATGGGACTTAAAGAAATTAGGAATAGAGAGTTGGAGGGATCCATTCCTGAAAATCTTCTAATGTGATTACATAGCCAAAGACACTAAACTGGAATGATTTAAGAAACTTTCTAAAATAACATACAATTGGAACAGGATTTTTCCAATAAATGTATTGAAATTAAACTCCCAATAGCTGAATCAGATTGTTTAAAAATTTAGATTTAAGATTTCCCCCATTTAAATTATGAACCTGTCCCTCTTCAAGTTCTTACTAGTTGTGGCTAGCCAAAGTAAAATAATGAGCAAAATGAATAGAAATTAATATTAATCTTCATTTAATCATAAAAAAAAAAAAAGATGGGCTTACTCCTTCAATTTGGAGAATACTTAAAAGTGTACAGAAGCTCATTGATCAGCACTGAAGCTTGATTAGGTGAGCATTCAAATCAGCAAAGCATCCAGGTAGGTTGCCTAAAACCATAGAGTGCATGTAATGGTGTTCTATTTCAAGTCCTGTCTCAGACTCTTACAGTCATGTGCAATAGACTGAGAGGAAAATTTAACTTTGTTGTCTTGCAGAGATGATTTCCACAAGGTTCAAATTGGAGATAAAATAGATTTAAGGGGTATCCTGAACAGACACTAGTTGATCATTCAGTTAATCGGAAGTGATGAAGTTATTTTATGTGGTAGGAAAACTTATAAAGATTTATTAACCTCAGATAACAAACCCATTTGAGAGGGCTCTGGAGAAGTAGGATAATCTGATTTGATCTTTTCTTGGACAGGAAGACTATTACTCACAACAGATGTCCTGCTCACAGTTCTTGTTTGTGTTCCACATTACATTTGTTGCAGATTTATAAAAGTTCTGTGATGTGTCAAACTCCACTCCTTAATTCGGTCAATGTGATTCTCAAATAAACAAACTTACAATTAACAATTTTGATCTAACTCCATCATTAGATAGCAGACATATTAAACTATTGATATTTATAAGACTTCTTATATCCTCTCATTATTGTTAATGATGTTTAACATCCTAAATGTTCACACATACAAGATTAGTGAAAAGCCAATTAGTGTTCTAGAGATAATCCCAAAAGACTGCGACTCTCTAAGCCTTTTTCAAAAGGTGTCTCTGACATAAGTGACTCTAATTTATGAGTTCCTGTTCCTTCCATCTGAAAAGAAGTGGCTATTTCTTTATCATAGCACACCATTGTTTTTGATCTTTAAATATTACAAGGAGATAAAAAGTGTGTCCACTTAACTGTTCTATTGTCTAGCTCTCATTTTACTAGTGTTTATCTGTTTAGTTTCATTAGATGACTTACTTCTGGAAGCCCTTTAGACTTCAAGTAGCTTTTTGCTGCTGCTTTTACAATAAGCTTATAACTGCCTGTTAACCTTCAGGTTCCTCTAACATCCCAGATATCTGAACAATCCTATAGCCACTACATCAGAAGACACAGACAAACTTCCTACTTTAAGCACTGTGTTCATTTTTGGGGCCCTCACTACAAGGAAGACATTAAGATTCAGGAGCGAGTCCAGAGAACGGCAACAAAGCTGGTGAGGGTGTCTAGAGAACAAGTCATATGAGTGGCTGAGGGAAGTGGGATGGTTTAGTCTGGAGAAAAGGAGGCTGAGGGGAGACCTTATTACTCTCCACAACTACCTAAAAGGAGGTTGTAGTGGGCTGAGGGTCGGTCTCTTCTCCCAAGTAATAGGCAATAAGACAAGAGGAAATGCCCTCAAGTTGTGCCAGGGGAGGTTTAAATTGGATATTAGGAAAAATTTATTCACCAAAAGGTTGATCAAACATTAGAACAGGCTGCCCAGGGAAGTGATGGAATTGCGATCCCTGGAGATATTTAAAAGATGTGTAGTCGTGGTACTTAGGGACATGGTTTAGTGATGGTTTTTGTCAGTGTTAGGTTGATGGTTGGACTTAATAGTCTTAAAGGTCCCTTCCAACCTAGAAAATTCTATGATTCTATGAAACAGCAATAAATGGATTGAAAGATCAACAAGGTCCTTCTACTTAAGCCAGTGAAAAGCTCCTCATTGACCCTGTAATGCAGTTCTAGATAATAATGGTTTATATATTTGATATTTCAATATCTAAAGTATTTCAATTTTGGTTCAAGGACAAGTATGAGACAAAATTCAGGAAGAGGGAAAATTACGAGAGCTTTCGCATTTTCTGATTATTTACCTTGGGTATGATGTTCTTCCACACTAATTTAGTGCTTTCCATATTATTAAATATATCTTGAATGTACGATTACCTGAATTACTAGTTATCAGTAATATTAAAAAATTAACCTTGTTACTTCCACAGTGCACTGACTTATTTTCAGACAGAGAAGGCAATCTTTTCAATGAGATGCTCAGGGTCTATAGACAGATAATCTGCATGTATTTTACACTGCCACAGATAAAGTTAGCTAGTTCTGCAGAGTTTTATGGCGATACGGGTACACTTTCTAAATTTAGTTTAGATCTAAGTGGTATTATTATTATTATTCCTATGATTTCAACCATCCATGCAATGGTGTGCTACACTACTGATCCTGAGGTATGCTCATACAGGGTGAGATTGATCTCGAAGAGTAACCCCCAGCTTTATCCACTTTTCCATGAGTTGTTTGCTGATGTTATAAACTTTAAATTCTTTTCTACCTTATCAGATTAATTTGCAAACTGTGAACATGACTGCTAGGCTCTTACATAAACATTTTTGGCAGCTCCTAACAAAATCCCTTTGTGTGAATGTTTATCTTCTTGGAAATGGTACGTACAAGCCATAAACTACAGTATGACTTTTATTTTTTGCATAACTCCCTGTGGGGTTTTTTTTTTGAAAAAATTTCTGCTGTTTTTTATAGTTTCCTTAGAGAACTGCAAAATCTCTTTATGAGGTCATGTTTATTATGAAAAAATGGAGAGTTACAGTCAAAAGGTTGGACTTGGGAAGCGAGGAGATGGAGTCTAGTTTATCTCACACTGAAGCTAGTGAGCCTTTGCATTGATTTGCAGAAGCCCTGGGCTGAACTTTTAAGTTGGGGAGCTAAAGGAATGCTTTTCCAAACATCAGATGCTGCAGCATGCGCACACAGAGTCACATGCATCGAGGAATTTTTTCACATTTATTGAATTAAAAAGATGTTCAATATCTAGAAAGTTTGAAAGCAAGACTTGTGATATGACAAGTTCAGCCTAAAGCACCAAAAAACCCATAGAATCAGATACGTGGAGGACAAAGTGAAACTAATGATTAGTTTATCAGAAAGAGACAGGAAGAGCTGCCAAAACACATGTAAAAACAAGACTTGAGGAATCAGTCAGGATGAAAGATATTGTGAAGGTCATAAGTCTTTAATTAGAATTTTTAACAGGGGACTTTTTCTGTGAAACGTACTAAAATTTATCTAACTTTAAATTAATCCGATACTTTTCTCTCAAGCAGAGTTGTTGAAAAATACAACCACAAAAAGCATGACTGATAAATTCAAGCAGTGCCTTTTTGTAAGAAGGCTACACATCTTCACTTTACACTTCACGAACTGGAAAATATTCTTTCAAGTTATAAGAAGATACTGTCTAACTCCTATTATTCTGAAGCTTTCTTAAGAAACATCACAGTCTCATCTGGATTTTAAGATCATTCTAATACACCATACACCTTTTGTTCAGTATTAAAACTGTAATTTAATATCAACTTTGAGACAGACACATAAATCAAATACTAAAGCGAGATGAAAGCCTAATTAATACCATCCGTTGCTCATAACTTCTCTTATTGTAAGTGAAGTTATGAGCAATTGTTTACACAAATTAAATTCCTGCACATTTTAATAAGATGAATTTACAGCTTCAAAATTATAGCTTTTCTTTCCAATATTTAATTTGTGGAAACCTCTTTCATCATTATATAAGCACATACATTTTATATGGAGCTTTCGAATTATGGCATTTGGATCTTGGAGAATAAATTTTTAAAAGGGTTTAAAAGTGAGTTGCAAAAGCTAATGAAATAGAAATGTGGAAATAAACCAATCAATTATTATAATAAATATGACCCACTGATATCTGATTATGAGCCCCACATAATTGTCTCAGTCTCAGTTGCCACAGTATCAAATAAAAATTAAATTCCACATTAAAAACCTGGTCTTTTCAGCTACTTAATGTTCTGATTATAGCCATATTCATTAATAGAGTCATTCCACTGAACAGTCTAATTCTGGCAGTAGTTAAACCAAGAACAACTTGATAAATCTTTTAGACATCAAAAAAATGTTTGGAATAATTTTAAGGTTTTAGCAAGGAATTTTTGCAAACAAAATTTCTGCAAACCTAGTTTTGAACAGTCTGAATTTCCTTAAATATGTTTTTTTAAAAAGATTTCATACAGAAAAGATACTGCCATAAGGCAAGGTTACCCAAACTAAGCGTGTACTTAAACGTTAAGTATGTGAGCAATTCTGACAGATAATTATTAATTCTCAAATAAATTAGCTCAGATACACCACAATTTCTACTGTCTGTGTTGAATTATAAGTACTTTACACTGGAAAAGAAAAAAGGGAAAAGCGATGCTGAATACAGCCATAGATGCTCATCTTACTTCAGAGAGGAACACTAGAGCTGCAACATAGAAGATAATCACAAGATAGGTGGTTGAAAAATTATTCCAGGTGACTGGAGAACACAACAGTGAGATAACAAATAGCTGAATAAGAGGAACAGTAGCACATTCATACTACTAGTAGTTCAAATGTTTGATTATTCAGTTTCTCAGCTGGCATAAATATTCGAGGCATAAAAATAAGAAAGTTAAAATAGTGTGAGACAAGCCATGGATAAATCTTTGCTCAATTTAATTTCAAAGTTGAAAGACAAAATATTTCCTTAATTCAAAAATTAAACTTTTATTTTTCATGTTTTCCCACCTGAATATGTTGATGAATAACTTCAGTTTACCTGAACCAATATTTTTTAGTGAGCCTGAAGTATTACCAACCTTAGTTTGAAAACATCAGATGGAACTGATGAGCATCAAAAAAGCTCTCTTCAGATCTCATCACTTTCCTGCTTGGTTTCCAGTTTATTGTACTGTATAGACAGTGACATTTATTAGTTATCTCATGGCTGCATGCACTTGGAGGCTTGAAGTTATGCACTGTCTCTGCTACAGTGCGAACACAACAGGATGGCAGCAGGTTCCCTGAAGAAGTGGTCTTCAAGGGGAATATGAAGTGGAAGAGTAGCTTCAGAGCTACTAAACAACACAGCACTGACCAGTCATGGTTACCTTTTCCCTTTTTGTAACTATCTTAGATGTCAGCATTAGCTATTTTTAGTAAGGTGTTGGGTGGGTTTTTTTAAAGCCATTATTTCCTTGACTGTATATGTAGATGCATCTGTCTAAGTACTTACAATGCACAGAAATAATTTTCATTGGAATTTCCCTCAACTTTTGAGGGAAAGTCAAAATGATAAATCTTTATTTTTTCAGACTTATGAAATGGTGCAAGTCTGGACTATACCAGCCTACATTTTCTTATTTCCTCGCAAGCATAAAAATCCAAATACATTAACGTCAATGTGCATCGTGTACCATTTACTTCATTAGCTCTTGCAGTCATTCTTTGTGGAGTTAGCTGTTCATGTCTCCTGTGCTTACTATAGGAAGTAGGTGAACCTCCCTTTCCTGGTGTTTTCCTGTAGAATTACAACACCAGAGTAGGCTGGTCCAGCTGGCTTTCACAAATTGCAGGCATGAAACTTTGCTATTGTCTGGCCTGTCCAAACTACAAACTGTCTTCACAACCTGTGTCCATGAACTTCATGAAGTTTCCAGTTAACTATTTGGTCTCCCTAAAATGGTAAAATGACAGAATGGTATATATTGCAGCTCAGACTTATCCATACACATACTTTTCATAGGCCTAGCATGATTTGGCAAGATCATATATTTAAATCCTGCTACTTTTTTATTCTGTCTTCTGTTGGAAGGACAATGAATACTGCCTTCAACGATTACCAAAAGCTCTCTGGTTGACTTGAAAGTATTAGCCAATAACGTGTACTAACCTGATTCCATGACAGCATAGACACATAAATCTAATATCATCCCAGTACTGCAGGACTGAAGCAAGTTCATCTTAGTCTTTGCAGGAATACATAGCAATTTTCTTATCTTTCTGCTGATCATTCCAAGGGTCCTTAATTGAGGATTGATTATCTGCACTGAGGGATAACAATGATCTGGAAGTAAGCACCCTCAGTGTTCACTTCAATTGTATTGCAACACATATGCAGCCTCTGCAATTTCCTTAGGAAAAGATGACACTTCTCAGAATGGCAAGCACCCTTTTGCCTACACATATTACTATCCTAATTCATTTTTTCCTGTGTTTTAAATGAGTTTTCTTAATATTATCATTTCAGATCATCCACAGTCATGGCTTCTAATTTCTCACACCAGGGTGAAAGACTATTGTCTACAGTGAGTGTCACACTTTAATATCCCCCTATTTGCATTTGAAATAACATGTCAGTGAAATTGCCAGTCATGTCCTCTGCAAGTTCAAGTGGTCACATCCCAGCTTTCTGCTTCCAGTAAGCAGTACTGCACGCTCGCAGAAAGGAAGCACCTGTTAGGAAACGCCTCTCCCTTTTTCAGTCCTTTGAGATGTCTAGTAACAGACCTTTGTGAAAGGTCATATATCTCATTAGGCTTATCAAATTTAGCCAGGAGTGATTTTTAAATAGATGACAGATGCTGTCAATTGCTTAAAAATAGAAGGAAAAAAAAAAAAAAAACAGGGGAATGCTATTCATAAAATAATCTCCTTAAATTTAAAGCTTTGGAAATGATCATGTTTATCATATTTAAAAATCAGTGAACATATACAATGTGTAGCTTCCACTTTACAATCTTTTCTTAAACTGTTAGACTTCCCATCTTTTTCTTCTTCCAGAAAATGTTGGAGCTGTGCAAGCACAGAAAGCACTTATTTCACACCCTTACTATAGAACTGAAACTTCACAGAAACATTAGGTAAAAGGAAATAATGATCTCAGTTGATAACTGAATTCATGTACAAAGGCCAAAAAAATCCTTTATTAAACAGAACAACTCACTTTAATGCCTCAAATCACTCACAATTATGTTTTTATGTCTCCTGTGCTATACTGCACCCTCCCCTATATGAGATATTTCTTTTGGAGTAACAAAAGCTTTTTGAGTAGATTAGCCAATTTTTTATAAGTTCATCTCTTGGAAAACCTTAAGAAAAGCTTCTATGAACTCTGATTATACTGAAATCATCATCTATTTTCTCATCTTATTCCCTAAATTTTAAGGAAGTACTCAAATGTGATAATGTGCAAGCGGTCCAGTGATGGATTTTTGGGTACTAGCTCACTGTCATTAGCTGAAAATGTAATGCCCTTAGCAGTTAAACAGGTAGCCCTGCAGGATCAGTACAGGGTTATCAGTGGATAAACTTCTAAACCCCCCATGTTGCAGTTGTTCAGCAGAAAATCTGAGCTTAGCTGATTTCAGAGCCAAGCAGTGTGAGTGTTGAGTGCTGTCAGGGACATACTGATACTGAGATGACTACAAGTTTGGGTAAAAACAAGTCCAAATCCTGGTGATGATAACTTAGTAAATACCTCAGAAAAAGGAAGAATTAAATATGTAGTGAGGAGAAATTATAATGCACTTCTAAAAGAATATGGCTAGCTTAATGCAAAAATGTAAGTCATAGCCATCATTCAGAAACACGATACAATGATGTCTTCTAACTAGCAAGCTGCTGAAAAACATGTATGCTAGGTACCAAAAAAGATGTGCAAACCTGCCAGTAACTCACACAGCTATAAGGCAAACTTCTGAGAAAAATATGAGAAAAATTAATGCTGGGAAATGTCTAACTGGAAGTATGTTCATACACGCAAGAGAACTATATGTAGAGGAAAGATCTCCTAAACTAAATTCTCATTAGGGCAAGATTGAGAATGCAAGCACACAGCTGTGATTCAAATCATGTTATTCAAGTATATTAGAAATAGATATTTTGTCCTTTGGCAGTATCAGAAAACTAGAAAATGAAGCAATTGTCAAAGCATCAATGAAGTATATTAACTTTGAATTATTGATATGAAAATCCACCAATTTCTCTTTTCTCAGACACAGTGTGGAACACATGTATCACTTAATAGTAAGGAAAAAAAGTATTTATTTTCAAACTTTGACTTCATTATATTATCATTTTTCTTTAGCCACTGTGATCTGTCTTTACCAGTGGGACATGCCACTACTCTGAGAAGTGGCACTAGAAGAATTAGCTGCTATAAGAAACCAAAGGGCTTAATCTGATCTACACCAAGAACCACCCGCATGCTACTCAGGGCCCTTTAAAACTGAGTGGGGATGGTAAATGGCTGCCATCAGCATGATTTTTTTCTTAATCTGATGTTTGTAAAATTATATAAAATCCTCTTTAGATGACAGAAGAAACTGTAAGCGCCAGAAGCACAGCAAGCATTGAGATGTGCCAGGGCTGCAAGCTCTAGTGATATGAGGCCTTTCATTATAGACAACTATTTTGTCAGATTATAGATGAAGCTCATGAGTTTTGTTTGAGAAATTCATCCTGAAGTTATTTTTTATTTCCTAACATTTGAGTCCTGGGGTTTTCTAAGGCATGAAGTGACTGCACACAAGGCTTACGGGCCTGTGCATGTTGGTCTCCCTCTTTGGCTACATTCCATTTAATGGAACACAATTATCTCCATTAGAGAAACACATGAGGAAAGATAAAGAGTAACTTCACTGCAGAAAAGAAAGAAACAGAAAATTGCACCTGGAAGAAAACAGATGTCCACCAGGTTGTGCCAGGGTTACTGAGCTTTAAGAATGAGACCACTGACTAGCCAATATGTCATCTACTGGTTCTTAAATACAGACAAAAAAAGTTTTTCCCCGTTAATGTTAACTGCCAGGGCACTTGTTACCAATAGATACCCAGTATGTTATTATTGTTACTTTTCTGATGTCACTTTTCTGTTAATTAATGCTACCTGACTGGGTTTCATAAATAGGTACAGAAGAGAAACTTAATTTGAAATGAACAAGAAAAAGCACCTGCTGAAAACTGCTTTTTCATTCCTAACGATGTTTTGGAGAAATATGTAATAAATTTCAGGCGCCTTGCTTGGCTTTTTCTTTCTGGGTACTCAAAAAGTCTGCTTCTGTTTATACTACAATGACTGTTTAAATTATTTTTGCAACCTTCCATGAAGAAGCCTTTCACGAGCAAAAATACAAATCAAGGAACTGTAAATGCACAAAATATCCTTTAGCTACTGGAGTGATTTATAGCCTTCTACTATTAAAAACCTCTGTCAGATTCTCAGACTTTCTCTACTTCTGGGTTTAAACCAAAATTCAGCTGAAATGTATCCATGCAATATGTTAACAGCCCATCAAGCAGCCCATATTTAAGGAAATAAAATTTTTCTACAACATGTCCAGTCATATAACTGCAACTGCCCTTACTTACCGTCTCTAAATTTGAAGTGCATTTAAAAGAACATAATGTTCTTGTTCACTAAAAGATTTTTGACTGTTATGTCTCCTGTTGTCATCAGATAAGCTAGTTTTCAGTCCTGTCTTGGCGTACAGTTCTCAAGAAGAAAGACCATAAGGTTGATCTTTCAATAGGTGGCAGTCTTATTTATTATAAACTCGAGCAGTCTATATGGTAGGGCAGAATACCTGTATTTGAAGATGGTTTTTATTCTTAATTTAAAGCCAGTAGCAACCCAAGAAAAGCATAAGCAGTACGCTGAGCTGGCAATTGTGAGACCTAGGTCCTAGCTTCAGCTATGCCACTTCCCTTGGCATATGACTCCTAATTGAGTCTTCTTGAATGGGATTCATTCAAATATGTAAACTGAAATGGAGTTTAAGTATCAGGAGCATAAACTTATAATCTTAGGCTCCCTTTCTTCTCAAGAGACAAAAATGAGCACTTCTAGAGTGTATCTGAGACATATTGCAGCCTCTAGAAGTGACTAATTCTTCCCATCGACTATATTGGTTTTCAAAGGTGTAATAGCTTGAAGCAAAACAAAAAGAAAAGCAGGGCACTATTTTTGAAGTAGCAAATTTTTCTTGGGAAAATGCAATGCCAGGCACAAATATGTCATTGTTAACTTTGCCTCTGTTTTTTCATGAAGAAAACAGTTTAAAATAGAAATACCTTGAGGCTATAAAGCAAACAACAAGGATTAAACGTTAATCTCCTACCTTTCTGAAATGAAGTAGAGAGACAAGATCAACAGTGGAAGAGAATTCTAAAATAACCTTTTATTTTTAACATCCAGATAATGTTGTTCCTTAATCCTTTTAGACACTTATCCCTAAATTAAGTTTGTATCTCATAATTGTACATAATTTGACATACAGAACTTTCCTGGGTACAAATGCTTGCAGGCAGTATACGTGCAAAAGTGTAATAAATATCTAAAGCTGAATTAGAACAAGTGAATCAGAACACTTCAAGAAGGGAAGAAGGCAATTTTATGACAGGAATTTAGACGTGCTATAGTGATTCAAAAATATATTAAATTAACCATAAAAGAATACAATTAAAGTCAAAAGCCCCATCAGTGAAATAAAAATTTTCTGATTTGATTGTGTCAGTAAGAATGAAGAGATAGAAAGAGTCTATAATGTCATCATTTTCAAAAACTGGCTAGTGGCTCTGCCTTTGTCACTTTTGACCCTTCTAATGGCTTTTTGTTTTTCTAAGTGTGCCCTTGGCTTGCATCTTCATCTCCAAATAAAAACCAGTTTCATTCCTATATACTTAGACTTTTCAGCTTTCATTGAGAGCAATCACTTCTTATATAGCTAGTAATTCTCAAGTAAGGTGAAATATGACTTAAAAGTAACCCTAGTCACAATGTGATTTTAGTTAAGTCTTTTATAAATTATATAGCTTGCCTTAGGTCAAGTAGCAACTTGCTTAATCCCCAATCCAATACCTATTTCAGCAGAGATTTTTGGCAGAACAATTTATTAACTTAAGGGAACCTCATATCTAATCCAACCTTTTGTTCAACCTCCAAGAACATTACACATGTGCCCCTAGTACATCATGCAAACATTATTTTACTCGCTTGGCTCTCCCTTTCACACTACTTTAAATCAGACAACCTTTCCTGTTCTCTTAAAGCTCACATTGAGTTTATTTTCCCAATACTGCTTTTACAAATCAATTTTTCATCACTATCTACTTACCTTTGGTTCTGCCCAAGACAGTCACTGAGAAGTGACTACAGCTGATTTTGTTTGTTCTATCTATACTTTATAGCAAAGTTAGTATAGACATAGTCTAAAAGTTTTAGTTTTATAAGTACTATGATAACTAAAAATACACTTAGTGCAAACCCTTTCTATCTGCAGTTTAGAAAACAGTGAAGGCAATGAAATTAAATACTTGGAAAAGCTATGAAGAGTCAGAGCCTTGTAACTGAGTAAAAGTTTGCCATGAGACCATTAGTTTAGTATTATATTGGCTTTTAGTTTAGTAAAAGACACTAATGACACTCGATATTATTTAAAATTATTATAGGAAGAAAGATGATTATATAGTTCACAGACACATATCATTGAATGATTTCAATTTTAAAGCTAGTTAACAACAGTCACATTAGAAAATGCAGGGCCAAAAATATACTTTAATATTGAAAGTGCCTAAAGCCAAAACCAAAATAAGATCTAGGTTATATAGATTATATGATCATTGCAAATCTTTCAAAGCAAAAGCCCAGCACAAACCAGAAACCAATCCTCTCATGCTTTTGCCACTTGCTTCATGATGTGGATTTGTATATAATAAGAAATGGTGATATTTTCATTACCCGTTCCCTGTCCCAGAGGTATTTTCTTTACTGGGCAGCTTTATATTGGTTTAAGGAGCTCTGCCACCAATCACTGCAAATTAGAACGAAAAGAGTCAATTGCCTCTGAAACTTACACATAGTTGACAAACTCATCATGAGATCTGGCAATAAAATGTTCCGAATACTTATACAACTCCTCTTTTCTGGTTTCCTCCATGCCTACAGAGGTAAATAAGGGATAGGCATGTTATCTCTAAAAGAGTTTGGAGTTCAGAGCAAGATACAATTACCTTTATGGCCTGATTTGTAGATCAAGTCTGATTCCAAACAATTGGAAAAGTTTCCCATCTAATTCAATGGCTTTGGTGTCAGGCACATATCACTGATAAGAAACGTATATCTGATGAGAGTCATCACTTAAGTAACTGACAAAGGGTTGTGTTATTTTGAACACGTTGCTTAACTTTGTCCCCTAAATTTTTCATCAAGCATTAGGTATGCCAGCTAAAAAAACACAACACCCATGTTAAGTGTGTGTGCATCTGTAATTACATGCCCATGATATATAGCTTTTAAAAGATGAAAACAAAGGAATAAATAAGTGTTAACATATTCCTCTCAGAGTTAAATAGAACTCTGACCTGTCAATTAATTTAATGAATTCTCTATAACCAGTATTTGTTGAGCCAAGAACACAAGGTGTTGCTATTTTGCACCCCTCCACTCTGAACTGTCATTGACTATATTTTCATTAGCATGCCATGCAGTTATCATAGGAGTGGTTTATGAAGCATAACATTTGTTGCTGAGAACATGATGCCATGCTATTATCTGGGAGTTAGTTCTTGTTATAGGTACTGAATGTCCATGAGGGGTTGGAGTACATTTTTCTGTTGTTTCATTCACCAGCAATTGAGTCAGTGGTCTGGGAATGCATGATACAAATCACATCAAAGAGTAGAGACAACTGGGAGATTCCCTTTAAAAATCTCACTCTTATTCAAGTGAACATGCTTATGCAGAGAAGCACGTCATCTGTCTAGCACTCATAGTAAATGGTTGGCCATGGAGCATTCCATTAGCATGAATTCAATACTTCCCATTTAATTTTTACCCAAGATAGTTCAGAAGAACTGAATCTACAGGTAAGAAGTAAGGAGAGGAGTAACACAGAGCATGCATCATCCTTTCTACCAGAGACTGGGGAAACAAACAGTTTCTGCAACTGGATGGAGCTTTCCAAGTAACAGAAAGAACCCATCAATAGGCTTCCAAAATTGCTATAGTCCCAACTGGCCTATACTAGTAGCAAAGGTTTAAACTGAACTCTGCCAGCAAAGATCAATTAGATTGTGGTGTAGATCAACTACTACCCATAGGTAAATCACCTTGAAAATATTTTAAAAAGCCATATTGCTAGGGAATTTGTCAGTGTTAAATTCATAGTAAGCTTCCAAATCCAAGTTTGTCAAACACTAAATTTGAAATGCATATGCAACTTTATGTTACCATCAAAAGCAAAGATTATCTAGCCCATTACCAAGTAGCAAGGAAGAGCTCAAAACTCATGTTTTAGTTTTTGGTGTTTTTTTAAAGCCAAATGAGCATTCTGTTCATTCATTCAGAATATTCAAAGTACTCCTGGGTTCATAAAAATAGCTGCTTATATATTGTTTAGTCCAAAGAGAGTAGATAAACACATATCTGACAGCTCAAAGCTTCTCAGGGACATTCTTAATATTTTTTCCCCAACATTGAACAAATACCTTCATTAAAATTTAAAGCAGGAAAATTCTTTTCCTGAAGGTTCTATTTGAAACAGGTTTTTTTTAATATATTTTAATATATTTTTACATCAAATTGAGAAGACAGTTTTTAATCTGAATTTGGAAGCTGTCATAGAAAAACTATTGCCCCACTGAGTTAATAAACATTGTGTAAAAAAGCATTGGACTTTCAAAAAGCCCCAGATTTTCAACTTCAGAAAAGTGTTATATTCATGAAATACTGACATATGTCAGCCTCTAGCTTCTGTATACCACAAAGAATTCAAATTGATTCAAAAGATTTTGCCTTCAGCATCTGAAAATAGAGAAATATATGAATAGAATTTTATGTTTACTGTTACAACAGATAATATTAAATTATTTTACCTGTTAATGAATCATTTCCCAAAAAAAAATATTTACTCATTTATCTTTAAAATTTTTGTAAAGTATCCAGAAATAAGTATGACAATAGAATACCCCCAAAAATAATCTGGTAGCAAATGGTAACTGATATTTTCATTCAAGGTTAATTTCATCTTCATCCTGTTATTTTACTTGCCAAATTAATATTTACTAAGACCATTGATGACTGAGATAATCCTTCTGTGTGTCTGCACTATTACAAGCCCCAAACGATGCAAAGTTTTTGCTTGCACCCACTGACATGTTTTATAGCTGTTATGTGCTACCACTGTTGGAAATGGGTGGAAGACTTGATTTAACCAGACTTTTTAATAGTTTGCTTCTTTCTCCCCTTTAATCAGCTGGAAAGCGTTTGGAGTATTTTCATTCCGTGTTTTTTCAAATATTCCTCTGAATATTTAGGCTTTTCAGACATCCACTCAAGAGTTGCGTCAGCCGGTAACCATAAAACTACCCTGTGCATTACCACTGTGATTTCTGGTTTCCTACATGTGAAAAACTGGACCCTGGAAAAGTTCAGATAGGTATCAAGCAGGTTTCAAGTATCTCAGTAGATATTTCAGGTAGCTATCTTCACTTTAATAATATTTCTGACAAAGGCTATTCTTACAGCAACTCAGCAATGTGATACAGTTAACATCCAAATAGATTTTCACCTGCTGGTTTCACTCAACAACAGTTTCCAAACAGAAGCCCAACATACCTAGAATTATTTCCTAAGCCTATATATTAAATGAAGTGGTTTTTAAAAAGAGAAGAATGTTTCTTAGCCTAAAGGGAAGTAGCTCAGTCCGGTTTACCTCTATACCAGGTCACCTCAGTCCACAGTATTTGATTGCATGAAAGCCATGTGATCCAAAGCTATATATAAGAATCTATTCAGGAAATCCTAATATTTATCTCATTCAACCTTGTAAATGAGGCAAGCTCCCTATTTCCAGGAATCTGCTGTTTCTGTTTGCCTGTTTCAACCTCAAGTTTGTTGACAACTCTTTTGTCTTCCTTCGTCTGTTCCAAAGAAAGCTTAAAAATATAAAACATTATCTAATTTTACATCTGTGCTCACAAACAGGCGCATAAAGCCGTTGATGACAAACAGTATCTCATCATCATCATCACTCATCACACTTAGAGGCTGACCAGGGAAACCTGCAGTTTCATGCCTGCAGAATATTGCTAAAGCACTTGCTGGAGTCAAAACCCGTTCCCCAAAATATATGCATCACTAATGACCTCAGAGAATGAAACACGGGGAAAGATCTAAGCTATATCACTAGGTATAAAAAGGAAAGGATGCACTTATGTACCTATCTTCAAAAAGTCTCATGGCTGCTTGTCTGAAGCAGCCCAGAAAAGCTGACAGCATATAATGAATTAGGAGATCTTTATCCTGCTTCTCAGAAGACAAGCTTTTAGGTGACTGTCGTGGTTTGGCCTCAGACGGCACCAAAGGAGCACGTGCAGCCCCCACGTGGCTGAAGAGCCCCCACGGCCACGTGGCCGGAAGGGGAAACTCGAAATAAAAAGGCAAAACTCGTGGGTCGAGACAAAGACAATTTTAACAGAACAGGACAAAGAGCAAGAAATAACAACAACACTAACAGAGGAATATACACCCGCCATCACGGTACCTGCCCCTCACCGAGCGCACCCCCCCCAACTTCCTGTCCCCCCAACTTCCTGTCCCCCAACTTCCTGTCCCCCCAACTTCCTGCCCCCCCAACTTCCTGTCCCCCCCCTTCCCCGGCAGCTCCGGCTCCCCCTTGGGCATGGCTCCCATGGGATGGAGTACTTGTGTCCCTCCTAGGGCCTGGGGAGAATTAACCCCGTCCCCGCCACACCCGGGACATTGACCAAGGCTTACCATAAACCTGTGTACGTGAGCTAAACATACAGCATTAGAGTCACCTGACACATAGATGAGCTTAATGTTCAGTGTTATATCGAATACTCCTGATGAACGAGACAGCTTTAATTGCACTACAAATATGTCGTTAATAAAACTTCACAATATGTTAAATTCTTGTAACTTGTTTGAAAATAAAAAAATTTCCAATGCACATTTTTTTTCCACTTTAGAACAAAGCAGTCATCTTGAAAAAGAACAAGATCTGAAATAGTTTCTATAGGATTCTTAAGTTTATTTCAGATTTTATGTGAAGAGAACACACACTCATACATGAATTATTTGGAAAAAAAATCAACATTGACCTCATAATCTAAGTTTCTTATCTTGCTTTTACTGAAGTAAACTAGAGCTTACTTAGATCCTAGTAGAGCAATAATGTGCTAATATTTGTTTTTATTAATTTGATAGTGCAAGAATTTTAACATTATGCATGCTATAAAATGTGTTTCTAAATCAAAACTATCTCCTGTACTAAAAAAAAAGTAATTTATACTTACTGTGCTTTGTTTTATTTGAAACAAGGTCATTGTTTTGGGATTACTGATTCAATGTGTGCTTAGTGTTTCATGAGGTAAAAGAGTTACAAGTTATTATAAATACATATATAAAAAAATAATATTCCATATAATAGTAATATATTTTAGATTAACACATCTTAATTCTGTGAAGAGTTATAAAAGCAGTCTCAAAAATCTTGAATGAATGCTTACTTCATTAGGTGGCAAGGTGGTAACTACAGAAATAAAACCAATATTTTAAAAGGTATGTTGTGGAAGCTAAGATACATGTGTAATATATGGTTTACATCACTGGTGTGCGTATATTCAGTACAATGTGTTAGCATTTCCTGGATATTAGTTGTCTATGAAGGAATATTTTTCAGGAAAACATCTGGGTATTATATGATATTGAGTATATCTTACAATTACACAATTTTATATTGTATATTTCAATAATTATTTTTGGATATGAATCACTGTCTTTTTTTTACCCAACAGTGTAATGTTTCTTGTCTGAAGAAACCATTGTAATTTTGATCAGGAAATATTATTTTTTTTTTTTAAGGAACTTATTTTGTCAGAATGACATTAACATTTCTTAGTTCTATAATAATCAGATACTAGCTCAAGTAAAAGTAAATTGTGGATATTTTTCTATAGTAAATGTCTTTAAAAAGAAAAAGTCTTATCTCATCATTTAACTGTGTTGATGGTCTTTAACTTAAATCAACAGTATTCCTTATGACATATTTGAAAATTGCATGTGGTGAAACTTTAAATAGCCGTTATAGAATATATGGCATCTTGACCCCAGGGACAAGAAAGACAGACACCAAAGATGCAAATGGGTGAATAGTAGCTGTTACCTTTAAGTCGTTTTCAAAATTTGGATAAACCAATAAATTCACAGATGGAAGCTCTCTTACCCCACAGAACCCTGCAGTACTAGACCAAGTGAAGTACTCCTACTCAAGGTAAAACCTTCTGGCAGAATAACAGTGATAGTCTTTTCATTCAAATAAGATGGTTTTGAACAATACGTTTCAAACACTAACAGATTATGTTTTTTGCTCTCAGTGTATATGAAGCTTTATCTTTTCTTTCAACTTATTTTTCCCAGCTAAATCTATGCTGACTGGTGCCTATAATAACATTTTTTTTTCTTACGTTCCCTAGCATATTGACATCCTAAGGAAAAAAGGTATAGACAAATGTTGGTAACATCATTCACTTGACTTGGAAATATGTTGAAAAGACTTTTTGGATGGAAAGGTGAGAGGACACATCAGTAGTAATAATCAAAATCGGGACTTTTGAATAAGATTAGAGTACCTTAATTGTTATTATGGCAACAAAAACCTGTAATTAACATGAGCTGGAAAAGTGGTGATTAACAAATGGTTTAGATGATCAGATAAAAGTTAACCTCAAATAGATTCATGACCATATTACCATATTAATACTAAATAGCTAAATAACCACATGCTAAAGCTAATGAAGGGATCATGTGTGCTTCACCAAGACCACATTGGTCTGCCAAAGCCATTACAAATTTTACTAAGGTGAAACCAGCCTGAAATCTCCGGTTGCCAGATATAATTGGACCTAGCAGCTCTTGTAGAAGAAAATCATCATAGTCTCCCATCTTCCATGTCTTGGTGGGATGGTGAGAGGCATGGGAGAGAGGGGGGTTTTAGAGTAATTCTTTCAAATTAAGAGTGTGAATCAAGAGCGCTTAAGAAATATATATACATTCCATTTATACAACGATTTCCCACACAAAGTGAACTCTGGAGTCAACTCTGTGGTACTGTAAAAACTATGAAGGTAGCAGTGCATCATCATTTGAGGAAAATTAAGAACAACTTTGTTTTTATAGATTTTTTTTATACGTTGATAAAACATTGCATTTGTTACACCTAATGCTGTGTCCATTAAACAGAAAACTATATGCTGTAGTATAGAGTGCAGAATCTGAGCTCAAAATGTTATAATGTTGGAATCAAAACTGAGAGTGGATATGAAAAAAGTTTTTATATTTCATATAATCATTAAAATAAGAATGGTTCCCCATACAGATGACATCCGTTTCAGTACAATAAATACTTTTGGGATTATTCTGTAACACTGAGGTCATCTTGAATACTTTGACCCCACACTCTTGCTTTTCAATTCACTGACCCTGCAAAACATCACTGACTTGTCCTAGCTCCCAGCTGATTTGATTGGGAAAGCATTAACCGATCAGGTCTGAAAGGAAGCGGAGGACAGTTGAACAATTTTATGTGATCAAGAAAATGTGATGATTTTCAATTAAAAATGTCAGTCCCATCACTGAACATATACAGATGATACATTTCAAACCCATAAACATTAAAGAAACATATGGTGAAGTAAGCTTGTAGCCATACTTTATGTAGTTATTTCTACCTAGAGAAGTACATGATTTTCTTCTGTGAAAATTATTTTCCTGTTATTAAGACAGAACTATAAGATCATTATATTTCTGAACAACTCTCCACATATTGTTTGAGGTACTTAAGTTGAGCTTTTACAACCAGATAAGGCTCCGCTCTCAGACTGCAATGTCCCTCCTTCTGCCCAAGGTCTAAACTGGTGGGTTTGGCCCAAATCCTACCTTGGTGAAGCAGTCTCATGAGTAGAATTTTCAGAGACTGCTACTAATGTTAGCCTCAATGAAATGAAGACAAACCAAACCAATAAACTAGCTTAGCTATGGAAACAATATCAGACAACAAAAATCTTCAATTATGGTTGGGCAATTATCCCACTCTATTTACTAGAAAGCCAAAAAAAAAAGAAAAGAAAAGTCAGGCCCAGGTATGGCTAGTAGATTTCATTAACTGGTTGTCTATTTCATCATATATCCTACTGTTTTTCTATTTAGAATGATCTCGCAGACAAAACAGTGTTTTCAATTATAAGCAATTTAATTGTTATAAGTTCTATTTATTTATTTTTATTAATCTCACTCTAAAAGGAGCTGTGGGTGTTTTCATGGCTGTTTAGTTCCAGGTCTCCTAAGACTGGAACAGACCTGTGATATTGCACAAGTAAATAAATGACATCCATTCATGTAGCTAAAGCAAATCTGCAGATTTAAAAATTACTTCTCAATTAGTTGAAAATGAATTTACTTCCTTTAAACCCAATTCACAGAACTAGATCTTTTAAGTAGTGCAAACAGATTTAGGGCTTTTCAGATACAGGACAGTGTTTCTGTTTCCTTGTTATTATGTCAGAGAAGACACTTGAATCCTCATTTCCATACAGTAGCCCTGCTACCTATCTAGATTAAAAAGCTAACATTCAGTTACTCTAGAGTATACTCAAAAAAATCTTTTTAGATTTTAAAAGATCACATTTCTTTTATGTGAGACACAAAGAAAAGACTGAAATACAATATTTGAGAAAAATGATCTGGAAATGGTAATCTCAAAAAGATTTATTCCTAAAATGTATACTGGTCTTAACTTTGAAATCTGTTGAGTAAACTGGAGCTGCTCAGATGAGTATTCTTTAGAACTGATCTCATCAAGACTGAGCCTTTTAGTTTTCCTCTGCTGATGACTACATTGAGCATTTTACCTCATGCACAGGTAATTAAGATAATTAGTGCCATGTTTACGCAGAGGTAATGCAAGAAGCTAGTATGAATAATGAAAGGGATAACAGTAATAATCTAATGATGACATCCATTATCTATATCAGCATCCCACAGACTGAAAATTTCAAAAGCCAGCTCACTGACAGATTTGCTGTGACCTATCTTCCTTCTTTTCCCATCCTGTTGGAAGCTACATTTTAATGGAACCAAGTAGCTATTGGATTTGGCTAATCCAGAGAGAACAATGAAGACGATTAACAAAAAAACCCTAAAGTTTTGAGAACACCTAATTTTTAACTCTAAGTATTTCACCAGTGGAAAATTTATAGCTCTGAGTTAGCACAGTGCTGTTGAGAGCACAAAGATCCTTATATTATCGCTAATAATTGTTCAAATGGAAATGGATTCACTACTTCAAACACATATATCAGTCCACCTCTACTTCATCCAAAAGAAATTAACTACAACTCAGAAAAAAGACTGAACTGGAGACTCTGTCATGGCATATCTCAGTAGACAAGTGAATGTCTTTTTAACAAATACCTTTAGACGGTAAGACACGAATGTACATCATACCTATAGTTGTAGGAAACGTGTCAGTTTTTCTAATCAACCATTTGAGGTAAAAATTCTGCCTCTATGTAGGGCTGCTGAGGTGGATCATATTTTTAATAGTACTTTATATTATTGTTTCCAATTGTAAAACAGGGAGCTTTTTAGAGAAGACCATCATCTCCATTTTACTAGTTAAACTATTCAAGCACAAGGAATGAAGTGAAAGACATACAAGAGTGTCACTGATGAAATAAGTCTTCTGACAGGATCCTTTCTATGACAAATTCACAAGTATGCTCATTGTACAGACCTGCTTACAGAATCAAGTCGAAAAAAGCAAAGAGGATATGTGGAATAAAAGAAAGAAAAATTCCAACTGCAGCTAGCTTTGGTGTGAGAAAATAAAGAGCAAATAGTCATCTTTTCCAGAAGATATTTTTATTTCCTAGTTTAACTTCACTCTTTTTTAAAAGAAATTTTAATTTTGGAGAAAAAAAAATGGAAAAAAGTATGTATAGTTTTACAGGGTTGCAGTTTCTGCAATTATGATTTTTAAAAAAAACATATTTTTATAATCATAATTACAAAAAGGGAGCCATAAGTGGGAAAGTGAAAACTCAGAAGTGGAAGTCAAAATATTCAGCCTTCATTAGGAATTTCAATTACAAAAGCAGGCCTACTAAAATAATCCTAGGACCTATGAAGTTTCTCAGGTTTTCAGCAACTGAAGTAGTTTAATCAATCCTACTGAGAAAAATAAGTGGAGTTTATTCAGTAGGTGATGTCCATATAATTAGAAAGGTTAATCAATTTTACTGCACAGTAAGATACATGAAACTAGATATTTGCAGGAAAGCACGTCTTCATAACTTCAAAAAGACTGTCTATTAAAGAAACGTAAAGATTTCAATTTTATAAAATTAACCTTTAATTAAAAATAGTATCCCTAAATTAGGAATAAGTTTTCCAAATAGTTTCACATAGAGTATGTATACATTTTTGTTTCCATTTTATTTTGTTAATGCGTTGTCATTCTCTTGCTAAATCATTTTTCAGCATTTTTGTTTTCATTGACTACTGAATTTTATGAAACTGCACTCAAAATAAAGAAATAAATAACCCTTTTTATTACATGCATAACTGAAAAAATAAGGTCAGCTTTAGCACTGTGGGCCCTGTGTGAATTCATTATATATATTGTGCAGAAGGAAAATAATGAAAGCAACTGAGAACTATTATAAGAAAGTGTGCAAAGTGCTCCCTAAATGCAGCTCTCTAAATCAGAGGGCCATATATGAAATGTATAAAGAGCACATAAACTATATTATTCATAACTTCAAAACATTTCCTCTTCTTCTTCTTAACTTAAAAACATTTCCAACTATGTTTCTTTCAAAAGAGAAATTTTTTAACATAAAATTTCAACAGAAAACAGGATACTAAAAGTGCTTTTGTTGGTAAAATCCCCAATTAGTTGCTGTGCTTTCTCATTTATGCATTTAAAATTTTAATATAGGCTCCAGAGCATCTTTTTTAGGGGGGAGGAGGATGTTGGGGTTTTGGTTTTGCTTTTTTAAATGATTGTGTGTCTGTATTAGCATAGACTTGATCCTGGCCCCCAGTAAAACTTCATGAAAAGAGCAACAGTTTATTTAAAAAAACAACAACTTCTGTCTCACACAATATTGTGCTTTTGGTTAAATTAGGCAATCAGAATAATAGACAAGTCATTTCAACTTCTGTAATTCCACATCAATATATTTAACTAAAAATCATATGACTTTTTTTTTGTTGGAGAAGGGCAAAGTGTACATGCTAGCATATAAGCACTTAGGCAATAAAGAAAAGTTTTACCATCTAATGTTATAGAACTTCATCCTGAGCAGTATTCTGAGCTAGACCAAACAAAAGATGTAGACACCTAAGGTAAGTCCTAGGAAAAGATTCATTTCCTCATTTCCTTGTTTCATTCTAAGCTTCAGGTACGTTGGGTTCTTTACGTAGAGAGACATTCCTCATTCTAAAAACTTTATTTCTGTCTTCTTCTAAAGGGGATCCTCACATTAGAAGATGCATACAATACATAGTCATCATTAAGACCATCACAACATGTTCTTCTGATTGCTTTTATTAAAGACACAGCCATCAAAGGAGGGTGGTGGTTATGACCATTTTTTACATCAGTCCAGAAAATATAAGTTGGAGTGATCTGCATCTTTCCTAATACGGCTGTGGCACTGCACACATAGAGAAAGGACAAGCTTTCTAAAGGTAACTGACTATCTAAGTGGTGGCCTCTTGTCCTTAGGTGGTCAGGAGACCATTTCTCTTCCTTTCACCCTAACCTCTCCTGCGAGGCAGCAGCAAGATCACTGACTTCTTAAGGAAGATAAAATGGGAACAATCCCCATACAGGCCAACACACACAACAAGGTGCAGTCCCAAAGTATCTGATCTACAGCCCCAGACCCAGAAAGCAACAAACTAGATCCATGCAGGAAGCCCAGTCAGAAGCAAAAGGACACGGGAACAGAGGCAAGATACAGCATAAAACAAAAGCACACATACAAAAACAACATAAACCCAAGAAACCAAAAAAAAAAAAAAAAAACACTAAAAACCAAGATCATCGAGTCCAACCAACACACAAAAAAAAAAAAAAACATAAACCCAAAAAAACAAAAAAAAAAAAAAAAAAAGCTTAAGACCAGTACTCTTATACTGTAGGCAGGGGAGGCCAATGTTCATAAGGGATCTTGGGCCAATGAATAGAGGGTGTGGGTCTAGGATAGATGGATGTCTAAATGAGGCTAGTCAGTGACATCAGGGGCTTTTTGGTGACCTAAGGAACATGAGTGAAATTATTTCCTCTAATTCCTCTTAGACTGCTTGTGATAGCATTGTCTCATCAAGATCTTATGCTCCAATTGAAAGTTCTTGTTTGTCATCTCATAATGATAGGACAAGGGGAAACGGTTTTAAATTGGAAGAAAAAAGATTCAGATTAGATCTCAGGAAGAAATTTTTTACTATGAGGGCGGTGAGACACTGGAACAGGTTGCCCAGGGAAGTGCTGGCTACCCCATCCCCGGAAGTGTTCAAGGTCAGGCTAGATGCGGCCTTGAGCAACCTGCTCTAGTGGGAGGTGTCCATGCCCATGGCAGGGGGGTTGGAACTCGATGATCTTTGAGGTCCCTTCCAACTCTAACCATTCTATGATTCTATGATTCTATGTTTAACATACAGTTGCCAGATTGCTGTAAAAAAAAAAAAAAACCAAACTCAAAAAGAGTGTGATTTAACTTAGCTTCCTTACCAGAGGATATTATTTCCAGGAATTAGCAGTCACCAAAGGTGTTTTCTACAGTTTGGATGGAGGAAGTCTATGAACAGCTCTCAGTTAGGAAGAATCTTAAATCTTATCTCTGTAGCCTTACAATTACATTTACAGTGTATCTCACTTGATTATTAGTATTCTGATCAATTACTTTTTACCTGTCAAATTAATGTTCTGTTCAGAATTGACCAAAAGTTGGGTATAATATGTATTTCATGCTTGGATTTATTTACAGTACAGCTTTCTTAACATGATTGAGTTACTGTCATGGTGTCTCTGCACTGAGAAAATGAAGTGCGAGTAAGGAATGGTTAATTAAAAGTAATAGTCTTCTTTTTTTCTTAGTTTAAATGGACAAAGTAAGACCTGGCTACAACAGCTGCCAGTGCTTTAATTTTTGGACAGATGTATTTTCCATGTAATTTTAAGTTCACAAAGACCAGATGCTTCCCATGGTTGCTCTAACCAGTTTCTCCATGTTCAGTATTCTGTGATTTGCTTTGAACTAAGGCTTTTGTTCTTCTCCTGAATCTTCCATTATTTGTATTTACAAAGTTGTCAGGCAAGGCGAGAGATGTTAGGGTCAAAATTGGATTAATTTTGACCACAAATCGCTTCTTTTGAAGTATTTTCCTTTCAGACCCAAAAGTAAAATTATAATACATGGCACTGTCATTACATCTGTATAACATATGTGCCTACCTTTTCAGAGAGTTATTAAAGCTACAAAAATGAATATTTATTGTAAACTCTTATTAAAATTTAGAAAATCATTTGCTCTAGAAAGGTCTATGTTCCCAGTTATATTTAAATTGAGGAAAATTTGAGTGTATCTATTTGCTTACATGAAGGTTGGACTACTTCCTAGAATTGTACTGGAAAACTGGAAAAGAAAACAAACTACAGGACTGAGTTCTAAAATTTTCTGGGCCAAATCTTGATCTTACAAAATGCTGAGTGTTCTGTCACTGATCCAAAAAAATAACTAGGCCCAGCAATTACAACAACTGTTTAGCCTCAAGGATGAGAGGGATGTCTCATTGGATTCAGCTGGACAGTTCCAATGTTTAGCTCTGAGTCCAAAAGTAGTTACTCTGCTGGAATAAATCCAGAGCACTTAGCATATTGTTAGATAGACACTTAAATGAGCCACAGATTGATCTTGTCTTCATGTTTAGGGCTGTGCAACTCATTATTTTTCAGCATAGGCTGAGGCGATGACAGACAATTGAAAAGAGGTAATTGCAATAAACTCAGTATATTTCATATGTGATGGGACATAAGGAGGAGCTGAGTTCCCAAAGTCTGTTGCCAGAGCCCTGGCATAGAGGTAGTTAAGCTAGAAAATGTTAGACCACACCCTTCTCAGTGAGAACAGCACATCCATACAAAATTATTTCGACTGTGCTGAAAGAAGAATTATACACAGTCTTGCGCCTCCAGAGCAAAGGAAGTAAAGATTAAACCATTTATTCTTTATTATTTTATGTGTATGTTTTATTCATTTATTCATTGTGTCCAAGAAATGTACAGCATGTGCATCCTCAACTGTTAATAGTATTTTATCTATCTGGTGAGGAAATAGAATGACAGGCAATAATTAAAACACCTCAGATTTTAAATGGTTAATGGTCATACCTGGTGAAGTACACCTGATACCTACTGTTTGCAAAGAAATATATTTGTGTTGCTAAAACAATGGAAATATTTGATTATTTAATCCTTGTATGGAAAAATACCCCTCAACTTTTCCTTAAGCTTTTTTTTTTTTTACTACCTTCATGTATAACCGCAATTATTAAATGGATTGTAGTGTATACACCTAACTAGTATCCCTGTGACCTATGCAACTTGATATTTTTAATTTCCTGGTATCTCCTTGAGGTGACTGCTTATGTGTTTTGTATTTTGTACTCTCTTCTTAGCTTGGAGGAATGGGGTGTCTTATAATTTTAGTCAATTATTTCTGTTCCTTGGGATTTCAGTAACTATGTTGTTAAAGTATATCCAATGCCCATTTAGTCAAATATGTGTTGCTGACTGTGGACAGTACAGACAGAATACAGAAAGCAAATTCCTAGCAGTAGTCATGAAAAAAATCTGCCTTCCCAGTGACAGCTTTATGCTGGTCTTTAAAAATTAGAAATTAATTACAGTTATGAAACTCTGCAATTTACAATTTTCAAAAAAATACTTTCTGTTTCCAGTTCTCTTGCCTCTTTGCATTGCTCTAACTCACACTTACAGTTCTTGGTGTATATCAAAATACTCCTTCTATATGGTTCTCTTTTTTTTTTCCTTTTGATCTCAAAGCACATCCATGTATTAAGTATGTGCTGAGTAACAAAGGATTTATGATCTTTGACTTTCTGTCAGTGACTTTGTCAAGGGCACTGTCATGCACAGGAAAGTCTCCTGATTCAACTTCTGTATCATTATATCCTATAGGGGTTTTTTGACACCTCTGAGTATTTCCTAGGAATTGTATATTTTCATATGTATCTCCATCAATACCTTTTCTTCTCTAATAATTACTCTTATGATCATTCCTTGAGCTTCCTTTAGTATTCTAAAATAACCTTGTCTTGAGATGAATTAAGCACTTCTTCTCATATTTCTCCAGATAACATTATATCATAGATAATCTCTCATGCTTTGGAAGAACAAACTGGAAAGTCTTTTGTAGAAAGTGCCATCTTTTCATAAAAATGCATAAGGTCAAATAAATAAAATGGAAATACTCCTGCTTAAATCTTTAATATGAGCAATATTTTCAAAACAACCTCATGTCAGGAATTCAGTATTACTATGTTTCAACAACACCATGTCTCTTTCCTCCCAGTTCCTTTGCTGGTTAGACTATATTGAACATTGTGACAAATTTAATCTCTCTGGAAAAACTGGTTCATAGAGAAGAATGAAATTATGAGATATCCACATTATGTGAAGCAACATATCAATACCAAGTCTAAATACATTTGCTTTTTTTTTTTTTAAGATACCCTTTTTATTTCTTTGTATTTAATGCATTTTTTACAGTACATATATTTGTTATGGATTTATGTTTGGATTTATTTTTGGAGAACAAATCATACGAAGAGTGATTGAAGGAGCTGGGACTGTTTAGTTTGAGGAAGAAGAGACTTAGGGGTGACCTCATCACTCTCTACAACTACTTGAAAGGACATTGTAGAGAGGTTGGTGCTGGTCTCTTCTCCCAGGTAATTAGTGATAGAACAAGAGGGAATGGCTTCAAGCTACAACAGGGTAGGTTAAAACTGAATATTAGGAAAGAGTTTTTCACAGAAAGATTAGTCAGGCATTGGAATAGGCTGCCCAGGGAGGTGGTTGAGTCACCATCCTTAGATGTGTTTAAGAGTTGTTTAGATGTGTTGTTAGGGGATATGATGTAGGGGAGAACTTTGTAGAGTAGGGTAGATGGTTGGACTCGATGGTGCCAAGGGTCTTTTCCAACCTAAATGATTCTATGATTCTATGTATCTAAGAGTAGAAAACACCATTTAAACAAGATGGCACTTTGATGGGAATACAGAACTAAAAAATCTTTCAGGGATCCATCATCCAATTTTAAGAAACTGGAATTGAATTCTAAAATATTTAGCTAAGACAAGTTAACTATTTTTCTTATCTGGCTAAGAACAGTATTTAACACTGGAGGACTGGGAATTCTAGGAACCTTGAACATGGCCAGATACAGCCATCCAAGTGAATTAAATCCACAAATGTTTATTAGAACTTACTGCAGTTTTAACATTATTTTCTAATAATAAAAAGGGACCTTTATGGTGTAAATTGACAGTGCTTTTATGTTTTGATCTATTTTCTAAACGGAACCAACATCAGCAAGTGGAGAAAATTGTGTGCTTTTAGAGGAATGAAGGAGTTACATACAAATCATTATATTGCTAATGCTTTTAAGCTGCAAGCAGGAGCAGTGGTAAAAAGGAAACGGGAAGGATTTAACAAATGCTAAGGGGGTTATAGACATCTCATTAACTTCACTCAACATTGTTTCCATGATACCAATCAGGTGGTGCTACTATGAATATCTAATGCCTTCCACCATTCAAGTTTTTCTTTTCACTTTGCATAGAATAGCTGAAGAATGCCCTCCATTTGTTGGGGTTTTTTCTTCCTTTATTTTTCGTATTTTAACTGAGAATAATTAGCTAAAAAATAACTAAACACATTTTGACTTAAGATACCTGACTGTTCTATGTATTTGACTTGTAATATCCAACTGTATGTCCTTACAGAACATATTGTAGAATTTTACAAGCACTAAAAAGTACTGAACTGCTAGGTCAATGTTCCCAAAGATGTAGAACATTAGGTTACTATTTCAAAAATTACTGCCTACCATTCGGTATGCTCAGACAGTTGTGTGTACATAAACTGGTAACTAGTGTTTGACTAAGCTTACAAAAGTAATCAAAATTTGCTAATTCAATCCATTTCCTGGCAACTACAGTGATTCAGTAGTAAATTGTCTGCCTATAAGCAATCTGTAAACATGGCTTCTTCCCAAAATTGTTTGCATTATCTGAATTAGCTTCAAACTTTAATAGGCTTTTCATGAGAAACCAAGAAATTGAGTCAGATTTATTAGGTTAATCTAATGATAATGTTCTTTTATGGCTGCATATTCCAGGGCATCAAAAGGATGACCTATTTTATGCAACTCCAGAGGAAAAGAGGGTTCATACAGTGCTATTCCATGCATCTAGAAACCTTTTTCTCTGGGTAGAAGATACAGCTAATAAAATGTTCCCTAATGACGCTTCCAGCTAAAGAGGACAGCCTTGTGAACTCATGGACATTCATCTGGACGCTGGTCTCCAAAAAGCTAAAAACTCTGAAATTCTTCGTGGTCTTAGGAAACATTGCCCCGAACTACTGTGCTAGCTAGTATTTCACAGTGCTCTTTGTTCAGAATCACTTCTGATGAGTCCTCATGAACGATAAATTTTCAATAGATTACAAATAGGAGTGCTTATGAACCATTCATCTGAAATCTACTTTCCTTTCAAACACAACCTTGATACAATGAAACGTTTTCATAAAGATGGGTATAATCTGATGAGTTTAATCTGATAGTCTGATGAGACTAGCATAACAATGGTTTGTCCACCATTGTCTGATAAGTGAGTGTTGCTAATTTACACATGAAAACGATGAAAGAGTTTCTTCTTTCCGGTACTATGGTCCAAACTAAGTAAGAAAGTTTGCTGATGGTATTAAACTTGGAAAAAAAAATTTTTAATTTATTGTTTCCAAGATGATGCATATAAGGCCCCATAAAACTTGCACACTCATTCTCTGACTCTTCATCAAAACAGGCTCATACAGTGAAAGAAGAACTTGTTTGCTCTGTAGGCTCTATATGCTGTAATTAAATTAAAACAACCTTCAAAATACACTTCTGTGGTATGCAGTTACTGTGGAGAATTGGGGGATTGAAAAGGATTTAAAGGGAGAGGAAACCATCAAGTATATAAAGTCAATATGTAAGACAGCCTATCCAAATACCTTGAAATTGTTCCCTGAAAAGATATTTCCCACATTTTTGTCACAATAACATATAAAATCTAGATTTTCTTGTCTACTTGCACTTTTAACCAGTCTTAATGCAACACATCAATTGACTGTGTTGTCCACAGCTTCTCACTTCCTTTCCTCTTTTCCTCCTTTTTCTCCATAGTAAATCCAAATTCCCCAAAACAGTCCAGTGTTCAACCTAGATTTGCATGGATTTTACCAGACTCAGTTGTTCCTTTTGAACCAGACCTGAAATGATTTTGTTGAGCATTTTCTTTAGAAAACCATGAAAGTAAAATTTAAAACCCAAACCAGTGTCTTTTCTCCATCTTTTGCCCTCGCATCCCCAAATGGCTCCCTTATTACATGAAAAATTAGTCTTAAATTATAAACGGATCTAAAACTCTTCAACCAGATGATCAGCACAAGAAAGAGAATGAAAACCTACTCTTTTGTGTTAGATTCTTGTATGACATATGAATATACCGTTCTTCATAAAACGTGCTTTCCTGATTATTTCCTCTGGTCTCACAGCTCTGTTTCACAAGAGAAAATGGCTTAAGACACAGGCTTTCATTTTATAATAAACTTTTTTGTGACTTGGCCAGACCATTGCTGTAATGAGAAACAAAAAAATAGAGTCCCTTCACTAATCCATCTTCCTTCTGGTATTTATGTGACCATGCTGATCAGGAATCACTTGCGTAGGAGACAACAACAAAGTACAGTTCTGCAGGCCTTGTTCAAATGCCAGTGCTGGGACAGAGTCAGATGCTTTGGGAAGTGGACTTCCCTCTCCATATCCGCTTTCCGCTTTGGAACGAGCACCAATCCATCACATTGCTCCTTCTAGCAGTGTGATAAGAGAAGGTTGAGTTGGAGACTCTCAGAGGGTGTCAGGCAAGTAATGAAGTCTGCCACTGTCTAGGCCCAGAAAAAAGGTGCTGCCACTGCAAGCACCCTGCAGTCCTAAACCACTATGCTGATCCCACAAGTCAACCTTTTTCTTTCCTGAACTCCATGACAGGCAGACAGGTATTACTTTTCTCTTGCCCCTAATAAGATCAGCTAAGAAAAATTCATCTTAAGAGTCAGAGGCTTTTATTATGATGAGAAATTCATAGTATAAACAAGTCAATCATCTTAATTCTGAACTTTAAACATTTATGTTCTTATAAGTTCTAAGGAATACTAAGATTTTATTAGCTAAGAGCACTATCAAAAAATCTTCAAGGATACAGTTGGAGCAAGAAAGAGTTTAGAAGATGTTTGTTTACATATGAATAACACACACATCATCCTGATTAAAAACAGTACTGCTTTTGGAGTTACTAGGGTCCAGGATCTTTTTAAGATCTTTCTAAGAATCTCAGGGAGGGAAACTGTAGGACCTGTTTTGATAATAGTGCTTTGAAATTGTCAGGATTGCTCTATATCCTGGTTTTGTATGATCTAGTTTTAATCATAATAACTGAACAGTAATGGCATATAGTCGGACTGTTCCACATTTTAATCAATATCACTGTCAGGAAGATTTCTTTTAAATATATCCAGATCTGTTTTCCCTTTCCCAAGTTATAGCTCAATTTCACACACAGTTACAGGAGTTTTTATGTCCTGGAACTACCCTAAACAATCCCTTTGCCTGCAAGATACCTAAAATCTTTAAAAGTTCAGGGTTTATTGTATATACTGTTTCATTACTACATTAATGAATTTGTGTGGTTGTTGGTATATTCCCCCCACATATATATATATATATGAATGAATATATATATTCAACTTCATATATTTATGAAGTTTGTAATGTCAATAAATATATATTCATCTCAACAAAAGCAAACATGCTTATGAGACTTTATTTAAGGTAATTTCTTCTTTCAGTGTTGTTGATTTTGCAGATGTAACATAATCTAAACCTGTTTCTGGACACAGTTCCCTTTTTTACACAGAGATAAACAGACATAAGGAAAAAAAAAAGAAAGAAAGAAGGAAAGAAAGATAAACAAAACTGGCAAATGAAAGCAGATTTTCCTTCCACACTGTTTGATATTGCAGTCAAAATCTCTGAATCTTTGCATGCCCAAATTTAGTGGCATATTAAAAGGATCTGATTTTCAATAGGTCTTTGCTCAACATCATGTAAGTAGAAGTTTTCTTTAAATGCTTTTTATTTAGGGCCTCTGAACCAAAGGCACCCGACATGACTATTTAAAATCTGAACAGAGCACAACCACTCGTGCTCTAGCATAGTCAGAAAGATGAGCCCAAAGATCTGCCTTGGGCCACGGGGGATGACCTGGCTGGCAGGAAGGCAAGTCTTCCATGCAACATCTTCCTTGTTTCCTTTCCCAAAAAAAACTTTCTTAGCAACAAGGGCTTTTTTCAATTAAATCACAGTCTTTTTGGAACTTCCTTAATTTCCTTACATTGGTGATGTGCACACCTTTATGAAGATGAGGCACAAACACCAAACTTGTCATATTTAAGTGCTGGAATTTAGGCTTCTGAAAATGTGCTTTGATTTCTGAATAGAAATGTCCTTTGAAATTCAGAGTTCCTTGTCCAAATGCCTATATTTACTTTAATGAATAAAACAGGCCAGGGTCTGTCCTATGGTCCTGAGGCCAAATGCAATGGCTGACCTTGAATTCAAATGGCAATATTCTTCAAAACAGGGTGGACTCTTTTGTGTTGCCTTCTGGGAAGGACTGTCCTCACTGCTCCTTGATGGGCTCCATACTATGCTTAAGCATTGCCTGGGGGAGCATTTGTGGCCCTGTGCCAAAAAATGCCAGGAACTGTGCAGTTAAAACAAAAGTAGATTGTTTGCAGTATGTTAACAATTTATTGTAAGTCAGTGCTGTTAACACATACAGATAATTGTGTGCAAGACTCTTCCCTCCCCCTGATTTGTTTACTAGGGCACCTTTAACTAATGCAGTGAGGTCTGGGGTTTTGTTTGATTGATTGCTCGTTGATATATTTTGCTTTTAGACACCAGCAGAGCGACAAATTCTAAAACATTTCAACTTTTCCTTAAACTGAAGATGGTGGACTTACACACACAAACTTTGAATGAGAGAAAAGATAATGCAGCGTGTTGGATGCTTATGTTTTGCCTTAGAAGGCTTGTATTCCCCATCAGATTTACTGTAAAACCATCAAGTCACTTGGCCTCTCTGTGTTTCAATCCCACAGCTGCAACATTGTACTTTCCATTCTTCCCAGGAGTCCTGTTAATAATCATAAGGCTGCCTGACTTTTCTGGCAATTGCAACTATGTCACAGTGCACAAGTAAATAGGGAACAATTGTTCCTAGCTCTGATTCTTAGAGCAAATTTAGTCTATAACTATCTTGATTACTCTGGAGTTCAACATCTATTACCATAGCAACCTGTTTTAATAACTTCCAAAGTGCACAAAATACACTAGTATTAGGTTAATTCTGTGGTTAAGCACTGTACATAATATGCAACTATCTGGATCCCCATGGAGACTACAAAGAATGCACATTCCAAACAGGAGCTTAATCAACAGATCGAAGCACCATACCTGCCAATGAAAGAAGACTTTCCCCCCTTTTTTACACAATGCCCTTATTATCTACAATATTTGTTTAAAAGGAGATTATTAGTTTTAAGTGGCATGATCTTAGTAGAAACAATGCTGTGTACGAAAACTCCTGGTATCCACAATCCTATTTCTCAAGAAAAATTATGCTTCAGGATTAAAGAGAAGGTTTTCCTTTTTCTACACTTTTATGTCCCACCAAATACCAAATCATTGTACAAATATGCTCTTTCTGATAATGCTTTAAAAAAATTTACTCATGTATAAAAGGATAAAATCTTCAAGTTCATTTCAGCTTCCATTTTTCTAGACCCCTTATCTTTTCATTGGATCACTGATATTTAAGATCAAGAGTGATTAGTACAGATAAGTAATATGTTGGGAAGAATTTCTTTCATGATTACATATAATGAGAAAAAGCCAAGAAAAATCCCATTTACTTTTAGTGCATTTCTTTTGAAAATAAGACAATAAGACATTCATAATATAGCACAGTTGTTCTATTTTCAGCCTTCTGTATGAAAGTGTCTTTACAACCAGAGGAAAAAGTTTTTCAGCCTTCTGTATAAAAGTGTCTTTACAACCAGAGGAAAAAGTACTCAGAAGGCTGAGGATAGATGAAATAAAATTGAACAGAAACAGACTTAAAGGCTTCCTTCCCCTTCATTTACACAAATGTGTATAAAATAAAACATATTTCTGCATTTTCCCCCTACCTTTCTAAGGTTTTGTAAAATCCAGCTTCATGTACTCTTTCCAGCCATTTTTTTCTTGTAAAAGTTAAGTTTGTCTCCTACAGAATCAGTTTAGAGAAGAACAAGAAATTTATTCCTAGTATTTCATGTAATTTTGCCAATCCATATGACTAATCCTATATTCAACTTTAGGTTAAAAAATAGATAAATGAATTTCCAAACAAAATGATGGAAGAAGTATAACCAATGGATTGTATCGTTGCAGAATGTGTGCAGAAACTATTCTGTTCAAAGTATTACATTCTTAGTTTGTAATTATTGTGTGTAATTGTAAATATAATATTGATATGTTCCTAACAACTTCAACTTGTATGGTATGTTATCTCTTTCCTTAAAAAGAACTGAAAATTGTTTTGCTAAACCTTCATTTTAATTCTCCTTAAAATGCCTTGTTCTATCTAAATTCAGTATAAAGACAGGTTTAAGGACTCATCTGCTATGCCAAAGAACTGTCATACGGATTTTTGTGCCAGTGCCATCAAGGTAGTCTGCAAGGTGATACTACAAGGAAAGAAAATATTGCCATGCACACCCTTTGAAGTTCTAGGTTTTAATTGAAATGTCAGTGGACTAGTTTGATTTTCTAATTTTGATGTTATGAACATAAGTGGGAAAGGAAATCAGGATGGTGGGGAGGAAACCCAGAATTCAGAATATGAAATACTGGGTTGTATAAAGTGTATATGTTGAATTATTTTTCAATAATAACAATGACATGTTTAAATATTAACATTGACACATCGGAACTATATATATAGACTACAAATGTATACCGCAGTCACTGGAGTTATATGAATTTCTTTAAAAATAAATAAAAACTTCCAAGAACAGTCCAGCTGCTGAGCAAAATCTACTGTGCATCTGGCCAATGTTCTGCCACATTATAGTGTCTAAATGGCACCAATTACTCAAAGAGTAAACCTTGATTTTTGAACCCATGATTAGGAGGGTTGGCAGTAGGAGTTCAAATATGCTGGAGAAAGCTAAGTTATAAAAGGGGCACTTACATTGGTTACTTCCTATAAATGAGTGCATCTTCTGTGCTGAGTTTGCTATTTCAAGCTATAATTATGAAACCGTAGTTTTCTTTTAATGAACCTGATCATGATTTTCATGAAAATACAAGCTTAACAAGCCATAACAATGCAAAAATTTCCTAAGCTAGTGCACCACCCTCTGAGAATATTGCTCTATATCTGAATCAGACATGAGTCAACATCTAACAACTATTTTAGAAGGGGAGAAGGGGATAAGGTGGCATAATGCAAAACAAAGCTCTTTCTTTTCAGTAATTACAGAATTGAAAGCAATATTTTAGTTCATTGCCATTTCCTTTTCACTTTGTTTTGGTCCCAAATACTAGAGGATGCAGTGCACAAAGTATTTTGTTTATTTGTAATTTCTATCATCAAACTCTGATTAGCCAACACAGTTCCCATCATCAGTCAACAATGACCTTGAGGTTTTGTTGCCTCACCCATAGACCAAGGCAGGTGTAGACTAGAACGTTTGTTCTTACTTTTCAGAAGGTGATATTGAGTAATTACTGCAACTCTGCCCTGTAGAAGTCCACTGAACATCTAATCTACCGCCCATCACGCTTTGGCTTCTAGGTAGCTGGACTCAGGCTATATGTGTCTTTCATTCAACTCTGATACTGCAGTCTTTGTGTTTTCATAAATGTTTTTTGAAAATGCAGTTTGGACTAAGGTTTGATTCCAAACAGCTCCTCATAGGAAACAGGAACAGGAAATGAAAGAGTTGATTTGTATTCATAGTATTCAAAGAATTTTAAATCCTTTTCTTCCTTTCTTTCTAGTGATAGTGGGAAGGTAAGTGCTTCAAATGACATTCTCTCTCCGCTGAAAGTGATAAAAAGCATAAGTGTGCTTAGCTGTAACAGGAGGTATTGCAGTGTGAGCTGAATTTTGTTTTATTGTTCCCCACAGATTGGGGAATATCCCAATATTTCTCCAATATTAATAAACTTATATTTTTATGACATTATGATGTTCAAGATAAAATTATAAACAAAAAATATTTGGTTTACATCTATATATAATTTAAACATATATATACACTCAAAAATCATTTTGATACAGGTTGCTTGATACATGTACTCTACTTATTTTCTCAGATCTACCTGTGCTCAGTCTCCACAAGAGAGTTGCTAACTTGCAGAGTGGTTATATTAACATATGTTATATTCTTCTTCCTTTTAAAATATTATTTTCTCATATTAGTGATATTTAACATTATTGCTTGGCAGAAAAATTAGGGGGGGATGAGCACTGGGTAGGAGATTAATTCATATATAATTAATAGTCTTGAAACCTAAGAGAAGTAGAATCATAGAATGGTTAGAGTTCAAAGGAACCTTAAAGATCATCTAGTTCCAACCTCCTGCCATTGGCAAGAGCAGCTCCCACAGACCAGGTCTCAAACCAGGCCCATCCAACCTGGCTTTGTACACTTCCAGGGATGGGGCATCCACAGCTCCTCTGGGAAACCTGTTCCAGTGTCTGCCCACTCTCAGAGTAAAGAATTTCTTCCTAATACCTAATCTAAATCTACCCTCTTTCAGTTGAAAACTGTTATCCCTCACCCTATCAGTACACTCTCTGATAAAAAGCCCCTCCCTATCTTTCTTGTAGGCTTCTTTTAGGTACAGGAAGGTTGCTATAAAGTCTGCCTGGAGCCTTCTCTCCTCCAGGCTGAACAGCCCCAACTCTCTCAGCCTGTCCTCATTGGAGAGGTGCTCCATCCCGCTGACCATCCTCATGGCCCTCCTCTGTTGAGAAGGATGAACTGCATCAATGTAATACATGAACTCATTTAAGGGCAGACTAATAAGACTTTTTTTTAAACTTAAAAAGGTCAATCTCCAGTTGAAAGAGGCAAATTAAAGGAGAGGTGAAAATTCTCAGTTAGTTAGCTAAGGGGTAGAAACGAAAGTGTATGTTGTAAGAATCACAGATGAGAGTTGATCTGGCATACCATACATATTTCAGGAAATATGAATGTGAAATGGAACCAGAATAGGAAAGAGCCACTAAGATGGTCAGAGCAAAGAAGGATGTATTTATAGGAGACAACTAAGTGAGCTTGTTTTACTAAGCTTATCAACTCTAAGGACTAGAAGGTATATATAGCTATATATAATCTATAATATGGTATAATCTATATATAAATATGCAATATAAACATATAAATATGTATTTTGCATATGTAAATGTTCAAGATATGTTTAAAAGCTGCAAAAGATAAGGCCATGTTAAAGTATAGCATTTTCTATCAGAAAAGAAAACTAACATTAATATGCTTAGTCTCAAAATGATTAAAAGAGGAATGAGATTTTTGGAACAGCTTTCATAGAACATTGTGTAATAGAATGAGAGAAAGGGAGGAAACAACTGATTTTTAAGATGAAGCTTGGTGTGTTTATGATACAATCACATGGCACGGTTCTCTGACATTACAGACTGCTAGGCACAATGGCCTCTGCATTACTTGTAGCTGAGATGTCGACCTCCTAATGCTGCTAAGCAACATCTTCTGGCATGATTATGGTTCATGACCACTTTGAATTTGAATGGCCCATTTCCAGACAAAGCCTCAAGGTTCAGCAAACATATTTTGTATGAAGGTCGCCTACACATAACTTAGCAAAACCATCACAAGGAAGTAATAATGAAAGTCCATATTTTCATACAGTCAACAAAATCACTCATGGTCCAGAAGATCAAATTGAAATTTCTTTGTGAGGTAATTTCTCTCCCACCCCAGTTAATACACAACAACTAACCATATGTAACACCTTTGTTAGAATGAGCGGTAAAACAGCGCTAAATGTACTGTCAGTGATTAAACGGTTTATTAAAGAATTGTACTATGTAACATTATTATTAAAATTTATTTCTTGCAAGCCTATGGCTGATTTAGCGAAGAAGTAAGATTTATCTTTCTATAAATAACAGATAGTGAAAAAATATTTTTTATTTCCATGTGACACTGGCTTGCATCAGCTTCACCTTACTATGAAATCCAAGAGTGAGAAAAGGCAAAGTAGTTTTACTTTGAGGTAGGTTAGGGCTATATCTATAAAGTAGAATAGAAAGTTGTTAATATATAGTAAAAGCCTCTGTATATGCTAATTCTATAGCATAATTCTAATGTAATATTAATATGAAAAACAGACTTTTTTTAAATCCTAGGTACCTGTCATATACTTCCTTTACAGAGAAAGTATAGCAAAGGACCACGGCAGTCCCACACAATAAAGTTTGTTAATTGTTCTGGTCATCTCAAGAACAACTTGGCTCAAACAAGGTCATGTCCTTAGCTGAAGGTAACACCACTGTCTGGCATTAGAGAGAACTGAAAAAAATCCGCAGTCTCTGAAGTTTCTTCCCAAGAGTAAATGTTATTTTTAATTGGTGAAAAATAGAGCATACTAATTCTATCAAATCCGTGAATGAATTACATATGTGACTATGTTCACTTGATTAGATTAATGCTTATGAAGACAGTTTTAGGAAGGCAAATGTATAAATAAACATTTAAGGAAATTTTGTCAGTAGAGCACTATTTGCAGAGCAAACTTTGTAAGAACTATACTCTCCTTGGAAAATTTCTTGTGTCAGTTTTTTAAAAGTCATAAACACCTGAAAGGCTCCCAAAAATTTACTTTTTCTTAATAGAAAAACTTTAATAAATATTTTTTTTTTTTTTAATTTGAAATTGTTAAGGATTCAGAAATTATTTGTGTCCCTATTTGCAATACGGTAAATTCTGTTGACTCCTCTTCAGGACTCTTTGCAAGAGAAAGATAGATAAGCTTTCATTCATTTAAATAGGAAAGAAGCAATGGGCACAAGTTAAAAATATATCAAACAAACAAATATGAAATTCTGCATGAAAACAACAAAACAATGTTTTTACTGTCAGGTTGATCAACACTGGCACATGTTGCCCAGAGTGGTTGCAGAATCTCCCCCCTTGGAGATATTCAAAAGCCATTTGGACATGCTCATGGGCAGCCTGCTCTAGTTGGACCTGCTTGAGCAGAAGGGTTGGACAAGGCAACCTCAAGAGGTCCCTGCCAACCTTAACCATTCTGTGATTTTTGTGGTTCTTTTATAGTCCTGTATATTTTTGTCAGATATCTATACTGCCATTTGCTTGTCTAAATCTGTTGTTATTTAAAAAGACACATGATGACAAAGTTTCAACCTTTCCCTCCCTTTCAGCATATTTTCAGTAGCATTCAGCATTAGTCTTATTACTCACTTACTAATACCATGCAAAAGACCTAATGTGAGCAAAAGATGTGTCCTATTACCAGAGGTATTAAAAAAAAAAAAAAAAAGATTAAAAAAAAAGATATTAATATAATCAATTACAAGTACTTTTAGAAGTATAATACTAAAGTGTACAACAAACCATAATGTCAGCTTGATTCTTATTTGAACTAATTCTAGGTGCTATGGTCTAGGGTTTCTGAGCAACTCATTCTCTAAACTGCCTGTTTAAGTTAATGTGCAAATGGCTATTCATGCTTCAGTGATTCTGTATCAGCTTTTACCGAAGGTTGTTTTCAGAACTATTTTTATTATGTTTGCTGATTGATTAATATTTCACTTCTTAGCAGCAATTGAAAGAAAACTTGGGATGATGAAACAAATTAAACAGTAAGCCTTCACCATACTTGGATTGCTGCCCAAGACTTATATAAGTCAAACCAATGATCAGCATATGATACGGACTTTATCAGCACAGATTTTAAGTGTGTTGTGGAAAGGAATTTATTTTCAATGAATGCCAAAATTTTTATTTATAAGCACAAACCCCAACAGTAATTTAATAATATTTTCAAAAAGTAACATCTATAACATAAAACATAAAATCAGAACAAATCCTCTATTTATGACAGTGTAAAGGCTTGTTGCCTGTAACAAACCAAGAATTTTATAAGAGTATGTCTGAGTACTCCATGCTGCACTGACTGACCTTCACAATAGTGGACCCCTGATTTTCCAAGTGTTGGGCCTCTGGATCCAAATTTAAAGGCTCTAGTGAACAATAGGTATACCATATCAAACACCAACAGGCAATTCTGCTTCCATTCACAAGGTGTTGCGTGGCTCACTTAATTATAATATGTCATTATAATATGCCATTTAAAATGCAGAGCAGAACATAGCTCTAATTTGAACAAGACAAGGAGAGAAGGGTACGTGGGTATTGTGCATTGTGTGGTTAGGAGCATTTAGCCACTCTGGACAGTTGCCCTGAAGGGAAAGAAGGAAATCTACTGTCTGCTTAAATGTTTTCTCCCCTGTAAATCACTTCTTACAAAAATGCTCAACTGAAAAAAATAGTAGCAAAATAGATAGTAAAAGATAGATATGCTATAAAACATCACACACACATATATACGTGGTTAAGAACACGAGGTATATTGACATATATTATGTGCATACACAATATATACATGTATAATTTTAGAAGCACATATACAAAAGACCACAAATGAAGAAAAATATATTATTTTGAATTATGATTTCTCTTATACGTGTATTAACAACAGACTCTTTGGTGGAAGAAAATATATATTTTACCCAAATGTTCCTTCAGTGAAAACGGTGAAATCTCCATAGAACTGTCTCAAATTCTTCATCAGACTTCTGATAATCATACGTCATCTTATTTAGCACACTGATATTTGTACTGACTGATATTCTGAACTTTATTGGTGACTGAGATGGTGCACTATACTATTCTGTGTGAAGATGTGTATATCAAAGCAATAATTATTATGCAAATCATTCTGGAATTATCCTTTGGCTGAGAAACTACATTAATATCGTAAATGTTTTACAGAGATATTTTACTCTTCTGTCTCAGAGGAAGAAGAGAAGAATTAGTATCCAAACAAATGGTGGAATTGGTCTTCTGCTCTATGGATGATGTCATTCAACTGTTTTTTTACTAAGTCAAATTAAAGTATAATGTCTCAACAAAGTTTAAATGCTCATAACTGAAACTGCCATCCTGAAAATCGCTGTTCTTCTGGCACTGAGTCCTGGAGGAACTTAAGCTGTGTAGAAGATGTAGATTTCTATCTGCAAATACCTCAGGCTCCTGAAGTTCTGCTTCTGTACATGCCCAGAAATGCCTTGGTTTTGTAGGCTTCAACAGACTGTGCAAATTTCACATCAAAGCCTGACTGGTATCCTAATATGAACTGCTCCGTACCTTCTGAGCTCAGCTCCTGCTGAAACCTGGCCACTGTAAGGAAACACGAAAGAAACATTAAGCCAGGAGCAAAGAAAGATAGAGAGTGGGGAATGATTTTGCCTCATATTAGTTGAGAAACTAATAACTTGCAATTCTTGTAGAAACCTATTTTCAGAGATATTTCAGTGTAAGGGAAGTCAAACCAGGAACCAGAAACTGATCTCTGATTGTCTCAAGAGCTGCAGTCACTGTGCTACAGAATCCCACAATTTGACTGAATGGTTTCTGGGACAAGGCTGAAGGCATATTTTTATTTCCTATCTGGCTCAGTTAGCTAGCTAGCTTAGCTGAAGACTTTGCACACCATTTCTAGGTGCTTAACTTTCCCTGAGCCCAGTATAGAGTCTTGCTGTAAGGCTCTGGGCTCATCTTTGGGGACAGGCATCAGGAAATGGGCATTTTGGTACTCCAGGGATAAATTGTTACAGGGATTGAGACCTTTTGGTTCCAATTGAAAAGGAAAAGCACAACTTACATATTCAGTGTACTTCATTTAATAGACAGAATATGAGACACATATGAAATGCCTGAATATTATGCAAGTGATCTGTGGCACTTCTTGACCTGTTATCCAACTGTCCTTTTCGTGTTCATGTTAGGAGGAGAATTAGACAGAATAAACAATCTGTGACCATTCCTCTGATCATTTACTATCATTAAATTTACAAGAAATGTATCATTTGAATATATTTAAAACACTATTATATGTTTACTTAATGACAGAGACTGACTTCGTAAAATCTTGATACGCTTTCTTGTTAATTTTTGTTGTCGTTTCCCCACATTCCCCCTGAAAGTAGGCAAGATATCATACTAAGATACCGCATTTATAGTGTTTGGAAAAAGGCTTTAAAAATTAAATAACAACTAAAGAAACAATGTTAGGTTCTTTTACTTTACAATACATTGCAAATAAATTACGTGTCTTTACATTTGATATGTTGAATTAAACTGGTGTTGACTGCATGCTCTGCAGATGTGTACTATGTGAGCTGTAACAATTTGGATTCCCTTTCCTGTCACCTTTTTCATTTTATTACAGTAAGATTGATTGTGATGGCCACTCCTGCATACATTATTCAAAAGACAGGAACTATGGATTTATACAATACTATGAAAAGTAATTTGATTTGATCTCAATTTCTTCCCTAATCATTCCTAACTTCCTGCTTTTCATTAGATTTTCTACTGAACATCAAGTATTTCAGGCAGCTATCTGCAATAGCCTATTTCCAATATCGTCCTGATAAAGGCAAATCAAATCCTAGTGTATCCAAGAGCTTCTACTACTTTCCCTGAAAGACTCTAATCTAATATCTAAAATACAAGCAGAGATATTTTTGACTTTTTATAACAATCTTTCTCCTAAAAGTTGAGTCCATGATTTTATGACTCAGAAAACTGAACTACACAATTATACATATAGTTAAAAGTCGTTAATGCATTTTAACAGTAGAAAAACTGTAAATAGTTTAACTTATTATGGACTTTGTCCATTCTGACTAATCCATTTTTTGCTATAGTTATTGGCATATTCTTGGGCAGCACTGCTCCAGACAGCTTGAAAATAATAATAAATAATAATAATCTTTGCAAAAATAAGTCTGCTGCTGAAACGTTGAGTTGTGTTGTTTTTATTGTAAAGACTTCAATTAATGTTTCTAATGATCCCCATTTGAGGGTGAAAAACAACATCTCTGGGTTCTTGAGCTGAAATATATGTTTTAAATGGGCACAATTAAAATGAAGCACAATATTTCCAGAGATGGAATAACTCTACAGGTAGTAGAGTAAATTCATTATAATGATTGGCATCAGCAAGTTATGTCTCTGGTGAGTATCTACCCCAGAGAAAGTGTTCAGCATAACTGAATGAAAATATGGGATAAATAAGTTTGGAGAAAGCCATTTCATTAAAAATACCTATTTAATAAAGGCAAGCTGTAAAATCAACCCTGTTAAAGAGAATAAAGAATTTCCCTAATAAAAGTTATTTGAATCTTTCTAGCACCCCTGATTGAAAGGATACTTTTTAAACGTATTAAGTAAACTAAGTCAGAAAAAATAAATAGGCCTGTTAGACTAGATCTCTGCCTGATGGAAGGCTACATAAACAGATTTTGAATAAGCATGGAAGAGGATCTCAGCTGATATAACCCAGCATGGTTTTACTGATTCAGCAGAGCTACTCCAATTAACTGCTGCTGAAGTTCTGGCAGAGGGAGTTTATTTTACAGAATATGGTCTCAATTTTGCATTTTAGAATCAAACATGCTCTCTTGCTAGATATGTTTCAAACAAGACTTGAGTAAGGATCTTTCTAGGGTGGTTTATTCTGTTAGTACTAAGAATGCTGAATGACCCCGGTTCTAGGATAAGTAATAACCCATGATTTCATAAACTCATAGATTAAGAGGGATACGAAGGGCCATTATGAATCATGCCGCTTGACCTCTTGTTTAGCACATGGCAGAGAATTATGTCAATTGAAATACAGCAATGAACAACCTCCTTTGCTCTCTATTTAAATGTTTGTGATGCTTGTGTTGCTGAAGAGTGCAGATGCAGATCCGTAAGAGCAGATAGACTGAGGACACAAAACACAGTTACTCAGGATCTTCTCCCTCTTCCACTGTAGCGCAACAGAATTGCAAAGGATTTGCTGCAAGCCTGCCTCTCTTGGGCAAAAGAAAAGGCATAATTTCTTTTGTTTACCTCCCCAGGGTCTTTATTAACACATGTAGTTGGAAGACTATGTTATTAGCTGATTAGTAATGCAGAAATAGTTTCAAACATGAACTCGAATTTCACATATGCCAATGATGAGCTTTCATTATTCTCTCCTTATGGTCTTGTTTTGTCTTTTTAGACAGTTACTTGACAACAGTAATGCTTTCCTTCTGAGAAATTCTGAGAAATTATTTTGAAGAACTTTCCCATAAGAAGATACCATACAGGGAATCGGCACAACAGAGCGTTACCGAAATAGAAATCATCCCACTGACTCTGGAAGCTGCACATGGGTTGTACATATACTGTTGCCTTCATGATGACAACCTGACCAGGCAGCCAGCATAACTAAATTCTCTAATGATTGAATTAATCTTCATATTACTCGTATTGCTGCCAAGGTAAAAGTGGTGACCAATGCAAAGGGAATACAGACAGCATTGCCCAACACAAAGCTGGCTGCCAGCATCTGTTTCAGCCCTGGAGGACATATGTAGCTTGAGTAATTTAGAGCAGCTTTTTATTTTTTTTAAACAGGCCTGAACAACTCAGAGTTTTGAGAGCAAAGATGACCCTTCCTCATTCTCTGTACCTGTGACTATGTCTAGATATTCCTTAGCCATAACCAAGGACTCAACTATTTATTTATAAATAATTTCTGCCTGACAGAGCAAACAGTCCTGGAGTCAGACCATACAAGAAACCAGTCCTGCTTCTGAAGCATTTGCCTTCAGAAGCAGGGAAAAAAATAATATATTGAAAAATATATGCTCAGACATACAATATAAAATTATTAAAATCCAGACCGAGGAACCTCCAGTGTTCTCTATCTTTAACAAACCCTATATTCTAGAGTTTGTTAACTTGTATCAGGCTGGTTTTTCTTTTCTGGATTTAATAAAATAGTTCCTAATTGATCTCTGTGGTACAGGCTTTCACCAGAGGTTCTCTGTACACCCTCATTACTAGAGCAACATTTAGTTATGCTGAGTAATTTTGCGTTATTCTATTTATTATCTGTCATCATTCTATGAATTAATAACTTTGAAGTTTTCAATTATTTGCAAAGATTTCTGTCTGTACATTCATTCAGATTCAGTCTATTAATTCTTTATAAAAATGAGGCATTTATCTGTCCTTAAAACATATAGTAGTATATAAAAAAGTCTTTTGAGACAAGTGCAAACATATACTAAGTAAATGAGCTTTCCCCTTAAATGGTGGGCAGCTCTACTAAAATTACTGTAGTATTTCTTCATTCTTCTGTTGCAGTCAAACAGCCCTCACTTTAGTGGGGGTTCAGTTGGAGGCTAGACCAGTGGTGAATGTAGGACTGTCCATACTGAGGAGTCAATGGATATCTGGTCTTATATCTTTTGCAAGTATGTGGACTTACACACATAGAAGTATACATACCTGCTCCTAATACATATATAGTCTTCTGCATTAATTGCAAATGAGGACTAAAATGCCTCAGATAATCTTCTTGACTAAAGAAGAAGGGAATTATTTTTTTTATTATTTTTTAAATTCTGCATTAGAAGAAAAATACAGCAACAACAACAAAACCTTAGAGTCTGAGCACAAAGAATGTTTTAAAAAGAACCTCTCCTGAAAAGATATTTCTTTCATTCATAAAAATAAAATATAATAAAAGAAAAGAAAAGAAAAAAACCTAAGGATAATTATAAAAGTAACTGACGTCCGCTGAAGTCATGCCAGGTTTTGTATAATAGATTTGATGTCCACCAGCATGGCTGGCTCCATTAATCCTAAAAGATTTATCTGATGTGAAGTAACTATGAAACCTACAGTGTCATTCCCAAGTGAAAATATTATCCTTAATTTTTTTCATGTTTTAGGTTTATTATTTGCAGTACCTTCACTTCTGTGGGTTAATATAAGTGGATTTGGGAGGTTGTAAAAATATTTTGAGTTCTGTGGTTTTAGAAATATATTAGATTTCCTTTTTTTTTTTTAATAGACTTTTACACATTCATGATTAATATATAGCAAGCTTTTAGAAATTTTTTGTGTGGTATACAAAACTGCACTTATGCATGCTTCAGTGACCAGTCTGTGTGAGCAGGAGATATGATGGGATGTGTTTCTTAGACACATAAGTTAAATGCATTAACTGTTCCATCTGTCTCTTACCATTTTAAATTTGCCTTTCTGTGCTCTGTTCATCACTTAGCATATGACTATTTGATCACAGATTAGTGAGGTCTCTAGGCAACAGCTCATTAATTCAAAATTTTGAAAAACAAATTGTAAGTTTGGATTTCTCGGTTTTCAGGTGTTCCAAGTCCAGTGAGAGGTGCAGATTGTCAGAATGCATATTACAGGAAATGACCCTTCCTGAAACTCCCAAGAGAACCACTACTGTCCAGAAATATTGGATAAGTTGCATTTCTTCATCATTTGTAAAACATAAACTTCAAAGACAGAAAAGCAACTGTTAATTAATTAAAATAATAGCCAAGAGTCATATAAACTCATTGTTATGAAACATATTATCATACAAACCAACTTCATCAAGAGAATCCAATCATTTTGCCTACTACACTCTTCCCTTTTTTTAGCCTCTGTTTTCACAGTTTCATGTATCTGAATCATTTAACACAAATAAAATGTGTCTTTCTTAATGGGACTATCCAAATTCACAATTCTACATCTGCTTTTGAGAGTAATAATAAGCCAGATGTTAGCCCTTCCTTCATCGAAATTGTTCTGTATACATTGTGGGCACACACCTAAAGGTAGTTAAACCCTGTTTTCACTGTCTCTATTATTACCTTTCTTGCACATAAAATTCTTAATGCTATCTGCCTCATAGCCATTCATGTATGTTTTTTGGAGATACCTGATAAATGCTATCAAATTCCACATGAAGATGGTAGGAATTTTCTTTCTACAGAACTCATTCTTAAGTTTGTCAAAAGCTAGCCTGTTTTCCTTACTACTAGCTGTTACTCTGCTCACTTTTATTAAAGCTGTGGCTTGTGGAATTATTTTTCATGAGAAAGGTAATAAAAAACATCAAGCAAAATTACCAGTTTTAAAAGTAACTTTCCTCTATTTTCTTTATTTTACAAATCAAACGTTCAGTACAACTATTGACTCCTTGAATGCTGATGTGGAAAGTAACTTGCAGTATTACATTCCTCTAAGATGGTACTGCACTAATTCATCACAGCCTCATTTTATGTATAACACCTAGGGACAGCATGGAATATTCTGACTCAGAAAAGAAATCTCTTTTGAGCCCCAGAGCTTCTGCTCCTCAGAAGAAGAGCATAAAATCATGGAAAGAATGCTGGAAGGGACTTCAAGAGATACTTAGTCATTCCTCTTTTAGTCTCTGAACTAATTATGTCTAGGGCTAGCTTGAAAGATGTTTGTCTAAGATTAAAATTTCCAATGTGCAATACAAATCTCTCCTGCTGCAATTTAAGCTCTTTAATTTTTTCTATTGACCATGAACATAAGAAAGGGATTATTAACTTCCTCTTTGAAGCATTTTTTATGTACTTGAATTCCATTAGCATGTTTCTCTTCTTTGTTTGTAGACTCTGAAAAACCCTATTAATCCAGTCATTTCTAATATTTCATAGTTTTAAAACCTTCAGTCGTTCTTGTGGATAATTTTTGTCCTGCTTTTTCCAATTAGTTTACATTGTGCTTGAAGTGCAAATATTGCAGCTCAGAGATTACAAGTGACATATTACATATGACAAGGAAAATATACTATTAGAATGCCTTAAGTATAATTCTTTTTTTTTTTACAACAGCATGAAATTTGTCATTCATAAGAAGCATGTAAATTTAAACCACAAACCTGTTTTTTGATGGGCTAGTACCATCAAAATCTCATTAATTAAAATATTAGCCAATATATCTCCAGGACTGATGTCTGCTGAAGGCTGATTTGCTTCAGGTATTATTCTATCTTGAACCACTGATAATAGTTCTGGTTGTGATCATCCAGCTAATTATGAACTCACCTCTAAGCAGCTTCATTTAGACTTCATTAAAAGTCTTGCCAGGTGTAATTTTTTTTTTTTTTTCCAATCTGTCAATAACTTGGTAAGAACTTAGACATATTTCTGCTACTGTTTGTCCACTACCTACTGAAGATGTCATGCAACAGTTGCTCAGCAACATGTTGGGCCAAAACAGTGCTGGCTCGTATTAAGCTGACATTTGTCTAGGAGCTTACAAATAGTTTCATTATTTTCCAGCATTTTTCCATGCTCAGCTTACAGCTTTCTGCTCCTCCTTTTCCCTCCTTTTTAAAGAGAGGGAATGTATTTCACTTTTCCAGCATTCAAAAAATGTTGCCCTTCACTTTGTTCCTCAAAATTAATCACTATTATCTCTGAGATTGTTTCAGACTGATTTCTGTGATCTCAAGATGAATTTAACTAGGTTCTGGTCTATATAGCCCTTTCTTTGCCTGTTTTGGGTGGAAATTTTATCCTTTTGATTTGTCTTCTATAATCAAACCAGTTTTAGTGAAGTCTGATTCAAAGGAGATACAAAGCTCTTTGACCTCCTCAGCATTATCTACTCACCATTATGTCCTTCCTGATTTTTTCCTTCTGTTTGTATTATTCTTTTATGTTTGTCCTCACTGTTTGAGATTGCATTCAATGAAAAGCCTGTGACTCAGCTTTTCATTAGTAAATTGATCTCCTATTAAACTCCAATCTTTTCCTCGTGTTTACATATCGGTTGTCAAGTAGAAACTTCTACAAAGATTTTATGAAGCTTTATTGGACATTATTCAGTTCTGTTTTGAGTTAAATACTAAAAATTCAGAGCTAAATGCTTGAGTTGAATGCTAAAAAATCTTTAGAAATTTTCTGTTCTTAGCTGAAAACCAAAGATAGTTAATAGATTTCTGATTGAAACCTAAATGCAGATTCATCCCAAGTAACAGATCTCTTGATGAGCTTTCTTGAATTTTATCTTTTTTTAAAAAAAAGAAAAAGTGCTTAGCAAATTGAAACAATGCAAATCAACATTCACGGCATATCTTAATTTTTATATAGTTTTTATTTATTTTATCATATGTGATTTAGATGCTTCACAAAGCTCTATATGTTCTAATTAATTTCACAGAACAAAAATCACAAAAATCACAAAAATTTGTGTGTTTAATATGTTGTCTGAAGCTCAAGAGTGCCTTGATAATCTTCAGAAGCAGGCATTACAATTTAAGTGTGTGATTTTGAGGGTACTTTATAACTGAAAAAGTCAGAGAAACATGCATTATTGTATTCAGTATGCTATGTACATCCACTTTTCTTCACTTTCAGCTTATGAATTTTCATGAGTATTTCAACTTCTCATTCTGTCTCAGTAATTTCAAGTATTGCAGTCTATTAACTGTATGATAAAGCTGATATTACCTTTTAGTTTCTAATCTTAACAGCAATGAAGTAATCAAGAAAAGTACTGAAGACTGTATTATCAGGGGAATAGCTCTGTAAAACAAACAACAGGACTATCACAGTTCTAAAATGCTGATAATGTCCCATCAGGAACAGTATGCACAATGCTGATAACTATCCCACAGGAAGGAAGTTACCTCAGAGAAGCCGAGGGATAAGGAAACAGAGTACTATATCCCAGAAGCCTGATTTGACTTTCCTAGAGTTGGGGCTGAATTTTCAGAACTAGAATTGTTCTTCAGAATTATATAAATGAAAAGAAATATGTGAATGACTTGTACTTTTTTGCTTATTCATTCATTCAAGTAAGAACAAAAGTACATGCCATATTAGTAAAGTGCAACATGGAACGAGGTCCCCAATGATCCTATTAACAAAATTCAGAACTTGCCATATGAGCCAGGAAGAAAAACAGAAGCTAGAGAACTGTCTGAAAAGATGACTAACAAACTTAAAGAGCATGCTGCAGCTTCACAGGGATAATTATCCTAAAGTATATATGCTAATTTAAAATAGTTTTTGGTTCACAAATAAGGTTTAATGCATTAAAAACTCTTCTTGTGAGGTTTCAATTTGATATTGCCAGCCACAGGCACTCAAAAGTTATTTTAGTACCACACCTTGTGCCCACCCCACCCAAACGATGAGATTTGGAAGAGAGCAGATGTAGGGGTTAGTGAATTTGTTTGGATTTTGTACTGGGAATGTTTATCCTCCAACTAATATTCAGTCTGGAAGGCTAGAAACGTTTTTGGTTTTAAATGAAGGCTTATGTTTCTTAGGTAATAATCTGTTTTCAGCAGCTCAAGTTTCAAGCAACAAAGCACATAAAGACAACAAATCCAACAGAGAAAACCCCACCTATCATATGACTGATAAGAAAAAACGCTTATATCAAAAAATTTGCTAACACTACTAAATGCTTTCTATGTAGGTAACAAATAGTGAAAACATAAGGATCCTGCAGATTTCACTAAACCTATGCAACAAAGGTAGTGCTTGCCCTTTTCTTTAAAATCATGAGGCATGGCACAATAAACAAGCCACAGAGGTCTTTGAAAATCCAGATAGAAAACAAGTGTCTGTGTAGGGATTTATGTATCAGTTTTACCTCCTTGAAATGGGCATTGTGTTTTCTATGTAGTTCTGACAATCCATGAGGACTCCACTACACGCTGAAAAGCAAAGAAAAGAGGAATGCATATTATTTAAGACAAGCCTGTTCTTCCTGTTGATTTTTGAGAATCTCATTCTGAAGCTCTTAGCTCTGGTGCAAGTTATGTATAAACTGGCTACCCACCCACAACTTATGACTTTTATTAAGTGTACTGGTTTGGGCTGGGATAGAGTTAATTTTCTTCATAGTAACTTGTATAGACCTTGTTTTGGATCTGTGACCAAAACAGTGCTGATAACGGGCCGATGTACTAGATATTGCTGAGCAGTTCTCACACAGAGTCAAGGCCTTTTCTGCTCCTCACACCACCCCACCAGTGAGTAGGCTGGGGGTGGGCAAGAAGTTAGGAGGGGACACAGCTGGGATAGATGACTAAAGGGCTATTCCATATCATATGATGTTGTGCTCAACAATAAAAGCTAGGGGAAATATGGAGAGGAGAGGGAAGCTATGGTGTTTGTCTTCCCATATAACCATTGCATGTGGTGGAGCCATGCTTTCCTGGAAATGGCCGAACACCTGCCTGCTGATGGGAAGCAGTGAATGAATTAATTTGTTTTGTTTCCACACACAGGTTTTGCTGTCCCTATTAAACTCTCTTTATCAACCCAGAAGGTTTCACACTTTTAAACTTCCCATTCTCTCCTCCATCCCACTTGGGGAGGGGTGGGGGGGGAGGTGAACAAGCAGCTGCGTGGTGCTTGATTGCCTGCTGGGACTTAATAATTAACCAGCATAGGGGCATCCAACTTCCTACGCACAAGTACTCAGCACCACTTTTTGCCTCAATCTTCACTGGCAACCGCTTTCCTCCTAGCTCTCATGTTGATGGCACACAAGTTGGAGACTAAGGTGACAAAGTCCCTCCCACTGTAAGTGAAGAGAAGGTATGTGATCAACTCAGGAGCCTGAAGATATACAAGTCCATGGGACCTGATGAGATACATCCCAGAGTCCCGAAGGAACTGGCTGACTTAGTTGCCAAACCACTTTCCATGCTATTTGAAAAATCATGGCAGTCAGGTGAAGTCCCCATGGACTGGAAGAAGGGAAACATCACACCCATTTTTAAAAAGGGTAGAAAGGAGGACCCTGGGAACTACCGACCTGTCAGCCTCACCTCTGTGCCTGGGAAGATCATGGAACAGATCCTTCTAGATGCCATGCTTGGGCCCATGAAGGACAGGGAGGTGATTCAGGACAGTCAACATGGCTTTACTAGGGGCAGGTCCTGCCTGACTAACCTAGTGGCCTTCTATGATAGAGTGACTAGGTCAGTAGATAAGGGACGACCTATGGATGTGATCTATCTGGACTTCTGTAAGGCCTTTGACATGGTCCCCCACAACATCCTGCTCACCAAATGGGAGGGGTATGGATTTGATGGGTGGACTGTTCAGTGGATAAGGAATATCTCCCTGGAGATATTCAATGTGAGGCTCGATGAGGCCCTGGGCAACCTGGTCTAGTTGGGGGTGTCCCTGCTGACTGTAGGGAGGTCAGACTAGATGACCTTTGGAGGTCCCTTCTGGCCTGCTCGATTTTATGATTCTATGATTCTATGATTTTATAGGCTGCAGGATATCTGAGAAGTCCAGAGGGGGACAGATATGACCTGTGGCACATCATACATGAACCGACTGGCAGCTGGAAGCAGGGAGAACAACCAAGCCTAGGGTATCTAAAATGTCACTAGAAATCTATACTTATGCAGATGAATCACTTCCTATGAATTTTGAATCCTGTACATTTAAGTAAATAAATATTTTTATTAGGATAAAAGCCTAAGAATGTAATGTAGAGGTAGCTGAAAAAGCAATATCATCACCTACACCATCCATATTGCACGTATTTAAATACCAACATTAGTAAGCAATATAATCAATAACATTAGTATTTTTGTATTTTAGTACACCTGCTTGCTATTAGCAGATTCTACTTCTAAAGCAACGGTGATTCATAAGCAGAAAAATCCTTTAAACAGAAGATTGTATAAGGTTTATTTGACTTTTGCTCCATTTCATAATGCTGAGATGGTAATGCTAATAGGATTAAGGTAGACAATGCCCAGAGTGACCTGGTCTAATTGCAGTTGGACTATATGACATCCAGAGGTTCCTTCCAACCTCAACAGTTCCATGATTCTAGAATTACAGGTTCATTCAGAACACTGAATTCTGTTGTCCTACTGGTTATTAGGCTTGTGCTAAACATAAAAGCAAAATAAGAGTGAAGTCAACTATTCTGGCCACTAAAACATAGGTATGTGCTTGAGTACAGGTACAACCAGGTCCGCATTTTACCTGTTTTTACTAATATGTTAAAAGGTCTTTCTTCCTTGCTGCTTTAATTTGGCACACTAATTTGATTCAGGGCACTGTTTTACCCTACTGCCCTGATCTCTGGCTCTGAGCTTTTGACGTCACTGCAGCAGAAACAGCGTAACATAGACACCCTTGTCTTGCCAAACGAAGAAGCAGAAGGACAAAAGGTCACAGTGCCCACCTGATGTGTCATGAGAGCCACCAGAGGCCTGTAGGTTGAAGCTCCACAAGAGACACAACTGTCCCTTTTCTGTTGGCTTGCACAGCCCCATGCTTTCTTAAACATGGATAATACAAACAACAACTGTGGAGGTGGAACTGAATCAACTCACTTTTGCTTTAGCCCTCACCTATTTTTTAGTGCAAACTTGTAAATGAAAAGAACCCTTTGAGTGAGCCGCGGCATGCATTAGTTTTAATTTGCTTTACCTGTAGGGGCATATATGTTAACATCTAATAGATAACTTGATGATTCACCCTTGCTGCTGAGGGCAAAATGATCTTTCACTCAACTGAAGCACAAACAGTTTGTTCTATAACTCCTTTTCTGCACTAAGAGAGCTGTGTTCTTACAGAAATTCTGACATTGGGAGAAATGCTCATTCCTGAGTTCTAAAAAAGCCTCAGAAATGTAGAATCATCTACCACAGCTGATGCATTAAAGATGAGTGAGGGCAAAATAATATCTGTTGTGTTATCTCTTGCAATTTGCATAATGAGAAATATTCTGCAATAACTATCAGCAGAAGCAACTCACAGAATTAACAAATAACAACTTTCTCTTCTGATGAAAGGTCAAACTGGTCCATTCTTGAGTCCAGGCCCCTCATGGTTAGGCGAGAAGCAAGATGTATCAAGATAGAAGCAGCCTTATCAGCTGAATGTTTTGGAAACGACAGCTGATTGAACTACTTTTGCAGTAAAGCATTTCTTTAACTTCAGTTTATATTGATTCCAACACTCTGAATATTACACAAGATGAACAGTCGATATTTTCTGTCCATAAATTACAAGCATACAAGGAGGAAACTGAAGATGCCTGCTATTTGGTTTTTTTGGGGGGGGAAGTTTTGTGTGGTGTTTTTTTGTTTTGTTTTTCTTGTTCTTCAAAACACGTGCTGCTCTTTTAATTTTTCTTCAGCATTATTCAGGGAGTGAAATTTTGGATGTTCAGTCATAGCATGTTTGTATCCATATTCTAATCCAATTTTTCTCAGCTTTTATATTACCCAAGGTTATGCACATTTGTGCATAAGTCTGAAATACTTCTGAAGGTATTGAATTATATCAAAAGAGAGAAGCTAGTGGGGAGTAATAACACCCTCATGTCACTCTGGATGGCTATTTAAAAGGAATCTAAATACAGTGGAGAGAAGTTAAGTTTATGCAAAATTAAAAATTTATGCTGAAATTTATAGTTAAGCATAACAGCATGTATCGTATTGACACATTCTCGTAACTAATTCATTAGTTTTGCGACTAATTCCAGTAAAGTAGAACTGTCTTAGTCCTTCTGAATTGCCACAAAAGACAATTTTGCAAAATATCTGATCTACCCTGTCTCTTTCCAAACAAAACCTGTGTATATCACTCATGAAATATGTTTAGCTTACTTGCATTCAAACAATATTCTTCCAATATAAACTTGAACAGCAAATTTCTCTCTTCAAATATGTAGTACTCTCATTGTCCAAAGTCTATTTTAGTTATACCAGGATAATGTTATCATGTCAACAACATGGAACTGTATAATTGATTAAATGTGTTTCCATGCAACAAAGTTTGACTTTTTCTAAATTAATATAAAGTTTGGCTTAGGTAATATAAAATTTGGAATTCCACCAAAGAATTCCACCCAAACTCAAATCATATGTACAATAGCAAAGAGTGCAAGAGAAACTAATCACTCTGCATAATGTAATATCAGGGCTTGTTATCGTAAACAGCTATTTAAAAGAAAAAAATAAGGGACAATAGGTCCAATAAACTGCATTCCATGTTTCTTGACAAATGACAGTTGTAAATTGGTTTTGTTTTTATTTCTAACCTCAACATAACGAAACAGACCCAAGTATATTCTGAATTGAGCAAAGTTTCAGTAACTGTCCATGTGTTTCTATTTCAACAATATTTCTGGCATACTTTCTTATGACTAGATCTCTTACAATGGATAGGAGGCAATGTAGACAAAGTGATTCACACACACATTAAATTCGCAACAGCTAAAATAACTCTTCACCCTCTTGGGTCAGAGATGCCAAGAGGCCACTTTTGTTCTCTCTGACTTCACTGTACTACTTAAACATCACAAAGATACAGTAACCAACATTCACATCCATTTTCATCAAATGTGCTTACATGAATATAAGGGAAGACTAAGATTTCATATTTCTTGTTCCACCGCAAAGGAAAATATAGCTACTTTAGTTAATTTTGTTCCTATGAACAGTTTGTTTATACTTTATTACTGGCAAAATTCTATAGATAGAATAAATTTTCCTTAAAATTATCAGGTAGTAAGGATACTTGGGTTTCTGAAAATATACAGAGGTGTGTATGCTCATGTATATGTGTGAAGCTGGAGGCAGGTATTTTGCTATTGAGTTATGTAATATATTTAGGAAGAGAATTTCAGAGCTCTTCTCTAGGGCACTACTGTGAAGTTCTGAAAACTGGCATTTTTAGCACAAACATAAAAAAAGTTTATTCTTCCAGTCTTCCTTTTAAACAAATCTTGGAAGGGTTTCCTAAAGTCCTCTTTTATAAGCACTGTCAGAATAACTGAGAATAATGGTATGAAACTAAGAAAAAGTAAATTTAGGCTGAGCATCAGAACAAATGAAAGGTGAAGAAATAAGCAGAACTCCCAGTTGGAGAGGATAAAGCATTTTCACTTGAGCGATTTAGAACTTGGAAATTCACTTCAGAGAAAAATCCAGCACTTGGCAAAGAACAACTCAGATGAGTATTGGTTTCTTAAGCTCCTTTCTAAACTGATTGTGTGATTCGTATGATAGGCTATCATTCTATCTATTTACTTCTTATTGCTCCTTTATGATAATGTAGTTGGTATCATATAATGTTACAGATTCATCTCTGCAGCATTTTTACAGAGCTGCTCAGGTAGACAGTTTTTAATAGGGCCATAATTCCAGCTGAAGAGAAACCTGATGTGACCATTGCTCAAAGGGTAAAAGGAATCTGTGAATTATTTATACAGTTTTCAGTAATCTCTTATATTTATTGTGAACATGTTACTGAGAACAGTTGTATTAAAATATATCACTGTAGTAATTAAGAATATGGTTAAAGTTACAGTTGTATTATGCATTTCTCTACTTTTCATTTTAATATGATGATACTACATCTGGTTTATTTTTATTAACATAATCTGTAATAACACTTAGCATCGCACATATCTATATGCATATCAAGAGAGTGTTCAGAAATTTTTATATTGTACGCACATTCCCAATTCACACTGAGGATCAAATACTTTGTAATTGTTCAGGGCCTCTAAGATTCTGCTTTGGCTATATATTTGGGAGGATAACACAGATACACTTGCATACTTTGAAGATTTTGTAAACAATCTTTTATCTGTCAAAAGACAGTACACAGATCAAAAGATGAACTGAAAGTTCATGGTGAGGTAAATTGTTTTCCAGACTTTTTGAGATGTGACTACAAAAAGGTGGTGTTCGGCAGACAGGGCTCTGACAAAGTTTTGTGTATTGCAGGTTCATTTTTTATTTCAGGAATTCCACTTCCACCAGTGGAGTCTCGATGCTGACCAGAACCATTTCAAATTCCTAAATACGATCTCCCTTTTGCTCTCACTCCTTGCATACTAGTAGTTGACTCTCTAGCCAACTGAAACTGCCAGGAAAATCTATGCAACTGAGAAATGAGCCATGGTATGATACAGCTGCCTTTCCAAATTCAAACCAAGCTGAACACACAAATCAAAAATGAAGACTTTCAAACAGAAGATGGAAAGCGTGTGACATGGCTTGTAGATTTGTTGTAATATTCAAGTATTAATTCCTGATTTTGAGAAGCTATGTCAGATTGATAACCACAGACTACTGTCTAATGCTAATTTTTCTCATAGTTTTTCATCATTTTGCCCTTGGATAAGTCACTTAGTGTTCCACAGCTTTCAAAAAGCTATTATCCAATAGCAGAGAAGCAGAATATCTTTAGAACATGAACAAAAGTTCAGGCATCTGATGATTTTTCCGAATTTATAGATTTGGCTTGGTATTTCTAGAACTTTGAAAGAAAAAAAAAAAAGACAGAAACAAAGAAGTGATTTTCAAAAGTCATTCTCTTCACGGAGCAAGAACAAGGATGAAAGAAACATGATTGTGACTTTGAAAGCTTTTGGACCCACTGACAATCAGGAATACCAAATTATCTCAGTTAAAATAGATTTGGTAAGTCATTTCTTCAAGTACCAGTAACAGATGCTTAAGTGCCTGTTGGGAAAGAAATAAATTACATTCTCATTTACATACTTCTGTGAAATTTAAAATTTGGAATCAATAGATTTTTCTTGTGATTTCTGGATGTTCTCTGTTTTTCCACACCCTTTCATGCTATGGGTTGATAACAGTACTTAACACTGATGAAGAAATAGTTGTTTAAAAGGCTGTCTTGTTCACCTTAATTTTAAAGCCCTTGACTCATCTTTCTCAGAACATCTCATGAATTAGAGGATTACTAATGCAAAGCTGTGGTTTAGCCACAGTTCTTCATCTCTTTCCGGTCTCTTTCATACTACATTAATTGCACAGGTATTATTGTCCAATTATTTTAGCTTTATTTATTAATCCTTATAATATAGATACTGATACATGTACACCAATTTTCCAGGATCACATTACAGCTGGACTTAGTAAATCATGACTGTGGTAAAAAATAGCTATATTCATCTTTATTTTAGATTCAGTTGAATAACAGCAGTGATAAGTTCTGCTTGGACTGACAGAGTATTCGTTTTTGTACTAAACTTCCTTAACTTAGTGCTTTCATAAGAAATTAATAGGAGAAATATGTACAAATGAAATGGATTAGTAATGAAATATGGTAGTAGAACTCAAACTATCTTTTTATAAATTTTATTCAATAATGGAATATTTGAGTAAACAATGTTAAAAAGCTAACAGTCTTTCTTATCTCGTTTAACTTTTGACTCTATTTGGAAATTAAAAGGAACAGTTATACCCTTGGAACTATTAATCAGATAAATAATGCAATATTGAACAGAAAGCAAAGAATTCAAATCAGCGGGCTGTAACAATATCCATATCCATTTAGTGTTCTTGAGTATTCTTATTTACCAGAAAGTGTGCATTAGCTTTAGAGCACCAACTAGCTTCCTATACCCCAATGAAATATATTTTGCATGGTGGCAACCTATTTCCTTGTTGAGTATTTGCATTGCTGGATGAGAATGCCAAGATGAGAATAAATGACATATTTCAGATTTATCACAATCTCTTAGCCTTTTTATAGGCTGATTCCAGGAGAAAAATGTCTGACTACTATGTGGATGCTTTCACAGTGAGATTCCCTAAAAGCCCTCAAATTGATCAGGCAAAGGATAATGACATTTCTCACTTATGCCTCATTCCAAGGTAAATAAAGCATTCACAGAGTCAGGAAGACCAGCAAGAAGCAAAGAAAAACCCAGCAAGGATCACTTCAGGTAGCCTTGAATAAGTTTTCATATTTGTCCTTCAGACTGCATAGGTTGCTCTGTACCTTCCAGAACTTTATTGCTGCTTTCTGAAAGCTGCAAATTATGAGAAGGTCAGATGTCCATCTTAAGGCATGAACTTAGATCCTGGGTCTTGTTCAATGTGTTGCGATTGATTTTTGGAGATGAGCTCGATATGAGGGTCTAATTACACAGTATGCTGCCCACCAGCAAACCATCAGAATGTGTCAGATGCAGAGCCTGCCATTGCTTTGAGATGAAATTCTTTTTTCACCAGTTTCTTTGAAGTGACCAGCCAAACAATGTCAAAAGGTTTTCCACCTATATGACTATTTTTCTGTAGAAAATACACACACAAATTTATCTACATCATATAAATAGGAAAAAAATCAGATCTGTTGAGTGGGACGAGATAGAAAACTTTAAAGAATTAACCCCCTTCTTCCTTCCTTCTCTCTGTCCCTCCCTCTGCTGCTATTGTGTCTTTGTCTTTTTGTAATTAATCTTTTAGTTACTTATATTTCTGGTAGCTCCTTTTTGAAGACTCCTCTCGTGTTAGAGAATCCTTCCTTGCTATGTCTCTTAGTTTTTGTCTGCACTGCAGAAATTTTTCCCAGCTGAGCATATCCACTTGTTCTCAGAGACAGGATAATTTGTCCTTGTCTCCAGGAACCTCTGCATTGCCCACCCACAGCCAGAATACATAACCTGGCACCACTCCTTTCTGCTGCCTGGCTGCACCTTCTTAAACAAAGCATGCAGGAAACGACACATGCATACTGGATGAAGAACAAACAGATTTAAAATTTCTGCCGTCTTTCACTTAGTTCACACCCTCTTTCTACCTTAATTGCTGGATCTGGGGTTGTGCCAATGGCTAACTGCTGAATTCTGGGATGGATTTTAAACAACATGAAAGAAATACCATGAAATTGGAAGACTCCTTGTTTACTTGTTTCCTATCCACTCTGAGGATTTAAGCAACAGATTTAAAAAATCTGGCAGATTATACTGTGACTCATTGGATTACTAGAGTAAAATTAATAGTTTAAAAGTTACAGCCACTGCACGCTGTGTCTCATTGTTTCCAAGTCTACACCAATGAAAGTAGATCAACATTTAGCCCTTCAAAAAAAGTTTAAAGGATATATTTTTTTTCTATTTAATCTTGTCACTTCATTCCAACTGAAATGCAAGTAGAACTATACTCAGAAATACTTGATTTCTCTCTGAAATTTTTCTAGATAATCTGCGAAGTTGGTTGCTTTGTTTAGACTTTCCTTTGGAGGCTTTTAAGATCATACTTCAGAAGATCTGAATATTTAAATAAAAAATGGGCACTTTCCCAAATATAAGATGTACCTACTTGCTTCTGATTAGGATACATTTTTGGCAACTGCTAGCACTTGTTACACTTGTTACCTACAGGTGATTGCATATCTTGTATTGTTAAGCTGACATTTTTAGGTCAATTAATATTACCCCATAGAAAAAAATGTGATTGCCTACAGGAAGCCAAGTGTAATACCTGATTAAAACCATTCGGAATATTTTTTGGAAGTAAACTTTGGTGAAATACAGGATTTTGTCAAAGCAGGCAAATTTTACAGGCATATGTCTGTTCCAAACAAGTTTTTATTAGGAAAACTCGAGGTTTGAAGCAGTGATGCTCGCTTTCTCAGTATTTCTGCATAAAAGCCAAAGTCCCACCCACCAATGTGACTGACAGGTATTTTCTGGCTGATTACCAGCTTTACACAGGTAAGAAAAATAAACAAGCAAATGTTATTTTTGATCATTATAGTGTGACAGTGAAAAAGAAAAGTGAACTTTGAAAGCTGCTCACAAACTAAATCATTAGTTAATATAGAACTTTTTTGTATGGATAGGCTAATCTTTCTATTCTGCACATCAGTAACTGAAATTACACAGAGGAAAACAATCACAGTTTTAGAAATAATTTTAATATATCATTATTTAGATTTCAATTATATCTAAACACATTCTCATGTTTCCATCAGAAAAAACATTTTACCCACTTTAGTTTCAATTTGTGTCCCCAAGTTGCCTGGGACTTTCCATAAATACTCAGTTAATAACTCAAATTAAATGGATAAATTTGCATGACCTGAAGCTGAAAGGCTTTTTTCTTCCAAATGCAATTCTCGTTTTCAATTTAGTTTAAGTCACATTAGCAGGTATTTTTTAATTATGCTGGAAGAAGGAGCTTATTCCAAAACTAGTGCCCTGATGGAAAGCTATGTTCTTAGCTTGAGCAGCTGAACAGTGTGGAATAATTTTACTGTTCTAACTTTCTTGGAAACACTGAAGACTCAGTATAGTTTCTGTTACATTCCATTCTTTCACTGTGGACAAGTAATTCAATTTCTGTTCGCAGTTTGCCCCATCTAAAGCATCTAAAAGCATATTAGACTTTCCCATCTTGTCTAGTTGTCTTGGAAACTATAACAGGAGGGAACTGGCTCTGATTTTCTATATCTACTCTCCCTTTCAGGATTCTCTTCTTTAGATATCAAGTGAATTACTGAATGTTACTACAATATTAAAATAAAATGCTTACTGACAGGCAAAAACTGAGGGTCTTTTGCAAGTCGGTTGTTAATTAAAAGAACCTCCAGCTCAAAGGAAGAAATAAAGACTCAAAAGAAAACTTGGATTCATTAAGTTAAAAAGTGAGTACACTATTTTTTCAGAGGGTATGAATTTGAATGTCCGATTGTCATATTTTAGGGCAGATTGAATTGGTAATGCTAATTAGTTAAATAAATTGAGATTCTCATAGAGCAAAATAAGGAAACTTTACAATCAAATTTTCATTGAAGTGTAAGCTTCTAAAAAGTTTGGTCACAGTCTGGTATTTTTGTTTAGCATATGTGTTTTCTAATTTAAAAAACACAAATGTTCACTTTCTTAAACAGACTCTAAAATATGGCCAAAATCCAGATCAACTACTAAATTGTTTATTTCCTCATTCTATATTTATGATTGCCAAGTGAGATAGCACAAATTGTAAAATGATGTACAACTCGGCATTTTGCTACACGTAGTGACTCCCTCTCTCCACTGTCATCACTAGCACTAAAGAATAAATAGTTACCCACAATAGGTGTATTTCATTTAATCATGCTGGATGCTACAGTTAAGACTGACTTGTGACTAACATGACCAAAATAAATGTTTCTCCAGAAAATATTGCAAGGAAAAAAAATCATTGTTTATCCCCTTTTCAAGTGTCAGGCTACCAAGAACAAAAAAGAAAAAGAGGGCTATAAGTGGAGCTGAATGACACTAGTTGATGTGTTTGCAGTCTCCACCCAGCCTAGACATTTTGGGAAAAGTATATATATTATGGGAAAAGATGTATATTATGGATGCCCTATTGAAGAGACAGAGGTGTGAATAGGTCGTGAATACTCTTCCTGTCAGTAGAGGACTTCAGTGTCTTATGACAGTGACATGGCACTTGTTTTAAGTGGTCACAGCTTCTGCCCTTTTTCTAAATTCCAGAGCTTCTAGGACCTGTTAAATTCCATTCTGAATTTGGGACCCATTGTGCTCAGTGGGTCTATAATGTTGTTCTATAATGAATTCTGACAGGTAACAAGCTGGTAGAGTTACCGATGCATACATACGGAGTTGGAAAGATAACTGCAGTTTTTAATTTATGAATCAGAAAGCTCAACATATATTCATGAATATGATCATGTTTCACACATGAAAATGAATGCAATTACTAGCACATGAACACATTCTATAACTGACTCTTCCTTTATATGAAAGTTAGTATTACCAATTCCAGTATTGCCCATATTCATGGGGAATATTTAAACACAGATAATCTAAGCACTTTCTAGACAAGCACATTTGTATTTTGCCTTCTCAGATGAGGAAGCATGCTCTTCTGGATGGCTATTCTTATGGAAAGGGCACATGACTAAATTGCTGCAGAATCCCCTTTCTGATGACTGGGGTATGGGTAGCCCAGTTCATGACACAGAAGAGCAAAGCATCCCCTGCTGCAACTTTAGACCATTTCCTCTGGTCCTGTCATTATTCCCTTGGGAGAAGAGGCCAACACCCACCTCTCTACAACCTCCTTTCAGGTAGTTGTAGAGGGCAATGAGGTCTCCCCTCAGCCTCCCCTTCTCCAAACTAAACATGCCCAGTTCCCTCAGCCTCTCCTCGTATGACATGTTCTCTAGACCCCTCACTAGCTTGATGGCTCTCTTCTGGACATGCTCCAGCAGCTCAACGTCCTTCCTGTAGTGAGGGGCCCAGAACTGAACACAGTACTCGAGGTGAGGCCTCACCAGTGCCGAGTACAGAGGCACGATGACTTCCCTGCTCCGGCTGACCACGCTATTCCTGATACAGGCCAGGATGCCGTTGGCCTTCTTGGCCACCTGGGCACACAGCTGGCTCATGTTAAGCCAGCTGTCCTCCAACACTCCTAGGTCCTTTTCTGCTGGGTAGCTTCCCAGCCACTCTTCCCCAAGCCTGTAGGGTTGCCTGAGGTTGTTGTGACTGAAATGCAGGACCCGGCACTTGGCCTTATTAAACCTCATCCCACTGGCCTTGGCCCATTGATCCTGTCTTTCCAGATCCCTCTGTAGAGCCTTCCAACCCTCAAGAAGATCAACGTTCCCACCTAGTTTGGTGTCATCTGCAAATTTACGGAGAATGGTTATGTTGGAAGCAAACTCTGGAGGTCACCTGGTCCAATCTCCCTGTCAAGCAGGGCCACTTACAGCCAGTTGTCCAGGCATTTTAATAAAAGGGAGATTCCACAACCTCCGTTGGCAGCTTGTGCCAGTGTTCCATCATCCTCACAGTAAAGAAGTGTTTCCTGCTTTCAGACAGAACCGCCTGTGTTTCAGTGCCTATTGACTCTTGTCCTGTCACTGGGCAGCACTGAAAAGAAGAACTTGGCTCTGTCTCCTTTACACCTACCCCTCAGGTATTAGTACACTTTGATAAGATCCCTCCTGTGCCTTCTTTTCTCCAGGATAGACAGTCCCAGCTCTCAGCCTTTCTTCATAGGAGGGATGCTCCACTTCGCTAATCATCTCAGTGGCCCTTGACAGGACTCTTTTTAGTATGTCCATGTCCCTCTTTTACTGGAGAGTCCAGAACTGGAAACAGTAATCCAGGTGTGGGCTCATCAGTACTGAATAATGGAGAAGGATCACCTCTTTGGACATGCCGATAATGTCTTGTCTAATGCAGCTTGGGATATCACTAGTGTTTTTATCTGCAAGGGCACATTCCTGGCTCATGTTCAACTTGGTGTCCACTATGATCCCTAGATCCTTTCCTACACACTGATTTCTGGCTGAGTGACCACCAGCATCTGCTGGAGTAAGGCATTATTCTTCCCCAGGTGCAGAACTTTGCACTTCTTCTTGTTGAGCTTCCTGAGGTTCCTGTCAACCTATTTCTCCAGACTGTCAAGGTCCCTCTGAATGGCATCACAATCTTCTGGTGTATCAGCCACTCTGCCCAGTTTTGTGTCATTTGTGGACTTGTTGACAGTACACTCTGCCCTATCATCCAGATCAGTTCTTCTTTAAGAAGATCTGAACAGCACTGATTTCAGTATTGTCCCCTGGGATATGCTGCTTGCTACTTGCCTCCAGCCAGACTTTGTGCTGCTGATCGTCACCCACTGGACCTGATCATTCAACCAGTTTTCAGGCTACCTCACTCTGCTCATCCAGCCCATACCTCATCAGCTCCTCTATGAGAATCTTACAGAAGACAGTGTTGAAAGCCTTACTGAAGTCAAGGTAGACAATACCCATTGCTCTCCCCTCATCCATCGAGCCAGTCATTTCGTTATGGGAGGTCATCAGGTTGGTAAACAGGATATAAGAATATTTCTTAAGTCTATCACAATTCTTTTTTAATTTATAGTGCTTAGTTCAAGTTAGTTCAGAAGCTAAAAAAGTTAAAAATAAGAATCAAAAAGAATACACCACATAAGTTTCAAAGATAACAATTAAACACCACTGCAATGTAAAATCAAGAAAAAAGCTATATTTTTTTTTTTATTAATTACTAAAAATGATAGAAAACGCTTTATTAAGAAAACACCATGACTGGAACCTGATTTGGTAAAATGGATTTTTCAGATTTTTCAGTTCTGCCAGTACATCAGTAACCTCAAGCCATAATATCTCAAGTACTTCAAGTATGGGATTTCTTTTATTGTTTTCTTAATTTCTCCCAAATGATTCACCAATTGGTCCTCAGTGTTCAACAACAAACATATTCTTAATCTTGGATGATACTGCTTGATATGAATGCGAATTTTTCTTCTTTGCTTTCATGTCTACACTTAAAGCAAACTTCTTTTTTTTTCTAGATACCATTTCAGGGTTGAGCAATCCTTTGATCAATAGTACTGCCATCTGCAGCACTATAAGTTCAAAGTATAAATTCAGTAATGGAGACATGAAGTACAGTTGTTCTGGTAAGATTACAGACAATAAGATGGAAATGGAGAAAGGGAGACAGGTGCAAAACAAAACAAAAACCTCAGAGCTGTACTTAATGTTTGTGTGCTACGCTGTTATTTTCTCTTAGTTACTTATAAAGTATGACAAGATATCAGTCTAGTAACTAATTGTTGGATTTAACTTGTGATGGAGCAATATACATGTATATCTGATTTATGGTATCTGAAAAGATTTACATATGAAGCTGTGAAAGATAGCAGCATTTTGTTTACAGTCATTCTAGTTGGTGATTTATCTATTGGGTTTTATCACATATCATGCACATATTTTTGGAAAATGAGTCAGTCCTTGCAATTGCCCAAAATTCACTCTTTTGTTCATTCAGTTCCTTCTTGTGCACTCTATGTTATCATAACCATTGTTTTTTCAGTGTACTCTATGTTCCTTTCGTCATAATCAAATCAGGAAAGTGATGATCAAGATGTATGCTACTTAGGAAACTTGCTTTCCTTTCTCAAAAACTTAGAAAAGTAGTAGCTGTAGATGTCAGGCTATGGGTATTAACACTTATTTTATATTTTTATTTTTATTTTATATTTTTAGTAGCAATAGATTTTTTTTCTCCATAATTTTCAGACGTGTTCCGCTTCTCTTCATTACTGTACTTGACTTTGCAATTGTTTTATATATAAAGAAGAAAAACAGGGATCCTAGAAACTTGAGACACTTTTCCTACATACTTGTTATTCCCATTTATTTAAAAAAAGTACATTTTTCAAGATTTGGTCTTCATGGTGAGATAGTTATGCTATCCATTCCCAAACAGTGCTATAACACATAGTGTTACTGTGTATTGGTGTTCATGTTAGATCATCAAAGCAATACTACTCAAGTAACTTTCAACGAGATGAAGTACACATAGTATAGCCCTCCCCACACTGAGGTACTTTTCCAGCCATTCTCTCCAGTAAAAACTAAGCATTCTTCACTTGAGCCTTCTTTATATATCCATAAGTAAATCTTTCAAGAGGGGAACACATTGCATTCCTTGAGACAGTGAAGCAATGTTAGTCTTTTCTAACATATTTCAACTCACCTTGTAATTTAGAGGGTTCATTTCATCTCCTCTAGCCACCGTTGAAACCTTTCATTACATGTCTGAGATTTTGAGGTCAAGAGTATTCCTTTAATTTGCGCAGCAGCATTGCTATTGATAGTGATCAGTAACATCAACGGCAGTGAAAATTTTTCGCACCATTTTGTCAACTCTTAATTTAATATCTTTTTTTTTTCTTTTTCCATTTGAGAAGTTTTTAAAACAGCCACAGCTTAGAGCAGACATCTGTTTCCGTTTATCTGCAAATAATGAAAACATCCTCCAGCCACATCCAGTAAGGGACCTTATAGTGTACTAGGGTTTTTGTATTTTGACAAATTAAGTCACCTCAAATTGCTTTCTTTACCTGGAGTAAGTATTTCAGGTATTCCCACCAGATATTTTTAGTGATAATTCCCTTTAAAGAAAACCTGAAAGAAAAATCAAAACTAGATCGGTAGCAACTGCTCAGGAGGATAAAATCAGCTCCAAAAGCTATTGAAAAGTTCAGAGTGATAAGGGCTGGAGGCAACAAAATAGGAAATTCTCTACTGACAAACTAAGTCCTACATATGAGGAGGGGATATAAAAAATCACAAAACCAAACCTAAGGCATAAACAACCAGCTGCAGCTATTAGATCATAATATCATAAATTAAAACACACTTTCTTTTGCATCATTTAATCTTTTTCACACTGAACTCAGCATTATGATTTTTTTCCTAAAATAAGAGCTTACTTTTCTTACCTGATAGGAGCTCACTTTTCTTATCTGATAGAACTATTATGACAGCCTTTCTCTTGGGTTTTAAATTGGTCAGAGCTGCAGTTCACCAACTTCCAGGGACTCAGATTTGCAATCAAGCTATGGCTGAGTTGCTCTATCTGTCTGTGTAGATGTTCTAAAGACACAATATAAAAGTAAGTTCAGCCAAATTGTATTTGTGTTTGCCACAGGCTAAAAGGATACTCACAGTCAGATACTGTGACTTAGTTGATGTGTGATAACTTGTACATTATTCCCACTGAGTTAATAAAAATAAAGTTTCACTTGATGGGTTTGCAAACTGCTTTAGGTACTTAGATGTCATTTAAAAAAATTGCTTACAATACCAGTTGAGCCCTTTGCGATTGGCACTCCTAGCATTCAAAATGTGAAGAAAAATGTAAATTTTCAAATTTCCATAGAGTAAGTAGAAAATCAGGTGGTATAGAATGAGATATGAAATACTTAGAACACAAAGTGTGGGAATACAAATTAGCACCTTTCCACTGGGATTGCTAAAAACCCTTTTGTGCCTTAAATCTAGAACTACGTACAAGAGTGGTGGAGGTGTTCAAGACATCTCCTTGTTCTCAGAAACTTCAGGCTGAAAGTTTGTCTTTCAGAACGTAGTCCTTTATTACTTTCTTTCAAAAATTACACTGGTCATTCATGCTTCTTTCAAGGCACCTCACCACAGTGGTTCAAGGCCTGGTGTGCTGAGGTAATGGGAGATGCAGATTCAGCAGTTATTTTTCTTATGAATGTTTCTGGCAGAAAGAAAATAATGTTACATAGAATAGTCACAGCCTTTGCAGGTGAATGTCTCCAGCAGAAAAACATTCATACTAGTGGTTAAAATATTCCTGAAAAAGGGAGAGGTGTAGATTTAAATTACCTCAGGCCAAAGAAGACACTGAATTTAGCTGGTGGATACCTTCACCACAGTCCTTATCCTCCAGTCCTCTATAGATACTACAATGTTACTACATATAATTTAATATCCTCTGGCTAATGTGGATAATATAACTAGGACAGACTTTTTCCTTCTGTGGTCTAAATCCATATTGAATAAGGTACAACAGAATATGTGGGTAGGTAAGACAGTCACCCTGAGGCCAGTAATTGGACACTCAGATGGTGGAGCACAACGCTCCTTGTGCTTTGCATAGTTCTCTGTTCTAGTTTCCACCAAACAGTGACCTAGTTAAATAAGGAGAAAAGAACATTAACGATACAATATTTAATATGTTAATCATAAAAGATATTACAAAGGCCTTTTATTAATACATAAGAGTCACCGCCCAGCACTACCCACCTCATGGCTAGTTTACAAGCTCCTTGTTCCAGAAACATCAGCAACTCTTCCTGTTTTAAATGTCAATCAAGAGATGTTAACATATGGTCTTCTTTCATATTTAGATAATTCTGCCAACTTTATTGTGGACATTAGAAACCATTATTTTGGGGTAAGTTCCCCTTTGGTTCTCCTACTCAATTCAAATATCATCCACAGCATGTTCATCTATCCCATTTCCTGGCATTAGTTTGATTGCATGCATAGCAATCATACAGAACTGTACCAGTTTTTCAGCATGACTAATTATCTCAAGCAGGCAGAGAGAGACAGCCACACCAACAACACGCCCACTGTCTTTTTGCATAATGTGTACTTTACACTCACCAATCTGTTCACATATAGGGATGTTTTTCTCAGCCATTGTAATGAAGAATTTTAAAAAGATAACATGTAGAAAAAATACTGGGAGTAAAAAAAAACCAAGCTGGACAAAAATTCATTTAGCAAATGTAGCGAGTCCAAATTACATCTGTTCACAACTATCGAAACATTAATCCAGAAAGGGTATAGACGCTTTTCATGTTCATACAGTTGTGCATTTCCTGACTGCATCTGTTTTAAGAGACATTAGCTCATGTACCACAAAACAATATGTTCTACTCCATCTATTTAGGAAAAACTGGCATTTTCACACTTTATAATGTATAATATACAATACACAATATATACTACTACTATTCATAAAATATATATTCTAATAGATAAAGCATATATATTTGATAGACTGAATAAGCACTAGACCTTCATGAAGCTCATCAGAAAACATTTTCTGCCCTGTTCCTGTAATAGAGCACCAAGCTATAGAAGTTGTATTCACCAGTTACACACATCCTTCTCTGGAGTAGAAGCTGTGCTACAGTTTAGGGAGATCTGTTTCACAGAATAGTTGCTCTGTACAACATGCCAATGAGGAGGCCAGCACGCACTGATTCCAGCTACTCATACCCCTAAAGACATAACTCTGTGATGAGTTACAGCACATGAATCTGCAAAGAGAAGTCAGTCACAAATGGTTTCTGAGAATCTCAGAACTTCTTTGAACTTCCCTCTTTAGCTCCAACTACTTTTATTTTGTCATTAAAGGATTAGAGAGAACCTGTTTAGTGGTATAATTAAATGTATATGGAGTTAATCTGTGTTTAATTTGGGCAACATTTACTCTTCTTCTCATTGCTTTGTCCTGGAACAGCAGGAAGATAACTTTACCCACTCATTTGCCACACTGCCATTGTGCCCCTTGCTTCACTTTCAGCAAATTCAACCACTGAACGACAAAATATTTTTCAATTTATCTCAGGCTGAGGAATTTGAAATTTCATTTGAAAAATTTCCTTACTTCAGCCAGCCAACATTGCAGTATGTACATAAGAAATCAGTGATGAAAGAGTAAAAAAAAACAACAAACAAACGTAGCTATCTGTCTGTGGCCTGATTCTTAGAGAGGAGGGAGCAAATCGTGCTGAGGATGCTAGTGGGAGTCATTAAAACTCAAGTCCAAGGCAGATCCACCTGTGGGAGTACAGAAATCTGTGCTTCAGCCAGGTGAGGTCAGCTCTTCTTTAATGCCTGGTCTGCGCTGATAGCAACTGAGGTTACCTTTCTGGATGTGCAGATTGCATGCGACTGGAAAACTGTAAGAGACATATTGTTTGAAAGTCAGAACAGGAAACTTACTGAGAGGGGTGACTGAGGTCTCTCTATTTAAGCGCCTATTCCCTTCTGAGCTTTTGTGCTGAACAGAGATAACCATCTGTGCTCAATTGCTAGTTATGGTTTTGTAACATCAGCATCTGCTGATAAAGAAAATAAGGGAATGTGTGCCTGCAATAGCTGAAGCCTCATTTACCACATCAGAATTCACTTTCTAATTGCTCAGTTTTATTTTAGTTGGAGTACAGGTGTTGAAACTCCTTCTGCCATCGGAAATTATTTAGAGTAAGGTTTATCCTTAGAATACCGTAATTGTTAGGCTTTTGTGCTTGGTTGTTGTTTTTTTAAATTTATGCTGGATTTTTATACACAAATAAAAAGTATAAATTTTGTCCTGCATGTCTCAAATAAATTATAATTTTTTTTTTCTCAAGGTTGTTTTTCTGTGTAACCACATGCTCTCAATCTAAAATCATAGTTTTCAGACAAGGGAGAGATGAAAGTGAAATCTCCTGGAAGATCACAGAACATATGCCCCTTTTGTGCCAGATGTAAAATATTAGCCCAGAATGTCTGCCTGTCTGCTACTGACAATTCTTGAAAAATTCTAATGTTGCAGCACATGAGATATTAAGTCATAAAAAATCAGTTTCACTCAAGATTGGCACATAGCCACACACCTGGACTAAGCATAGTGTACAGGCATACCGTTTTGATATGACGTATCCAAGTTGATATGATGTCTTGTATTTCAGATTGTCAAAAATCCCTGTTAAGTTTGAAGACAGAAGTCTGAATGCAGTGGATGATTTAATGGAAGATGTTGGGATATATTCTCAGTGCCTGAAGTACTGGGATCTTCGATGCAACTTCTGTGCCACTGGAATTGCAATCGCAGCACTTGCATGGCTGGGGGAGTCAGCTTGGGTCTTGTGGGTTTGCTGCCTGTGGCTCCTATCCAGCCATGCCAGTCCAGAGATGGTTATGTGAAAGGTGATTCAGTTGTCTCTGTCTTGCGCTTCCAGAAGCCATACTAATTGAAACACTATGTGAAAAGACCGAAACTGGCTTCCATCAGACTTGTGAACTAGGGCTCCACATGGCAGGACAGCATCTGCATTTCTTCAAGGTCTGAGCGGCCATCAAAATGTTGTACCTACACCTGTACCCCAGTGGGCAGTGTACACAGCACAGCTAATCTGAAACTGCATAAATCATCAATGGGTAATTGAGTTTAATTAATGAACTTTCTAAAAGAAATAGAGACAAATTTTACATCAACACGGAGCTGAAACTCAAGCAGGAGCTGGAATCATAATCTGAGTGTCTCTACAGCAAAGTCACTTCCCATCATTTGTATTTGACAAAACTAACATAAACTAAAGAAAAAAATGAATAATTTTGTGCATGCAGATGCAGCTTCAGTAAAAAGACTAGAAAATAGCCCCCCTCCAGAAAACTAACTTCTTTCTACACCAGCACATTTGGTTGGAATAATATCCAGAAAAATGTGATTTGTTAGTCTAGATTCAAGCAGAAGACCGAATTGAAGTCCAATTCCTTACAGCACAGAGCTGGATGTTCTCTTTACAGAACTATTCAATTAGAGAGTTAATATGAGCACAATTTAACTGAAAACTAAAATATGGTGGTTTCAGTGCCTAGCTTGCAGGCAGTGTTATAAGATGTCCGAGTTTTATAGATCAGCTCCTGCAGTCATGTGGTAGGGACCTGCCCCCCCCTTCAAAGCGCCGCAGAGGAGTATCGGGCTACTTCTGCCTCAGCAAGTCAGTCCTTCATTGGACTAAGGTGTTGATTCGTTTTGCTCATGGTCCTTTCCTCAGAAGCTGGGAGTCTAAACTGATAGCTATGGAGACACTCAGCATCCTAGAGGGTCTGAGTCCTGCCCTTCTTTAAGACATACTAGATTTGAGCCTTGTGCCAAAACTTTTCTTTGTAAGTCAATAAAGAGAGTAATGGAACCATAAAGAAAATGGTGGGTTTGCTGATTTTTATAATTCTTCAATTGTTTTTGTTGGAAGAAAGGACATTTTTTTTCTCTGCCTTAAGCAAGGAACTGTTTATGTTTTCCATCCTTTGGCTAGTACCTATCTCCATTGTGGTTAACTTGCACAAAATCTACAACAAATATATAGTTTTCTTTAACCAAAATACCAAAATGCCAAAATTCTGTACGCCATTTTTTATTGCTGGTACTATGCAAATTGTTCAAGACAAACTTATCACTTCTGCATTTCTTGTTAAAATATGAAAATTGAGAAAATAATCCCTGAATATTATCTCGATTCAAATTTACTCTTTTACAGCCTAATTCCCCAATAAATTGTTTAGCTTCAAACATCCATTTGACTCCTTGGCAAGGCTCAAGGGTGACACCATGTACTGACATCTGTTGATACATTCACTGACTTATACATAGTAAAGACACAGACATAATTCGGACTGTCCGGAAAATTTACATTTTAATTTTACGTGTCTTCTTACTCTGTATCTGCATCCAAAAAAAAATCATAGCATTTTGGTATAAACGAATTATTTCCACTAGATAAAACAATAGAGAAATACCAGTCAACCTAAATGGAAAAACAGGAATGAACATCCTTAATTATATATAACAGTCATTAAGCTACAGGTCAGGTCAGATTCTAAGCTTAATTTAATTTTTATATATGTATATATTTCTATAACTCCAAAATGAGTTGCATATTTAGAGAATTTTTGGGAGGTTAATCTCCCAAATATTTAATGATGAGGTGAAATAGACATGGCAACAATGAAGAAAAAGATAAATGGAGGGGAAAATCTTTGTTAAGGCAAAGGAAGCAACTGTTTCTAGTAAATTCGAGTAGTAACCTAAAATATTATTTCTTGAGAGGAAGTTTAATGTAAAAATGAAAAAGACAGGATAATTTAAAACATTACAAGAAAATTCATTTTTTATATGGTGGCATAAATAGACCCATGTGACACTCACTGATGAAACTGAATATTTAAACAAATAATTTGGTCAGTGTTAGAAATGCAAATTTATGAGGATTTTGAGATTTCTGTCCCAAAACAAGAGTTCAAAGAGATCTGAAGTGAAAGAGCTGAATAGATTAGGTAATTGTAGCAGACTTTTCACCTCTAGATCTCTGTTTCAAATTACAACCAAAAAAGTCATTACAATCTGAAGGCTGAAATAAATTTGCTTTTCTTAGTCCCCTTGTTCCAAGTGAACATTTGTCCACATCATACTTATTATTCTGAACAGAGAGGATCAAACTGCTTTGTTCCTGGATTACTTTTTAACTGCAAGAAAATGTTTCCTGTAGGACAGGATGTGCTTTACCTCTATGAATAGAACTCTTCACTTGAGAGTTATCATTAAATATGATCTTAAAAAAAAAAATTGGAAAAGACTGGAGTACTATAATGAAAGTTCAAAAAGAATGGGACTCAATGTAGTCCAGTTTAACACAAGGTAAATATAAGACTTATAGACAGGAATACCATTGGTTTCAGGAGCATCTGTACAAATGGTAGGATTTGAATTGCTGAAAATAAGGACAAAGATGACGGACACCTTGAGGAAATTTTATACTTTCAAAAAATGCCACAGAAAAGGAACTGCCCATGCAATAATATATGGAATTGCAGAAGTAGTTTGGAACATCATAGGAGTTTCCATCTCTTCCATATCCTCACTTTGGTTTTAGCTGGAGGTCAGCAACATTTTAACTTGACTCAACTCTTCCCCCCCACCAAAGTTTAAGGTCCAAAAATAAGTATACCGAAAGCATACCAGAAATAAACTAAACCAAAATAAAGTATGGCATTGCTATTTCCATATGCACAGCCAGTCAAAAATATTGTTTAACAAAATGTTTCACTCATTAAAGGAACAGGTGAAAACCATATGCAAACTTTAACTGCTTTTTGCTGGTGTTCACATTTTAACCTCACATCTTATAGCAAAAATTTCGTGTTGTAACTTCATATATCATCTTAATCACTGAAAGGGTTGATGTTTTAAAAACATGGCTGTACTCAGACACAGAAGTTATGTATCTAGCTTTAGCGTAAAGTAACAATGTTAAAGGAATACATTTAAATTTGAGTAATTAGAGAGTTAAGCTATGAAATCCAGAAGAATTTAAATGCATGTGAAAGGGTAGTCCTGACACACAAATAGGAATTTGAATAAGAGTTAATCAAACAAAATGGTAAGAGCATCAGACACTTCCAATGACACCAGAAGGCCATTGAAGAGCAATGAAAGGTTTGACTGCCATATGCAGGCCCAAAGTACATAGAATTTAAAAAAATATAGTACATTTATAAATGGTTATTTACAAGACCATCACAATAAATCTTTCCCACATGCAAACTATGTTTCATGGTAAATCACCCCTAGGTTGTATATCTTTAACAAATATTTTCGTGATAGATGTATTTGCTGGCTTAGATCAAATGATCTGCTTATTGTCTGTGATAAACAAATGCTTTCAAGACCCTTAAACCGGACCTCTGGTGAAAGCATGCTACTCTTTACATTTCAGAATATGTATATTCTTACAGCAGCACAGGACTGTCCTTCCTTTTCAGGTCTAAATCTCTACTCAATGGGCAACTGCAGTGCTATATTCTGAGACTGTGACCTTACACACATCTCCCCAATATGTCTCAAGTGCAAATGCAACCATTGCCCCACAGATGAGTGGCTGAGATTGTGATGGACATAGCTAAGAACAAGCATAAATAGAATATACAAAGGTAACATCAATCATCTGGCTTTAACTTGTGGCGCAGAGACAACTGAACAGTTTTGCCTTGACTCACTGTATAGAAGAAACCATACCAAGAACTGAACATCAAACTTCTGTCTGACAAGATCTTCCGCTACAACCTATGAATAATTAGCATATATCCTTACATCTTCAGGATATAACAACATGCTACCTTCCTTAAAGCAGGGAATAGAAAGAAGTAGAAAAACATACCCAACTGCAGGAAAGATACAAACTCAGTCTTTATCCAAGGGGTTCCAGTGCTGCAGCTGCTCAGGTCAGCCACACTTAAAGGACTTGCACCACTCACAAACCCACCTAATCCTAGAAAGGTATGTTGAGGAAATGGAGAAGAGATTTTTAGTATAGAGAAGAGATTCAAACGTACTGAGAATGCTTTAAAAATCAAAAAAACAAACTTAGTAAGAACTGTGGTTTAGATACATCCTGAGATTAAGATACCTTGTCTCAAATGCGGGGAAGGGCATAAAGATTAGAATGCAGCACAGGAAATAAAAACAATTTAAAGAGATGGGTCTGGGATTGTAGTCCGAGTTTGAAAATGGGGAGCTTGGAATACAGAAACGCTAAAATTCACCTCTGCTCCTCAGTCTAAGAGACATATCCATTTTTTATGATCAGCTCCATAAACAGTCTGTAAATAAGAGGTTCTAAGATATAAGGGGCCTTGATGTTGTTAAATTTAAGCACAAGATCTTGAATTTATGTCAGCATGTGGGCATGTATACTTGGCTGAAAATTTGTACTGTCACAAAACATGTTTTCTGTGGATATTCTAGACATCTGAAAAGTGTCAGAGAACAGAATGCAGTGCTGTTTTGTATCATTTACCATAACCTAAAGGCTAAACCCCACCTCATTTTGGATATATGTGCTTTTTTAAATTGTCCAGAAGTCCCTGGAAAGGTTTAGACTATTGTACTACTCATTCCTTAACATGCTGGTCATTGATAGTTTAAATCACTCCTGCACGATATGCTGGCTTTTGTGATTCCCAGCTCCAGGAATGATGTCTTCCATGTATTGCACATTCCCTGAGGTGCAGCATGGTAGGTCTAGCAATAATTTCATGGGTGAGCACCCCAAATTCAAGAAATTAACAATTATTACCTAAAAGTTGTCTGGATGTCTGATGAGAATTACACAGTTGAATGAAACAAGTAGTCCCAACCTTTACCAGAATAACTTCTGGAAGCTTTGCTTATGGATGAATAGGTTCATAAGAACTTCCTTTATGCATTAGAAATAGCAAAATACCGTGTCAAGAACTGGCAGCTATTTCACCCACCAAAAAGGAATCTCAAAATGCAATGTACAGTTGCCCTCTGATACAATTTTCTTTTTTTTTTTTTTTCACTTTTTTCCTGTATCTCAGGAAAACAAAGACATTCAATTTGTTGAATAGATTCTTAAGGTTGCTGAGGATTTAAACTTGGAATCTTATTTTCTAAGAATATGAACTATGATCTTTAATTCAGCCCAGTGGAAATGTTGTTTTGGTTACAACTTCTTCCATTTTGTGTGAAGTTTCTGGAAATAGACCCCGTTAAGAACTGTTAACATTTAGACCAGTTAGTAACATACCATCTATTTTTGTCATATATTTTTCCCAGTAAAATTACCATACATTCCTTCACAGTAATGCTAAAAAATCTTGCTTATTTTGTTCCCTTTTCTTTCCACTTTTTAAATACATTTGTGGACTTGGTTTTGTTCCTAGAATAGGTGTCTGAATCTGACCAAAAAAAGTAAAGGCAAATAGTTCACTATGAAACATGGTTATTATGACTATCTTTGTCCATATAGTCATTTGGTAATTAATTTTAATTCCATATATTCAATAAATTGTAAGAAAATATTTCTCAAATAATTTATATAATCCTTAGCTGTTCAAAACTGATCAGCTCAAATATTTTGCACATGATTTAGCATAATAACTAATTTACATCATTGATTGTTGTTACTATTCATAAATTTGTGTTTGTAATGTTTTGAATAGGAAACTGACAATAACAAAATTGGCATACTAATTTCTATTGAAAGTACTTAAACTTTTAGACTTAACTAAAACTTACACAGCAATAACTAGTCATTAGTCATGAGACTGAAATCTACAGGTGAAAAGGATTCCTTACACTCCTTATGAAAAAAGCTGCATGTTTTTGCCAAAAAGTAACCAAAATGTTTCAGGGGAACTTTGAATTAAGCTTGTCTTTTAATTTATTAGTGCAGCTAGGGGACAAAAGACAACTTTGGGATTGGTGAAGTTTCTGTAAGAATTTACAAACTTTAAATTTATAATAGGACTGTGAAATATTTTTTCCCTGGAAAAAAGATGGAAACTTAGAGTTCCTGCCTCCCTGTAATTTTCTTTGCAAATTTTTAATTTCTGTTTGATGAAAAGCCAAAACAGTATAAAAAGGTTTTTGCCAAAGTGCTACATTTTGTTCAAAAAGTTTGATTGCAATTATTTTAGCCAGCAGTAGTAGTACAAATATTTCTAAGGTGAAGGAATGTGTGTAGTTGCTATGTTGCTAAAGTACTACCTTACTACCATAGGTAGTAAAAGATGTGTATTTTAGACATTAGGTCAGAAATGTTTAGGCTGGGGTGATCACATAGTTTAACTCAAAGGAAAACAGCTTCAAACACATCTCAGCATAGGCAGATTTGAGAATTAAGCATGTGCTTACAAGACATATTAAGTGGGGCCCAACCTTTTTATACGGTTCCTGCTCTAGTTTCCTCCATCTTTTTAATTTCCTCAGAAGTACAGCATGCCCGCAAAATGTTCTTGTAGAACATTGATATATATCATCAGCAACCACAATGTAAAATATAGTTACAAATGAAAATGATGAAAGCAAAATTGTACTTCTCTATATAATTTGCCTTGGGACACACTAACAGGATTCCAGAGTTTAGACTTTATCACAAGACTTTTCAGTGAGGCTGAGGAACAAACAGTAATATTAAAGGTATTATTTTCAAGTAGTGCTATTCACCTCTGCTGTTTTCACTAACAGACATCAGCCCAGATGAAGAACTGTGTTTATGCCCTGAGCACGTATATGTGTGGGCACTGTGATATTGGATGCCAGGGTATCAAAGAGTTTGACAGACATGTAAAGAAGTGAGATCATTAATATCCAGATCCTGAGGTAGGCTACATTCACAGGAAAAGCACACTGACTTGTGAGGGATTTTAAGTGAAAAGTTGGGGCTTTAAGGCTGTTACAGTGCCAAAAGGATGACACAGGGCCTTTGTGGATCAAAAAGCCCCAGGTCCCTTTGTGGAGCTTGCCACTCCCAACCACTGTGGCTCTGCAATCAGCTGGAGTTAGCTGAATATATAGGAGATATGAATATGAAAGCCTTTGGATGCAGGCACCTTAGAAATTTCTGAACTATTAAACTATAACAGCTAGTACCTTCCCCCTTTTTTAATCTGTAATACATTTCCTAGTAATTAGTAATGTTTTAAGGAAAAAAAACCCCACAAACCCAACAAAACAAGGTATAGCTATTCCAATATTGATGGGAAAATCACATATAAACCAGATTAGTGTTAAAACTCTTAATGTGGTTATTCAACATAATTCACTAATGTAACATGATAACTTAATGAATCTTGTCTTTTTTTCAGTCTAAAGTCCGTATTTGAAATAACCAGAAAGAAAATGCAAATGATACCTAACAAGTACACTTCTGCAGTGTAGGGTGCAAATGAATCCCAGATTCATTCTGTCTGTCGTGATCTCTTGAGCTAACTTAATTGTCAACTTATAAATGTCAACTGCAACTTCAGGGTGAACCATGATTTTGATAGTAAGCAGTATGTTCCACTTTATTCTTCACAAGACATTGATTTTACATCAATTTTTCTTGTCCATACAATTTGCCAGCACAGCCTTCTTGGCTTTGGTCTAACAAATAGATAAAAAGAAAAAAAATGAAACCAGTCCCTTAGTTATTTCTCTGGTGTTAAAGAGAAGACATGAATGACAGAGTTGGAACATAATTGCAATTTCTTCCTCAAAATCCCACAGCAGTCATTATATTTACTACCTTAAAATTGTAAAACTCCCTGTGAAGACTGAAAATATATTTGCATCTGCCAATGATCTTTGTTAAATAATTGTTCTCATTTTGCTTTCCACAACCAAAAAGCAAGCCATGATCATTGTGCAACAGCTATGATCATTGTGCAACAGATTTATTTATTTTTTTTTTGACAGTCTGGAACAGTGAATAATTAAATATTTGTATCAGAGTTATAATTAAAGGTGAGAGATGGAGCTATGCCCATAGCAGAATGCTGAAGAGGTTGTATAAATTAAGCAATGTGGACTTCTGAATGAGGGTTTCACTCCTAGACTGGGTATTGTAAGGATCTGGAAAAAGACCAGCAAAGATGTTTAGTCTGTGTCTGCTTTGGATGCAAGGCTTAGTCCAACAGGAATGCTTTGCAACAGCTTTGTGATTGGATGACATGGAAACGAGAACAAATAATTAGTGGAACAAACATATAATTTATGGAATAGAGAGAGACAACCTATCAGGAAACAACATGTAAAATGATACATCCAACAGCAAAAAGGATCAGGGACTGATGAAGTTTCCAAAGTTTTGCCCCATATAGTAGCAGGTAAAGTTAATTATTTTTAAATAGTCAGCACATCTATATGGTGAAAAAATGAGTAATCTACACTCCTGAGGTTTTAGTTTAGCAGTTCTCAATAACAGACTCAACCTATGTTAATCTCATTTTGTTAGTTAAATGCCTCAGGCTTTCACTTAGTCCAAAATTCCAATTAATCTAAAATACCACAAGATAGCATCAGGGTGGGAAGAGCTTGGCAGGGATCTAGTTTAACATGGTATGAGCTGCTCACATTAATGAGTCAGTGGCAAACGTACCAGCTAGATAAAACATGTAATACTGACAGGCAGACAAATGGAAAATGAGTTGTGGATCTTCTCCTTAGTACATTATTACAAATTACTGATTTAGCTCACAAAATGGCCAAAACATGTTTCAAAGCAGAAGAAAGACTGTAGTTTTCTTGAAAATCTTATAGACAAAGAGAGACGGTGAGAAAAGAAAAACATTTGACAGTTGTTTATGCAGATTTGGGGTATGGTGTAATTATCGAAAAGCATATGAAGCTAGGAAGGGATTCAGAACAGTTGATCTAAAGGTAGAAGGAATACAGAGGCCAAAGTAGACTGTGCTATGCATAGGGTCCATGGTGAAAGAATATGTGAAAATGAGTATAAGAGAAGACGAATAAAGGAGCAATAAATATTGCAGAACAACCTCATCATCTTCGGTAAAAGAATTACATACTATTGCAACAAACATATAAAATCTACATAACAAGAACATTCTGAAGTCAAAACTTCAATATAATCATCTCCTCTTTTTCACAACACACCCCTTGAAACTTTTCTACTTTGCTTGAATTGATAGTTTCAGACCATAGAAACACCTGTGTATTCAGAGATTTTTAACTTCCTATATGGAGCAAAACCTGAGTGCCTTCTTTTTCCCTTTCCTCCCTGAAGTTCCTAGCTGATGTGGAGGCTGGAGGTCATAGTGCAACTGAGTGGGCCTCTTCAGAGGGAAGGTTAGCATAGAGCCAGGAAGACCAACACAGAGCCAGGAAAGCCAGGCACCACAGGCATCTGCAACCAAAGAGAGGACAGGAACGCCTCCTTCTGTGCCTCTGGTTTGATGAGAGTAACCACAATGGCTTCTGAAGTGGGCTGAAGCCTACTTCCCATAGCTGTCAGTCCTACTTCATTTCTGCAATCTTTGCTCTCTGGACTCAGTGGAGACCTCCTTTATGAGTCTTTGTCCCTTTTCACAGTTTCATATTGTTCCTAGGGACATTTCTGGTGAAGATGCACCAGCTCCTTATACTTGTGGGCTGCTTATGCTCTCTTCAGAACCACTTCAGTTGCAGTTGAAGCTACTTCTCCAGCAGTTTCATGTAACGTAGATCTGGGACAGGATGCTTTCTAACGATTCCTATTTGTGCATTGTTTCCTGGTTCTATTTAGTGTGCAGGGAAGATGGTGGGTTGCAAGGAGGCCCAGAAGCTCTCCATCCAGTCAGACTCCAGAGTCAAAGATAGAAAACAGAGTATTTTCTGCAGAGATGTAGATGCCCACAGAGTAGCATGTCTGTAGCCATCATCACTCTGAACAACCCACCTTTTCCACGTGTCTAGGCTAGAAGAAGTCCTTTGCAGATATTGTCAAAGTAGCACTTCTAGTAAAACAGCTTTGGAGAAAATGTTCCACCTGTAAGCTGGAAATCTATCTAAACCTTCAAGGAATAATGGGATCTTGAGGTTTCCTCCAGTGGCATGTAACTTTTACAACAAACTGCACTTGAGATTTCAGCAAAAGCTGTTTGGCAAGTACAGATAAAGCTGTTTTGTCGTTTCTGTGAAGGACAGAAACAGAGTGATTCTTTCTGGGTCTTTGTAACCGCCTCTGTGTGGTGATTAAGAATGTTACAGTGCTTGAAGTGCCTTTGTAAGGAAGACGAAATGCGTGAGAGCTGCTGCACTGTATTCTACTGCCCATCCTGACTGATGCATGACTTGGTCTAGTGTGTAATTAGATGTGTGAGAAACATGCAAGAGGAGTTTGGAGATATTTTTTATTTTTGCGCCAATGTAATGCCAGATAAACAGCATTCCATCTCACTGTAGCTGTTCTGGACAATAGGAAGAATTTTTGGTTCAAGCCTTTACAGCACTGCTTTTACAGTCTTATCGCACAATCTGTTTCCTGTGAGAATAATGGCAGGGGTTTGCTAGGCCCAGTTTTCCTTGGCAGCCATGGCTGCAGCAAAGGTGCGCCACAACTATGTCTACCAGTCTTGGTTGGAGGGAAGTCAAGCAGTGACATAGTTGTTGCTGTGCTGGAGTGTTGCCTGGCTGGAGCTGAGCTATCAGGGAATAAAGGCTGGAAAGCTGCCAGTTAAAGAGCCTTTTCCTGCTGCTGCCTGCAGGCAACACTGGCAGGGAGAAGCAAGACAGGACAGCTGTGAGAGCAGGGGGCTGGCAAAGGGTACTGACTCACACAGCCTTATTTTTAAAACATAGCCCTTGCCCTTTCCTTAAAATCCGTCCTCTGGTGGTAAAGCAGGAATCATCACTGCAAGATGCAACACCAGAGATGCACAGGGAGGGGCTAGAATTACTTCCTTGAGCAGCGAGGAGAAGAAACACCTGTCACAGTATTCATCCAAATCACCTCCAGGACTGCTGCACAGAATAAATTTTCAACACTGCTGTTATACGTAGAATAAAACTTATTTTCCCACTCCAGACGGTTGAATCAAGGTTCCAGATACTGGTCAGTGCCACACCCTTGTGGACCTGGCTCATGTTCCTTTGTGGGTTTGGCTCTCTCGGCTGACTACATAACACTGGATAAATTTAAGTAATTCATTTTGAAAAACATTTTTCATATGGTATGTTTCACTTCACCAACTGCAATAAAATGATCCATGATATTTTCTCCTATGTACAGTACTACAGGAGCACTTTCCTGACTAGGTAAAATGGTTGCATTTGCATAACTGCAGTTTGTAAATGGGGCTTCTTGAGATTTTAATAACAAGAAGATGATCTTGAAGTAGATATGACAACTTTTTTTTTCAGTAAAACTGTATTTGGGGTAGTAATATAAGATGGATTAATTTATTCTAATGATTGTCAGTTAAAGTTCTTTTTTTGATTTTTTTTAGCTTTGTTAAAATTAAACATGTATATAAACAACTCTATGCAACTCTATCACATCTTCTATGAGAAGTGTACTATCTGAAATACTCCACTGATCTAAGATGATCTTCCACTCTTTGTAAATTAAATACAAATTTGAAATTACTTTTATCATTTCCAAGAGAAGCAATTGAACTGCTATTAAACTAATTGACTAAGCCTGAAAATCAGGCTTTTAGACAAGTCTTCTTTATTTTTATTGAAAATGACAAAAAAATATGACTTTTGGAATAATTTAAGACTTTTATATCATCTTTGCTTTAAGAATAATGTACTGATAACACAAAACACATTATATTAGGTTATAAAATATATGGAAATTAATGAGTCAAGACACATACAGGAATTAGTATAATATTTCAAAAGTTTTTAGAGACGTACTGCTTTCCATGGGATTTTCTTTGCTAGAACTCAATTACTTCCACAATGGTTTATTTTAATTGCAAGGGTAAAATATAATATATCCCAGGGGAAATTCTAACCTTATCTAGGAAATGGTCAGTGGACTGTTTTTTAAAAAAATATTATTATTAATAATACATACACAGATCAATAAACCTTCAGAATCAATTTGCCTTTAACTTAACACAGATTGTTTCAGTCACCCAGAAGATGGAAGGTTTGGCAAGAGAGCACAAGCTCAGCAAGTGGAACTTCCACTATCTCTCACAAAGTCAGTAACGTTTTTCCTAGTTAGAATTTTCCACAAACAGTAAAATTCTGTATCTACTATATCCACATCCTAGGCCTGAACATGGTGCAAATCTCTAACAAAAACTGTGAACATGAATGTTTTTTCTATGTCATATTCACACCAGTTAACATCCTTTCCATCAAGATACTCTTGAATTCCTAAAACATTTTTGGAAACACATCTATTTTTGCTTATACAGCAATTTACTCATGCCTTATGCTGTGGAATAAGAAAGGATTCACAATGAGAGTTAGAAGAATGGCCTTTTAGAAACACTACCACCCTTTTTCAAATGAGGCTATGTCATTTTCTCTGTATGACTGTAGAAAATTATTTCTGAAAGTTTCCATTCTCTTCACTGAAGAGAAGAACCTAAGTGGTTTGTAGGGTTCACATTTACTGCTGCATTTACCTGTGCAGGACATGAGTCTTAGGTTAGCTAGTCATTTCCACTAGCAATATTACAGAGTTGTATTTGTCCCCTAGTGCAGTCATGCAAGTCCACCGTGGTTGTGCAAGGCTTCATGGATTTGACGCTGAGTCATCTGGGAGAATAACTCAGAATTCCTAACACCTCACTAACCAAAATGTTCTGAGAGCTGATTCACAAAGATAGGTAGCAGGTTTTGTCTTCCCAAACTCATAAATGGTTTTGGATCATTGCTGCTTCTCTCTCAGGCAGTTCTAGATCTGATTAGGTAGAGAAAATGCTTGGTTCCTTTGGAGAATTGCTCTGAGTCTGATTTGTATATGGAACAGGTGTGTTAATTGATTAAAGGCTAATCTCCATAAAAACTAAGGGCTAGAGGAAATGGGCAGAAGAACTACAGAAATGTCAACCAAACTGGAGATGTGTTAAATAAAGCCAATGGAATTTACCAACAGCAGATAGGAGTAAGTGTCTGAAATAGAAGTCAGCTCTTGAAGAATGTGTTTTCTAGCCTGAAGGAAGGTCAGTAGCAGCACAAAAGCTACCAGTGGCCTTCTCTTTACCCACCTAAAACTAGCAAGTGAATGAAAACATTAACCGAATCACTGAAGGCTGATCATATAATGTTTAGAAACAATGTTAAGTAAGCTAAAGACTCTTTTTCCATTATGGCTCACCCACTTGAAGGACAGAAATAGTACAACTATGCTATATGTTTTATATATTATTAAAGAAAAAAGACTATAATTCACTTCATGTTCTGCTACAAGATTAAGGCCACATTTAATACATTGATTAATTTTGTGTAATACTCTCCTGTGTATCATTTTCCAATAAAATTTGCTAGTAAAGTATTTCAGGATCAAAGAGGAGTATGTTTCAAAAGAAACTTTTTTTTTTAACAAAATCCTGGACAGAAGTACAATTACAATAAGAACATCTACAAAGTTAGAGATTGTTTCAACATCATTTTAGTCAAGGCAAGTTCTGAAGTACCTGCAGTGTAAGAAAAGGAATTTTTTCATTTTCCTAGGGCATGAAGAAGGTGTATTAGGCAGTGTGAAAAGCTGGTTAGATTAGGACTAAGGAAGATGAGTCATGTCAAGAGAGGATGTCTTCTGTGTTTACAGTTTTGCCTCACAGTGACTTGGCTGAGGAACAAGGGCACGCCAGGTGGAGAAAGGGAAATGCAACATGTTCGGTTGCAGTGTACATATGTTTCAGTCGTAGCAACCACTGGGAGCTTCCTTCACTGAGGAAGCTCCTGTGCAACCACACTACCCTGTCCTGCGAATGGCCCCTGCTGCCAGGAGTGTCCGGTGGCCAGAACATGGTAGTTCTGGACAGGTGGAAATCACAATGAAGAACAAAGAATCACAAAGAAGCACAGGCAGCCACACTTTTGCTGCCTCTGCAGACTGCATGGATGATTAAGGATGGAGCTCACAATTTTGGACCACTCTTTATGCCTTGAAATCCCAGAGTGAGAATGTTGTGTTAGGTACAACACATACCTCGTCTGTTGTACAGATAGGGATGGGGTACAGGCAATACACACAGCAAATCTTTGAGAACAAGATCTGGCAGTTTTCCCTCCTGATATTCTTTTTTGAGACTCAGGTCTGACTTTATAAACCCTGTATCCTTACAGCCAGGACCCTAGATGCCAAAGAAAGGGATTGGAATTTAATAAATAAACAAATTTTTAAAATAATATTTCAGAATTCTGGTTAAAATATCAGCTTCCCAAAAGTTTTCAAATTAGACTACCTTTAAAGTCGAGGCTAGCTCATAGTCTTCTGTTTCACATTGAGGAAGCTCCTTGGTTTTGCTGTGTTCAAGAGGACTATTGTTCTTTCTAAGCTTTCACTGCAGATAGGAGTTGCAGACAAAGCTAGACCTACTTCCACAAGGATTTTAAGTAAAGTTTTTGTCCTAAAATCAGTGATGCAAGGTTGAAAGAGTAGTATGGCTTGCAAACAAATGGCATGTCCTGGGGGTTTCAAAATGTATTTTTAGAAGAAACATATGCTAATCATGATATGCCCCACATAGCTGAAGCAACATGATTCACAAGGGAACTTCATTAGCCCCAGAGCTGAGTAGTATTACAACTCCTGGGAGACCAAATAAAACAGTGATTTTTTAAAAAAATAAATAAATGCATTCTCCTAGTTAAACTCCATCGGCTTCTTAGAATTTTTTTTTGGTTCTGTTCTCCCTTCCTACTTTGCTGTCACACAGATGAGAGATTGCCACCTAGGAAATGAGCTGCAGTACTCTCCATTCTGCTTAGAATGGACAGGCAGATCATTAATGCTATACAGCAACAGACTGAATATGTCTCATCTTCAGCAAAACAGACAGGCAGGCCACTCATCATTCAAAGGGGACTAGACAGGTAGAGTTATAAAATGCATCTAAACCATAAACTCAGCAGATTTACTGGAATAAAATTAGTCATTAGTTTATAGGTAATTTGGAATATCATGCCTTGATAAAATAACGCCTACCATCTCTGGACAGATAAATAACAGAAAAAAAAATTGAAAATGTAGACTATTAAGATTCATTTTGCCCAGATTCCATTTTTAAAAGAGCAATGATTGATAATTTATGTAATGGAATAGCTATTGTATTCCTTTTGACACATGATAACAGTTATGACTGACATTTTTAAATATAATTTTTGTGATTTTTTCCATATAAGAGGGTATTTTTAGAAAATAGAAATGCACTAGAAGGGAACAACAGCCAGAAAAATTTTAGCATTGTGCCAGACTTTGTACAGCCTGTGAGTTTGGTCTTGAACAGAGAAGCCAATGGGCAAAAGGGCTGCTGTCAATTTGCAGGCTTCATTTAAACCTAAATCAGCCTCTGTGACAGGAGCAAATTCTGAGATACCATAGCAAATTCACTCCTGGCAAGGTTTCAGAGAACAGCCTCAGGGCACCTGTGATGATTCATTGCTGCACCTGAACCATGAGTAAGTATGCATGAAAGCTGTTCAGGAACAGCTGGGAGTAGGGCGAAGTCACAGTGCCTTCACTCTCAGGTCTGAAGCCTGACTGACTGTCCATAATTCATTTACCTTCCGGAATTCACTAGGGCCAAGCTGGAGAATATTTACAACTCCTATCTTTCTCAAGCGCATCCCTGTGCTGAAGCAGAGAGGATTTGATCTGAAGGTTCTTGCTGGGGTGAGAGACTGCTGGAGCTGGTCCCTGGTTGCTTGTGGACTTTGGGCCAGGATCACCCAGTGCAGGAATGCTACAGCTGAAGCCAGTCCACCTTCTGGCAGCAAGTAATTACCATGTGTCCATGGACCATTAGTCTCATTAATACAGTTCTCCTTAGCACTAACTGAAGAATTCCTCTATTCTTAGACAGTAAGGCAACTTTTCTGTGTCACTGTTAGGGAATTAGCAAGGCCTTTCCCTTTAAAATAATTAGTAAGACCTACCTGAAGTATTTTAAGTTTCCACATAGCTGCTTCTTCAGATGTATGTGGGAATTCTTCCATGAAAATCGTTTGCAACTGGAACCTAACATAAAACCTATCTGCTAAGGCTAGGCACTTTTTTCTGAGGTTGTTTTCCAGGTGCTCTGTGATTTTTATCTTTCAGTCTAAACAGAGTTTACATTATAACTTGAATTCAGAGATGGACAGCCAAGTTATTGCTTTTTTTTCCTTTTTTTGGCAATCAAAACATTGCAGAATAAAACTTCTCTGGCTCATTTTGCTTATTGTAGAAAATGATAGTTTATACTTTCCATTGCTGTTCATCTGAGCATTGTGTTGCAATGTTACACATATGTTTTCTTGTTCAGTGACTCCAAACAATTTCTCACTGACTTCTATATTGACTGGTATTCCATTTAATCAGGCTTGAACACACCTAGTTCCTACTAGGTTTCATCTTTGACTGTGTTGTCAGCTCCTCTGTGCCACTTCTTAGTGGTGTGGACTTTAAAAGGAGTGGTTTAGTAGTAGCTATAAAAAAAAAAATTGCACGTTATAGTGAAAACTAAATGGACTTTGCAATAGTAAAATTTAACAAATACACTAAATGTTCTCTACCCTTTAATCTGGTTATTTCACTTGGAGATATTTTTGATGCAGCACATTGCTCGTAAAATACCTCTTGAAAGCATTTTTCATTACATTTTCCCATTCAAAAATCATTTTAGGTTACATGGATAACAAAGGTGAATTACAAAATCATTCTACTTGCACACTTACTAAAATGTAGGATCATGAAAGGATGCTTTATGCTTCATATTGCTTGAAACTTGAAAAACAACTCCCAAGGAGAACAATAAAACTTGTTGGTAAAATGCAATGTGTTAGAGTGTTTTGAGAATCTCACCCAAGAATTGAGTGTATAGAAGAGCTAGAGTATGTAATAGGAAAATATCTTAAAACCCAAATACTTCTCAAAATGAAATTACTTAAAACACAATCTAGTCTACTGAGTATAGCTCCAACCATTCATGTTTGTAGAGGTTGAAATAACTGTAAAACAGGCCAACTTTTTTTGATTTCTTTGCCAACAGTACTATTTTCATTACTGCTCTGTGTTTGAAGATTTGTTTGGAAGACTTTGGATTACAATACTGTTGAAAAGTTAGCTCCATGAGTTGCAGATAACAGCAACTGCTGCTCTGTTTACATCTGCATTGAAATAAAGGATGGAGCTTCCTCTTGTAGATTATGTAAAATCCAGACATTGTTAACCAAAGGAAGCTCCTTTCCCTGGTATCTCAGTTGAGATCTGATTAAAATATTTTGGAGTCACTGAGGTTGGACACAGTTTTAGCGACAGCCATTTTTGGCAGATTTCCTCAGAAGCCCCTGGGAATGTCTTGAAGGAGCAGTGTCTTCAAAGGCTGCAGAGCTCACGGCTCACTCAGCACAGCTTGCACAGGCAGAAAGCCAGAGAGCACCAAGGTGCCTGCACCTGTGCCACGCTGTCCTGCGAAAATGGCCACTAGGCCAGCTCCTCATCAAAAAAACACCCTGAAAACCAAAACAAACCTCTTCTAATGATGAAGTATTGGCTAGCTTTCTTCATATTTGTACAGACAATTAACATCTTGCAACCCAGGAAACTGCATGACAGGAAGGGTGAAACACTGCCAGAGTGGTCTGAATGATTCTACTGACTTTCCAGGAATTCTTCCATTTAACACAGCTGAAAATACAATTCTAAGAAAGGATTTTGTTCTTTCTGTATTAGTAACTGCAATAAGAACTTAAATTTGTGCTAATGATAACTCAAAAAAAAAAGATTACATGGTTTTAAGTTGACATTGCATACTTCTATGACTCTCAAATAAGTACTGTATACAAACAGTATAATTATTCATATAAACCCTACTGTTAAACAATGATCTGTAGGGGAAATTTTAAGATATATATCAAGAAAAATAACTGTTAGACCATGGATTCATTTGGCCAATGAAACAGCTACAGAACCATTTAAATGCATACTGCTATATTCAGTTTTATTTTAAATAACTTAGTGAGAATTCATTACATCTGGAAGTCCGTTTTCATCTTGTTACAGATTTCTTTCTACTTCAGCTTTTCTCTCTTTTCTGTTAATGTATTTACATTCATGGCATTTTCATTTAATATATTCCTCTCCCTTTCAACTCTTTCAACTTCGGACATCACACTGTAACAGCAGACTACAACACCCAGAAGTGGTGAAATGCTATGTACATTGACATGCAATAAGTAACTTGACTCAAACTAGCAGAGCTTTATTGTCAATGTGTTTTTTTAATTAAACAAGAGGCTCAGAAGTTTTTAATTTTTTTATCTGACATCACAATCACTTGCTCATAGAACATTTTAAAAAAACGGGCTTACCAGGTAAAGTTGTTGAATAAAGGCTACAACAGACAGCAGTACAAAGGCTCCACAGATAGAAAAGAGGATCTGAGGACAGAATACATCTGTAAACTCTTCAGCTTTTCTTACTGAAGAATTTTAAACTTGCTTTTTTTTTTTTTTTTTTGCCATGGTACCTTTTCAACCCTTACAATGTTTCTGGTTTTGTTATATATTTATTTTGCAGTTTCTATTCCTTTTTATTCCTGAGAGATAACCAAGATCAAACAAGGTCTAAAACTATTTTTCCTTCCCTCTCTATATGGTACATCTTCAGCATTATGTCATTAAAGTGGCTTCCCAGTTTACAAATTTGAAGTTAAAAATTATTTTTAAAGGTCATATAAATGTTTGGGGTCTGGTTTTTTTGTTTGTTTGTTTTTTTTTTTTCCCTGTGGTGTCTTTTTCACCACCAGAAAGCATCTCTAATAAGAAAAATGCTAAAACACATATTAGAATCTAAATGTGTATCAACTACCCATATAGAAAAAAGCAAAATTTCACAGATATTTCTTTTTTTACCAGAATGACAATTACTTTAATGTTTTCAGCACTCACCTTTGCATACACCAGTGATATCCTACTAAAACTGGGAGCTTCCAAAGGATGTGATGTCTCTCAGCCTGCTTTCCATAGGTCTGCCTGTCTGACGAGTCTGCATGCACATTATTATATATAGGTGCCTTTCAATTAGAAAACTGCTTGGAAACATAGGAGATCTGTCTTACAAGCCTGTAGGCCTTACCTCTTAGAGGTATTTGTACATGTATTGAAACTGAAAGCAGCTGGGTATGTAAACCCCTAGTAGTTAGACTGAACAGAATTTCAGGATCTAACTTCCATCAGTTTAAGTCCTTAAATATCTTTCAAGATCTGGACTATAAACACTTGAAAACATTTTTGTTTCACTACTGTCTTAATAGTCTGAGTTCCATGAGTTTACTGTGCGATCAAGTTTCTTTTCCTTGCAAGCAATATATACTCTGTATTTTCAACAGGCTTTACTGTGTGTAGTAATTTATTACATGATTTATACTATTTTCTACCTTTTAAAAATTCTAACATTAAATATACTCTTCGAGTATATACTCTATCTACATTGCCATGATGGGCCTGCTTTTGCTTCTGGAGAAGTGAATTTCAGAACCTTGCTTGGCTTCATTAGATGCTAGAACAGTCCCATAGTAACGTTTGTGTCGAGCAGGCCAAAGAGAAGATGCCTCTACAGCATCTACAATAGATCATGTATCTCTGCCTAATGGCACTGCTTTAATGTCCTGCAAATTAGCAGGGCACTAATATGTGAGATACATTCCAATATGTTTGCATGCATTTATGTTACTGTGTTTTGATGCTACTGATGTTTCCTCATTACTGTGTTGTATAATTGTATAATATTGTATAATATGATGCAATTAATGATGTCCCATTTACAGTTGCTACAAGAATTAATTGTTCATCCTTATCTGTTACTTGGACGGGCTTTCCATGAAAGGTAGAAGAAGCATTTATGTTTCCTTTATATGCTATACTGCAGTGAAGAGCAGTATCTGTTTCGATTATGAATCACTTAATCAGAAGGCTATGTTAGCCCTGACACATAAAAGCATACAAATGGCAGGCCTCTTCCTGTGCAGGAAAGATACATGCAGAATCATGGCAATATGAGAAGATCATGATGTCTGGGAAAAAGCCTCAGGGCGAAAGAAATGGGTGGAGAGAGAAGGGAGGATCAGCTTATAGAAATGAACTGGCATGGTTCTAGGTTTTGGTTTTTTTTTTTGATCTTTCCATTTAATTCTATCACAGAAGCAAATAATGACTGAAAAATCTTCCCAAAAAAGCTACTGCTGTCTAAACAGTGGTAGCACTGTTGGGAACAATGTTGAAAGTGAGGACTTTTGAATTTCAATAGGGCCTTTCCAAAGAGGAGAATAACAGCCCTGTACTTTGTGTAATTTTGGACCGGGCACCTTATGAGGGGAGCTACTTACTACACAGCTAGGAAAATAATCTGAAGCCTGTTACAGAACAAGAGACCAACTGTTTGTAGGAATATGAAAGTACTGGCAAAAAAAAACAGAACAGAGAAAACAGTTCTCTAAAAAAGCAACAAGGAAATTTACATATATTAAAAAAATATGTGCAGATATCAGAAATCAGCTGGTCAGTTTATAGAAGGTAAGTAGTAATTCAGTTTGTACCCTGACACCTGAGAAACTGGAGCAAGAAAATCAATTAACAATTTCTATAACGTAATTATACAAACTTAACCTGGAAACAATTTCATTTGGCAGAAATAAATGAACCAATACTGTATTGAGAAGAGCTCTTGAGAGGATTGCGCTCTGATTAATGAGAAACTGGGACTCTACAAAAATCAGCAAAGGCTTTGGACACAGTTCTGAGTTTAATTACACCAATATGAATAAGACTAACCTTGCTAAAGAGTTTTCCAGTGCAAAAGTCAGATCACAAACAAGTCATTCAGATTTCAAGACCTACCTGGAAGAGGTCAGCAGTGAGTAGTAAAGAAAATTACTTATTCTTATAAATTATGATACTCAGAAGAGTCACTATGGAATTTGGAATAAAAAATAAAGGCAGCTGTTATTCCCAAAGGACACCAGAGAAACTGAATTTCCTATCAGGGGAAAAAAAAAAAAAAAAAAAAAAATTGAAGAGTTGCTAGATACTATTTATACTGTTTCACTGACCACATAATTTATTTCTTATGATGACCTTGATTACGGCATGTTAACTGACATACATCAAAAAATGGTAGCTGAGGTAAATGCAATAGAAGCAAAATGAAGAAGGTTGTGTTGTGTTTTGTTTTGTTTTGTTTTGTTTTGTTTTAAACTGGAAAGTTCCAAAACAGCCTAAAGTGATGTGGCTGGCTCACAGGATGATTTCCTAGGTAGTAGAGCACAAACTCCATAGATAGCACAGTAGATCTCATCACTGAATTAAATAGGGGGAAATATTGACTGCTATTGTCCATGGCTTCTGAGTTACAGTTTGGGAAATAGAATGTGTACAGAGGATTGTAGGGTTTGAGGGGTTTCTCCTCAAAAGGAGACTCTGCACCTACATAACCCATGATACCCACACAGCTCTGCCTTCACTTTTTTGAACTCTAAACAACCAGTGAGTCACAACCTTACAGCATGTTGTCACTGTCTTTTTTTTTTTTCCAGTCTCATCAATTATTTTCTTCACTTTTTTTTTTTTTTTTTTTTTTTTTTTTGGGGGTGGGAGCTGGGACCGTTTTCCCCTTGGCAGGGCTTGCCTGTTTCAAAGCATCTTGGGGTGAACGAAACTGATATTTTCAAAAGCAAAGTATTAGTTGCATCCGTTGTTCTCTCCTTGAGAATGATGCTGGGCAGTGAGGCTGAAAATTAATTGCTTACAGGTTCATAAATTTTTTTCTTTTTTTTTTTTTTTTTTTTTTTTTTTTTCTGTGAGGGCTTGTATCCTGGCCATATTGCCAACGGCTACTAGGCTGTAACCTGCCCTGTATGAGAATTTCAAAAGGATTGTACTCTGTAGGAAAAGCATGAAAGAGTCCTTCATGTTCTTGGAATAACAAATGAAAAAAAAAGGCAAAAGATCATGTTCATCTCTCCCATGCTACTTTGAACACATGCTCAAAATGCTTACAAACTGAAATTCTGCTACCCAATACAGCCACAACAAAGAACAGTACTTTTTAAAGTGTAGTGGAAAGCCATTTAAGGTGTTATATGCAGAAACATAAGTTTATCAATTTTCTTCTTTTTCCATGGGTTTGGAAGTTCAGCACACGTGACTACATTACTCAATGAGAAATTTCACAGATTTCATTGGATACCTTCATAAAATGGAAGTGAAAGTAGTAAATGCAAATAATATATTCATGTTCATAGTAGCTAGAGATACATTCTCATTTTTAATTGCTGTCCAATCCACAAAAGCACTTTAAGCATGTACTTACTTGCTTACTCTATTACAAAGTTTTAACATTAATGGTCCCATGGGGGCTTTTACCATTGACTTCAAAGGGAACCAGATTAGGATTTATACAGATTTGGCCAGTAGCACTGCTTATTATTAAAGACCTTCTTTTATGTTGCATAAAACTTTGCCAGACTTCAACCATTTAGGCTGAAATTCCATATGCTTCATAGCTGCCTCAGGCTGAATTTTTCTGGAAAACCTGAAACAAAACAATTCATCTCTTTTGAAAGGTTAGGACTGACTAGGCAAGAAGACTGGGACAGGGAAACCAGGGAATGTGAGTGGGACTGGAAATGCCTGGAAGAGGAAACTTGGACTGGCATTGGCAGAAATAATCTACGACTACAAGGAAAATATGAGAGAGAATCAAGAGATATATCTTAGAGATGGACAAGCCTGAGGAGCAGGGAATAAAATATTATGGATGCAGCAATATGACTGGTACAAGAAACCACGAGTGGGAAAGATGCAGAACTGGGATACAGACATTAAGTCAGAGAAGTAGGAACATGAGGATGGGCTATGATGCTGGAACAGCTGTGGTGTTGCAGCACCATCTTCTTTGGAGCTTGGAGCATAACCCTGAGCTCTGTAATGTCATTGTTCATTTCTCCTGTGGGCAAATAGACATAAAAACCGCTAGCAAAATTGCTCATTCTCCTCTGTGGATTGTCCATGGAGAGGATAAAACTTTTTTAATTATTCCTTTGACTTCATTGTCTTTGATAAGCTTAAATTTTGTCTTTTATTCCAGTGGTTTAAATGAGGGATTTAAATATTCCAACATCAATGACCCATACAGGTGTCAATATGAAACCACATCACAGAACTTAATTTTTCTCCATATCTTCAAAAAAACCTCACCTGCCTCCTGACTTCACTGACAACAGACCATTATTTCACCTGTGAAATATCAGATTTAGGGTCAGATCTAGGAAATTGTCCCCTTGTGACCATGCGATTCCTGCTGCTAACTGAACTTTTTCTGGTGAAGAATAGGTATGATATATAAAGAAACACCAGCAATAAAACAAACAAAAAGACCATTTGCGAACCAAACAGGAAAACTCAGGAAAATAATAGGGAACTGAAACTTTGCATTGTAATCCAGATTATCCCTAGATGTTCCTACATGACTGTGAAGAAAAATGTGTGTCTGATTCATTTGCTTCCAACTTGCATATTAGCTTACCTATCACAGAGAGGGTCTGGTCAGCTTCTCAGAACGATAAGAAGTTGCTCCTTAAATGGTGGACAAGCAGAAAAGTTTGCCAGGGACTGCAGAGGAGAGCAGAACAAGAAAGAAGGTGAACGACAGCAAGAAACTGGGAGAACAAACCACTATGAAGATCAGGGAACGGACTGGGGAGTGTCAGTAAGACAGTGGAAAGAGAAAATTCCTAGGAACCAGCAGGGACTGAGTCAGTTGCACAACTGACTGACAGCGAGCCAGGACCTCTCTTCAGGGACACAATGGACACAGCAAATGTGGATTTTTTATTTCTATTCTATTTCTATTTTTTTTTTAATATGCACTGTAATATCTAATCTTAAAATACCTAGAGATTTTATTAGGTTCCTTTGAGTTTTTAATTTGGTTAGACTTTATTTTTTTTTTACTTTAAAAACCTTGGGGAGCTCACCATAAGCAAAAAGTCTAATCAGCTGGCTGAAAGATCAGCAAATCTGCTGTTCTGACATGATCATGAAATAGACATTTCAAGGACAACTACTGATTTTGCATTCCTTGACTCCTAAATAGATGTTTTTAATTAGGAAGAAGACTGATAGGTGTGCTCTCTCCCTAACAGTACCATCACACCTAGTCCCTAGTTCTTGTGCTATGCAATCACATGCTGTGTCTGCAGTGCTGTAGCTCCCTTGCTCTTCTTCCTCTCCAGCTGGACCACTTTTTCCACTGAAAAGCCAATGTCTGATTGAGGGGCATCCTGAAAACTCAATGAAAAGTAAATGAAATCAATGGAAGCCAGGAGTTTGAACTTGTACCTGTCATTGAGGGCAGTACATTAACGCTATGAGTCATGTGTTAATGAACTATTGTTAAACATGTAATATTAATGGCAGTGTTTGACCTTAACTGCTTTCTACTGCAGCTTCCCCTCTTGTGAGAGTGGCTTTTAACAAGAAATTTGTGAGTCTTTGTGAATCTTTTGTGTCTTTGATTCCATGCATGCTTCCCACAGTGAAATCCAGGAGGGAATTAATAAGTCTTCCTAATGTCTGAGTACTGTGCAATGCATAAAGCAGAAGGCCACACAGAGAACAAGAAGAGAATAATAACTGAAACAGTGGTCCATTATGTGGTAAGAACTTTTTCTGCACTGCATAAAGGAAGGAGCTGCTGAAAAAATATCATATGTTAATGTGATTGGTGCCTGCATATTATAATGCATGAAGTCAAAGGAAGTGAATTCATTTTGTGAAAGCAAACTAACCCTGACATTTGAGTTCCTGATATTGCAGTTAAATTATATGGTTTTAAAGTTGTTTTCTTGGATAGTATGTTTTTCAATAAAAGCTATGCCTCTGTAATCTGCACATAAATAACACAAATATGAAAAAAAATGAAACTATTTAAAACCCCAATTCTTAATGATTGAAGAACTATTCTCATTATACAAAAGGAAATGTCACTTCTAAAGTTACAGATCTTTTTCCATATAAAGTACTTGCATGTTGATAGAGGGAGAAGGGAACACTGTATTTTTTCTGGTTTTCATATAAATGTTATAAATTATCATTTAACATAAGTTTATTGCTAAAAATACATAAAATAATTTTACTTAAAAAAAGGAAACATTTTTGTTTGAAATTCTGGGTTTCTTTACAGATTTTTTTTTATGTTATGTAGTCCCATAAATCCTAGAAAACCTATTGTTGTTCTGTTTGCCATTAACTGTGTCTGTGGATTAGAAGGCAGTAGTCTTCCAGAAAGACAAAGTTAAAAACCTTTAAAAAGCAATAGCTATTACTGTGGATCTTTTCATTCACTGAAATGGGAACTGGGAGAAAATAATGGACGGAGGACTATTCTAGGACTCAATGATCTCATTAAAAAACCCAACTCTACCACTGACTGTCTAAGTGACCTTAAACTCCATTTTCTTTTTCTGCCTTGATTTTCCTTGGAAATAGTAATGCTAGCATATTTCATAAGGTGTTGTAAAACGGTAAGATGAAAAGCATTAGAAGCATCAGAAGCATTAGAGTTATGCTTTCATAAAAGCTGTTACTGAAATGGTCAGATGTAATGAAATTGCTGCTGCATATTATACTAAAATTCAGGGAATCTAATTATTGCTTTTTTTTTTTCATTCCTCCTCCCCAATTCAGGCCTACACGTAATTTTTGCACTCCTAAAAACATGCTCATTAAACCATTCTCACACTCCTGTGAGTCAAATGCTTCCCCAGTACAAATCCTCAAAACAGCCTTTAGCAGGCTGTTGAACAAGGTGGCTTTTCTATTCTAGTATATGAGAAGAAAAGTTTTCAAAACATATCCACTAGAGTCACTGCTTAATAGAGGCAAGTCACAGTCACAAGTGGCAAGGACTCTAACACTCGTCACTTTATTTCTTGCTTTTGTGTTGAAAATGTTTCAAGATGTGGTGCAATGGTGATAACCAAAGCTACGAGATTCTATTACATTAGGTAGTGATGGCAGACCCTATATCATTTGTTGCCACAAAAGAAAACTCTAAACTATGTCCCAGATGATGTATCATATGGCAGAAAATTCACAGTAAATCCTACATGTTATTCCTAACTCACACGCACAGCACGTCCTTTGCAGTGTGAAATGAAGCAGTTCCACAAACATAATAAAGAGCCTGTTGCATAACTTGGCAAACCTCCTGCTATTGTTTTTGGAAAATCGCTGTTGGTAAACATTGAAAAACTTTGTGCAATAGTGCCTTTGGAAACAATGATCTGCTGTAAAGCTGATGGTTGTTTTATTCCGTACTTAATTGATTCTCAGCTTTCCTGAGGCCCATGATCAGCCATGACACGGAGAAATGCCAGCTTGAGCACTAGAAGGAAACAGGACAAGAGAGTGACTCTTCTTCCTCTGACCCAGGGGCACTGCCAGCCACAACATCCAGAAGCCTCATTCAGTTTCCCAGCCTCTTGGGAGCTGAAGGAGTTCATTTTAAAAGAAAGAAATCTATGTGCATATTTATTCTCCCTTTCTCTTCCACATGCTAATGCTAACAGGAAAGTGTAGAGGGAATTTCAGTTCTGATGCATCCTCCCTCGTCTCTCCTTCCCATTTCTTTTTTGCAGTTCAAAATCCACTCCCAACCAAAGAGCCCAACAGAAGCCTGTTCTGCTGTATGTGTGGGCTACAACCGATCGGACTTTGTAACGTAAAACCTTGCACCACAGCTTGTTATTAAACAAGATGAGATGAATATGTCTAAAGTGCGGACCAACTGAAGAGGTTAGGCAGACTTTAAAATAAGAGTATTTCGCAGTATCTTATCATTTTTACTTCTCTCCCTTGTGAAATGTTTTTTCTTGGAAATCTGCATTGCCATAACTAGTTTTGAATAGTTATTTCAGGATCAGTCTTCTCTCTAGCACTTCCTCCCTTTGATGTATTTATAAAACACCTTATGCTCCTTAATTCTTTTTGCCTGACAGCAATAGTTTGCTATGAATGACTTCACTGTCAATGTTCCTGCAAAATTTTACACTTCTATGTCACATGCAAATTTTCTGACATCTATTAAAAAAAACCAGCCTATGCAAATACAAGGAAAAAAAGAAAAAATTTACATGAGTTTTCCATTTTTAGCTAAAGCTCCATAGCATAGACCTGCAAATGACACAATTTAATAAATTACTTGTTCTGGACTACTAGCATCCTAAACTGGGAGAGCATTGTGTTGTATCTTGCACAAACACATGACTCTTTCATACAGAATAACAGAGAAATTGCTTCTTGATGCTTGTAGCATCATATAACATTCATCATGACTGCATTTGCTGTATGAGCCCTGAGATTGCTTTAAGATGCAGCATAATCTTTGCTGAAGATTCATCCCTGCCTATTTGAGAGGTAAGTGTACCAAGTTCCCTACCAATTACATGAAATCAGATCAGTTCTTTCACCTTGACAACCCTTGAGCAATTTTTCCTCTTTTTCAATGACTTATGGGTTATGCAGGTCTCATGGTACAGTTTCCAAGTACATCTGGGCTTTCAGAGACTATCAAAGCAAAAATTCCAGTTCTTCTTTTGGTCTCTACTTGTCTGTTCCCAAAAATATTGAATCATTTGCCAAGTTAGATAAGGAAAGGTATATTTAACTTACTAGTGAGGAAAGTCATGCAACTCCATGTGAAATAGCTGTTCCTTTAAAGAATAAATTGAGCTTAAATTGCAGATGTTCTTATGCTTTCACATGTAATTTGCTGCTCAGCATGGGTGTGTATATTCAGAGATCCACACAGTTCTGCAGGGAAGCAGGCTGTTTTCAAAATAACTTTATTTAATAAAAGGCTATTTGAAAAATTACTTTCCAGGGGCTGCTATCAAAAAAGCACATTTGCACCAGCAGTCTATCAACTTTGTTATATAGTATATTATGCAATTCCCATTAGAACAGATGAAGTGCAACAATTAGACGATGTCTCATATAGGATGATCTGAATTTTATTATCTATTGCCTTTGCTGAAACTAAACCTGAAGAATACACAGGAGCATTTCTACTTAGTGTGCTCTCACACCTTAAATGAGATCTTTCATCTTGCTTTTGTCAATCAGGGTAAATGCAATTACACTGAAAATGCTTTATAATGAACTGCTATTGTATTGAATAGTTCATGTGTTGGACTCTGAACAATACATGATGAATTATGGTTCATGGCACAGGCATAAATACAATCTGTATGTCAGGAAGTGCTTACTAAAACCTGCTGTCCCACTGAAATTCTGCGGGTAACTTAAAGTTGGGTAGACTCTCCTAACACCTGTTTCTTGAGCTCAAGGAAGTGATACTTTGATGGAAAAGCTTTTGGTTTGTTTTGCTTCACTTTATTTCTTTCAACTAAAGGCTTTTTGCTTTCAATACAGACATTAGAAGTATCAGTAAAGACAAGAAAGGGAGATCAGGTATTGATAGTGAATGAGTTTCAGTTAAATTACTACTGGTGAAATAATTTTCATTAAATGCTTTGTAAGGCATTACTGAGAAATACCATGTAGGACAGAATATTTTTGTTATAAATATTGAAAAACAGATTGATCCTTCTCAAACTTCTTTTACTGACTAACTTGCATTGCCCATAGTCCCATCATTTATCTTAAAGCATGGTTTTGAGGGAGTTCAAATTTCATCCTTTTTTAAAAGGAGGTTATCAAACACTCCAGGTTTCTCATTCTCTAGCATTTTTTCAAGTTTTCAACCATACTCAGCCATTAGGTCAGATATCTTATCTATTAAGTATTCTCATCTGACAATTTCTTATCAGGAATGAGTTTTCAGATGTTATTCTTCTGAAATACACCTTAGATGTCTTTCTAGCCATAACTGGCTTGTGATGTAGAGATAGCTGAAAAGGAGGGGAGAAAGGATGGAAGAACATTTTTGCTATGGTTCTGGAGTGGAGTCATCTGAAGGGTTCATTGTGTATAAACTTCTGGAAACATTCTGAAAAAGATGAAAAACTCTTTTTCCCTTGCTGACACAAAGTTTCTTTTTTCCATCTAAACTCAAGAGAGCAGATCAATAGTTTGAGATTTAGAAGGGTATATACCAATACCAAGCCCTATGATGCTGTGTTCTCATGTTTTTGACATTTTTTCCAAGTACATGTAATGTGCCTCTTTTTGCTTAATCTTACAAACAACTTTTGAGAATTTAGTAAGCTATGTAACTGGCAGTGCAAAGCTAGCATCTTACAGCACTTCTGTTTGCGTGCTTCATGCTCTACAGTGAATATACAAAGAAAAAATATGTAGAATTCATCTTTGCAGTGATAGTTTTATAGGAATAGGTTAAAACGACTTGACTATGATTACATGACAGAAATTTTAAATAACCTAAACCAGCTCAGATTTTAACCTTAATAAAATGAGACCAAGACTAATTTTTAGAATTTTACTTCATACACTCACATGCAGCAGAAATGTCCCAAACCTAGACTGAAATAGGGAGTAGAAAAATAAGAACTAAAGTTGACTTAGTATGAAAATTTACAATTAATCTTAAAAAGGATGTGACACACAGCTAAAACCTAAAGTGGAAGATTGAATTAATACCTTTGGGCTACGGTATCTCCCTTCTCCATCTTTTGCACTGGTGAAGAGAAGAGTCAGAAATTGCTTCCTCTCTTTTATTTTGTGTTGCAAATTATTTTCCCTTTGCATTCATCCATTCTCCCCATCTTCTTTTCACCTGTTGTCAGGTGTTGCACACAGGGTACTCCCACTCTTTGAACCCGGCATAGTATTACAGTTTCAGCAGGAGGAAGTAGGAAAGATTTACTGTGTGGCAGGGCTTTTTCAGTCTAGTTCCTCTGGACTTTTCTGCTTCTCTTCCTCTGGTAAAGTGCTCCATGATGTGAGACAGAATGGCAGAAACTAGATAGGAGGGAAAGTCCTACCATTAGTAGCATAATAGTGTGACTCATTCTAAGCCTAGTTTCTCATATGTAAGAGGACACTATTTCTTTGTCTGCTTAGAGTCATTGTACAGGCAGGTAAATCTCTACATGGCTTGACATAAGAAATGTACACTGTGGAGGTGTAGGCAATACTTCTTTCAACTGCCAGAAGTGAAAGTAGTAGAGAATTTGAAGTTTGTGGGGTTTTTTTGAGCATGAAATTTTTGGTTAGGCTGTGACTGCAACCAAGTCTGAGGACATAACAACTCCAGGACAATCAGATTTTCCCATTGTGGAAACAGTGGTGCTTTATTATAAGGAAACATTTTAGATCAGTGTTTCAGCCCTCTGCTTTCTCTTCATCATTTTCTGACAAGGTTTTGTTTCTGAGCAGCTGTAAATTCTAAGGGCAGATTTTAAGACATAAGGATCATCTGGTTTGATCTTTGCCTAACACAGGCCATAAAATTTCACCAATAATTCTTGTAGTGGAACATATCATCTTCCCCTAAAATATAACTGAATACTGTCAAGCTCAATAACTTGCGGTTTACTAGAGCATAAAAACATCCTGTCTCAATTTAAGGAATCCTGGAGATGATTAATTTCCTTCTTCCTTGGCAACTGACGATTACTATCACTGCAGAACAGTTGTTTCCAATTTTCATTTTGAACCAGAAACCAGTACAGGGCTGCTATATGATATGGGTGGGTATGGGCTGGGACTTTGTCACACCCACAAAAGACAAGAATATTCTACTTTATATCTATGCATATGTCCTTGCTCTGCCGGCCTTTTATAATCATGTCTTAAAGGTTTTATGGTTGACTCCAGTTCAACCCTTACTTTATTTTTATCCCGTTTCATGCTAAACCACACTGAAATTCATTCCTCTCTCAGGCCTTTCAAAAGCTGTCCCAGGCCACAGAAAAAAAAGAAGGCAGGAACTATTCAGTATGTTATAGGATGTAACAGACAGTGGATTGTGTGATGATGGTGCTTCTTATTCATATAAGATTATGCGTTAGGAGAAAAACTATGGTAGCTCAGCTCAGTTGTGTGACTCAGAGTTATCTGCTTATGCTGGGACCTCAACTACCGGATGCAACTGGTCATATCTAAATCTGCCTTCCTGCATCAGACGCATGGGATTATGGAGTAGGAGAATGTCAGCATGGTGAATGCCAGAAATACTAGTGCTGTAACAGGAAAACTTTAAGTTGGAGGAAGACGCATACAAACACTTAATTCATAACAAGTCCATTCCCGGCATATTTCCATACTTTTTTGACTTTTTTAAAAAAGAACAAAACCCCCAACTTCTCCCACAATGAAATCCTACAGATAGAGCATCTTTATGCTCTTTATGTGTTGGTGATTTTCCATTCTCAGTGTTAATCTATTCTGTACTTGGCAAAATTATGTATTTGCCTAATAAAGACATTTTTAATATTATTGATAAAACCTCTATCTCAATAATGGACTAGCTGCACTAACAAAATGAAGAGTCTAAAGCTGTGTGCACTGATTATGGGTCAAAATGTTATTTGAGGAGTGTCATAATCTAAAAAGAAGGAAACCCAAATATTAATTAACAAATATAGATACAAATGAACTGTAAGGTTATTACTTAACAACATAAAAGATTAGGTAATCCAGTAGTGTATAAAAAACCTCACTATAGTTCAAAAAAGAAAAAGGAAGTAATGTAGACAATGCTATAAAACTGGAAAATTAACTGAGAATCACAAAAAACTCTTGTGCTTTTATGCAGGAATATAAGGACATTAATCTACTTTTAGAAAACAGATGAGAGTATTCTTTCTTTGTTTTATTCCACCAAATTTACTTATAGCATGAATTTGAACTAGCGCATCACTCATTCAATATAAGGAGTATAACATATTTCTGAGGAAAATCCTGTAGTTTTTGTGTACAATTTAGGGGAGAATCCAATGATGGAATAATAAAAATTCATTGGTTTTGAACTAGTTTTTTGTGTTTCAGTAAAAATTACATATGGATCATTTTTCAGCCAGTCTTCTGCAAAGGTGGAACAGGAATTTTATTGCCCTTCCCTCTTTAGTGAAGGTGGCGCCCCAGGTAATCTCTATATTAAAGAAATTAGCATATCAGGAAGTTACAGTTCATAAAGCATTCTCTTGACATCTTCATCAAGAAGCAGTTGTAGAACACTTGTGTTACAGCAGATGCTGCAAGATGGCTCTGCTTCCACAGTCATACATAAACAATGTCTCTCCTGAATCTCATGGAATTTTACAGCAATGAAACAGTTACATAAGTAGAGGAGTTGGCCTTTCTCTAAATGCCTATGTCGCATAGCTCAAATATTGACTTAACTACAAACACTCTCAGCCTGTAATTTTAGACATCAAAACCAAATATATGAAATATGTGTTGGAAAAGAATGCTGAAAGCAGCGATAATATGCAAGTGGCTAATCTGTAGAGAAAGGAATAGTAAATTTTTTTTTCAAAACACTTGAGCTAAAATTTATGTCATTCCACTTTTGCGAAAAAGAGAAATCAAAACCAACTTAAGATCTGCCTGTTAATACAGAGTCCTTTGCAAAGAAAGGGAGGGTTCAAATTTACAGAACAAAATTGATTGCATAGTAAAATAATCATCCAGATGGAAAAATAAGTAACCCTGAAAGTGTAAATGTTAAGAGGAAAACTATGCCTCTTAGGGTCATCATCAGTAACAGTTTCATAACAACTATTTCAAGCTCTCAGCTTTAAGTGTACCAGAACAGTTTAGTGAACATTAGTTAATCTGTGCGTTGCTAATCTATTATTCTAGAAATGTGTGACTGTGCAATACAGTTCTGGGTTTATGATTGACCTGGCCCTGTTTGACATGAAAATACCAGAATAGAAATACCAGTTCAGATTTTTTTTCGTATAGCTCCTCTGCTGTTGGAACTCAGTGCAACTATAAATAAGTTAGGAAATATTTTAATCCAGGCATTCCTATGTTACATAAAAAAATCTTTTGATCCAATTATTTTTTTTTCATACATAAAAAAAAGCAAAAGTAAGGACAATTTACTATATGATAACTATTAAGAGGCTAATCAACTTGGTGAATAGAGATTCAAGAAATAACCTCCTTCCCCCAAAAAGTATATCTATATATTTTATGAATATTGAAATGAAATAAAATATGAAGCAGCATCTACTTAATCTGTGGTTTAAAACAAATACATGCACTCAGAAACAAGGACTTGAAATATAGCTCATCTGAAGCAATGTAGGAATGAACATAAAATAAAAGAGCGTGATATTTGAAGTTGTAAGAAATTCTGAATAAAATCTGATCTAAACACTGAATAACAAAAAAGTGCACATAGGAAACATAATGGAAGTTGCATGAAGCTGCAAATACATAAAAATGGTAATTATTTAGGTAAAGCGTGGACATGAGTCAAATCAGAATCAGGGGAAATGGTTAAATAAGCCTTAGATTCACGCGGTCTGTGGCAACCTGCAAAAGAACTAAAATTACCATGAACATTGTATATTTTTCTATCGCTATAGTCCAATACAAAAGAAGTCCACACTACTTCCAGGTCATAAATGACAAAAGCCCTCAAAATCAAGAGGTCTCTCTCTATGCCTAGTAAAAAATTCTGAACACAGATAGAAAGGAATTAACAGCTACTTCCTCATGCAAATAACTCTCTTTTTCCCCCTATAATCTGTAACAGAGTTGCTGACATAGTATTCTCAGGAATGCACTGGTAAAGTGCTCAGATACTCTTGTATCTTGTATATTCCTTTAATGCTTTGCACCGTGGAACAAAGGACACTTTCTACAATAGCAAGAAACTGAATTTCTTTCTCCATAGCAAAATATATGATCTATCTGACCTCGATACTTCGCAGGATTAAATTGAACTTCTAGCTGACAGTGAATCTTTTATACCAGCTGGGCTTTTACTTTATCTTAAGTAGATCTCAGCAAGATGATCCTTGCATTGTTCTTAGCAAAATAATTCCTCTTACCCCAGAGGAATGATTATTTCCTGAAAAACGGATGTCAGTGAATGGATTGAACTTCATAAATTAAGTTTTCAAATATTCTGGTGAATTAAAATCTCAACCAACAGGCTAGTCAACCAAAATATGCATATAGTCATTGCATAAGCAAAAACCTGCATTTACATGTACAAAGACTACATTTTCCCACCCTAATGTGGGATTCAGCTGACAAAGCTAGCACAGTCAACAGTTCTTACTGTAAATATTTTTGAAAATGGAATGATCATTTAGTTTTTGAATGAGTCCTTGATGCAAAACCCCTCAAATTCCAGATGAATAAGAACTGATATGAATTCTAGTCAGATTTGAAGTTTTGGATTTTCTTTCTTTTTTTTACACCTGAGAAACAAATGTGAAATACTGCCCAAATGTAACTGTAGGTTCTTCTTTGGGAATGTTTCCTGAAGAAAACCTGAAGGCTTGTAAAACATTATGAAGAGCTCCCACTGAAATTAGTGACTGGATTCCAGTTGGACCTGATCTGTCAGAAATGCAAGATAGCCACAAATCTGACTCCAGAAAATCAGCCTGTAATCATCTTTCTGAAAAACTATGGTTGATGTAAGGCATATTAACTAAATATTAGAACCTGTTAAGCATTAGAAAGAAAATCTTGATGTCTATACTTTATATACCAGCAATCCTCTCTTTGGAAGGTAATAATTTCAGTCATAGAATGTTTTGTTTCAGAAAGGACTGTGAGATTTTGCTGTAGTAGAATATATATTCTGAGTTGCTTGTTAAATTAAAAAAAAAACAAAAAAACCCCACAAAACCAAAATCAAAACCAAAAGCAAACAAAACAAAAACCCAAAAAACTTTGGAATGAGGCTATTACATTTTACAATACTCTCTATCACAAAGGCAATATTAACACAACACCCCACTCCCCCTATTCATTTAAACACATTTCAGGAAAAAAATATCAGGCTTAATATATGGAAAAATCATTGTGTTACAGACACTGGAAATGCAGTTATATTTGTTTGGAAGTATGTTTATGTTGTCAGATGGAGCCCTGAGAAAGACAGCAAACAACAATTTATTTTTCTAAGTTATCAATTGCCAAATAACCTAATTGTCTTTTAAATGCTGTAGTAAAATATCCAGAAGAATAAACACTACAGCTCTAGGAAAAGAAAAATATTATGTGTTTAATCATTGTGAGCATGTTACTCTTGGAAGGAAACAGTCATTTATGTTCAAGCTAACTAAACTCGCAAGACAGGAAGATATGGTTTAAGGTAGGTTTAGAAAAAAGCTCTTTGGATTAAACATTTCTGTTCTTTAGTGCATGTTCCACTTGCGCTGATAATTAAAATGTTTGTAATTACCAAAGATACTTTATTACAAAGCAGCATTTAATGAGATGAAAATGGAAAATAATAGGTTTGGGTTTTTTTAACAGAATGAAGAGTCAGAAGAATACTAAAAATTTAGGAAATAATGTTCACATATTATTAAAGAAAATATAATATACATCACAGAATAATTCAAATTACTATTTGCTTAACATTAGATATATCGGTACTTTGCTGAATTGGGTTTGTGGACATAAATCTTCACCCAATGTATAGAACATAATTAGGCAATCAGAAGTAGAAATGATATGATTTTGTAATAATGATTTGTTACATTACATCCATTTACGTCTTTAGAGAGTTGGAAATATGCAGAAATTAACAAATGATGATTCTGGGCATGTAGAGAAATGTAAAGCCTATTAATCTTAGCAGCCTAAAGCTGCAAGTTGAACCTCTCATCTCTGTTAATTTCAATCTGTCAGTATCATATAATCAAATACAATGCGTTAGCAATATGTATGTATGTATGTATGTAGCTCAAGACAGCCAGTAGAAGAATCCCTGAATGCACAATTTGAAGATAAATGTGTAATCTATATATTTGAAGTGATTTAAATTATTGGGGATCGCTCAGTTTTGCAGAGGGAAAAAAAAAAAAAGCAGCAATAATTCTGTAATTACATGGTAATTTTCAAGAACATAAATGGATGATAAATACTGTAAATTTATATATAACCAAATGATAATTATGTTTTATATTTGAAGAGTCATCAAGGAACTGAAGCAGGTAATTAAATTGACTCATCTGCTTTCATCAAATTTGTAAAATTACATAATAAAGTCAGGCAGAAACATGAGACTGGGGTACACGTGTTCTCTGAAAATTGTTGGACTTATATTGGTTATAAACATATATATATATATGTGAAACTATTTAAGTATGTGGGATCCAAAGAAATTTTTATTAGGCAAATCCATTCATTTCAGTACTGTTAGCTTGGATGATAGTCACTGAAGATCTCTGCCTAGTTTCATAGTAGGGACTAACCTACGCTACCCCAAGACAGTCATGATACAGGCTGAGACTGGCACCTACTCACCATGATGTTCCTCTTACTCTGAAGAAATAACTGTATTTCTATCAAAAAAACCTTGTACAGATAAGTGTAATGGACTGAATTTCCTTTCATTTCACTTTGACATTTCACATTCCCACTCCCTGAATAGAATTTTTCACTCCTCTTATGCACGACTTTTTTGATCTTTCTCTTTGTCAGTAAGTATAACATAATACATGGAATTTCTATAAAATAGAACAAAAATATGAAGATGGAAAGGGAATTGGCTAAAAAGAATATCAGGAAATGAGCCAAAGTGTTTGATTGTGCATTTCCTTTTGGGAATTAAAAATAAATAAATCATGGATAGTTGAGACAAAGGAAGAATAGTTAAGTAAGGAGCATAAAGGTTCATAAAGTATACTTTTAGCATCCTAAAACCAGGTCAAAAAAGTATATGAAAAGTGTTGAGGCAGATAAACATAAAAGAGTGCACACAGTCTTAAATCATATTGTACATTCATCTAAATTCTGAACGAAAAAAGTTTGTTTGAGATATCAAGGTACAAGCATCCAAACACTGGATTTTTTCAATATTATTTTATTTTTTAAGAAATACTCTCTCCCAACCTACTTTTCCTACTTTCTTCTTAAAACACAGTAATACTCTTAAGATCTACACATTGCAGGGGATGTACAATCAAGCACATAATGGGGATAAAGATGAGTTCTTTGAACCAGTACAAGTTCCTATGAGTGAAATAAATCAGATACAATATGAGTAGAAATTTATTCCCCTGTGGCTCCTGTACTAGCCTGCACAGCTGTGAATATTATTCTCTTTGAATTCTTTATCCTAGTTACTTATATATAAAAAAATGACTCATTAGAAGTAACTGTTAGCTAAATTCACAACTCATAGAATACATTAACCTATTCTCAACATTCCAAGCTCCATGCTTACTACTTGTCAGAGTGATACCACAGAGTTCAAAAGATGCTGAGTTGCGTTAATAAATTATGACAAAGATAAGATATTTGATACATAATTGTATTTCCATCAGGAGCTGATGAATCTAAATATGACATATTATTATAGAAGTGTTCAAATAACATTGTATGACAAAAACACAACACAAAATATATTAAGGCAACTAACACACTTTCCTGGAACAGAAACCATTTATAATAGCCAGGATCAAAAAAACTTTAAAAAAAACACCACAAAAATTGCCTTTTAGAAAAGGCGCACTTTTTTTTTTTTTTTTTTTTTTTTTTTTTTTTTTTTTTTTTTTTTTTTTTTTAACTTCTTTCTGCATCAAATATGTGCTTATCAGCAGTCATAGCACTTTGGTCATTCTAGAAAACAGATAGTTGACAGACACTTAAGAAAAATACAAAAAAGCAAAGCAGTGTATTTGAAAGTATTTTACATTTATACCTTCTAGGTACTGTCTGTTCATTGTTCTTGTAGGCTTTTAATTCCAGGATGTGTTTGAATTTTGCTGGAGCTGAACTTTGTTTAGAAACACTGTAACAATTTCTCCATACAATTCATTTAATCAAAAGCATTAAACAGATTGCTCCTCAAAATATAAACATGGCAACTCAGAAATTACTCATGTTCTTCCTGTTAGTAAAGTGTCTAGCTCAGAGTGAGAAATCTTGTTTGGTAACTGAGGAGAACACGCCAGTTCTAAACCCTCACTTTGGATTCACAGCAACACGCTGGAGAAGGATTTGAGATCAACTGTTACATCCTAAGTTAAATCATTCGACTTAACTACATAGTTGTAAAATTCTCATGTTTTGCATTCCTTCTTGGTTTTGTTTTTTTTTTTTTTCCCCAGGGCCCAATATTTAATTAGCTGTACAAAATGAATCAACATTAGCTGTATCCCAAAGTCCTCACCGAGGAAGTAGGATTTACAGGTCCATATTTGTGCTTCAAAACAGCATGAGACAGGATTCGACACCTACCTGCTATTTAAAAATGGTAACTATCTGGCTATTAGGAATCAGTGTCTAGCCAAAGCCAAAAATGCCTGGTTCTTGCCTGTCCTTTCTGTTATGCTTTATTTGGTAGTCATGATCTGAGGAGGCCTAAGACACTGGATCTGACTGGCGAGATAGGCAGGAGAAAGCCTTGCTGAAAATGCCCCCGGGGTTAGGTGTGAGCTTGCGATTTGAGTGTCTCACACAGGCAGGATGTAGGCAGTTCTGACATGCCCGCTGGCAGAAACTATGTAGACTTAAGCATCTTTGGGGCAACTACAGGGTAACAGCAGATAAGTGGTGGTTTTAAGGATCTTAGAGGCAGTTAAATGCTGCTGGAAGAGAATGGAAATTAAAGACCTATGTGTGTAAGGTTGATTTTTAAAGTGAGACTTAGGTGTTTTTGAAAAGATCATCCTGATAACTGAAAACTAAATTTAAATATACAGCATAAATGCAATTGCATTTTTTTGTCCTATAATATCATAAAAACTATTTTTTAGCAGATTACATACTCAATTACATATTCCTTTACAGCAGCTTCATGGCAGGGAAACTTCAGCAGAATAAGGCTAACGTAACAGAGCAGAAAATCAAGCTCTCTGTCTACTTTGGTCTAATCTCTAATTCACATTCCTAAAAAACTACAGAGTTGAAGGAATGGACCCAAAGATTAGGGGATATCAAATATCCAGACATTTGGTCCAAGCCAGTCACGATTCTTGTTTCACTGACTATCAGTATTACAGGGTCTAAACAGCCTGACCTGATTTAGCAAAGCCAACAACCTTGCACCTATTAGTAGTTAACCCATGAGATTGACCATGCATTTAAGCACAAGTATATTATTAAGCACATAAATAGACATGATGATTTTGTTGAAGCGGTGCCACAGTTTTAACACCTTGAAGAGCTGAACTCTCAAGACAACAAGGTTTACTAATTCTTATAAATATCCTCCAAAATATGACTTTTCACAAATGCAAGACTGTTTTCAACTATGTTGACAACAGTACCGTGTCGCCCGAAGTTATTTCAGAGTCCTGACTGTGTGTAGAGCTGATTCCAGTGTCAGAGTCTGTATCATTTATGTCCAGATTAGTCACTCTATGAACAAAGTCAGGCACAGCAATGCTGTCACCAGTGATGCCACTGCTCTTGGATGGCTCTTCATGTGATGGAAGCCTAGTTTCAATGTTGTCTTTAACATGTAGTAAATTAAATTCTTCTGTAAGAAGTTCATATTCTTTTTCCTTCTTTTGAAGCAATGAGTCTCTGTATGTAAGTTCTTTCTGAATGCAGCTCAGGTACGAGTTGATTCTCAGACCATCTTTCATACTTTTTTCCAGCTCATATTTTACACTTTCCAAATTTGAGTTTTCCAGTTCAGCATCAGCAGCTCCTTCTGTGTGAACATCGTCCCCATATTTTCCTGCGCATATACCATGTACTTCTCTTTCAATTTCAGTACACAGTTTCTCTATTAATTGTTTATGATGTTTCAGTCTCTCTTCAACCTGTAAAATTCCCTCACTTTTGCTCAAATAGTCATGCATCTCTTTTTGATCATCTGGCCTACTCCCTTGCTGCTCAGCCTCACCTGGATTGATCATTAAATAGGAGTCCTGCACATAATTTTCTCCATCATTGGCCACACGATCTAGATGGAATTTTGCCTCACATTTTTCAATTTCCATATCTAGTTCCTTCATTCTAAGAACTTGTTGATGAATAGTATGATCTTGAGAAATGATCAAATGAATCAGTGTCTCCATATTATCTCTCTCTTGCTGAACACTGTCCTGTTTAAGCTTGGCCAGTTTCCGGAAAGTCTTCCTGACAATTTTCTTTTGTTTGTCTATTGGCAACATCTTCATGTAATTTGCTGGACTGAGTTCCCACTGTTTTTCTACATTTTGTACTACCTTAGCTTCAGCTGTCTTCCACAATGGAAATGAGAGGAAAGCATCCGACTTTACCAACACAAAGTGCAAATTAGACTGCTCTTCTCCCCAGTCCTTCCAAAGTCTCAGAATCTTTGTCAAGGGAGGAAGTACTCGCTCTGAGCCTCTCCATTTTTCTACAATGCAATAATCACTAGGTTTTCCAAAAAGGACCTTTTTGTCTCCAGATGTTGCCTGATGTTCCTCAAGCAGGGCTTGAACCACTTCTGCGCAGGTTGTGCGCTTTGTCAGACCACATACAATCTTTTCTTCCTGGCAAACCCAAACCACAATCTCTCTTTCATTTGAAGCCATGTCCTTGTTGGGAGACCTGCAAAACAACAGACCAAATACAAATTACATATCAATGGCACAGAATGTATGAATAATAACTATAATTCTGATATGACTACCACATTGAAAAATTCTCATATTATTGTACAAGGCAATATACTTGTTTAAACTACATGAAGAAATACCTTTGGATTAAGTAACAGAAAAACACATCCATTTCAGCTACTGCTTTACTATTATTACTAGACCAGATGAATGTGAATCTCACACAAAGTATCTTTTCTCAAATTTAGTTTTTGTACACATAGTAAGTGTGTATTAACAATAAGTGATAAAGTTTGGCAATCTGCATTACATTTCCAGACTGTCCTAGGATAACATAACTTTCAGATCTGCATATCTGTTCTCATCACCCAGACATTGTGCAAACTTTTGTAAGCTCTTAATAAAACTGAAGCTTCTGAAGGGAAGAATCATGCCTTCAAACACTGTGCAAGCACTAAACATAGATGGACTGAGAAAGATGACTGAACACAGCTAAGTTAAAAGAACTTGATGATAGGATAAATCTATAGCTCTTTTTCCGCACCTGCACCTATACAAACATAAACACCATTGTTTTCCACCGTGATTTTCCACTAACAAGTCTCAAGAAATGTTTTGCTTTTCCTGAAGTACAAACAGCCTGCAAGTCATGAGAGAATACCAGCTGTGAGAGAATACATATTTAGTCCCTATAACATACATATTTTATAACCTTTGCAATGATACAGAAATGCCAGAAAATGTAAAAAGTTTAAAATTTGTTTTTATTTATTTATGAATTCCAATGAATGTGGTATTAAGCTGGCATGAGTAGCTGGTACCTTCTTATATATTGAGATACCTAAGTTCAGGTGTCTACGATCTCATTATGGCTACTGTAACTGTCTAATCAATACAAACAGTAGAGCCCAGACAGTGATTCAGCTAACCAAAAGTAGAAGTTCACTTTACAGTGAACTCTTCTTCCCCATCTGAGTAGACCTGGACTGCCATGGGCAGAGTGGCCTTGTGGAACCTGTCCAGATTATTCCTCTGCTCTAGCCTCCACATATATAATTTGCTGCTTGACAAGACCTGGTGATTTGGCCTCTTGTCTAAAACGATAAACCAATAAATTTGCTGAGGAAAAATGCATGTTTTTGGATTTTCTAGTATCACTTCGAGTTTCTTTAAGTGAATGAGCTTTAACCCAGTCTGACAGAGAAAGCTGGAAAATTAAAATGACAATTCAGACAGTATTCTAAGGGCTCAATACCATGTTTGGTTCTATCTGGAACTGCTTATTCACAGCACTTTTCTAGTCTTTTGAGATGTAGTAGGAAAGGAGTTTTACTTGGCTTAATTAGGATTACACTGTACGATTATTAAAGTAATCCAACTTGTTTCTTTTCCTTATTTACCATGCAACACGAGAGACAAACTGTAATCCAATAAATTGAACTATGATTGACTCAGCTCTAGGTGCCACTCTGACCAGGAGGCAATAATCCTTAAAAGACAGGAGACTGCAAATGAATACTAATAAAACCTACAAGAGTGAGTTTATTAGTATCATCACACAGGATAGCTCAGTCCAACTACATTGCTCCAGGTCTTGGAACATTCCTCTGTAAAATCTGTGTTTTGGTAGATTACTCTGAGTGATGACATCATTTTCCCACTTCAATAGCTCCCTCTTACACACTAGCATTTTACAGTAATTATTTTTAAAACTGATGTTTAAAAGACTACTTCTCAAAATAGGAAAGCATATGTCACAGACATACAAAATGGCAAAATGGTACAAACCCCCAGAAATATTCAAGTTTAAACAGAGGGGAGGGAATGAATGGTGGTATCAGATTAAATGTCATTACTGTTAGGTATGTCATGTGCTAAAAAATTAGTACCTGGATTTTTAGGTTTACAGCATACAGGATGCTATTGAAATATTTTTGTCTGTTGACAGATTGGTAGTTAAATGAAACTTACATAAACAGACAATTGCAACATAAGTCAGCTGCGACTGTCAAATAACTCAGTATTTGTTTTACACTACAGCTATAAAAAGAAAAAAATATAAACTACAGTTATGCAAAATGAATTATCAAAAATACGATGTCTCAAACCATGGTCACTACTGATCTCTAAATAACTGACCTAGGAATAAAAGCATATTACCAGTCATTGAATCTCAATTTATAGAAGTACTGAGAAAAAAAAAAAAAAAGCATAAAAATATAAGAAATACCAGATTGGGACTCTGAGCCAGTAAATTCATTGTGTCTTTCCTGAGTGTTACCTCAGTCTTTTAGCATTCTTCTAAGAGTCTCATGCAATTTCTTTGTACATTAAAACTCCTCCTGTTTTTTTCTCATTCTTGTTTTTGGTTGATTGCCATACTTTCTCCTAGTCACTATTTTCAGTGCATACCAGATTCCATGAGTTAAGCAGAAGCTTACTCATTCTTTTCTTCTTGGCTCCTTTAACACTTTCCTGTGAAGACCGTTTCTCTCTGTGATATTAGTAAATCTTCAGATAAATTTGAAACCCCCTAGATACTCCATAGTATTAGTGTACTGATAAATATGTTTGCTATACCCATTTTTTACATGGACTTCCCACAGTCTTCAGCAGGAGTTAAACAAGCTTCTGATGGAAATACATTATTTATTGTAAAGCAATCTCTACAGGATCTCTGCAAGCAGCATGGGTATAAAATAACATTTTAAAATTACTGTTTTCAATCAATTTTTAGCTGTTTATCACCCCCTGTTATTTCTTCTGTTACATTGCACCTGTTTACCCAGACTTTACTTTGAGATTTTTTGGGAAGGATTCTTCTTTACTTTGTCTATAGCATATTTAACATACTGAGGTCCATAACTAGTAGTAGAACTGCATGAATGGATAATGTATGCACATGCAAGTACAAAAAGAACTCCAGTAGCTTACACATGAAAATATAAAAATGTATATGTATGTATAGTGTATGTAACATACACCTTGTAATTATATTGTCACCTTTTACAGAAAAGAAGAGAATTTAAAAAAAGGGATTCTGAACATCACTGTAATACTTGGATCAAAACACAACTGTAAAGTCAAAATTCTTTCATTATTTTTTTCCATGTGTTTGTTACAACATATATTATCTTCATTTTTATTCACTAGCTTCACTAAATTTTTGATCTTTCTTTTTAATCGAAAAGAATTAGCAAGTCATTTATAGTCTCACAGTGCTGTGGAATTCTAATATCTTCTAAAAAGTTAAAAGTGTTCTTTAGTATCTGACACTAAAAAATGGTAAACTGGTGTGGCCTACTATGGATCTTTTAAGTAAAATTTAGAGAATAACTCTTTAATCATAGTTAATTCAGGTAGTGCCAAACAAAAATGAAGGTTCAGGGTGTCAGTCACAGCATAACAGTTATTAAAGACTTGCTTTCAGGATGCAAGAAGATGCTAATACTTGGAAATACCTGTCTTTAAGCTGTGCTTTCCTCATGGAAAGGGGGGAGCAGATTCTGCACATACGAAGTGAAAATCATCTCACTTAGGCATCTGGAAGTCAGGATTACAATATAAATTTACCATCAAAGCTGCTCCTTGTCATGGGAGGAGAGTGGACCTTCAAGGAGAAAGTCACCACAACCTTAATCATCTATGATCATTGGGACAAATGAAGCTATTTCTCTCTTTCATTACTTACAAAGACCTATATGGTCACCTTCAACTAAATAGCTCATTTTCAGGTAGCTAAATACAGGTGAGAGAATCCAGTTAGGTTCTGGTTTATTGTCTGAAAGAAGTGGAAGAAGAATTGTTCAGACAGAAGTAGATTTAATAAAGATAACTGAACTCAGGACCTTGTATTACAATTTCATAGCTTATTTAGATGCTTACTACTCCACTGTTCAATTTATTACTGTCATTTATAAGGAAATCCATTAAGTCATTTCAATAGTATGGAAGATATAATGCAGTTTGTAACTCCTTGTCTTGAATAAATGCCGTTCATTGACAGTGATTCTTTTTTTTCCCTATGATGTAATATTAAAAATAACAATAATTAGCAACAAGATCTGCTTTTACATGGTCATTTGAATGAAGAGGCAAGCTTCTTATATTTACTGATTTGTTGTCCTTGACATCCAGCAGTTTTGTAAAGAAAGCAAAAGAACTGTCATTTTTAATAACCTATAAATTAATGAGTCTGCAGTAGCTAAGATGTTGTTCCAGTTTGAACGTCTGGCCTTCTTGAAAAACAGTTTCAGTAGCAGCTTCTTTAAACTAGCTAGGCAACTTCTTCATTTTTTTCAAAAGTTTATTGCTGTTGCTGTAAGCAGGCTTTAAAGCATTCAGTCCTGGCTTGAATTCTGTTTCTTTGATTTCAATCGCTGAAATGTTCTGTCTATCCATCTGTGATATTAAAGCCTTGATGATAACAAGAACATGCAGGTCTATCTTTTTTTGCAAAGTCACTTCTTGCTCGGGAATAGATAAGAATTCAAACTTAAGTATTGTCAAAAGTGTATTTCCAATCTTTTTCGCTTGTTTGTTGTCATTACTAGTTTCTTGCCTTCTACTCTTTGCTTCTCTTCATAATGACCCAAAAAACCCATTCTAATCATGTTATAGACCTCACACAAAGTCTTGATTGTGTCAGCACAGGCTGATTGTTGCGTGTCAGATATACACTTCATTAATTTATTATTCAGGCCTAGGGGAAGAAAAGTAATACATTCCAGCAACGTATAGACAAAACAAAAACATGCACGTATGTTGCACAGTCAAAATATGAGATAGCTGGAAGCGACACTTTTGATATTCACTAACTCTAAGAGATGTCTGGCACAAAAACATACATATGAAACAATTCTTTGCCTTCCTGAAAATTTTAACATTCTTCCTAATTATGCAACATATTGTTTTACAACCAATCATGCCAATCAAATAAAGGGTTCCCCCCATAATTTTTAGAATTTCACCTACACATCTAAAAGATATTCATTTTTCCTTACTAATTTCAGCAAACATTCTGTTGGGAATAGATCACTTACGTATCATATTATTAGCAGATAAATATACTGTTTCTGACATATCATTAACATTAAAAGAATATTTTGACTTCGTTGAGAAAAAAACACAGATAAAACTCTCCTCTCCCTTCACTGTAACAAATTCTTTTTAGACTTACACAGGAAAATAAAATGGAATTCCTTTCTCAGCATTCCCAGATTTCTTGACGTACTGTCCCCAAAGAACTAATCAAATTGAGTAACACAGAAATACCTGGATAATGGCTAGAAAATTTCAAAGCCAAGATATTTTTGTGAACCCCTTGCTCACGCTATTGTTTAATATTTTACAAATTTTAAGTCAGTCTGACCAATTGAACCAATTTTAAGTCAACACGATCGTGAAAGTTTTTGTATTAGGAAAGGAATTTAAAACTTGAGAATACATTCATGATCAAAAATTTTATTAATTGTGTCCTCCCAGTCATTGAAATAATTTATACAGAATAAAAAAATCTGCAGGTGAAAAAAAATGGCACACAAAGAAATATATTAATCCTTTGCTTGAAAATGTATACAACAATAATTTATAAATTTGACATCAAAGAGTATGCTGGAAACCGATTTGTGTGAAATAGCTGAGTCATTTTTTGCACCAATTTATTACAGAAATCATGTTTTAAAATCTTATTTTTCAGAGGTGGAAGAGCTTTTACTTATTATGTATGAATTAAATGACTGTTAATCAGATGTCATAAAGTTGTATCTGTTAGCTTATAGGTTGGAATATTCTTGTACTTAGTGTAATAATGTCACCCTTCTTCCTTTTATCGTTGTATCTGCAAGTGGCACATAATCTGTAATTAATTAATTTTAAGAGAAGGATTTGTTTCTAGTATTATGATAGCAGATGATCTAAGTAAGTTAGTATATTTTAGTGTAGAAAATGAATAAAAACTTTCAGTTTTGAGATCTTTTCTTCTCTTCATCTATCTTTTTTTTAATGTTCTACTTGCATAAATACATTTAAGCACAGCGAAGACCCAGAAGGCCACATGACACAAGTGTCATTTGCAATGGAAAAAAAGCAACAGAACAATAATTTACAAACAGCCTCCTATTGACATCATAAACCCCCTTAATAGCACATATTAACGCACAATTTAATCTGCAGCAAATCAGATGATAATTGTGGTTTATGATTGACTGGCTGGTGTGATGGGGTCCTCATCTTACCAGAGATCTGAGGTGGGTATGCTGCTGTCTTGACCTCCCCAGAGTAAGGCTTCTAAACTTCTAAGAAACAAAGCCCTACATTATGTCAAGAAACCACCCTGAAGAATTCACTTCTGCAATGGAGAAACCAAAAAGTGGCTAAGAGACACAACGGGGGGAAAAAAGGCTTTAAGAGACAACCCTCCTGCTGCCTACTGCAGGAGAGTAGCAGTGCAGCACTACCCTGTGTGCCTCATCTGTGCCTCATCTGCTGCCTACCACACTGCACAGTGGGGAACAGCCTCCCAGCGCAGCATGCTCAGTTGCTGAGCTGTTTGCTCTCTTTTGAAAATGGCGTGACACAATGGCATAAAACATCTTGGGAAAACAAGAGACATTTGCCACAAAAGCATTTAATAATCCACTGTTTTCAAGGGATGGTCTTTAAGCATGCTGCTGGAGCACACAAGTCTGCCCACTTGTATTTTGGCAAGTATGTATTTGTGCTATGGTCTTCTCTTTCTTCTGCACCCAAAAATGTTTCCTTCATGTGCAAGTGCCCCAGAGAACACACACCTTATTTAAGTATTTGCTAATAACCTTGTTATCTCTGTGTCTCAGATCTGAGCTTTAATGACCTATCAAAGAAATTTGATGGCTTTTCATTATATTTACTTGCTGGAAATAAGGAGAGGCAAATATTACAGGGACACCTACTTGATACAAAAAACCTGCATTTGTAGTGTAGGACACACGCTCCATGTCATTTGAGACTTTCTGATACAAGTGATATTTTACATGTGAGGGTATATAAGGGCTAATTAGTTTACCAGTCACCACACTCATTTAGAAATGATAATATAATATTGCTTTTCTTATTTATTTTTCCAAATCTCAGCACGTTACCGTATATATATAAAAGCATATATGAGACAGTGGAAGATTGTTCTGAAAGAAACAATCAAAACATATTTAGTATCTGTAGGATTTTTATCTGTGAAATTTGCAAAAATGTAAAGCACTGGTGCTATGTGTTGCAGCCTTTGCTTGGAATAAACTCTAATTTAATTTGATCCAAATGGATTTTTGACAGTGATTTTAAACATTAAAGCTATAAAGAATACACAGCCCATATGAAAGCTGAGGTCAGAACTATTTCAACCTTTCAGGCACAAATGGATCATATTAAAAGTTCACACTAAGTTTATTCAGGCTCTCCACATTTAATCCACCTTTTTTCTCAACTTTCTGTCACCTTCTGTAAAGTTCTTCAGAGAGCATTAAAGGCCAAATCTTATACTTGGTATGCCTCCTGCCTAAGTAGATTACATGCTTCTGAGTTTCCTAAGGTCAGCAATGAGGAAGTATCTGCTCTCTCACCCAATGAAGCTGGTATTACTCCAAAGCCTTAAGGATTCAAGACAGCCTATTAACTGACTGCATTCCCATTCCCCTTCACTATCCCTAAAACCCAATATTAATGGAGGCACAGTTAATGTCCATATCATGTAGGAGATAGAAATTCCATACATGATATGTCAGAAACTTGGTCCTTTTCCCTCCTGCATTGCATGAAAAGCAGGGCAATGTCTAGCTAAAAAGTATCATGGCAAGGCAGGGCTGGTACTTTAACTATAGTAATAAGAATTAATCCCGATATCGCAGGAAGACTTGTAAATAATACCACAGAACTTGTGACAACAAAATAATTCTTTCAAAAGAAATAACTTCAATTTCTCTCTACCATCTGTTTCTGTATCCATTTAATGTTGCTCCGTGATAAAGCTTCCTCCTTCACAGAAATAGGCATTTATTAAAAATAATAGAAAATTAGACGTCTTGATATTCATGTGGCATTTTTCAAACATACACAAATACACAGTAGTTTGGATGTTCTAATTGAAATATTTCAGATATTTGAAACAAGAATATAATTCGAACAAAGGCTATTTTAACTAGCTACACACAACACATTTCTCCTAGTATAAGTTTATGTTCATTTTGTAATTCCTTTTTAAATGCATACATTTTTAACTCAGCAAGATTCCCATACTGTGAGGAAGCCTTTATGAAACATTTTAATTAGCAACAGCTGTTGAAAATTATGTTCTATATCAATTATCATTTGTGCACTTAAAACTATAACTAGTTCTTTAATCCTTTCTGCAGAGGAATGCCATCACCTCAGTTAGCTACTGTACAAAATTGCGTAAATTATAATTCAGCAATGACGGTGAAAATTTCTGTTCATGCAATCATTTTACAGTATATTAGTGCTCTATGACAAATTTCGGTTAAATAATTTTTAATTGGAATGGGATAGTACTATTCTGTCATAGAATAAATAACGTGAAAGGTGTGAAGGTTTTAAAAAGAAAGTTCTGTAAGATAATTATTTTATTGCAAATAGGTCATTCACACCAGAATACTTGCTGTCTTGAAAAGTCAGACTTCTGTAAAAATCACATGGGAAGTCATGGACTTCATTCTAATAACTGTACTTCTTGGACATAGGTGCCTGAATAGGTACAAATATCTAAGAAAAATAAAAAGGGAAAAAAAAACAACTGATACTACTTAAAAGAGATATAAAAGAATAAAAGCAGCCAATAGGAAGAACCAATAAGAACTGACAGTAATAATTCTATCGTCTGAGAAGTAGATGGATAGCAGAGTTCATACATCACAGAAAAAGAAGTCAAGAAATTGTACTAACTCAGAATGTTGCACTAATAGAAAAAAAATGAAATAAAAGACAACCTAAGAGGAATTGCACACCTTGCTCACTAGATAGAATGACAATTAGGGTGGATTATCCTGAACACCCTCCTGCCCCCCCATCGAAAAATGACATAACCCTTTGTCATTGCTCCAGTGGCCAATACTGTTTTGCAAAATCTCATTTGCAAAGCTCAAGTGCAGATCTTCAGCAGAGGTGACCAAAAGGCTACTAATTCCTCCCCTTCACTTACTAGCTGTGCCCTATACCATGTTTACACTCCCAATCACTTAACCTACAGGCAAGTGCAAAGGCTGCAGTCTCCATTCAGATGAGGACTGCATCTGCCCCTGCCCTTTTCCCTTTTCCCCTGTCTTACCTCTGAAATTATTCGTCTTCCCCTAAGGGTATACATTCTCTATAAATTACATCTATGCTTTAAATCTGCCTTCCTGTCAAACAAATCATCGTTTCACCATTGTATATTCAAAGTCATAAGGTTGGTAAGTGGGTATTAGTCAAAAAAATGTTTGGAATTGCAGTGAGCAACATCAGCAAGTGTGCTGTGCAAACAGAATGCCATGACAGGTAACACATTCTTCATATCAGGTCTGTATTTGTGGTGGCCTGATACAGTGGAGGTTTGAGTAGAGAGGAGAGCTAGCTGTCCACCAAAATATTTTCCAAGATGAGCAACAATAACATTAACAATTTGCTTTACTGGCAAAACATGCTTTGATGTGTATATTGCAACTGAGGAAGCAGCTGTGATACAGGAATGGAAGGTCCAGGAAAAACTCCAGAGCCAAACCAAACATGGACATATTCAGTAGTAATAATTCTTCAGACCATGACAGAGGGAATGGGAAGATAGGCATTTTCAAATTCCTCAGAGTTAATAATATGCAAGGTTAGGAATAGCAATATAACAAATGCTACATCTTGATTTTGGGCAGTAGATAGTTTGCACTAGTTGACAAATGAAAGTGCCACCGACATTTTTTCTCTACCACAAGAATTTTTCTACATTGCAAAAATACAACTCTCAATATTGTTCCTGTGTCTATTTAAGTGCTTACACATATTTAAGCACTGGTTAAACTACACAAGGTTTATGGTGGTCCTATTAATAAAGTACAAAATGTTTTGGAAATTCCACCACCTTCAATAATACAGAGGAAGCAGAATCATTTATAACGCATTTAGAACATAGGATTCTAAATGACAGTCAGAGCTGCTGTTACAGTTAACAGAAATTTGGTTTAACTAACTTCTCCCATTATAATTTTTATAACTACCTTTTAGAAATACCCTGGCTGTTTATGAGCTTTTGAGATCAAAGAATCAAGGGGAATTCCAAGGGTTGAAAGCACGATTTTTGTTGTTGTTCTATGAAATTCAGTTCAGCTTTTGTTGAAAGGCAAACGTATACTATTTCCCTCCCCTGGGTTTGTTGACATCTTGCCCAGTGCAGAAATAAACACAAAGCATTCTGAGGCTGGGTCTGGACTGCCAAAACATTAACAAAGCACACAATACGGAGACCAGTGATAATAAGGTAAGTTCAATAAAGGAACAAGATGAAGACAAGGAAATACGATTTCATGCCACCTTTGCAGTACTCCCTGGGCTAAAGGAGGCTTGGGATGGGTACCTTCTTATACCCAGTGGTGTAAGTTTACCCTTATACACAGTGCATGGCTCAGTTCAGTGTACCTCCACTCTACTGCTGGCGGCATCACGTGAGGCAGATGCTAACCTCATTCACAATGAAAGGAAAGAAAGTCCAGATGGATTTGGTTTCATTTCACCAATTTCCCAAGCCCCAAGGCTCAGCAAAGTATCTCTTTTCCTTACAGTCTTTTCCTAATAGCTACCCACTGGAACTACTTCTGCAACTGCTCTAGCAGCAGCCTGTGGTGAATTTCAGAGTTTGGACACTGTAATTTGTGATTCTGAAAAAGAACATCGTAGGAATCAGTACATATGTCTTCTGGTTAAACACTCCCCAACACTCCCCAGACCCATCCCCAAAATATAGATTATTTACATGATTACTACCTTAGGAAAGTGATTATCTTAAATACTATTTTTACTGCTAAATTAGTCTTACAGGTTAAAAACTGTATGACTTAAGTTTTCATTAAGTAATTTAGGCAATCTGATGTTTATTTGAATTCCCATCTCCTTGCTTGCGCCAGATCTGCTAGCTATCCCTGAAAAAAATAATTAAAAAATAAAAAAGGAAAATAAAGGAAAAAAGAAAAAGAAAATAAGGGAAAACAAAGAAAAAGGGGTAAAATTAAATAAAAGGTAAAAAAAAAAAATAAGGAAAACCCACTTTTTTTCTTTTTTCATCGTGCTCCCTGAGTTGGGTTCTATGGTGTCAGGTGAGAATAGTACCAGTACAAAGCAAATAGGAGAGCGCAGTCAGGAATTTGGAAAAGGGGCTTAGGCCTGCCCTTTGTACAACAGCAAGCCTTTACATCTGTTTTGCTATCTCATCAAACATCATCCTTTCTTTTTGACATCAAATGATCTTTCAAAATACCTTTATTTGTATATCATTGAACCTAGTTTGAGTGAGGAGTAAGAAAGGCAGGATGGGCTTTAATATTTTTCTGTATTTATTCCAATAAAAGTTGCAGGGATTGAACCACCCCACTTTGAATTTACACTATATGATCTTCCCCTTTTCATTTGCTTCCATTAAATTATATTGAAGATGTCACCTCAAAAAGGGTTGTGTCAAGATCTCATTTATAATCGATTATTTTTTCTCTTTTTTTTCCCAGATTTTTCCCTCAAACTTTCTGGAAGACAATTCAGTGACAAATGTGTTCCATTACTTAGAATATTTGAAGAGGTGAAAGGAAAAAAAAAGATGAGATGATGAAGTAGACTCTTACATAAATCTTCACCCAAAAGAGCTAAATTGAGTACTAGATACATAATTATGCTAACAAGAAGAGTGGATATAAATGTTATAAAAAGAAACATGAAGCATTTTAGTGTCCATTGACAATCTAAGAGATTTGTGCAGCTTATGCTTTCAAGTAATTTTCTAAAATTGCTTATCAATGAGTGCTTCAATATGTAGTTAGTCAGGCACAGGCTGATAGGGTCTCTGATATATCACCACATACTCTCTGAAGAAGCTACTGAAGAAATGAAATAAATTATTAACCTTACCAACTGTGCTCTGCCCTAGCTACGGATATGCTAAAGAGGGCACAGGAGCTTGCAAAACTAGTTCTAGCCAGCTGAGCAATAGAGATAGGGAAGGCAAAAAAGGGAGGGAATGCTGTCTGGAAGCAAGGTTAATGCTGAATCACAATGATCAAGAGTAATGGGAAATTCACTGGATTAATGTAAAAAAGAAAGTTTAGACAAGAGAGGGATACTGTGAATAGTGTCCAGTAGCACACACACAGAACTTTTAGCTGTGAGAAGATGAATAAGCTGACTGCAGAGGAAAGACATTCCATGAATCAGATTAAAAGCCACGTGGATCCTAAAATACTTGAATGATCATGACTTAAACCCAAAACCTGTTCTAGAGAAGAGATAATGAGTACATATAATGAATTTCCAGCTGGGGCCACCTGAAGGGGCTCATAGCCATGTCAGTTTTCCATCACAACCCTTCCACTGGAGCTGAGCTGCTTGTCTGACTGATCTCCAAACCATATGAGTCATGATGAATTACACCATAAAGATAAAGGCCTTGTTAAACTATATAAGATAAACCAACTTGAACATGATTTAACAGTTTTAGGAAGAAATCATTCAAAAATTGATAAAACTGAAAAGATGGTGACCCCTGGCAAAGGATTTGTGTCGAACACTGAGAGCAGGTGTGGGCCAAAAACCTGCAGTGAGCCAGTTGAAGCCGAATGAGGCCAGGTGTCTGTGGCCAAAGACCAAGGCAAGCCCAAGAAATAATGGGGCTAGTTTTGCGAGACGCATCTACAGCAGGATAGTGATTATCAAAGAAGGTTGTGACATCAAGTCTTTCTTGTGACACCAGAAAGACACTGCAAACTACTTGCTGTCTTTAGTTCACAGAAAGTCAGACTGAGTCAACATTCAAATTAATCCAATGTTTCTTTATTTCATGTATCCAAATGTCTTTGCAGGTGGGGATCCTTTAAACACATAAGCAATTCAGATGACTTCATAGCTCAGGGAGGATAAAAAGATGGCTTATTTCTAACAAGGCACATCATAAACTGAATGGATGCCACAGCGACAGCTGAATGAAGGCATACTTCCTTCTGCCATGTGAACAACTCTGTAATGTTTGGAGAAATGCACATATTTAGCATTCTTCCATGACACGTTCACATTCTGTTTGTTGTTTCTGACTTCTAAAGAACCTTTGCAGATACTCAGTTTTGTAATATTAGATGCATATGTATGCAATCTACGGAAGTGGCTATTTCTGCACATATTGTTCATATATACTATAATTTGGGGTTTATAATACATGTTATTGTACACTAGATGTAGATAACATGGAATAGATCTATAATAAGATATGTGACAATATATCTTATGTGCTACACATATGCATTACTTGATCACATAACAATCAAACTGTCATATATGCATTTATATACCGAACATATGCCTAACATGCACAAACGTTTTAGCAGAAAGAAATATGCTTAACTTGCAGTCAAGCACTCAAAATTTTCCATTTTACTTAGTTCAATGAAAATGAAATTGATTCAGCATATCCATAGCAAGGTGCATTCTCTCCCTTACACTGCACCCCTGCCTCGCTTGAATGCATACAAGAAACAATACCCAGTTTTGCCAGAGCCACGGAAAGTACTGAGGCATTGCAGAGCCTGTGTTACAACTTTCAGGTGTCCTCCCCGCTGCCAAAATTTGTAATTCCCTCTTGGACAAGCAAACTTCCACAAAAAGTGCCATGAAAGAGTTCAACTCTCAGTAATGTGATTTGTTGACACTGGCAAGTTCTGCAGGAACTGACCTAAAGTAGTCAGAAACATGAACAAAAGGACAGGACTTAGGTAATATTAGACTACATTCCGATGTTCACTGCATAAAAACTACAATATTAGAACAGCAACTAAAATCCTGATCATGTTCTCCCACTGAAGCCTTCAACACGAATCCTTGTCTTTCTTTGGGTTACTGTAACTTATATAATCCACCACAAAACGGAACAACTTCACCAGGAAATACTGAGAAAATTTCAGTTTAAAAAACCAACAGGACTCTCCTGACAAATACATGGTGAGGATGCCAGGGTGGGCATCTCACTGTGGTGTTTCTGTCCACCAGGGCACCTGGCTGCACTTTGTATGTTGTTGCACATGCTCTGAACAAGGCTATTGGATGGGACCTCATGGTCAAAAAGCTGAAAGACTGCCTTTTCTTTTAACTTTGGTACAGTGTGAGGGAGGCACTAACTGCAGGGTTTTCAGGACTGGTGTAAGACACAATGAGAGTATAGGTGGCTGGGGAGTGCTGCCAGTCAAAATGTTACTACCTCAGGATTTAATCATAATTTTGTGAACGTCAGAAGTTTTTCAAGGTTCTCTTAGGTACCAAAGTCTCCTTCACAAATCTAGCTCTTATTACTTATGTTTGGTCAGTATGTGTTCATTTTACCTCTTCTTTCCTATGTACAGTACCATCCTTTATAGGAGACATATTTTTTAATTTAATATTTTACTATATACCTTTTATCACCAGATATTCAATTGCTTCACACGCTGTCACATTGCTGAATTTTTCTCCACATGCTCTTGTAGGGAGAGAATTCCCTTTTACAAACCAAAGCGCAAAAAGATTAAGGTCAAAGCCATCTACTCGTTTAAGTTCATTCACACTTTGGCTAACTGAGTTGGTATCTATAGACATGTCCAAAGCAGGACATCCATAACTTCCTTAGCTTAGCCCTTGTGGAAAACAGATTACTGGACACTGAATTAGCAAATGAGGAACATGCAGTGAGTAACCACTTTTGTAAACTGCGGTTTACATGACTTGCCCAACATCATGTAGGAATTTTGTAGCAGGGGCAGGAAAACATCCATACTGTTAGGATGGTTCTCCCTTAATCATACATTACCCACCTGTAATTCACCTCTCGATTCACTATTGCCTTTTTAATTTATAAAATGAATGGTACAAAAGATGGTTTATTAGGTGCTCTACAAAGCCTGGGCATGCTCCATGAAGACCTTCCCTTTGAAAGTGACTAGGGTGGAGCTCATGTCATCTACCTTAAGCTATTTAAGATGTAGATGTGTAGTCAAAGATAATTTTCTGACCTTCCTCTGTAATCCATGGCATAAGATAGGCACCTCCAAAAGGGTGACTAATCCCATACTGAAAGCCTGTCTAAGGCTGAATGAATTGCCCTCTGGAGGTGTTTAGATGTATCCATTAACTACAAAGAGTACCTAGATGACTAGATACCTAAATATTCCATGGCTTGAGTTGAGTAAGATGAAGCTTGACTTTTGTGTTTACTGTGTTCCTGAATCTTATGAACAGTATGAGTGTCAGTAAAAGTAAGTACTGTGACCACCTACAAGTGCAGTTCCAAATATAAATCGGATCTTTGTTTGACACCTGTAGTGGCCCTTCATGGGAAAACAAACATGATAAGTTATCTACCTAGACCTTAAAGTACCAGAAGTCTGGGAAAGTGCAGTAAAGTCAATACCAATCCTATATTTTTGTTGGAAAACTGGATTTGTACAGAGCTTTTTGGTAAAAGAGGATACTAACAACAAAGTGGCCCTGAGAGCTACAGGCAATAATCAAGTTAAACAAGCACACTTAGTGCCTTAGCAATCAGTACAGAGGAAGTCTGTCAACAGGTAATGTCCAAGTGAAACAACAGTTCAGAAAATCAATTTACCAATTATGAAGCCAACAGAAACAAGAGCAGCTGAAAATCGGCGTATGATCCCATATTTATAAATATGATTAAGCCACTCTTTGATAAGTGAGCAGAATCTGATAACTTCCTATGACAAATGAGCCATACTCTATCTCATCAAGACAGTGTCCCAACTGTTGCTCTGAAAATATTTGTAGTTTAAAAGTGTTTTCACAGTGGAAACTACACTGCAGAAATAATCCTTCTGAATCTGGAGGAGGTTGGGAAAGCAAAGTAAAGTGTTCCACATGGATGAAGGAATCTATTAACACACAGCAAATTACAGGGTCAAGACCCAAGGGCAGACTCACTTAAAAATTAGTAGTCTTCACTCAACTACATTATTTCACTGAGGTCACACATCCTTACAAGTTAAAGTAAGGTAAACATATTTATATCTGACCAAAACAAAACTTGGTCTAATAGATTATTCCATTTTTGAAACCTGATTTTGTCCCTGAACACAAGAATGTTATGCTTTTGCATATTTATTTTAAGCTTTTTTAGTTTTGTGGTAATAAATGATCGATAAAATTAGTATCTAGTACTATGCAAGAGACCCATTTGTATTTTCTATGAGAAATTCGTAACTCAGAATTCTGTATATTAATGAGAATATATAAATAATATAAATAAAGCAAATTAATCAGAGTAACAGTTTTGAGCCTCAAAATAGAAAAAAATATGTTTATATATTTCATTCACAGCAAATACTACCCTCTGTATAAATATACTTTCTTCCTACCAACATCCTGCAGCTGACTAATGAACGTGACCAAAACCAAAATAAATCCAAAATACCAACCCCAGCCCAGGAAAGCAGAGGTTTACATCACTTTCAAGATAAGAAATAAGTTGGTAGCCTGGCTGCTTCTAATGCTAAGGCTCAAAAAATGTATATCTAACAACCGTCTAAACAACAAGTGAAACAGTTTAAATTGACAGAGGCAAATATGTAATCAGGCAGACAGGAGTGAAAATGAAAAAGGAAAAAGTTGGTGAAAGAAAAACACATCTTTAAATAATGTGCATTTGAGAGGTGTGCTAAACTTGCACTGGAAAATTTTCTTTCAAGTTTAGTGTCTTTTAGTCCTCTCCACATGATGATAGCAGGACTTGGGTTTTAGAGTATCAAAAATATAATTACATGACAACTTTATTATCATTACCAGCACAAACCTTCCTTTCTGATTTGTGGGTAAGAATTTTAGCTTCCTTTCCTTATGTTCACCTCACAAAACCACCTCATATCTGTTAAGACACACACAGTACTTTTAAAATTTATTTACCTTTCTGTGATGTCACAACCCTCCTCACAAACCATTTTTAACATTATGAAAAATTTTAGACTGTTGAAAATTCCTCAGTGAATCACGTGAAATCAAACGTAAACAATCCACAGGGTACTCTGCGTGGCAGCCAGTGCTAGTGGACTGTACAAAACTTAGAAACAAGGAACTCCCATATTTTGTTCATACTTCTCCCACTAACTGGCTTTCACACTTTGTACTTCTACAGATTTTACACTGTCTAGTCATGCCCTACTTATTTTCCTGAGGCATGTAAATATTATCACCCAAATTACAGCTAAGGAAATCTAAGTATGCTTATCAGTTTTCTGAGGTCACAAACAAGTTGGTATCGTTATCGCTATTACAACACATGCACCTTAAATGCATTTCTGGATAGGTCGAGACAGGAAAAGGTGACTAGTCAGTGCCCATTTGAGGCAACTTCCAGAAAGGTGTTCAAAATTTTTCTTTTGAACAACGCTTCCCCAAAAATGTGACTTCCAAAATCACTAATTGGCTTTTATATTGATTTGTAACACATATGCATGAGAAATGATTTCGGACAAACTCTCATTTTTATTGCAAGAATTTTGCCAGTCTGTGGAAAATTTACAACCCTGGAAGGTAAATGCCATCACCAGGATTTGCATGAAAACTATACAACAGTCAGAAGTTCTAAGCAATTTTTTCTAATGGGATACCTAGGCATGGATGAGTTGATTATAAAAACAGACCAGACTCTAACTGATTTGATAGAAATTTTCACAGAGCTCTCCATGACATTTGTCTGTAATGTAGTATCTTATCTACCTGAAAATTACATTCAACTCTATTTGATTAATACCTACATTCTGTAGAGGATGGTTCTGTCCTTTGTTACACAAATAAATTTAGTAATCTATTTTCTCATCTAATTCCATTCGGTTGGTCACTCTTTCTTTCTGTTTGTCCTGAAACCATTTAATTCTTACCTATTGTGTCTTGTGTGATACTTGGAGAATTGCTAGCATGGTAACACTGCAGAAGAAGACACAATCTTGAGAGTATCATAATATATAAGAGAAACAATAGAAGTGACAATAATAGCTCAGTTACCTATACATACAACTGGGTACCAACATGCCCAGCATTCAATTCTGGTCTTCACTCAGTGTGTAGTCAAACAAAAACTTCATCTTGCATCATCCTTTCTGTCACCATTAATAAGGATTTATCTACATACTAAATATAGAAGTTAGACCAACTAATTAAGGCTTGTACATGTGTGATGTTAATGCTTGCAAATAATAATGTTTAAGATCATAATTTTAAGTTGTTATTATTCATCATATAAAAAACCAAAACAAAAATATAAGATTTTCTAGCATAAGTATATATCTTCATAGCTCAATCAAGAGGCACTACTCTCTGGTTATTGCTGTTTATTAAAGTTATTAAAATTTTTTAAAATTCCCCATCTCTGAAAACTTATACCTCTCTGCTGAAATCATTACACATTACAGCAGCGTGTTTCAGTCTTTTCTCTGCATGTAAAATGCTAATTTTTCATGTAAAACAGGAAATCAATATTGACCAGCAAGATTTTTCTTCTGTATTACTGAAAATGTGTTTCTTTGTCTGAACTGTATCTTCTCAGCCTGACTCCACATTATACCAGTGTTTCAGATTAGCTTCAACTTAAACTAAGTAATGCTCTTTTCTTAGATGGTGTAGTATTACACACATCTATTACTCATTTTATTTGCTCCTTTGGAATGAAATTGCTGTCTGCCCTCCTGGAATAGTAGATAATTAACTCTTTAGAAATAAGGTTAGTGTTTTGCTAGACAAAAAGCTCTTCCTGAAAGTGAAGTGAACAAATATGTACAAAGATTATTAGAAAATGTATGCAACCATTTTGACCCCTGAGACAAAGTTGACAAGCCAGACCAGAAAATAAATGTTAATGTATGACCTCTGGCTCAAAAAGGAACCTCTTCTTTGATAGTTCACTAATATATCTCATGCTCAAGGAAAAGTAAAAATAAGAAGATTCTGTTCCACCATTACAAAACAAGCACCATCTTTTCAATCAAAAAATTTAACACAGACAGCACCACTGGTTCTAAATAAGCTTTTACCCACCCCCTCCAACATACATACCAAATGCCTGATAGTCTTGAATCAAAAAGCACCTTTATAGCTTCATGTAGACTTTTCTCCGGGCATGCTCATCCAAGAGGAAAATTATTGGACATCTCACATGATCCCATGAGACTTACAGCGTGGGTCATACACAGTTCATTCAGATAAGCAGCTGATCTTCCAGTCCAAACCAAAATGCTGAGTATTTTCAGTTTTGCCTCACCAAAGCTTAAAATGTACAGCAGCGTACTCAACCGTAGAGCAGTTGAGATGTTCAGAGTAATACTCAAATCACTGTGCTAACTAGGTACAATGAGAAACTACTGGAGGGAGGGAGGAAGGGAGGGAACATGGTAATGCTAGGTCAGCATCAGATAGGAGAAGTCTCTAATCTAGTTCATTAACCTGCACTAGTAATATAAAACCTGAGAGAATAATTTAATGTTTCTCTCACTGGGAAGGGGCCTCTGACTGTCAGGACGGGAAGAAATCCCTCTACATCCATACAAATGAATGGATAGATATGGTCTTTCTTTCTGCTTGTGAACCGGAGATGAGCTGATTAAAGAGAGGCAGACATAAAGAGTAGGCAAAGTAGATCTTTGTCTCCTATACAGAAACACTATGCTAACTGCTGTGGCACTGAGACATTGACAGTAAAAGATGGAAAAAAACCAGGAAGGAAGAGCAAAAGCAAGAAATACATTTAAATAATAACAGATTTGTAACACGAGTGTTTCACCATCAAACAGAACTGTGGGTTCAGATGTGTTGTATGTCAACAGAGCACATAAATGGTTGTGGTAAACTTAGGACCTGTATGAATTACACTGGCAAAAAGTATTTCTTAAGCTATTTGTGCCTAACAGGACAGCCCTATAGCATCAAGGACAACTACGTGAAGCAGACAGATTCTCTGTACCCTTTACCTTTAAGACTGCTACTTCCCCTGGCTACAAACTGGCACGGAATAGTAGACTTTCAATAAGTTTGGATAAGTTGTATATGAAACACCCAAGGAAGTGGCCTCAATGAAAAAGAAATAACAATGGAGTCAGCTTTCTTAGTGTGAGATCGCTTGGCAGATAAGACAATGATGGATCCAGATATCCCTGAGGTGGTGGGTAAGGTCTTAATTATTTAAATGAACTTAAAGACCCATTCTCAGAAGTGACCAAATCTAGCACCCAGGAGCAGAGAAGTCCTAATCTTACTGAAAATCAATGGGCCATAGATTCCTGTTCTATTTAGCAACCAGGAAATCGTATACAATGTGAAACCCTGGTACATAAACACTGCAAGCACATACACTTTGTATTTGTTGCTCATATTTGGATAGGGAGCTGTTCTGTCTCTCTGCAGTACAGTGTGTTAGATCGATAGTAGAGCTTATCTGCAAAGAACTCAGTGCCCTCTCTCTTACTGTGTCTTTGGCTGAGCATTTCCTCACACCACACTTCCAAAGTGTGATGTAAGCTGAGCATTCCTCACACTTCCAAATAGCATCTTTAAGAGATGTGCATAAAAATAAATCCCCTTGAGTTTATTCATGTTACAGAGGCTTAGTCCTACAGGAAAGCGTCCGTTTTCCTTTATTGCCTTAGAGGGTACAGCTTGTCCCTGCTGAGCACATTTGGATTTGTAGGTGGGTGGGGCATGGCCTTGCTACCTTTTGGATTTATTGTTCTCTGAGGGACACAGTGACAAGCACATACGTGCTCTGGGGACTACAATTATTTCTGGTTGTCACAGGAGGTCAAACAATAGCAGAAAAACTCTACGTAACTCTAGAAAAAGATACCAAGATATCACTCATTCTCTTTCTGGCCCAGTAAAATATGTTGGGGCCACATTCTTAGCGGCTGCTCCTCTGAAATCAAATTAGGGATTACAATGAACCAGTGGTTACCCAGGCCCTGTGCTGCCTCTTTGCATGACTGAGATTTCAGTGGCCCAAGAGGGTATTATACTGACTGAAGATCTTTCAAATACTGGAACCAGTTCAGCACAGGTTTTGTCTTCCTGATGTTTAATCTCAGTTTCTTTCTCCAAAGGCTCGTGGCACCACAGCAAACATCCCCACCTCTTGATCAAATACCTCACACACAGATACAGTTAGAGTAACCTCTTTGTTTTAACACTGAGCTCTTAGAGGTAGAGACTGACATTTTATGATCTGGATATGAAGAGTCTACTGTGAAACAGGGCCCTGCTCTGGGACCTCTGGGCAATGCTGCAAGACAAGCACTAATCACAGAGGTGTGATGTTGTTATCTGAGCAAATGACTGTAACGCCTCCCTTTTCCTTCTGGCTCTTCTTCCAACTACCTTTGTTGCCTTGACTTAGCTTTATGTCCTGCTCCTGTAAACAGAGATTTTGTTCCTCATTTGCTTGTCTTATAACTCTCAGGAATTATATTTGCATGTAGCAAATGGTCATTAAAAAACTTCCAGTGAAAAAGCAAAAAATCTGAGTTTCTCAAAGTGGTGGACAAGCAGCAAACCTAACAAACAAAGCAGGAGATTAAATGTATACATGTATGTATGTCTCTTTTTGGTCCCTCTTTACAGGTAGGCAAACTAAGACAAGGTAATGAGCCTCAAGTTCCGACTCCCCAGCCACTGCTCTAAACAAAGTCAAGGATTTTAAGCTCACTTGGCTTCATTTTCATGGTTTCAAAAGAGTTCACAAAGATATAATTATAATGAAAAGAGAGTTATTACATAGCTCTTCAGTCACACTAAAAGACCCTTTTACTAACTGTATAAGCAAAGTTTAATTCTCAAAATTCATTATCAAAAGCTGATGTTAAATACACAGAAATTTAAATATTTGAATAGATAATAACACTTCATAAGAATTATGTAGTTTGCTTTGTTCTTGACACCCACCCACCCCCCATTTCAGAAGACTTTCAGCACTTTCTTAGGGCCACAAAACCTCTCTGCCATTAAAGCTATTCATTTCTTTTTTTCAGGGGGAAAGGGAGGGGGAGAGAGAGTGAAACGAGAAGAAAGTGCTAGATGTTCAAGGTAATGGTTCCTTTGGTATTTTAATTTTTATTAGCTATTTAAGGCTTGGGATTATGACTTTCTTTTCCTGAGGAATAAAATGTCACATCAGCAAACATAGTGAAATTGACGCAATTAGTATGAAGACATTTTAAATGTCCAAAAGAGAAACAGTTTCACTGTTAGAGTGGAACTATGCTTTGTGATTTAACACAGTTATGCAGGTAATTGATGGCAGTAGCAAATCTTCCTTTTTAATAGTAATACATTTACAGCTCTTTGTAAAAGCAATTTCATGTAAAAGTTCATGTCCACCTTTCCAGATCTTCTGAACATAAAATGGCCACTTGAGAAGTACATCAAAGTTTTCCTGTTTCCAGACACATTAGCAAAATACACTGTTTAATGAGTAACCTACAAAATTAATAATTTTAAACCAGTATCCCATTTTTTAAACATTGACTGTTAAAGGCTTTCTGATTTATATTCCATATCATATGCTGAGCTAATATTTTCACACAACCCAACAAATATGATCGCTCCACAATACCTTTCAGTGTATTGAATGTGAAAACTGAAAGTCAAACCTTGGAAAAAACTCAGGACATTTTTACACGACTTTTTAGGGTCCAATTATATTCCCTCTGGAAAAGATTTTCCCTTGTGTACCCACAAATACGAACTAAATTTCAGCGGAGAGCACCAGTCAAAGCACGGAAGGAATTGCAAGTGACTTTTGAGTTTCTTGCCGAGACAAAACTTCAGTCATCTGCTTCTGTTTGGTCTTAGCTAGACGGGTTCAGCCACTACAAATTCCACCGGGTCCAAGCAAAGTTACTCCACTCCAAGCAGTCTTTTTTACTCTTAAAAAAAAATCTAGTGCCAACCTAGCACTTAAAATGATTACATAACTCTTTTTCTTCTTTTTGCAGCTGGTGTGTATGTGTGCATACGTGTGCATGCCTGGCGTGTGGAAGCACGCACAAAGTGAGGGGCAAAGTCCCCATAAAGAAACTTTGCAAGACCCAACCCAGGGACCACAGCTGTCACCCTCAACATTTTTCTAGGGAAAAAATAAATAAATAAATAAATCAAAAAGCACTCAAGTTCAGCTCAAGCTAAAGGCTAGCCGAAAAAGAAGCATCCCCCCTGCCCGTGCTGGAAGACTGATGCTCTCCTACCTCCCAGGCTCACGCCAGCAGGCCAGTTAAGGGATGGGGACTGACCCTAAGGGGTTGCGGCTCTCCCGCCCAGGGGAAGGAGGGCAGAGCCGACGGCGGAGGGGCCCGGAGCGGCCGGGCCCGACACAGCCCTCCCAGGAGAAACTCGGGGATGTTTTTCCCAGAGCGAGTGGGGGGCTCCAGGTCCGTCCCCCCCCCCCCCCCCCCCCCCCCCCCCCCCCCTCTCCCCCCCCCCCCCCCCCCCCCCCCCCCCCCCCCCCACCCCTCCCCCCCCCCCCACCCGC
>NW_015094506.1:13725822-13743579 GCF_001431845.1 Calidris pugnax | reverse complement strand
CCCCCCCCGGGAAAAGCCGGGGTTTTTTTTCCCCGGGGGGGGGGGGGGCCCCAGGCCCCCCCCCCCCCCCCCCCCGCCCCGTCCGTCGGCACTTGTGGCCGCAGGCAGGACCAGCACGGCGGGACCCCAGCCTTTCCTCCCGCCCCCGGCCGAGTCTCACCTTGCTGACACGGGGGGCTTCCGATGTTCGCCTTGGGTTAGGCAGGGGAGGTTCAAAGTCAGGAAAAGCTATCTTCCCCTCCCTGAAAACATTGCCCGGGAGAGAAGAGAGGAGAAACTGGTCCAGGGGGAGAAGGGGGGCGAGGAGCGGACCTTCCCTCCGCACACGTCGAGCCGCTCCCTCCGGCCCGACTCCCACCAGCAGGTGAGCCCCGAAGTTCGAGCTCCCGGCGGCGGCGTGGGGCCAGAGCAGCACATCCCTCCCCCAGAAACAAACAAAAAAAAAGCATAAAAGAAATCCATCCCATATCGCCCTCCCTTTTCCTCCACGTACCCGTGCGCTTTACCTGTTTTTATGCCGGGTTTTTAATAAATTCCTTCCAAAGGGAGCCATGATCCCAGCGGCAGAAGCATAACATCAGCGATCCCCAAACAATTCAAGGGTGTTCCCTTCTCCCCTATTTTTTTCCCTGAGCGCCTTCCAGCTTGTTAATAGTCACTGAGCGTAGCGATGAGCTGGAAGTTGTGCAATTTACTGCTAACTTTGAACTCCAGCTTGTTGCTGCTGCTGCTGCTGCACCTTTGGAGTCCTGCCCAGCTGCAAACTTGAAGGAGGCGTTTAGGAGCAGGAAAAAGAAAGGAGGGGGGAGAAACGCGCACTTGCTCTTGTGATGTGAAGTTATGCACAGAACTTGCTAAACTTTCAGCCTCTCGTCACCCTCAGGGCACCAGCCAGCAAATCAGAAAGAAGGGGTTTTGCTCCCTTCCGTAAAAAAGGGAACTCTGTAAAAAAAACACACAACAAAAGGACTGAAAAGTTTCCCCGGGAGGCTGTAGCCACTTCAGGTCAAGTCGTTCAGCTAAACACCGGCATTAATGAAGGGCAAGCAACAGTTGCCACACCAGTTCTCAGTGCATAATAACCTGCCTTTTCAGTACCTCTTTACAAGGTGTTGGACAAGTAGTGGGAAGATGAAGGGAAGAAGTCAGACCGCTGTGGCCCCTCTACCCTTCTTGGATATTTAAATAAACGAGCTATTTGCATGAAAGGCTTCGCAGACTAAAAGCACCTCCAAAAACCTCTTAAGCACGGCCTAGCAGAGAGAAGCGAGGCAGCAGGTCGAAAGGCTCAGTTCGTACAGTGATGTTGCAGGACCTTTTTTGTTATTATTTTAAGCTGGCTTTGCCAGAAGGGAAATGAACGTACACTACAGTTCCTGTTCTCTGAACCCCACTGGGAACAAGAGATTTGGAAAAAAGCTTCAAAAGGGAAAACTTTTTAAAGCTTCAGAAGGAAAAATACTTTTTTTTTTTTTTTTCCTCTCCAATTTGGAGCAGAGCGAAGGTGGAGCCCCAAAGGCTGATGCCGGTGAGTGAAGGTCCGGGGCCGGTGAGCAGGTGGGAAGCCCCCAGCACAGCCCTAGCCCACCCTAGCCCTCTACTGTCTACAGTTAATCTAACAGCTACATGTTACATGTATATGACTCCTTTTTTTCTTTTTTTCTTTTTCTTCTTTCTCACATATTACAGGGCAAATTCTTTACCTGGCTGCCAAAGGTGCAGCACAACAGGGAACTGTTAATCAGGGGGGGATGATTAAATAGGAGCCTACCAGAGTGAGGGCCTGTCTGAAAAAAACCCTTTTTCTAAAATTCCCCTTTCCTGCCTTGCTCAAGATAGTCACAGCAGCCTAAAGAAAACAAAGCAAAGGCCCATTCCATGGGTTACCTATTACTGGCAGCTCTCGGAATACCCCACATATTTTCAGGTCAGTCCCACGCCTCTAAATTCTCTGAGCCGTAACTACAAAGAGAGGGACTGGAGGCTCTTAAAAGCCTTGTTTGGGTAATCATCCAAATAACACAAAAATAGGGAAGCTGAAGTGAAACAACTTTCAGATTTCCCATCCTGCTACTAAGGTATATTTTCAGTACTCTGATTTTGGCATTATGAACATAAGCCCAAACACATTAAGGCCATATAAAACTTTCCTATTGCTCTGAATCAGGTTATATATACCACAAAGAGGGGATTTTCTTATATTTAAAAGACCAGGAAAATTTTCTATCCCTAAGAGGCATATTTGGCATAAAAATCAAATCAGTGTAGAATTTCCTAGAGAATAATTAATATTCAAACAACTTTTTTTTTTTTTTTGGCAGAGGTAAAATGAAATAGCTTTATCTACAGAATAATATTCACTTTTCTCTTCATTATGAAAATAAATGGGAACCTGACAATATTTGTAGCTGTTTTTATTACTTCTGAATAGTCATCTCACAACTTTAATATATTCAAATATTAAAATACAATGTAAGTTGTTCCTCTTCTACTAGCAAATGCAAAATAATTTTCAACCAAAGATATGTAATGTGGGAACTGAACTGGGTTCCTCTACACAGGTAGATCAAAATGCTTGTTACATTCACGTCTGTAGCTATGCAAAGAATTATAGGAAAGACTCCAGCATAATAAGCAGACATTTTCCCCACAGCTGAGGGAGAAGTTTATCCACTTTTACAATTAGGCTAAGCAAAACCAGGAAGAAAGTAACTGGGTGTATGATAAAGTCTTGCAAAGTAAAAAGGAAAGAATCCTAAGAACAAGGAACATTGCTTTTTGCTAAAAACGTGACCAAAGGACATTTAGTATACCATAAAGAAATTAATACACGGTGTATCACTTGGTGTTAATCTGTAGAACCCAAACAAAAGTATCATAGGGGGCAAAAAGGCTTACTGAGTTTATACAAACACATACACAAAAACATAAAAATACATGGATATATTTCCTTTAGTAACAGAAGAGACGTGAGTTTCCATTCCTCAGCACATAATCCAGTCTCTGAATACAGTAGCAATAAGAGCAAAACATTTCAGAGGGACAGATTATTTTTGTAGGCAGTGTTGACACAACAGTTCAGTTAGCTTGCCCTTAAACTTCCAAAGTGCCTCGAACTATCTGTATCTGTATGTACACGTCCTTAGTTTTCTTTAAACTCCAGCTCTGATCTTCCAGGAATACTGGGCCAACATTCCAGACCGGGGCCATGGTGCTTCCCAGCATGCCACATAACATAAAAAGTAACCACTGGTCAAGTCTTGAGCATGATCATCTTCTAATCATGCTTTCTTTATGCAAAAATCTAAAAAGCAAATAGCTAGTAATATCCCATTTTTCACCCATGAGCTGTTAAGGTCAGTCAAATTGTTTTCCAACGTATCTTCCCCATAGGAGAAGTAATGAATGAATGGCAGATATTTCAGTTTGCACAGATCATTTTTGAAAATACTCCATAAATACGTAAGTACTGACTTTGAGATCATTGGAAAGATGTGTCAACAATTCACTCTTGGTATTTAAAGGAGAAAGAAAGATAATTATAAACACTAGAGTATCACCTGCCACCTGGATAAGTTTACTGAACTATATATCTGGATGCAAACCTTGGGTGCTTGATCAGAAAGCTTAAGGTTCATAAACTGAAATGTTTCATTTGCTGTCTTCTAAAGCAGGTCACACTAGGCATTGTATACATCTCTTTGGCAAAAATACTTCAGCATAGCAATGTTTTAAAAGCCAGCTTTAAAACTCAGCGTTAATCATACCGGTCTATGAGTATAGCTTCAAATAAACTTATGTGCAAAAAGCAGTGGGTGTGCTACTGCTCTCTCTTTCCCTCTCTTACCCACCACTTGGTTCCAGTGCCTATCTCACACAGTCTCTGGGATTTCATCAGATCTGGTAAGATGACATAACTCATTCAAATTCCAAACCGGCAACAAAAGTTTGCTCCTTCTGTTTTGGGCTGATTGGTGAGGTGAGTTGACTAACCCTGGGATCAGACAAGATCAATGAGACAGTGTGATTTCCAGAGCTGATGCAAGGGAAGAGTTGCGCTACAAGCAGCGCTAAGAGAATGAAAGAGAGGAAGCAAAGTGAAAAGAGGACTTGGAAATAGGGGGAGGGAGCAAGACCTCCTCCTTTGGCTGCGTGGTAGGGCAGCTTGGCAGCTCTAATCTATTCTAAGAGTCGGTTTACATGAAATGACTTAATCTAATCTACTGTCTTGCTGTCCTTAAGAGTAGGGAAGTCTCATTCCTCTCCCACTGGCCACAGACTCCTGACTCTTTCCTTGTGCCAGGTCTGGTTGTCAACAGGCTTTGTGCTCACACCATTGAACTTTTTTAACTGGATGGAAACCTGACTTGACACAGAAAAGTGAATAAACAGCTTTTCTTTGGGCTAACTAGTTAAATTGGCTTATTGAGTTGTCAGACGACTGGCAGGGCTGGCATTGGAGGAGAGAAACAGGACCATGTGGCCAAGAGTGTGGGCAGAGAAATGTGGGAGGAAGACATCCCATCTGAGCAGCCCTGAGCAGCTGGATTGGCTCAGCCACGTTGTGCAACTTCAGTCTGGCTGCAGCCCTGAGCAGCTCAATGGAGGCAGCAATAGCTACCTTAGGAACAGGAAAAATTGCCAATTCCTTGCTCTAGGTGACCGTGTACAGGCTGCTTCTGGTAACTTGTCTCCCTCATTCTAAACCATCATCAATATTTATGCCTGCTTTAAGTGCAGCCAGGTATATGAATACACGACACTAGACTAAATGGTCCAATAGACTAAGAGGGAAAGGTCAGTGCTGGGACTATAAATAACTGGTTAAAAGGCAGGAAACTGGGTGATCCATCTTCAGAGGGGCTGTATGTGCTGCTCAACTTACTCACCTGAGATTTGCAAAAGGGACTCTGGTGGCTGATGATAAAGTGGCAGGTGAGGGTCATGGTGATGAGTGCAGAGTAATATACTGAGAAGAAAATCTAAACAAACCTTTAAATTAACTGTCACATCTCAGAAACATAATTTATTTGGGGCAGTTCATTCAAAGCCTTAGGTCAATGTTCTATACTGATAAAACCAAAACTAAACAGAGAAAAAAAAGAGAGTTAACAATTAATGAGAAAGGAATACACAATGAAGTGGAAAAGTTCATTATGCCACTATAAACATTCATTCTGAGTCTACATTTTGAATACTTCAGGTGCCCCATCTGAAAAAGGGAGAAGGGAAGGGAAGCAGCAAATAGCAGCAAGAGAGCTTTAATATACAGAATAGCTTAATATGTGAGGACAAATTTAGCAGAGAGCTAAGAGTCTTGAATCTGAAGAAAGGTGAATATCTGATTATTGGAAGAGAGGTCTGTAATAATCTATATCATGGAGAAAATAGATAGGAAACAGTTATTTCTCACAGTGTAAGTACAAAGGCCTACTGAAAGAAATAATCAGACAGCAAAGTTAAAATAAACACATGCACACAAATTTAAGTAAATTGCAGAAATGCCTTCTGACTGCAAATGTCAGAGAGAACAAAAGTATGAATAAGTCAAAAAAGAGATTAGGCAAAACCATGAACCATATGGCCAATAGAGGTCACAAAAATCACTAGCATTTTGGGTCTTTTATCGCCTTGGTCCAGCTGTTTCCGACACTTCTTTTCTTTTCCTTCCTTCCCCTACTAGCTCACTAGCTATTGGCATAGCCCTAAGTGCAGTAAACCTCATAGGTTACTTTTAACTTGCAGATTGGGTCCAGATGTAGCACCACCTCAGCTGCTGTGACTTCTGTAGAGGACTTTCATGTTAGGATTTTCCTGCACTTTAATACAGCAGTAAGCAAAACACGCAGCTTATCCCCCGTAAGGAGATTTTAATTCAATATTGCAGATACAGAACTATTTTTTATATTCTACAAGCCCCAAGTACTCTTAAACATATATCTCAAGGCAGGGAGCAGCTCCCCAGATGTGGAGTCAAACTCTTTGTCTGTGCATGACTGTCCCAGTCAGCACATTTTTCATCCAGCCCTAATTCTCTTTCTCTCCTTGCTCATTAGGTACTGAAATGATGTCCTGTGACCATTTTCTCCATTTCCAACACCCTCCTCCCTTAAGTGTTCCCACTCTTTCTGTAATGGTGTAAATGTTTGTCAGTTAGGTACTCAAAGACTCTGCAATAAAGAGGCCAAAGCAAATTAAGTGAGCATCGAGATATATGAAAGAACATCCTTCTGTCTATTGCAGGGACTATTAAATATAATGGTCCAAATCAGCTTTCCACTCTGAAAATACTTGAATCCTTGATTACCTCATATTTGCCTTGCTTTTATAGTCTTCTCTAAACATCTGCTAGTGCCAGCTATCAGAGACAAGGATGTGATGCCAGCAAGTCATTTAGTGTGATCTAGTAGAGCAGCTCTTCTGTTAATGATTGGATATGACATGACAATTACTCCTCTCCTTATGTCTTTTCTGCAGTTTCCTAGCAGATCCTTTTTCTGTGCTTGGCAATTTTGGTTATAATGTGTTAGACATGAACTAAATTCTCAGCTCCTACAGATTTCCACAGTAATCATGGAAACAGAAGGCAGGGTGAAATGATCTAATACCCTCCTTTTTTTTTTTTTAATCCTCTTATGAAACATATCATATAATTCCTTTCCATAACAGTTTTGCAGCATGCTGCAATAGAATTTTGGGGTTATATTCTTTGGTGTAAGTGCCTGACTTGGTATTGCGGCATCTAAGTCAAAGAGAGCAGTTTATATGAACTTCTGTGTCCCAAGCTGTCATACCTGGGTCACCAATAATTTGTGTAGAGGATTTATCACAAAACCTAAAACTGATCTGAGCATACCTCCAGGAGCCCTAGCACAAACTGCATCTATTGCAAAAGGCATGTTGGAAGCACACCAGGTACACCAAAGAAACTTCCTATTACTGGAAGGGTTTAGAGATTGAAGAGTAGAGACACAAAGAAAACAGCTTTCCTTATTTAAATATATGACAAAAATACTTTCTTGATACAAATGTAATATAGGGTTCTAAATATCTTTAATGAAACTTTTTCTGAAAAGCATTTTTTTTCTTTCAAAAGACATATGTTAAATTTGTGTAATGTACTACTACCTGCTCCCATGTTCTGAAAAAAGCTGCTTATGCTGCCTACATCCAAGGATAAGCCATGATAGTCCTTGCAGCACTAGATGAGAGAAGATGAGCATAGGATTTGTAGATATGCTGTAGACAGCATTTTTTTTTCAATGATTTGAAGGCTTTAAAATGCATAAGAAGCAAAGGAAAACAGGAAGAACCTATAGAAATATTCTTAGAACAATCTCCCTGACTTTGAATCTCCATTAATGATGATACGCTTTACCCTCCACTATGTGGTTAAAAAAAGAGAATATAAATCATATGCTTTTTGGTCTGCAATGATAATATTCCATTCATTTCGTATTTCCTGGTTTGCTGAGGTTTATGGTTAGTTAGGACTCTTCCAAGGTCTTGGTTCATACAGTAGGAGAATAAATGGTTTCAAACCACAAAATGGAGAGTAACATTATTGTTCTTCCTCTTCCTACTCAATTTTTAATCATGTAAGCTTTAAGAAGGACAAGGACCATGTATCCACCAGACAGCCTCCGAGGTAAGAAATCTCCATGCCCTATGAATAGAGTCTACCTCTTTTTTTGAATGTTGTATTTAAAATCGCTTCTTAACAGAGTGATACATTCTCACTGGAATTAAGGATGAACTGTTGACATTCTTATGACCAGGTTTGATTCCTCAAATAGACACATATACAGAGGTAATACTTTACTGTGCTTGTGGCTTTATTTCAGAAGCCTCTTGCTCAACCGAGCTGGATCAATTAATTCATTATTTAACTTTGGGTTATTTTATTATTTCATATTTTAAAAGATAATTAATTTGTAGGTAATTTAAGTAGATTTTACACTATTTAGAAGAACTGACCTTTGCAACTGAAAGAAACAAGCCTCTTAGTGTGCTCATCTGCCGAATTAGAACATCTTTTAGAGACAAACATCTGAAACAATTGCCCCCTGGAGGTGTGCGCTACTCCAGTCATTACAGAGGGAGTTCTCATGTTCATCTTTAATGCCAGTCCCTGAGATCCTGTCAGTACCTGCCCCCATTAAGCCTATCACTTTTCAACTTTACACCAAAATCCTTGATATTGTTTTCCTGATGTAAGCTTCCAGCATGCCCGTACTCGTCTTCCTGCACAGAGAAAGAGATCTTCTCCAGATGTTGGCTCACATGTGGGCCAGACACACATAAAGATACAAGCTCTTTCCCCTTCCTAGATTCCAGCCATATGTGTAAGAGACTCAAACCGTACCTAAACAGCAGAATAACTCCATCCCTGCAGTCAATTTTTGTGAAGGACAGAAACAAATGTTTACACTCCCCTACCCCCATCTTGTCTCATCTAGGGGAACATGGAAAGTATCACAGATAATTCCACAGTGGCAGAAAGCTGCTGTTTCATAATCTTATAATGGCACACTGCCAGTTCATGAATTACTTTTAAAGGAAATTAGGGCATCATGAAGAATAAGAAATCTTCTAATACAGAACATATGAAAATTCTAGGCTGAAGCAGCTTCTAAATCTTTCTCTCACTCCATTTCTTATAAAAAAACCCAATCAGCAGGGTAGGAATCTGCATATGATGTAATACCTGGAGACAACTAAATTCACATTTCTGTGTGCTTTTTTGAAGCTTTTGCATTGAAGCCAGTGGGAGTTTTGCCTGATCAAGGCCTTCTTACACAAATGAACAACTGCAAATGTGTTAGGAAAGACTGATCTCTGGGACAGTGAATCACAAGTGTTTTGTCTCCTTTAGAAGAAAAAAACCCAAAACCTCTTGAGACTGTTCAGTAATCCATATCCAAAAGAATTTTTTACTTTCATCTTAGCTGGAAAGCAGATTTATTGCACAGAACATTAATTTAAGAATAAACCTGGTGTTAACTTCAGAATAAAGCAATTCAAATAGGACCAATTTAAGACACAGAAATGAAAAAAAAAAAGATAAAATAAAATGGTATTGAGCTTACTCACCAGATGGGGTAGAATATTTTATATTGTATTTTCTAGTATCTTTGTCTGTTTCAAATAAAATAATACAATCAAAACTATCTGAGTCCTTCAGAAATCTAAGACACATTTGCTCTTTCACAGATTTAGCATTAGTTCCAGTAAGGAAGATAGGTCTCTAATGAAAGGTTTAGAAGGATTTTACATGCCTGAATATTTCTGACAGAGATGCCAGAGATGGCATTCCAGACCAGCTAATGGCAGGAAGATTTTCAAAGGGCAGAAAGCCATGTGGCATGCATGCTTGCATCTGACAGACCAAAAAAGAAGCTGCAGGTTGAGACAGTTTACATAGCAGAGATAGGTATGCCAAGACGCACACCTTCTCCTGAAGATGTTGTCATGTATTGAACTGGGGTATAATTCCTCACAATGGAGGAGACTTGCCTCCTTATAAATGATTGCTCCTACGAAACTCTTTTGTGCCTTTTGGTCAAGTATATATTTTTTTCCCAGCTAATTTGTTAATTATTATTTCAGCAAGAAAATTGCCTGAGGCTCAGGCACCTAAACTCTCGAGGATAAAAGGAATGTACTCCACTGTTTTTTTCCGCATCCCACTGGCTGCTAATATCTAATTTCTGAAGTAACACAAAGGAAATATAGTTATCTAATAAAAAGGTATAGAGGCTTTTGACTTAGCATTGCCTCAGTCCAAATCCGCAAAGTTGTTTAGATAATTAACTCCCACAGATTTTAATGTATATGGATACTTTTACTATTTAAGTCTAGGTCCCTTGTGCTAGAAGATGGTAGTCCCTGACTGTAAGTGTGACTCACTGTGCAGGCCTGTGTGATAGCTTTAAGGCCTTACTCAGGAAAGATCTGGTTGGTTGGGTGTATAAATCTATGTCTGGGACTGGTTTACAATCAGCTACATAAGCACAAAATGTATGATCTGGCAAGAAACTGCTGCCATTGAATTATGCATACAAAAGCACAGGTTCAGCACTGCAACTATGAAGACAACTAGCAGCAGTGTGTGGTGGCAGGGGGGAGCTGGAACGGTTACATGCGACAAAGAAGTATCCTGTTGTCTTCTCTCCTCCACAGTGAAAATTACTGTTAGAAACCGATATTGAATCTGACCCTGGTACAAGGGCTGCAGGCTGCGTTGTGATGGTGCTGGTGTCTGCAAACTATAAGCATTTCAAAACACAACTGCGAGCCCTATTCCACGAAAAGAAAATGTATAGGATCACCCAGCACACGCTATCTGATGAAGTCAGCATTATATCTGAACTACCTGTTATAAACTAATGTGTGAATAATAGCCAACTCCTTATCTCTAGTGTTTATTTTTCTGAGAAATTTTGGAGAGCGTTGAAGTTTGTCAGTGTTGTCCTGTGTTCTCCACCACAGTCAATAGCAGTTGAGTATTTGAAAACCCATAAAGAGGGTTAATCAAATGCATTTGCCACTTTAACTGAGACATTGGGCAGTGAAACACATTCTTCTTCTGTCATTTTAGACTATAAGGAATAGGAGCTACTTATACTTGCTGTACCTGTGTAAGCCTGCCATAGATAACATGCCACACCTGCTAAGTTTCTGAACTTCTTCACACCTTCTAACACCCCTTAGCTCTGTCAGGATGCTAGCTAACACTCTGCATTAAGACCTCAGCTGACTGTTCACACAGCCTTGTCTGTGTAAACAACCTTTTTCCCTTTGGTGATATCAATTGAAATAGGGGCAGAAAGGTTCACTTCCACTGCTTTACCTTTCTTGTAAAGATATGGCCCTATGGAGTGAGACCATTGCAGCTACATCTATGCAAAGCTATGCTTTACTTGTTAGCCCTAACAGTGAATATCAAGCTCTCTCATCAGTAAGCAGTGAATACAGCTGAAGCACTTGTTCATCCAGGAGAGACTGGATGATGAGTGAAAGAGGAAGAAACGCAAGTTTGTCTCTTTACCCTAAATATTTATTTGTGATTTTCAAAAGTTTCAATTTTACCCAAATAAACAATGTGAAATGTTACAGGACACTACCAGCTAAATGTAATTCTCTTCAAACTTATTTGTAATTGCTGACTGCTCACACATTTTCAGTGATGGCCAAAGTGTTGCACAGCTATCTCACTAAAATCAAGAGTTGCAATTCAGGCCTCACTGTCTAAATCAACAGTTCAACAATTTATGTCCCTTGGTGCGGGTACATGAAATTTACAGATACAGACAAGCTTAAGTTTCAGTATTTGAGTCATGGTACTCATCTATTTAAAATTAGGCATGTATGGAGGTGTTTGCAGGATTGGGGCTACATCATCAAGTGATTAGAAAACAGTCCCCTCTGGGTCTCAATTAAACATGGCTCCAGTACCACAAATCAATGCACCAGAGGGGTGGTTTGAAGCTGAGATCATGTCTACAGCACAAGGCATCGCTGACATCACCCTACTAATCTGGGGTGTGAGCGCTCTCTGCTCACTGAATCCCCTAGTTTACCTGCAGTTATAACAGCACAACTGTTCTCTTGCCAGTTGAACATATTTCTGTTGGGAGGAGGAGGGGGAAGAGAGAGAGAGAGGAGTGAGCAAACCGAGGCTAGATGCCGTTACGATCTGTTTGGTGATTGCAGATGTGGAACTACTATCATGACACCTGTCCAGGAGGATGCACTGCTCTGGATGGTTGTGATAAGGGATAGTTTTGATAAGGGATAGAGGTAAAGATTGCAGCTCTTCAGCATTCCTTGTGATAAGCCTTACCAGTAAAAACAAGGCTGGTATAAGCTGCCACAGATTACAAACATTTTCTTTTGCCAGAGCAGTGTATATTTATAAACTGTATTCTAGTTTAGACATGGCTATAGTTAATTAATGTTTGTAAAGCACTGAAATTGAAAGGTTTTATGCAAATGTAAAATATTCTTCAGATGCAAAGCCTTATTTTATTTTTCAGAAAGGCTGCTTGCTTGCTTTGTCAGTTATGTTTTTGCTTATGTTATAAATGATTGGTTGCCTGTGTTTGCTGTTGTAACATGTATTCTTAATACCACTTTGCCTGTCTTTATTGGGATGTCTGCTTTTCAGTCTCCAAGGAATTTCTTAAATGCTATGCATGCAAATTTCAGTTTACAGATGTGCAAATTAGATAGATGCTTTCCATCCTGCATAGGTAAAAAGGCTGGAAGTTGCAGAAAGGGTGTATATTTGGAATGTGCATGCTGGCACAGAACTGAAACCACAGCTCTTTGAATTCGTATTTTGCTTCTGAGGATTACTCCTAAATCAAAAACAATCAGGTTTAACAATGATTTTTAAATGGCCTACTCATAAATGGTCAAATCAAGCACTTTGTATATGAAGAATAAATTTAAAACAAGTGCTTCTGCTCTGCTTAACGAAATTTTCTGAAGAAGATATGGAAAAATAACTACAAATTTAATTATGGAAACACGTCTATGAAATGAGGTAGTGATTCTTAGTCTTTTCTTATGTTGCAGTAGAACAACGGAGAAAGACTGTCTATGACTCCTGAGGCTCCCTTATATAAAAATAAAAATAATAATAAAAAAAGAAACAGAAAGGTTACTGGTTGTTAGAAAACCTCTTAAGGACTCCTACTGAAGTACCTGTATCTGGCCAAGATGAAGGTCTCAGCATAACCTCACTGATTTACAGTAATAATAATATGTTGCCTCTCTACTGTTGATAGAGGAAGCATTCCTCAGTATTTTTAACTCAAAATCTTTCCATGGCTGTGTGATTCTAAATAACCAGTTAAAGTCTCCTGGGCACAAGGAAACAGCATGATTATTTAAGAAATTTTTTAATGTGGCAGGAAAGACAAAATGGAATGATTTCAAGAGTTTCACAGTGGGGAGTCTGGTTCCTACTTATGCGACATAATTAAACTGGTGTAATATAACACTGTATACAGCGTGTCTTCAGTTACCATGTTCCAGGGAAAACTGAAGAATGATTGCAGACAAAAACCGAATATCATAGGAAAAAGAGAGTTGCTCTTTCAGGAGTTGTGGATAATCATTGTTATCTGATCAGTCCAACAGTAACACTATTAAAACAGTAATTTTGCATCTTGTAACTATTTCATCTGTTTAACACAGAATTTCAAAGCATGATCACTCTGATGAACAGTGGATTGCATGAATATGCAATCTTCAACAAAGTTATATCAGGCTTTTCACCCATATCCATTGTATATATTATATCCTGAAACTTAAATTAAAATATTCATAGCTCACTGGAGAGAAATGAAAAACTGATTAACTTAGGTATTTGGGGAAAATGTGTAATCAGAGAAATAAGAAAGATGCAGTCTGGACTGGGAATGCATTGCTGATAGGTGAAAGTAAGGAGGAGGTGCCCAAAGCATAGCTCCCATGACACACTGTGGTGGCACTTCTAACTGCACTGTTTGCTTTCTCAGATACGAGAATTCTATTAAAAGTGAAAAAAAGGAAATTGAAATTAGGAGTAGGAGAGAAGTTTGGTTTTGTATAGCTTTTTTTTATGTAAAATGACTTTTCCTAAAGAATTTCCAAACAGTTACATATATATATATGACCAAAAGGTTCATATTTTTAGTGGTTTTAACTGTAGGTATGTAGATGCATACATGGTGTATTTGCTTTATAGTAATGGAAATACAGAATCCATTTTTTCATGAGAAGGGTTAGAGAATCTCAAAGTCCTGAAAATATATTGGCTGTGCTTTAATGGAAACAAAAAAAAAAAAGCATTCAAAAGAAGAAATGGTACTTCAGATCATTCTGTTGAGATGATACTTTAAAACTTTCTGTGATTTGAGAATTAAGATCCCCTGGCATACTGAGATGTTGTTGCTGTTTGAAACATCAAAGCATCGAGAAAAAAAGCTCTGCCATGAATGTAGACCTCATATGTAGAGGCCACACAGAATACCACTTTCACGGTTTCAGAGTCTGGAACTTTAAAACATAAACAGCTCATTAGATGCCCAAGAAGTTTCTGCTGATTTGCAACTCCTTACAAAATGTGGCATAGATTTGCAGCATGTTAAGAAATATTTCTAATTCAGATAATAATGTGGTTGCTTATGTGTTTGGGTTTTTTGTATAGCAGTAAGTTCTTGAACTTGACTCCTCAAAGTTTCCTTAAAGTATACAACCACACAAATCTGAAAAATCAAGTCACAGAATAGCTAAAGGAGATTGGGTTTGAACTAGAGAGGATGTTTAATATTTTGCTAACTCAGAAATAATCCAGTGTGTTAAGCATCATGTCCTTTTTACTTTTGAATTTTTTCCTGATATCCTCTGCAGCAAAGGTGATCTCTGTGATTTTCAGCAATTGAATACACCATAAATTTTGGAGCATCACTGTCCTAACAAAACTGAATAAAAACCCTAGACATATTTTGAGCTCAGAGAAAGAGATGCTGACAACTCATAATGCCTGGGAAATTCAGCTGCAGTGTCTGACTGTGCTTTAGTGCTTTCCCTGTCTGTCTTGCTGCTTTGCGTGAGCTTATTGTCCCTTGAGCTGACATGACAGAAATCAATTGGAGTCACCAGTTTTCTGTTCAGCATATTCACCTAAACTGCTGATAGCCAAACTATTTTAGGGGCAAAGCAGCCTAATCACCACAACTAAATTCAAACTTCAGATTGTGAGTGAGCATCTTGAGCCAGTTTGCTGCATGAAATTTTGTCTTTCTGACCACATCCACAATGTTTCCTCTTCTGGTTTCCATACCTCCATAACTACCACAAGGTTTGGCTAAAAAACATTTAAAAAAAATCTGCAAAAAAAATACTCAGACGTTAATACATTTAATGACAAGATTGAACAGCTTGAATTGCCTTCCATTCATTCTCACTGTGTTTATTTCTGTTCCCAAGGCATAAGACTGCTAACTGGAACATCGACTGTTCCTTATTATAGTCTCCAGTACCTTCCACTGCAGATCATTAGCAGAATGGTTTTCTCCTTCTGTTTGGTGATTACAGTTTTTGTGTTCGGTGCCATCCATATGTTATGATGGTAGTTTTATGTTCAAAGTAAATAGAGGTTCATGTATCTCTTCTTTCATGAATCTGCCATTTCCCTGATTGTTTCATTATTTTCAGATGCCTCACAGTTGTGAATGGAGCTGATTTATAGGCCTGGACAGGCTGTTTAAATCACATGTTGAGGGCAAGTAAAGATAATCTGAGTTTCACAAGCTGACTGACACTAATGAATAGTTATAAATGCTTTTTTTAGCTGAGGAATATTTGAAAAGAATGAAGGAGAGAAAGAGAGAGATCTGCAAAGAGGGTTTTGTTTTTTTTTTCTTATATAAGCTTCTCTGGAGCCCATATATCGTTAGGAGAAATGTGATATGAAGATGACTCAAGGAAGTCAAGGTGATTTAGGGAATTAATTGTTGAAAGGGTTAAAATTCCTATTATGCATTTCTTAATGGAGCAGTAGAAGCTACAGACATAGGAAAGAGATAGAAAAAGTAAGTAATGGAGGTCCTGAAAAACAGTTCAGTTCTACTGAGAAAATAATATAATTGTCCAACCTCAATTGTGCCTGATCCAAGGGACCTGAAGACAATATGTCAATGACATTCAACGTGATAAGAAAGCAAAGAAGATTTTTAACAATGAAATTTCTGCCTTGTCATTTTCCAGGGGGAAAGAAAAAAAAGACCAGGTGAAAACAGAGCAATGATAAAAAAGATTATGGCCCCTAACATGCCATATATTTATCCTCTTGAAATGACTACTAGTTAGTACCTCAGCATAAAAAAAAAAAAGAAAAAAAACCAACAATTAGATGATCATAGATTTTAATTGCAGGAAAAACGGCAAAACTCTGTTACTGAGGAAAAAATAAAACTTCTCTCCTATAAATTCCAGTTACATAAGGTTATGGGCAATTGCACTCTTGAAGAAATCTGTGACAGAGAGTACGCACTAGAAAATATCTATGAAATATGATTCTCATTCATAGAGCTTTCTGAACTGCAGAACACCCACAGAGCAAAATCAGCTGCAGATTGGTCTTTCTACATCACGGAAATAATAGAAAATAGGACTGGAGGGGAGTGTGAGTGGCTATCTAATCTAACCTCCGTGCTAAGGCAGATGAGCAATAGCTGAAACTTTCTGGCAGACTAGCAGAGCCCATGCAATGTGATAAACATGTTTGGGGTTATTTGCTTGTTTGTTTGTTTGGTTTTTTGTTTGCTTTTAAAGATGTGTTCCCAACTGTATGCAAAAATCCATATTCTTAAAACAGCTAATGCCACCACAGGGCACTCAACTTTATTTCTGCATGCATTTATTGACCGTAAACCAAAACAACACTCAAATTTAAATTTTGGGTGCTGCAAAAGTTGATTCAGGGAAGAAGGAATTCAGTTAATTAAACTTTTCTCACCAGGTGTTCCTTGTGGCAGGACTTTGAAAATTCTGCGGCATCTATTCAGTTGCACAGATAGGCACTGAGGGTACGGGAGGAAAACAGCACCCGGCACTGCATTTTGTATTTTAAAGGAAACTTTCTGCATTGAAGAGAACATCCACGCCAGCAGAATATACCTTTCACAGACTGCGTTCTTGCTATTTGTGGCATGTGTATCTGTCCTTAAATGTATTCACAGAGATGAAAATGTTCCGCATTGTTGTATCTGCATTCAACAGATGGAGCATTTATCTGCATCTGAGGAAAAAAAAAATAAATCACAGAGCAGGAACGCGATGGGGGCTGATGAGAGTCTTCGGCTTTACGTTTATATACTCATACGTTAAAGATTACCCTGCCCTACCCTCCACTTGGGATAATTTCCGTGGGTTTTATGGCACGGAGGGCAGGGCGTGCGGTGCGGAGACGGGGGACCCCGCGCCCCCCGGGCGCCGCCCGCTGCCACCGCGGCCCCTCCCGGGGCAGCGTGCGCCCGCTCCGCGCCCACTCCGCCCCCGCGCTGCCTCCCGCCGCGGGCCCCCTGCGTGTTTTACTGGCTCTTGAGCTCTGGGTGCTATTCACGGAGCCTGTTCTTTGCTGGTCATTGAGATAAGATGCCTATTGTGAAATTCAACCAAGAAAAGTACTTCCTGACTGACTGTCAGGAGCGCTTACTCTCTCGAAACCGGCGCTGTTGGTTATGACGAGTCCCCTTCAGAAGTCGTAGGGAAGCTCGCCGGGTCGGGGGGCAGAATTTTTTGCGCACCTATGAAAAATCTTTATCGTGACTTTCCTGTTCTCTTTCTCCACCGCTCTGCCTCTCACACACTTGGGTTTGGTTTTATTCTCCCCCCCCGCCCCCCGGCTCCGCTACTCATGCCCGATGTAACACCCTTGCCCACGGCCAGGGTTATACCCCTGCCCATGCCCGATGCCACACAAACCCTTCTCATCCCCGGTTTAACGCCCTGCCCGGTGTCACAGCCCTGCCCGTGACCCGTGTGCGCTTCTCTCCCTGTTTTTTTTCCCCTCGCAGCAGAAAAAGGTACAAGAGCTGACAGACAAAGCGCATCAGACGGCCACCGCTCGAGGACCGCGGCGCTACGCGCCTGCCAGGGGTCCGAGCGACTGCGGCAACTTTTTTTTTTTTCAGAATAATAATAAAAATATAATTATTTCAGGGCTTTTCCAGATCGCTTCGGGAAAAGCCCAGGGCGCCG
>NW_015094506.1:13663767-13725705 GCF_001431845.1 Calidris pugnax | reverse complement strand
AGGGGGAGGAGGGAGGGAGCTTCATCAGCAGGCGATGGCGGCACGGCCGTGACATCACCCCGCGGCTTATATAGTTGGGGAAGGGTCCGGGTCCCCCGTCTGGTGCCGGCGGTCGCTCGCTAGCACGCGTGCTGAGGGCGCGGAGCGGCGCGGAGCGGTGCGGAGCGACGGGACTGTCTCTGTCTGTCTGTCTCTCTCTCTCTCCGTCTCTCCCCAGGATTTATGGACTTTACTTTCTAAGAGATCAGCGCGGCGAAAGGATGAGAGCCCAGCTGGTGTGCGTGGTGCTGCTGGCCTTGGCCTCCTGCAGCCTCTGCTCAGGTAAGCCCCGCACCGCCCCGGGAGCGCCCCGCACCGCGGGCTGGGCGCTCGCCGCCGTCCCCCGACGTCTCTCTGACCGGTTGGCACTCCAGCCGCTCCCGGCGCCTGCAGAGGGACCGAAGGAAAGGAGGTGAAGTCGCTTCGGGCCACCGCGGTGCTACTCAATAGGCGCCAAGGAGCTGGTCCTGATAACGGGCTCTGGCCAGCATCATTTCTGATACCACTCCCGTAACTTTCTCCCTTCATATAAACCATCCCTCCTCACAGCATCCGTACCGTGGCAGGTAGTGTAGACTGGTCATTGGAAAAATACATCAGTGTGGACCATCACTTGATTTTGCTGCCTCATTTGTGCTTTATTGAATGCCATGTGTTGCCAGACCATCATAGCAAATATAATTTCTACAACTCTCATGAATAGCTGCCAAAATCCAAATCAAAATGAATATATGTGTACTTTAGTCACTTTTTAGTGACGGAAATACCATCTTAGTATTCTGGGGAAATAGTTGCCAGCAGCTGATCTGAAATTATGATAAAAAATACTGAATCAGATGCAGATCACACAATAAGAAGGTTAACGTAAGTGCATTTCTACTCCCAAGCACAGTTGCTTTAGAAACCTAAAAAAAGAGGACCATATATGAAAATGCATTCTCTGCTCCTTTGGAAAATGGCACAGCAAAGTGTGTGTCATTTATGCCCTAAGTTTATGATCAAAAATAGGTAAGGTGGCAATTAAACAGGTGTACACAAACAGAGATGAAGCAGAATAGGCTTCAAAATCCAATCTAACCTAACTCAAAAATTGCTTTAATTCCACAAAATTTAAAGAGTAAATTTACAAGTAGCTTCATTTTTCAGCTTCATTATTCAGGACTCAGAATTCTTAATTCTCACTTTAGATGAAAGTTTCCAATTTGTATTCCCCTGCAGAATTAAAATGCAACACACATAACACACACCTTTTATCACATTTTAAGCATAATTCTTGTGTATATTATAGAGAACTGGTGATTGTAGTGACAGGGCTTAATATTTGTTATTTTATCCCCATAGATATGAAGCTTCTTAAACAAATACTTGACTAGTGTTTTCAGTGAGGCAGTTTCGAATTCAATATAGAGTCTGAATGAAAGCCCACTAAAGTAAAAAAAAATCAGTGGAAATTAAAATAGGCTCATAAAAACCCAAGAAAGAAGATTGTATGTTTAACTGAAATGATGGTTTATTTGCTTGAAAATTTGAAATTATATTTAAAGGAGAAATTCCATGGAAAAACTTGTAGGGAAGGGCCAAACCAGTTTTAATGATATGGACAGTTATGTCATGAAGAAAATGATCACTGATTTTAGTTTTCTTTTGAAAATGTTTGCCCTCAGGGGAAAGTGTGTACCTGTAGAATGTAACTATTCCTGCAGAGTGTGAATATATGAATAGAAGCTATTATGTCTTGTCTGTAAGAAGTGAATCAAGAGGACATAAAATTGTGAATTTCCCTCTGATTGGAACAATGATGTGTAACCAGGCTTTTTACACATTGCTCTCTGAGAACCTGCACTTTTTATGCTTTTACTCCTCATCTGTCTCTTTCACTCCTAAATTACCTGGATGTATTCCCTTCTTCTCCTCCAAGCCTTGCTGTAGCCTTCACTTGAGGGATCTTGACCAACCTCCTAAATAACGTCCTTCAGGCTTCTTTTCTCTAAGTATTTCTTAATACCTACCTATCTTCCACATCTGCGGCTATATTCCAACCTCCATGGTGTGGAAGCTATCTTCCATCCTCTATGCAATATTAAAAAAACAGATGCTAACCAGACACAAGTCCTTTCATTGTCCTCAGCTGGTAGGACTCAAGACACCAAAAATCACGATGCTGTCACACGTGTGCCGCTCACCCATACACAGGAGCTGCTGCTATCGTTAATAGAAATTCAGCTGAGGTAATATTGTGCTGCCAGCCAAACTTTGGCTAATGGTAAAGCAGTTAACTGACAACCAGTAGTGCTGGAAGGGCTGAAAGTAACTTGCTGTAATACTGGTCAACAAACTAGTCTCATTTAATATTTTCAATAACAACTTTGATGCAAAAAGTAAGAGTGCATGAATGTAGGGTGTTGGCAATGCAAAACTGAACAGGAGCATCACTACAGAGGAAGACTTGAATAGTAGAAATGAAAAGCAGTGCAGCAGTGCAAAATATAATAGCTTAGTAAATAATAGAAGTTCCTATTAAAAGCTCCTTTTAACAGAAGCACAGCTGTTGGAAATGTCTGAGGAGATAAAAGTCTTGGTCATATTATCTGACCTCTTTTTTTTTTATGGGATACTAAAGTTTTTCCGCCAGGAAAGAAACAAAATCAAAAAATTTGTAAGAGAGCTACCTCCTGCAGCTAATGGTAAGCATTAAGACTGAGGCTTCTGATCTGAACTGTACTATGCTGTGCTGTCTTGAGATCACATCAGGGACAGAGGAGGACCACTCTGATGAGTTGGGGAATACAGGGATATTACAAGACAGGAGAACAGATGAGAATCTAATAGCTCTGGGCATAGCCTTTCAGTGAAGTATTTATGGGATTTCCAGGGGAATGGTTTATGTCCAAAAGACACAATGATCTTGCATTTGTTTGCTAATCACCACGTAATCACACACTCTAAAGATTTAGGCTGGGAAGGGCTGTGATTGCTCTCAAAAAATACATGAGTTGGGTAAACATTATGAATAGAAAGCTGTAATTAGTAGTGAAGAAAGTTATATACAAACCATTAATAAATTTGTAATTAGAAATAAATTAGACTTTAAATTAGACGAAGGTGAATAATCAGTAATAGTTTGGAAGGATTTCTCGAAGAAACACAGTGGTGGTGAGATCTTATTAAGAAGGAACATGATAAATTTTTAAGAGCATTATAATGGTTGGCTTCCTCTGCTAGCAGAAATCTATGGTATTTTAGAATGTATGAGTATAAAATGTCCCTTACAGTCTCATGTTCTGTGAAAGGTGGTGACACAACATGGTGATGATCCCTGAATTGAAGTCATAGGCAGAATCTATCCACAGATTCTGTGGTAGCATGTTACATGACAGCAGCATCGATCACTTTAATGAAAGTGAAATATGAATTATATGAATGCGAAATAGATTTTAGTTTAATTTGGTTTTAAATGTAAGTAAGCATATTTGGCTTTGGACTGCTGGTATTCATGGAAAGCTAAAAGCCACATGGAACTCTGTTTCGCTTGAAAACTTAACGGATTTCTGTATGTATCTCAACTTTGAGCTGTGGTTGCTGCTACATTTTCAAGGTATCAGATATTCCTTGTGAATCTGTACAGACAAAATAGTAAAGTTCGTGGTAATTTTCTTTTTGTACAGCAATTTTTACCCTGTTCACCAAATCATGGGTCTTGTAAGTCTCTTGGGCTATCAAAGGTCAATTAAATTTGTAAAGGAAATCCTAAGATGTTCAGTCAGAATACTTTCTTTTGGTCTATGCATTGTCAAGAGCTTGTATCACAAACCGATCAAGCTCAATTCTTTCATATGAATAAAAATGTTGTTAATTTAACTAAGAACAGTCAAGTAGTTGTAACTGCCATTCACCTAAATATTTAGCTGCTACTTAAATAAATATTGAATAAATATCCAAGATCTTCTTCCAAAGTAAGGAGAGGTGGCAAATAGGGACTATGAAAATCATATTGATTTTGAATGAAGAATATTGTAGCAGTTTTGTATACTGAAACGGCTGCACATTAGTGGGCCTGTCTACGTGTGAACTGAGATTAATGAATCATTTCATTCACTTCAGTAAGCTAGATCATGCTTTAAAAAGATAGTATCCATTTTAACATGATGTTGCTGTTACCTGAAGACTCCTCAAAGTCCCTCTAAATCACTTTGCCGTGTTTTTATCTAAGTTGTTTGTTTGTTTGTTTTTCAAAATTCATTGATCTCAAAAATCAAAATCACAGAATCAAAACTCTGTATACTGAATTGAAATGTCTGTGATTAAATAATAAACATATGTTTCTGTTTTTTTCTCAGATTCAGAAGAGGAAATGAAAGCGTTAGAAGCAGATTTATTGACCAATATGTACACATCAAAGGTAATTATTTTTCCTCTTTTAGCTGACGGGTAGGGAGCAAATGAATTCTCATTACAAACCCAGAAGTCTTTGCACAAAGTAATAACCTATGATCTCGACCAAAAAGTTCAGTGCTAAATGCGCTTTGGTGCAAGATTTTCTTTAGTTCAAAGGAAATTTAAAGGTGTTGATGTGACACACTAAAAGTGCTCCTCACTTGAAACACTGGTACTTCCATTAAACTGTCAAAACTGTGTTGTGTGCAGCAATGTAAATTTATATGAGGAAATGTGTTTCCAATAGGATTATGCCTGATGAAAGCTAAATTAACCTTGAGTCAAATCCATAAGCACTATGTTTATGCAGAACTTTTCCTATATCCATATAAAATTAAGATAGTCATAAAGCAAAAACTGTAAATACATATGCTGATTTTGGTTTAGGAATTTAATCATAGAGTTAGTGTTAGTACAGGAATATGGGGACATGATTGTGAAACTATTAATTTGATAAATGACATTTCCTTGACAAGTTGCCAACTGTGAGGGACGTACATGTTATTTAATGCAAATAGACAAAAATTCAGTTTCGATCTCATATTGACAAGGTGAAGCAGCAAGTGTTGCATGTATGTATTGAACAGGCTGATAGACAAACACTTTCTCAACACTCTTATTTTCTACAAATGATCTAAGAAATATATATGTCTAATATTTCTTCAACAACATATTAAAGAACACACCCAGAAACAAGTACCATGGGCTTAAGGTTCAATGTTTTAATTCTTTGTTCTTATGAAGTTCAAATGGTACTTAAATTCAACAGAAAATAACATCAGAAATGAAAATTCACCACCCCACCACCCCCAAAGAGTTTAATAAGCTAATAGTTGAAAGTTAAGGACAAAACCTGCCTGGAAGACTTCTGCATTTACTGTATTTGCTTATATCTGAGCTTTTTCACAGGATCCTTTGAACAGACTAGAGTAAGAAATGACGCCAGAAAATATATTGTTTTAATCTGGTCTGGCAGTTCCGAGGTTCCCATGTTCTTTACTGGCATGGTAATTAATTAGACGCCAAATAAACCTGTTTGCCACTTGCTTCTCTGAGGTACAGAAAGATTTAATAGATGTTCTTTTCCTGAGACATATTTAAATGTAGGAGGCTGACAAAAATAGTCCTTTCTCTGTGTGGTAAAGCATAGTATGACCTGGAAGGAAACCCTGAAGCTACTGGCTTTAGTGGAACTGTGAACCTAACTTCCACTTCCATCTTTTTCTCCCTTTCAGCACATAGCACAATCTCAGGTAACTAAAAATGCACAAATATATTTCACCAATGATAATGTCATGATGCTTGACATAATACTCTTATATGTTGTTTTACATCATCTGGCTTGCTATTCAATTTCCTTATGATATATACCGTAAGGCAAGTGATGCTTGAAGTTGACAGAAGCAGTAGATGCATGGTGGAGATATTGTTTTAATTCTACATTATACTGCCTTAAATCACCATCTAAAATTCATTAGTCCAGTATACATTGTCTCTTGCCATCAAGGTAAGGCATGGCAGAACCTCTAAACACTGTGCATAAATGCTTCTACAAGAGGCATACCACTATTCCATTCATTACTGAAATAAAAAATTATTTTTATTTTTTTTCTGTTGTTCTCTGCTAGCTTTTAACCCTCATTAGAGCAAAAGAATAGTTCTGCTGTGAGAGACAAATTTGAGGATGGTATGTGTAATAACTGTCTTGTGTTGTGTCTGAGATCTGGTTCCAGTTGAGGGCAATTACCGTTAAATTGCATTAACTGTCTTTGACATTGACTTGGTAAAAAGCAGCAAGGGAAATGCAGACAATTTAAATAGCATTAAGATTGGGGGGGGGAAATTATGTTTATGAAAGCTCAAATGTAAAAATGTAGTGAAGTGGTTTATCACTTCACAGAAAAAAATCATCCTAAGTAGGTACTCATGAAGCATAGTTGTCCAGTGTCTACTGGGCCTTTTCAAAATGCTCTTTAAAGTCATCTGTATGCCGAATCACTCTCCATCTTTAAAGAAGCATGTCCATGCTCATTGTGACGTGTCTTCAACATTTAATACAGTTTATAACCCTTCCCTGCTGTTACATCTCAAAGAAGACACAGGGATCAAGTAAGTCCTTAAAATGCTTTATCTGCCTTTCCTCTAAGATAAAATCCAAAAAGCCATTTGGAAGATCTGTAAGACAACACAACCTGAAGTGTCACAAATATGCGGACAGTTATCTGCTGTCACTCTTTTGTATCAAGTAGATAGCTCTATTCCCAGCTTCCTAAATGCTTGCCTGAAACTACCACTTGCATGAAGAATGTCCTGACTTCAAACAAGATTGAGATGATGTTAGTTAAAGAAAAAAAATATGTGTTTCCTTGAAGAATGTGTCATCAATAGAATGTACTCCCCCACTCACACTAATTTTCTGAAGTGTTGGACCCTCTGAGCTTCTTACAGTTCTATGATGCCTATTGCTGACTGTATACGCCCAGACAGTTTAGCCTTTTTCTCAGAGGCAGACGAGGTTACAGCTGCCTAGGAGTTACTGACTTCCTGACTCAGTCATCACATAATAATTCATTACATTTACAGACATTAGTATACATTATGGAAGAACTTCCACTTTAATAGAACTCAATACCATATCTGCTTAAAGACAGATTTTATTATGTCTATGTTTATTATTTCTATTATTACATTCTGAACAAAATTCAACCTCTACTCCAAAAAGGAACCTTAGAGATCTTATATTACCTTGGGTTTTACTTGGTTATGAAATTGTTTTTCATCTGCTTTCTCTAGATAAAGACGAGAATATAAAAAGCTGAGAATTAAACTTTCTTTTTCTAAAAAAACCAAGAAGTCATTTGGGATGTATGCATTGTAACATAAGAAGTATCTTAAACTATCAGGGGTATCATTCAACCAGAAATGGAAAGAAAAAGATACCATAGACTTTATAATTTGTGATTCTCTTTAATTTTTCATAGGAGAAGCCTATTGCAAAGAAGGAAGTATTCTCAAGCTCATTTCAGTTTGTCAGTTGATTTAAAATTCTCTTTCAAGATATATGAGGTGTGGGAAACTATAGATCTGAATATTATTTCAGAAGCATGTTCAACAATGGCTATGCATACATCACCTTCACTTCAGCATTAATAACTTTTAATTGCTGATTCATACTGCAATCTCTTTTATTCCTTCAGATCACTCCCAGATATTTTTCAAGTTAATCTTAAAAAAACTTAGTTGCATCTTGGCAGATATGAGTTGTTTGATCTCTTGTGTAGGTGTTTTCCAAAACATGTCTTGAACAACCATAGTTGGTATTGCTTGGACCAGTGTGGAAACTATATTATCCATTGGAAATATACCTGAACATGAACATTTAAATTATGGTCATCTTAAACTATATTTTCACATATTAGACTCCCTTAACAAACAAAGTATGCATGCAAACAGCACTGCAAATTTTTTCCCCCTAACCTCGTAAATAGCAGCTAAGACCAATCTCACGTACTGAAGTCTGCTATTTAAGTATTTTACCAGTATGCAGAGGAAAGTTCCTTTAAACATAGAGGTGCATCAGGCTAACATAAAGTAGTAATTTTACATCAAAAATATTGCATAAATTACACAAGAAGGCATAACAAATTTCCCTGCCCTTTCCTCTTCTGTTCTCATCCACTGGAACTTTTTGTTTTGTTTTGTTTTGTTTTTAATTGAGGACTCTCACTTGATCGCATAGCAATGCCCTTACTTTTTATTCCTCACTGAAATTTAGTTATTGTAGGGCTAGCTCACATATCTTTCCTATACCCTGGAGAGAGAATTGCATTGGAAAAGCCTCCTCATTTTTCATAGAAAAACCCATATTTTTATATTTCACACATTTTTTAAAACAGACCAAAGAAGATTTTGAAATTGCAGTGGACACTTGTTGTTTTAGCTAGCTTACCTTCTGTTAATTAAATTATACAGTTTGCAAAGAGATTGATTTATGTTATTAATCTATCATATATTTTCAAATAATTCAATAGACTAATTAGGGCACCTGATGCAAAAGCAGATGCGGTCAAAGTAAACAATGCAGAACAGATTTCAAGCTTCTGAATAAGAGTTCATTTGTTTTGTTCTTAGCCTCAAAACAAAATACTCTTTTTTCTTTTTTTTTTTTCTCCTGACCCCTGTGAGGAATCTGAGAACACATAGTGGTTTTATTAAAAGAATAAATTATTCCCTTTTTGAAAGGCATGCATATACCAGATATATATTGGAGTAATGATTATAGCCAAAAAGTTTTTTATTTTTTTTTGTAACTAATGCCAATAGTGATGCCAGCTTTTCTTCTTTCTTCCTCACTCCTCTGCATTTTCATTCTTCTCCCTCAAAAAATAGTGAATTGTGATGAATATGCGTAAATCTTGCATACAATGCCCCTTTTTTAGGAAGATGCTTTAAAGAAATAACAGATTATGTGATTACTTAATGCTCAGCTAAGTAAGCACTGCATCCACGCTCTTAATTAATGCTGTCAGTATGTAAAAGGCAACGTCTGTGTTTATGTAATACCTATATTTAACTTTGTACATCCAGGAAAAGAGGCAGCTACATTTCAGTTCATAGGTAACGTGTAATCTTAATGTGCACAGCAAGGAAGCCCTTGCCAGTAATAGGAATTTGCTTTTTGGCTTCTGATTGGAGGTTGATGTGTCACCAGTTCTAGTTTAAGGAAACTAATTTCTATACTCACCACTAAAAGGAATATAATTTGAAAGAAATAAGTAATAGTGGGAGAACGAAGAAGGAGGCAAAGGCATGAAGAGGTAGGAATTAGGTTTTTCACTTATTTTTTTCGGTTGACAATCAAAACTGAAGAAGACTACTTCCACAACTGCTTGGAATGAACAGGACCAGTAGAAAAGTAACAATTATTTTTCTCAACATTTTTAAAAAAGGGTTTAAAACTTAAATAGCTTCTAAATCATGCAAAATACTGGAGCAAGCAAAATTGGAGACAAACCATGGTGAAATTTCTGTTTCTGTCTTTCTGTAGCATCTCTGAACAGGTCTATTATGGACCAGCTAAGTACAGTTGGTCTGAGGTTTTCAGTCCAGTTACCAAATCAGGATTACATTGTTTGCATGGCTCTGTTTCATCTTTGGTCCATCCTTAGCTAAGCCTACAGACCTTCAATTCACATCTCCCAGGCTCATGACTCTCCAGCATCCAAAACTCCTGAGGCTTATGGATTCCATAACTTCAGACCCAGCCTCATCAGATAGCTTGCCCTGAAGCAGGGACTCTGTTCCTTTTCTCAGGGAATTTTGAAATGACTGGTATTTGTTCTGAACTGAGGAGGAGCGTCTAGTTAACCACAGGCATCCACCTCGGATTCCAGTACTGGGAATTTATCCAGTGGGTTTGACTCATTGTCCTGATTTACGCCTGTGAATTTATATTATATTAATTTCCATCTGTGTTTTTGTTTGCACCTGTGCAGAATGACTATGAAATGCTACCATTCTGGTTTGGTAGGAGTTCAGTTTTTCATCGTGTATATCCACCTGGGGGGTAAAGCTGTGGGGAAGCAGACCTGGTGTGTTTAATAAAAGAGTTGTCCTAATTTCAGCACTCTCTAATTATTGTCTAAAAGTTGAGTAGATGAAAAGTACTTCAGACATACAAGCTTGTTCCTACCAAAATGTTTGAATGTCATACATTATTGCTAAAAAACCAAACAAAAATTGCAACATGTTAAACATTGGGTATTTGTATTTTCAGATTAACAGAGCAAAACTTCCTTACTGGAAAATGACCCTGCTAAATGTCTGCAATCTTGTCAACAACATAAACAACCAAGTGGGGGAAACGGTAGAGGTAGACGAAGAGGATCTCATTTCAGGAAGACAGTTTCCTGCTGCTCTGGATGGCTTCAGCTTGGAAGCAATGCTGACAGTATATCAACTCCAAAAAGTTTGCCACAGTAGAGCCTTTCAGCACTGGGAGGTAAAACAAACTGCCACAAACATGTTTCAACTGCTATTAAGTTTTCAAGCTCTATTGTAGTGATGTTTTAAAATCTATATCCATGTAACTCCCATCACACTGTCTGAGCATTGCCTTTTTTGTATTCTCTAATACCTCTAATGTGCCTCCTATTGGAAGAGTTGTGAATTAATGTAGTTCCTGATGAGCTGAGTCTATTTTTTAAAACGACCTATGGATAAATGAGAACTATCCTTAACTATATACTTTCTCCACTCTTTGTAGGTATTCCAAGGAACCAAACAAACACATAAAAGTGAGCTCTGTGCCAGAACATGAAATTAATATCTGCTTAATAGACGTGAAGTTACTGCAGATGTATTAAGGCATACTACTAAATGTAGACAGAGTTTCTGAAAACCCTTTTAAGGCCCTAAGGCAAACTGGATTCAAAATGCATGGACACATGCCCATGTGTACATGTAATTTTACCAGGTGCTCTGGGCTTCTTATCATTGCTAGGAAACCAATAGAAAGGGAACTTTGTTTTTTTTCACTTCCCCACACCTGAAGAGGGCCCTGTAAGTTCACCATGTGACTGTATGAGGATTGATGTTCTTCAATAATGATTGTTTATAGTCCATTTGTGACATTTATCTTCGTGCAAATATCACTGAGCACATTCTGCTTGCTTTGTTATATTACACTAAAAGCTGTTTTGCATAGCGAAAAAAGACACCTCAGTGTCACTACCCACTTTCCAGTAAATCCAATTTCTTCAACTATCACAGGTTCACAAACAGTCTGGCTGAATCTTGAACCTCTTGTTTGCTTAATCACAGCTCTGCATTTCCAGGCTTATTCTCAGTCCTTCATGTTAGCTGGGGTGGCCCATAAAAAAGACTGCAGCATCTTTGACAACCAGAATTTTCTAGGGACTTTATTCATCATTTATTGCTGAAAAAGACCTACCATAGAACTGACTGTATGCAATACTTCATATGACTTAATCAGAATTCCTTACTTTGCAGTTTCATCACCTCATGTTGTGGCTAGGAATCATCACTCCTAACAGTACTGCATGTGAAATTGAAAAAAATATTCCTCTCTCACCTTAGGAACACGCTTATGCTGTGCAGAGGCTTAGAAAATGCAATAAAACACAAAGGGATAGAGCCAGAGGGAGAAGGCTAGGAGAAGGCTTGAAATAAACAATTTATATAATGAAAGAAGTTCTTGTGATCTTATTCATTCAGGATTGACTCCAAAGTCTGTCGAAACCATGAGTCTTTCCATTCATTTCAATAGCATTTAGATGAGCATTCATTTATTAAGTAATTAAGTGAGTAACAGAGTTTGATTGTTTAGGAAAATACTGAGGTGAGTATAAAAATGTTTTCAGGTTAATGCCTTTCATCCAGACAGTAGGACAGCAGGACCATGGAAGAACATGGTGAGAGAATGGATGAAATCTTAACAAATAAAGCAAGAAAGAATCTGAACAAAACACTTCAAAAACTCCATGTAAAAGTTGAAATACAGTTATAAGAAGACTTGATTTACAAAATGTTGGCTTTCCAGTGTTTTATTTAATTTATTTGTTTATTGTACATTTTGGTTTTTTAGCTGTAGGAAGTTGCAGATTAAAATACTGCTCAAAAGCTGAAACTGGCAAGCAGTGGGTGTTTTAGGTGTTCAGCCTAAGTGAGTGATTATACAGTGACAAACATTAGGAAGATTTCAGTCAATTTGAGTTTAGTCCAGGAAGGATATACCAACTTTTCTCTCTAATCAAAAGCAATGACCTAATTAATTTCAGTGGAATTTAAATATCACCTCCATAGGATTCAGCTCATCTTTAGCCAAATCTTAATTTCATGTCTTGACTTTTGTGCTTCTTTTTTTCTTCTTTTTTTTTTTTTTTTTTTTTTTTAAACTATTATGCAACTATTATGGTAAAGTCTTTTCTTGGTGGCAGATGTTAAAGTTTTTTAAAACTGTCTAGGAATTTATAATCTTCATCACCAAAGAAAGCTGATAACATTGTATCTCTTCTTGCATCCTACAGTTACTTCAGCAAGATGCTTTTGATCTAGATAACTCAAGCCAAGACAAGGAAATAATGAAAAGAAAAAATCCCTATATTCTGAAACGGCAGCTACATGTGAACAAAGCTAGAAGACCATACATACTCAAGAGAAGTTCATATTACTGATGCAGCAGAAGAAAACAATGTATATTTAGTTTATAGGTAACTGTGCGTTATAGTTCTCATATTTAAATATAAAATCATACTTGTGTGAAAATATATTATGGAAAATCATCAAAATGATAACATAACTGTGTCTTTTTTGCAATTGCTGTTTCTTGATTGTGATTTTTTCCTACTTGAGATTAATTGGACCAATACATTTGCAAATAAATCTAGTTTCTAAGCATGATGTATTGTACAAAACTGAGACTTCAACATATTTCCAACAATATTGTAGTCTTTTACTACTTTATAAAGCACACTGACATAAACCAAGTAAATTGTTGTCCACAAACCATACTGAGAATCTTAACATTTCTTTATGCAACATCTCAAACATATACATGCTTGCAAATTTTTGTATAATACACTAGTCAGAAATGCCACAATAGCCAGAAATGCCACAATATTTTATATTTTAGCCAATTTAATTTATTAGGGATTATATCAAAGGAAGGTATGAAATACTATCAGCTAACTAGTAAATAGCAATTTCAAAACTCATATTTTAAATGGCTTGCTTGTAAATGAATTTTAAGATCTTTACTCCTAACTTACCACTGAAGAGTCATAATTTAAGAAAACAATACATAAATGAGACTTTAACAAAGTATGCTACGGATAAAAAACCCAGATGTACTTCAAAGTCTTGTGTATCACCAACTAAATAAGGAAAACAGTTTATTAAATCAGTAAAAGAATTTGCAGTGTTTAACTAATCTATGAATGTTTAGGGGAAAAAAAAAGACAAAAAATAGAAGCTGATTCATGCTCCTGTACTGTAACTGTTAAAGTCAAAATACTAATCTGGTAACATGAGAAACTTGGGAGAAATATTTGCAAGAGGAATTAAAATTAGAACACCTTAAACTTACAAGTAAAAGGCATTTGCTTCCTCTCCCTCTACAAATTTGTAATAACAACAGGCAGTTTCAGGAATTAAAGACAGCCTTGGAAGCTGACAGAGAGGGAACCTCCCAGCATGGGAAAAATGTTTTCACGCCACTAGGAATCAAATGCACCTGAAATTTACAGATTTTCCAGCTCTGTGTCTGTGATGTGTACATGACAGTTGGGATCTCAAAGATCTTGGATCCCACCTTGGAGGAAAACAATCTGAAAGAACTGGGGGTTACAACAACAGTCAAAGTAGAGGAATAATCCAAGATCAATGAAGTCTGGATGCTCAACCAGGAGGCAAGGAATGGGACAGATGTTGTTTTTGAAAACATATCTGTTTTCTGTTTGAGATAGTTCCTCAAAATAATGCTGTTCCAACAAATTGCCAGAAAAAAAAACACTCAGAGAATTTTCCTATCTTCTCACAGGTCAGGTTTTCTGTCAATTATTATTAAACGTACACAGGGATAGGCATAGAAAAACATACCCCTACCAATGGCTACAGCAGCTTTGCTACATGGGGAAGAATGGTTTTTTTCCAGTAAAATGTCTTTTTTTTTAACTATATCAAAGCTAATTATATTTCATTTTATTAATCAGTTTATTTATTTAATAGCCACTAAGTGCATGCATTCACAAGATACAACTAAGCATACACTAATTACTGTAATAATTGTTATGTCTTGAATACAGCAAAGCACTTAAGCACATTTGATCTCAATGCTTTAAATGCTTAATGCACTTAAGGGCTTTGCTTAAATAAGGTTCTAGTAGATTCATACCCTTTATTTTTTTATGAAACTGTTGTAGAATTAGACTGGAGACACAGTATGCTCTCAAGTGACTAAGAAACATCCCTTTTTCCAACAAACCTACAAGGTCCCTAGTCCCATTATGGACACTTTAAATTCTAAATTACCTGTTGGTCTGAAATAACAAACCAGAACAGAAGTTTGTTCCAAAATTCACTGCTAGCAATATATGAGGAAAAAAGAAAAGAAACTTCACATCACTATTTCATGGGGAACACAGAAGAATAAGTAAAAAAGAAATAGGTTGCCATGATATTTTTTTTTTTCTCATGTTCAGTTTAAGAGTAAAAGTGTTAAAAAAAAAGAGTTGGATAAATTACTGTGGTTGTCATCTGATAGAAAATGTTAAAATTTTTGAAAACAAAAGCACCCTTCCATGTTTATTTTGGAGGTGATTTAGATATTCAGGGTGATGGTGGAGGACCTCAAATGATGATGACTAACTGTTCCACCCTCATCTAGTGCTCCACACTCAAGTGGGATTTACCCTGTGACTGTGCACTTGTTCCCTGCAGTGCAGAGATAACAGATTAGCCCGACTGACTGGCTGAAAATGGCTTAAAATAATCCATTTCCTTTCAGCATGCTGTGAATCTGCACATGGTCAGCTACTCTGTGTCACTGAAGGGGGCAGAGCTTAAAGTATGGCAGGAGGTAGCTTGTTCAGTTGTTCCCTAGCCTCTGATGAAGCCGTCAGAGAGATGTCATCCAGAGTGAGAGACAGTCTTAACTAGATGAGGAAACAATATTCATAATTGCAACATGGTCAGTAAAGCTACAAAAGCCAATGCTGGCATTTCAGTTTACTGGTCATTGCTGAAAAGCAAGCATAGCAGCATTAAAAAGTTAGAAAACACACTTAAACCATATGATTAAGCCAGGCGTACAGAGCTGTTAAGGGATATTTTGATGGCTGGAGGAACTTTTTTTCTTGAAATCTCCTCTCACTTCTAGCTGTTGCTACCTCCTGATGACCTCACTGCTGTGGAATTGCAGCCTTTCTTTAGCCCTCCTTTACGTATGATGGCAGCAAGAAAATATAAGCAGGTTTATGCATATTTGTGTCTATTTCACACATTCTTGAAGTGGGATCCTCAGGGTATGTGCATTGCCTTGCAGCAGCCAGGGATGCTGAATGAAGTTCAAGCTGGAGGAGATCCTCACAACATGTAGATTTAGTAAATTCAGACAGCTTTTCTCCTTTCCTCTCCTTTCCTCTCCTTTCCTCTCCTTTCCTCTCCTTTCCTTTGTTTCCATAATTGCCTTAAATTTAAAAATGTTGTTTTGAAGACCATTAACTCAGATTGCTACCTTCGCTTAAAGAACTGCCTCTTGATACAAACAATTTTGTTTTATAGAGGCAATTACTGAGATATTTTCTGTCTTTCTCTGTTTCTGCAAAGGACCAAGTTTTTCCTACATATGCTGATGTTTTTATGAAGTTCATGAATAATTATACCAATTATTCAGAAACTTTATACTTAAGTATTTCCTAAAATATTGGATATTGTCATACAAAGCAATTTCAGAAATCTCTCAGTTATTTGTAATGTAGAATTAAATGTAACTGAGATTTAATTTGATTTTATATATTTTAATAGTTATCATCCATAATCTTACAAATGCCCTATACAAGAAAAATAAAACATAGAGAAATCAATAATTTTTATCATCTCTGAGGCATATCTTTGTTAATTTTTCTTTAAAGGAAATGTTAAAAAATAATGGTTACTGTTGTCAAGGTTAAATGTGGTGATAAATTAAGTTGTCAGCTTTCTTGAGTCTTGCCTGCAGTATATTATAAAATTTGCTGTTTTCGTTCTTTTCTATGATAAGTCTAAACTTTGTTCTATGTTTTAGGTAAGAGATTAATGGTTGTGATTTGAACAGAGTGGATGAAATCTGGAGTTTGCAGATTAAAAGAGATTTAATTTTGCAATTCATGATTGTGGCTGTGCCTCATACCCTATTCTTGACTAACACACAATGGAGACATGATAATTTGTTCTTGATCTTTATTCTTTTTCCCCAAGATTTGTTACCAGTTTGCATTATGTGGTGTCAAATTAAGGATGTAAGCCACGACTATAAGACTTGAGTGTAGGAGGGCAGAAAGAGGAGCAGGTTCTTCTGAAATTCCTTAAGGATCCAGGCTGATCATTGGTGTCTCCACATTCAAAATATTGGATTGACTGAAGGCAACCATAAAGCAAGGGTTGCAGAGAACCTGCAAAATAAAGTGACTTCTGTGACATAGCAATAGAGTCAGAACTTGTACCTTGCTGTCCAGGTTAACCTTCACAAAGAGCCTGGGGAATGAGATTTTCATTGCTACCAAATTCAAGTACTCAAAAGTAATGAATGAGGCTGCAAAAACCTGCAAAAAGATAAATAGATAGATGACTAACTAACTAGCACTGACATCTAAATAAAGTAATAAATAGATGTCAACTGATTTTTATTTCCTGGACTGCCAGGAAGTATCTGAATCACATTTTTAAGCTTTGTCAACAAGAGAAGCTAAAACATAGTTGTTTGTTTTTATTCCTTGCTACTGAAAATTGACATGCTCATCCAATCTTTTGAATGCAGCAGGTGTCACATTAAGACAAAAAAGCACAATGTTGATTATTAGATTTCAAAACCTGGCAGATCCAGGATACTTGGATGGATCTGACACATCCAATAATCAGACAGTAGGCTAAAAAGAGCTTTGTGGTACCTTATCATCCGGCAGACTTTGGCTTGCTGAATGATTCCTCTGAGGTAGCAATATGGGGAAATGGCATGGGAGCCACACAGGAACTTTTTGAGGGTGTCAGCTATTAGGAAACATAAAGCCTTCAGGAGCTGTTAGTTGCCCAACTAAGACTTGCTTTTCCCAACTAGATGAGAGCATACAGCTGTTGTCTCGGGAGACTCCTCACATCCCCTCCCACAGAAGGAAAAGATGGGACTATACATAACTGAACATGAATTACTAAGGAATAGCATTTGTCTGTTCAAGCTCCCAGTGGGTCAAGTACCAGTCTGTTTTGTCCTAAAGGTTACTGTGCGGTATTAGTCTGGAACCATTTTCTACTTTACTCTTGAAGTTCAGTTTAGGAATCTTTGCAGGATGTGTTTCTCTTATGTCTACATAAGGGGCTTCTCAGAGAGTCTACACATTGCTTTCATAAATGACTGCCAGCAGCCTGAGGACCTCTGTCCAGATGTAGTGTCTAAGCTGCTTAACAAAGTGTTAACAGTAGGTGAATTAAAAACTTCTGGGTTTGTATGTCAGTGAATCTGATCTTGAGAATAGACTGGAAACATCCTAAAAGACAATCTTGACATCATTAGTGCAGATTTTTCTGTTTCATTATTTAAAAATCCAAGCTGCAAAACATATTTTTATAATATTTTTATAATATTTTAGAATTTTTTTTTCCTTCTGTAAATATTTAACTCAAGGTCTAAAACAAATATGTACACACACACAAAAAAGAAACAAAAAAGGAAAAAAAAGAACTAGTATGTGTTATGTTGTCCATCATTTTCTTAAAGGAAGTTGTCACAGAGCAATGACTTGGGAATCATTTTGTCTGGAATGAATCATGTGGTTCCTCCAAATTTTTTTTCCAAAACCATATTGTTAGTATGTATTTAAAGACAACACTTCCTAGAATTTAATATTGTAAAGCCTTTTATTAGGATGCAAAAAACAATTTAGTTAGTTCAGTGAATAATCCCTGTGGTTAAAGAAAAATCTTCGTCCTAAAAAATAAAAGGGTTTCCTATTTTATAGCAGGTATAGAGAAGGTCTTAGAAATAGTTTACTTAACAGTTCTTGCATGAGTGAAATCTGTTGGTTATTTTTGTGTACTACCAAATCCTTAGGGTAGTTGTGTAACCCATATACTGCAGTTGTTGTTGTATTTTGGTATTTTATTTAATGACCTTTTAAATAAAGAGCTGTTTGGAACAGACAATGTGCCTTTTGTTCTGTTTAAAAAGAAGGAATCAAAAAAATACCACCACATGGAGCAAAGGGATGTGTGTATGTACCCATGAATGAAGAGTTTATTCAAATTATTCTCAATTTTATAGCAAATAAAGTATAACTTCTGGGGATATATAGCTGCAGAGTACTATGGTACCATGGTACTTTTGTTGTTTGCTGCAAAAATAGACAATAATGACACAAATTTCTAAATGATTGTCTTTAGTATGCAGAAGGCACTGAAGTACTAAGATTGCAGCTGCTTTTGAAGCTGAAATCCTTGGTGAATACTTAACTTGCATTCTCCTCAAAAGTTTCCATTTACTGAAGGCATTTTTTTCCATTATAGTGGAGTTAAGAGTTACTATTCCAAAACTCTGCCTGTGGAGAATGAGGGAGTTATGAACATTATAATTTTGTTTTTTTAATAAATATTACATGTACCTCCACTTTACCTTTGTGGTTTTACAGAGTTCTGTGCTAGTTGAACTGAAAGGGGCTGTAAGGGAACAAGCAAATGGGAAACGAAATACAGACAGATAAGGGACTTAATGAGAAAATGTGGGAAGATGTCAAGTGGTTATTCCTTCTGTCTGGCTCCAACCAAAGACTGTCAGAGCTGGCTGAGGCATAGGTTGTATGTATTTGGAAGTAAGGACGGAGAAAAGGAGGGGAAGGTCAGAGAGAAAGGAGGAAAGGGAATCTAACGCTGAGTTAAGTCTTGCTAGGTTAATGTTAGTTGAGGACCAAAGTGTACATAGGCTGTCTGAACTAGAAGATACAGGATATTCTATAAAGAAGAGAGTTAGGGCAACTATCTGGCCCCTATTTCCAACCCTTGAATCAAGAAAAGCAGTTTGAAACTGAGAGGTTTCAAATTGAGAGTTTTTAAGCTGAAATTAGAACAACTAAAGAAAGCTGATCAGTAAACAGGAGAGAGTGGGTGGCAAGGGTCAGGAATGACACAAGTCAGAGTCAGTTCAATCATTCAGAAAGCTGTGTAGAGCCACTCATTGAATACTAAGTACTGCAGAAACACTGTTTGCTGTTAATACTTTGGAGTTATTGGCACCAATCTGTCCAGGTTTGAGAAGGCTTGTGGACTGAATCTGTCTTAAGCAAATTAGCACCATTTTCTCACACTGGTCTCAGAATTAGAAGACATCATGGTATTCTATACAACAGAGTGGACTGCAGGAGGCAAGGAAGACCTCTTAAGGACTACGAAAAAGAACAGAAAAAAACTTAGCTCCAAGGAGGAGGCCTTATCACAAAGCAGAAGCTCATTTCACTCTTGAAAGCTACAAGAAACTTACCTTTGTAAGTGTGTATACATTGATAGATCATACTCTGCTTGTCTTCTCTACTTTATATTCTTTTCCCTGTTTTATTTTTTTTTCCACTGTGGTGAGACCTTTTATGACAATTTATAAAAGAGTGAATCTTTAGGAGTTAAATTATTTATGTCCCTTGATATTTTCCATCTCTGATCTGATCATCCTCATCCACCACAGCACTAATTCCCTGTCTTACTTCAAATTCCTGTGCCATTATTTACTCTGGCTCATTTAGTGAGTTCCCTAATAGGGCTGAATCAAATGTTAGTGAAATAAAAATAAATTGCATACAGTGCATTTCGCATGTATAAAAGACAGTTACCAGAGAAAAATATTGAGTCATACACGAACACATAGCTGGTTAAATTTTTCATTGAAAGTCTCAAATTCTACTAAAATTGCATTAGTATGTAGTTAAACAGATTAGTTTTCTTTTCAGAAAAACGACACTCAGAGAACCATCTCTTCACATCATTTACATCTCCAAAGAAACCAAAGTACAAAAAGACTTGAAAGTAAATTCCTGTTCCAAAACAGTGTTTTAAACTAAGAAAACAGTATTAGAAAGTAATTTTGTATGGGTTTCATTATTGCTCATGATTGAATTTGGTAACACCTCAGGTTTTATGGTTTTTCCATGCTAATAAGATATTTTGCATGCTAGAAATATCTAAAGCTAATACCTAACATTAACATCTGACACTATCTAACATTAACATAGAGAAGATTACGTTGTAGGGAAAATTCACCTTTGTTTAGAGGGTTGAAATATGATTTGTTTCCCACTTTCTTCTTTCTAAGTAAATATTTATTACTAAAGTAAAGTAAAGAAATTACTCTTTGAACAGCCTAAGGAATATCTTTGTTAAATACCTGTATAGTATTCAGGACAATGAAGAAGTCCAGGGAATGTTCTAAAACAAACTATGCCTAGGTAATAAAAGCTTGACTGAAGTGTTGCTTCACATGGACTAAGTTAACTGAAAAAAAAAAATAAATTCAGTTTTTCATACTGTTTTTTTCTTTTGTAGTTTTGACTTTTTTCTCCTCTGTATTTCCATTCTTAGTCCATTCCATTCTGTTTACTCTACATGGCTCTGGTTTGTTGCTCCGCTTCAGATAGGATGCTTTTATAGTAATAAAGAAGGTCAGATGAGGTCGTGCAGAAAATACAAACAAAATCTGCAAGTCTTCAGGGTTCAAACCTGGATGATTTCTGCATGGCCAGCACTTCAAATGAGGTATCTTTTGAATGTTAAAGACACAGAAAAAGAACAGTAAAGTATTTGTTGAGAAACCACTCACTGTGCCCAGAAACTGCAACAATCTGGGGTCTTTGATATTAAACTTCATACAAAAAATCTGTGAACCTGCATTTCTGAACTTCACGTTCTCATGTCCTCATGTCCTTTAGGGGGAAAAAAGACCCCCAAAAACCTGTGAGAAACGTCTAGATCTCTGTGAAACTTCTCCTTTAGCATAGATCAAAGAGTGGCATTGGGAACTGTAGCTTTTATCAGACATGCTTCACAGATAGAAGTTTAGAGAAAAACTGCAGAAATTTATATTATTTCAAAAAAAGTAATTTGGAACTTGTCTTTGAAAAAATTAGATTATCTTCACATATCCAGCATAACTGAGGCCAATCAGCCTACTTCAATGCATGGTTCTCTGACCTGGTCCTGAAATCCATGTTTCTGTGACCTGGATGAATATAGCTTATAAACAAGATCTCTTCTGAGCATTCAACAAGGCAGAAGGGAAAAGAAGATATGCTGTGTGAAAAAATTTTTGATGCCTTATTAGCAGCTTTCAGAAGTGTGTGAAGAAACATAATGTACTATTTGCACCACTTTCCAAGGCATGTCTTAATGCGAAAGAAGGAGCTGACATTTACTGTGAAAAGTAAAGCCTTTATTGAGCTAGAGTGAGTGTTAAAATATCTGAAGCATGGTGCTTGTAAACCTGATTTCTGTTCACTTAAGCACTTCAGTGATTTTCTGCTAGAAGTGCATCTGCCCCTCTGAGGATACTCGACGTCTCTCTGACTCATCTTCCTTAGCTAAACTTTTACCAAGAAATGTGCTTGGCAACAGGTATGAATGAGAAAGGATAGCTCAGATTCACCATTATAGATAATCATTGAGACTGATACCATAGAAAGCTACAGCTTACTAAATCAGTACAGTTTTGTACAACCAGTTGAAAGGGCTTGGGGAAACAAGGAAAAGGTCAAATAAATGGACAGTATTTCTTTGGTAATATATAGGTATACATACACAGAGCACACACTTTTATATGAGACACTGCACGTCTCTGTCCTGCCTCTGTTAAGCCATATTTCATCACAAGATCTTCTCAGGGATGTTACCTGATCTTTCTGGACAAAAAAAATTGAATGTCTATGCTTGTTTCATGCATAAAAAATGCCAATAGGTTCATAATTCTTGCTGTGTATTAGCAGAACTAGCCAAAATGATGACCAACAGCTGATCTTGTCTAGTGTGGGTGTGAGCTGCACAACTGGGTAGCGTGCCTGATGGTTCACCTTCCAATATTCACAAAATCAGTTCCATGTCCTGTACGGTCATACCGGACCTGAATTGAACACACAATTTTGTGTGGGAGAAGAAGAAAAGATATGGCTGCCAGAGAAGCCTGGGTCTTCTAAGACCCAGCAGGAAACATATAAACCCCCTCCAGATATTGCAAAGTTGCCAGGAGGGCAGTGTTCTGGAAGCTGGGAATGATGATCATACAAAACAGCTTAGGTAACACAAACAACCAAAAAAAAAAAAAAAAAAAAAAAAAGGAAAAAAGGTTCATTCATTTCCAGACACAAGAACAAAGGAGCTTTAAAAAAAGTTTGTAAACCAGAATTCGGATAACATAGAATCACAGAATCTTAGTGGTTGGAAGGGACCCCCGAGATCATCGAGTCCAACCACACAAATAAAAACAAAAACAAAACCAAAAAAATACAACACAAACAAAAAAAAAAAAAAAAAAAAAAGAAAAAGGAGCAAATGGTTGCTATTAAAGATAAATGAATGGTTGCTATTAAAGATAAATGAAGAATACAGGGAGAGAGATATCATGTTGCTCCCCACATACATAGCTTAAATTTCTTTGAAAAGATGTTACCATCCTTTAAAGTTGCCTCCTTTTTGACACTGAGCACAGCCACCTTATGTCTGTCCTCTTCCAAGAACAAGAAACAGCAGGCTCTTACCTGCCTGTCTGGGATTGCAGAAATCAAACTTGTGAGAACTAGTATTTCAATTTTCCTATTGAAGTAGCACCCAGTCAGCACCCAGGAACAGAATGTGGAAGTGCACAAGCCGGAGTTTAGTCATTTTTCTTTTGAGAAGAGTAACTGGTATATGGATATCCTACTGCACTTATTTTTTTTTTTAACTGGTCTCTGGAAACTCGGACCATTCTAAATTACAGAAGATCACTACTTCTTAAGAAAACAGAGTTTCCTCTGGAATATCTTAAAAGCATCCTGATGTTGCATGGATTGTAAAAGTAGAGTTTCTACAGAGTTGAAAGTGCAGGAAATTTGATGTGAAGTAACACAAAGGACAGTAAGAGTAGAAGATCATCCAGGTCACTGAGTTCAATCCTTCACAATTTTAGGCCGGCAAATATTATAAACTTTTCATGTTGAATTCATGTCATGTAGCTATAACCATATGAAAGTCAGATATCAGGGTCTAAGCGAGTTATGCATATTTCCTCCATGACTAATGAAGAGAGGCAGTTGAGGGAAGAAATCCTGCATTAATAATCATCTGTAAACAAACAGTCTAGCTTGGACTAGACAATTCAGCTTTGAGTGTTACAAATATGGTAGATACCAACTCTTAGTTTGAGCTGAATATGAGTCACAGAATTTTCTCTCTACATTATGAGATGAAAAATATGAGCCAGCGAAAGAACTGATTCACTGAAACAATGGTGAAAAAGAATAAAGCAAGTGAATGTGCTGAAGTTTATGTACTTTGAGTAATCTCTTTATGCAAACAAACTACTCACCCTTCTTTAATTTATCTTTGTTATCAGTGGCATGAGTATTGCTTTCTTTTTCATTTTACAGATTATCATTGTTTCTGGGTGAATCATTAATCTGAAAGAGACCAACTTTACATATGTAATTCTGTTACTAGCAAAAACTGTGTTATTGAAGTTTTTGGGCTGGCAATCACAATCTTCCTTTCAAAACTGTTTGTGATTACTGTTGACATTTTTACCAGGTTTTATACACCACCAATGCACTACCAGTAGGTTTTTATCAGGTTTTATATGATTTAATTTTGGAACTGGAGACTGAAGCTGTAAAATTTGCATCTGTATTCCAAAATTTTGGAATTTATTGTTATCAGATGTGTAGTCTTTCTTTAAATCTTTAACAAAAAGAGATACGATCAGTCAGTTAATATCCTGGGCAGAAGAAGACAAGGAGGAAAGAAAGCAAGAGACAGAGACTGTAAGGATAATGCTGTTTGCCTTGTTTTACAGCAGCTGAATAAGCAACAAAGTGTCTTAGACCTTACCATTGCAACCAGACACTATTTCACCTGTTGTAAAACAGGGAATCATTTTTTCTAAAGCTGCTAATAGCCCTGCATGCCTGATTCATACTGCTTTTTTTCCAAAACTTTTGCAAGCTGAGCACGTACGAACTAAGGCAGCATGTAAACCATTAACTGCCACTTCAAAATTACTGGTAGGTTTTAGACCAACTTCCCTACTCTAACAGTGCTTCAGCTTCATTTTCAGGGGTAAATAAAGCTATGAGTAAATTACAAAAGTTTGCACAACTCTTGTGCTCCATCAATTTTCCAGCCCATGGTGAACACTTTTGATTTTAACAGACGAAACCATACATTTTCCCTTCATCTTCTTTTTCGGGTGAGATTGATTAATTCCTACTGTGGACTTGAGGAGATTACTGACAATACAAGAAGCTTTTGTAGAGGACAGAGCCAGTTCAGCATGCACATCAGCCACTTTGTAGCCCAGGGTAAAGAGAGCCAATGATAAGCTGCTGTTAGTAATCAGTGGTCTTACGATGATCCACATTATCAGCGAGTAGGTAGCTGAGGCAGCAGAAATCAACCTGGCAGAGAATAACTCGGCAGAGTACAGATGACAGAGCTGAGAGTTTGGGCTGCTTGATGTTTGGGACCAAAGGGTAGAATATCTGGTTTAATTATGTTTAGCTTCTGAGACTTGACTTTCACATGAACAGAGGATAATTAGAAAACAGTCCTGCTCCAGGCTTCAAGCCTATTTTTCACATCCATACAGCTTAGGGTGGAGTGTCAGGACTTGCGTTAAGCATCATATTCCCAGGGGCCCCAAGCTCACCCTCTGGAACTTAAGGATTAGCAAATTGGACCCTTTTTTTTCCTTGTGAGTGCATATCAAGGCATAGCCTGGAGAGACACAGTGAATAAAGCATAGACAAAAGCATTATGTTGTGCCTTTTAAGTTTTTCCTTTGTTAAAACCAGTCACATACAGCTTCCATTCAGTTCAGATGATGAAATAACAGTTTCCCAAAAGAAGAAAATCACTGTATTCTCAGATTTTAAGTGGGAGCCCTTCAGCATTTTTTTACTTGTAAGCAGTTAAATAGTTACATATACAGATTCTAATTCAATACCACAATACTTGGAGATGAAGTGTAAGAGTATTGACTACCTAGACTAAAGCCTGAAACATCACAAGTCACATCACCTCTTGCCACCAATACCCACAGTGCTTGCAACAAAACCCCATATCCTGTAAGAGTTTCAAAATTCACAGTTTCTACTGAGTTACTAAGTACCTCTAGAAGATACTGGACATGTTGATGTGGCTTTATGTACATGCTTAACTGTTAGCCAGGGTAATTCTTTCAGAATCAGCAAGAATTTACCTGCATTGAAGCCAAGACCCACCTTTAAGCCAAGGCCCATCTTTAGGCCAAAGCTAAGTCTTCCTTGAGCCGATGTCAAAGCCTTCATAACATACAGGAATTATATCATGATATCTAGATATGGTTTAAGTACTTAATTTGGAGTACCCAGGACTTTACACTTAATCCACCAGAAAGGTGCACTACTATTACAAATGAAACAGAGAGCAAAATACAACTAGTAACCCTGCTAAGAAGCAATAGATGAAACTGATGTAGTCAGGAATCACTGACACAGTGAGATAGAAATATATTAACATATTTTATTAAAAAAAATAATAACTGTGAATATTTGTCCTACTCAATCTGTTGAAAATAAAGCTATCTGATATCTGAAATGGTAATGAACAAAGTAGAAGGAAAGTCACCTTACTAATGAAGAATTTCCCTTGCTTTTTTAGGTAGTGAGTAGAAAAACAATTTTCATGAGCATGGTTTTTTTTGCAATATACCACCATCTGGTGGAAGTAAAGAGAAAAGCTTTTGAGGAGTTAACCTGTCCTGATAATTGGGAAGCTTTAGTTTCATAGTACTGATTGTCTTCGATGGGGCCCTAAGGTTTTAGTGTACCAGATCACTTAAAAAACGTGACATTTCCACACTGCTATATTCAGCTCATTTACTTCAAAGAGTTGTTTAATTTTAAGGGATTTACTTTTAAGGTGCGTAAGTATGTTCTTAAAGCTAAATACACACTTCAGTGTTCTTTAATATATCTGCTCTATAAGATAAGATAGAATTTTGCACCTGTTATAAGATACTTCAAAATATTTTACTAAATATCAAGCAAGATTTATCATATAGACTATAGGCTATTGCTATACATTCTGGGTATTGGTAGTATTTGATTTCTTTCTCTTTCAAAAAATTAGTAGCAAGATGACTTTATTTTTGTTATTAGGGTTTTTCCCCCCTCATATTTTGGTTAAAATCTTACAGAAAAAATTATGGTCATATTGCCCATGCAGTTTAGGAGCTAAACTTCATTTTGCAGTGCACTGAAAATCTATGTGTTACCAGGATTCGTGATATAGTTTGGTAGTATCTGTGCTCTGTCTGTGGTCAGCATATATCCATTTTAAAAAATCTTACTAGAAAAAGATTGTTAAAAAAAAAAAAGCCAAATAATTAAGTTGATGTTTGTTTTATCGTACAAGTAAGTTTTCTGTTCCGGACCTGTTTTCCAGGATCCTCAGTGTCTTCAGATATTTTTTGCTAGCTGCTAGGCTCCCAAGCTAAATGCTCAGGCATCCCAAATTTCCACCAACCAATTAATTGGGGAACTGAGATGTTGGGGAACTGGCTGCAGAGAGACCTAATCAGGCTTACAGCCAGTCACCTTATGCAGTCTTGAACACCAGCAAGCCAGCAAAAGCTTTCCAGGTGAATTAAGAGTCTTGCTGAGCTAGGTGACATGATCACAGCCAAGTGGTGACCTGTCTGCCAGCTTCTGCTGGAATTTTGGCAAGATCAGCCAGTAGACAGTAGTGTGCCAAGGCCAGATAACTGGCGTTTTGTGATGGAAAAATGTTTTGTTACAATGAAAGCCAGATGGAATGGTGCTGGCAGGAGAGGGCTTTCAGTGGTTTATAGTTGCTGTTCCCCTCCCAGTGTGCCAGGGAGGAAGAGATCTTGAGAGTGGCATAAGAAAAGTGTTGAACATGGCATGTGTTCAGAAAGGCTGCCACATACACAAGGTGGGATAGGATTTGTTTCTTTTGCTTGTGATTTTTAAGAGGCTATGCTAAGGATGACACAAGTCGCATCCGTACCTAGCACACGTGGCCACGGTTCAAAATTCATTGTTTCTGGCTGCACCCCTTTGAAAGAATAGGTCTAGCTCTTAAATTTGGTCCAATATCCAAGCTCAGATTTTGGATCTCCTCCTACCCACCAAAATCTGGAATGGTTCAGATTTAACTTCTAAAAAATTAGGCCCATGTTTCTGTAAAATCATTATCTCATATAGATTAAAACTATTCTTTTTTTGAAGCAAAAGCCTAGAATAATTAAATTGTACTATATAAACCAGGTATACTTTTCATAGTGCACTTAAGCATGTGGGACAAGGGCTCCAATTCCACTGGGAACAGAGGACTGGGTTTAAGCTATACTGCTAAAGAGAAAATGGGAAACCTACATCCAGTGGAAAGTGCAGCTACAGTTATTCAGAAGATTGTACCACTTAAATACCACAGGTATTTATGAAAGCAAGGAATCCACCTATCACACTTACAATAATATTGAACAGCTTTGTTATGCCAAATATTGCCAGTTTTGTAAAGCAGCTGGTCATTTCTTTTTAATCACATGGCAATGAGTTAATCATGTCATAATGTTAATCTTTTTGGGATATTTTTTAACAGGGTGGATTTTCATTTTCAATCTATAAATATGCTACTATTTAGAGAGTGAAAACCAGCATCATTATTATCCACTTTTAACGGGGGGTTTTTTTGACTTTTTTTTTTAATGAGCCCTTCTGTTTCCTTTTTAAAACCAAGGTGACATGGCTATATCACATTGCTCCATTGCTTAAAGTTCTGTTGTACCACTGAGCAGTTGATTGTTCAGAAAATTGCTTTCTTCCAAAAAGAGATTCTATTAGACTCTGTGTATGGCCCGCAATACTTTTAAAGCTATTGTATGGCTTTTTCACTTCTCTCCATGGGTTGTGGTGTAATGCCAGTAGGCAGCTAAGCACCCCACAGCCACTCACTCATTCTCCCCTGCAGTGGGATAGTGGAAGAGGAAAGGAAGGGTAAAACCAAGAAAACCTGGGGGGGGTGAAATCATAATTTAAAAAAGTTTAATAAGTGGAAGAAGAGAGAAAGAAAACAAAACAAGTGGTGCAATCGCACACCACCTCCCACAGATAGGCCAATTCCCAGCCAGTTCCCGATTAAAAGACAGTTAAAGCCCCTCTTTTCCCTTTTGATTACTGACCATGAGGCTATATGGTATATCTCTTTGCTTATTTTGGGTCATCTTTCTGGTTGTGTTCCCTCTCTACCTATAGTGCACCCCCAATATGTTCAGCAGGGGGGCAGAGTGAGAGAGAGAGAAGGCTTGGTGATGCTGTGCAGACACTGTTCAGCAATAGCTATAACATCAGTCCATTATCAGCATTGTTTTGGTCACAAAACTAAACCTCAGCAACATATGAGCTGCTATGATACGACTGAAGCTCTCCAAAGCATCTGGACTACATATAGCACTGAAAGCAGTTTCATACACAACCTTCAGTGCAATAAAAATTTATTTGAGAAAAAATATTAAATCTTCTATTCTGTTCTTTGCCTGCAGGAAGTACAGGATTAGTTCGCAGTCTCCTTTTTCACTGCAAATAAGGCAATTTTATTTGTCGTATTTTTTGCCAAAGGCTCAGTTTTCCCCTGCTTAAGGTGACAAAACTAGAAAACGCAAAACACACTTAGCAGTCTACCAATTTTATTGAAAAAAACCTGTACAAACACCACCACTCCAACCCAAATTCTGGACTTTCCAGTTAGATGAGTAACTTGAGTAAAAGTTATGAAAATTTATTTTGCTAGTTAGTGTAATATCTTTTAACTATCTGCTGCCTGGTCTGAATAGCCACAGTCTTTTCTGTCTTCTGAAGCCAATCCCATAGGTCCTGCCTGCAAGTATGGCAGCCTGAACTGAACCTCATGTTTAGCCAAACAGGTCCTACCTGATATGTTTCAGTGGCAGTGCACAAAAGTTGATGTTAAGTTCCCATCTACTTTACACTTCTCAATGTATTTTTTGCTTTTTAGACTTATAGTAGGCAATGGTCTGAGATTTACAGTCCAGATGTCTAAATGGGCACTCAGACATTTTTTGTCAGAGGATAGAGTTCAGAGAATCATAATTAATATGTGGAGAATGAACCGCTGAATCATTGATTGCACTTTCGTCTACAAGGGAGACAGAGTAATATAATCAAGGCTGAAGCTAATTTTCCAGTCCCCACTTGAAGACTTCAAAAAGACAAATAGTCTCACTCCCACCTTTGATCATCTTTTCCAACGACAAATCATCCTAACTGATGAAAATTAGAAATAAACAGTGCAAGTCAGAATTTTTCAAGTGTTAATTCGTAGCTACTTGTTTATTATGCTTTTCTCCACCAGGTTAAACATCATCCTTAGTATCCAGTAATTCTTCTCTGTAAAATACTTTATAAATGTAATTTAAAATACCTCTTGATTTTCTTTTCCTTAAATTAAATGCTTTTCATATTTACTGTATGAAATGTTGCAGGCTCAAATCAGAGCTGATTCCAGGTTTTACGCACAGGTAATTTCAATTTTGTGAGAAATGGCAGGGGTCTGGGAAGAACGGAGGGCATGACGTAGGAAAAATCAGCTGTGGAGGTGAGAATTTGGAGTGAGTCCAGGAGAATTGTGTCAGTAGACTGGTGACAAGGAAGGGCGGCTGGGCTTTTGGATATGAAAGTAGTGGCTGCAGGGCCTATTGGGCTTATTTTTACTGGGTGGGAAGGCCAAAGACACATAAATGGAAACTTGCAGAAATTTAACCTTAGAAGTGAGGCTGGAAAGGATCATGTAGTTGACTGCTTAAGGAGTCAGTAGTGTGATGAAAGAGAAGAGCAATTGCTGAATTCCTCCTAACCCAACCGAGGCATGCTCCTTCTGGCACTTATCGGACTTTATAGTCTCTCTGTGGACCCTTGCTACTCCTAAATTAAGCTCCTCTTCTTCCTTCCCTCTTCTCTGCTTCACACACACTCTGCTTCACACACTGGTGGGAAATGAAGGTCGAAGAAGAGGAGTTTGGGCATGCCCTACTGCTGCTGCAGTGGTAGAAAGTGTGTGGGATAGGGTCAGATACCTGAGATGAAAAGCATGAGCAGGAAGACTTTTTTGTTCCATGAGTCCTTAAAGGAGGGAAAGGTAAGAGCACTGTTTCACATTTCTATTTGGCAAAGCATGCGATTCTGTTGACAATTCCTGCCTAATACTGGAGAAATCAAGCTGTTCATTCATATAGGAATGCTTACCTGAATCAATAAAACTATACTCTAAAGCAAGAACAGTTGGCCTCCTGCATAATATTTGTCTAATTTCTTTGGCATTTATTGATACATATGTTTAAAGCAACAAGAATATTTTTCGAATCAATATGCCCAGAATGGTATGAAATGATGGGCAAGGTATGAAAGAGGTTTTTTTTTAATCAATAGGGAAAGAATAAGAGGCACTGAACAGAAGTAAAAGAGGGTGTTTTTCAGATCAATTTCACAAAAAAGCTTATGGCCACTAGGTGGTACCCTTATTCCAAATAACAAACAAGGGGAAAAAAAAGCTGGAAAGCTGAACATTAGCTCAAAATTGTGAATATTTTCCCTGTCTGTTAGCCACAGCAGACTCCAGCACATGATCTGTAAAGAGCACTGGGTAACGCTAATAAGAGTTTGGGCAAGGCAGTTGTATGTGAACTGTGAAAGGGCAAAGGGTCAGGTGCTGTTATTGACAGACTCTTATTACTGGAATTAGCCACTGTCGTTTTCCACAATAGGAAGCTTTAACCATCTTGGAATCAAGCTTTTATGCATTCAGTAACTTGATATTCACACTAAATACGTAAACCTCTGACCCACAGATTGTACTACTGGTGAATATGATTAACTCAATAAAGCTAAAAGATGTTTAAAAACTTTATCCCTAATTTGTGAGAACATTAAAACTTCTTCTTTTTTTTATACTGAGACAAGCTTCTTTAATATTTTAGACAATTCTTAGAACACAGAAGGAAGTTATAAAGAAAAGTGAGTTTGATAACATAGAACACTAATTAGTCAATGTACTGTTCCTTGCAGATATACACATTGAAACGATTAGGGTAAAACATCAGTGTCTGTGAAATAAAACCCAGACACAAAATGTTATAGTAGAAAGGACAGCCTTTCAAACCAATCCTCAAGTTTTTGTACAATGAATTGAAATTAGTAAAACAGCGAACTGGCAGTAAGAATTACTCTTTTTTTTTTGGAAAAAAGTGTAGAGGCAAGCATCTTCAATTTAAAATATTGGTTTGAGTAGTCTTTGGGGTGAATGTGTGTGGGGAAATTGAACTAATGGACAAATCCATAGGATATATATCACTCAATCAGTCCACTCAACATTGGAAGTCTTGTCTAAGCTAGTTATCCAGGTCACATTACAGCCTCTTAAAAGAGAAATACTCCAAGAGGTTACCATCTCTTTGGCACTTAACCTAGCATGCAATTAATAGCTCTCTGGAGACAGGATCTCTCTCTACTGACTACAGATGTTCCTATACTGGTTATCTTAAACAAGATGTATCAGCCTTAGATTGCTCTAATACTGAGTTTTATTGCTGTTTTTTATCACAAAGGATAGTAGTTCTATTTGGCCACCAGCTGACAGTTCTGAAGGTTGTTCATTACCTAACATCTCCTAACCTATTGATCAGCCCTGGATTTCAGATGTCTCCAATACCAAATAATATCTAAAATGGCACTGAATATCTTCTCATGAAGATGAATCCTGCCCGAGAACAATTACAAACTTTTCCCATTTATTGACCAGAATGAAGTTAAATGCATTTGAAAATGCTGAAAGGTTAGGTTATTTTTCTTCTCTTTTTCCACTTTCTTCTCTTTCATGTTCATAACTTTTAATTTAAAACAAGCAGAATTTCAAATGTGAGATATTTTGAATACCACATCTCTGATATTTCTACACTACTCTAAAACAGAAATTAAAAAAAAAATTCTTAATGAAAAAAAACGAGACTGTGAAATCAAATAAATTGAGTAATCTGATAATACCCGTATAGATGGGGTTCATTTCAAAATATCTTCTGAACTGAACTCAGTTTTAGATGGTTCAAGATGCACATAGCTCAGAACCCAGTCTTCACACTGAAAACCTGTGTGTAACAGTAGAGATCTGGTGTCTCCAAACCTAGCTTCATAGGTCCCTTTAGACTTCACTATTTGCTATTCTAGCACTAAAAAAAAAAAAAACCCCCAAAAAAAAAAAAAAACCCCCAAAAAAAAAAAAAAACCCCCAAAAAAAAAAAAAAACCCCCAAAAAAAAAAAAAAACCCCCAAAAAAAAAAAAAAACCCCCAAAAAAAAAAAAAAACCCCCAAAAAAAAAAAAAAACCCCCAAAAAAAAAAAAAAACCCCCAAAAAAAAAAAAAAACCCCCAAAAAAAAAAAAAAACCCCAACAAAAAAGAAAAAACAATAAATATAATTTTGTCTGAATCGTTGGCGTCTTTAAGTGACAGCTCAGGGAAAATTATTCATGTGAGTGTAAATCTTACTGGTTTACATTTATCATCTTTATTTTCTGTATTGTCTCCTGCCTTCCTGAATCCATCTGATATTGATCTATGCTATAGCTGTCTGGCATCTCTCAGTCTCTACTTGCCTCCCAAAGGGCCTGGCTGCACTAGAAGCATTTTTTCCACCTTTGTAATTTTTTTTCAAATTGCTTTACTAAAGGTCATAACTTTCGTGTTCAGCCCTCTATGAAATGGAAAGGATTGATGTAGTTTTATTCCTTCCAGCCTTACAATCTCTCTCCTGTCCTATAACAGTGTTTTTCTGATATCATTATTTTAAAGCTGAAAGGTCCTGTTCATCTTGCAAACAGAAAATTTGAGTTATTTTACAAAACTATTCATTTCCAAATGTCCTTTCCAATCTTAAAAAAAAATAAGTGATTGAGGAAATTACATTAGAAAACTGTACAAGACTTTTTAATTCCATCACTCAGACTAGTTTAAAAATTAGAGAAAATTTCCAAATTAGGGTGTGATCAAAGACCTGTTGAAATGAAGGCATACAGTCCTTTCAATTTCAGTGGTTTTTGGATTAAGTTTGATATATTTTAAATAATTGAATATTGTGGGAGCACTAGAAACACCTGAATCATCCTTTGCTTAGTTAGTGACTGTCCCATTCTCATGTCTGATTCCTCTTCAACAGCAGGGAAATTGCACCTTCAGGCTTGAGGAATAGTTTAAGCTAAAGAAATTTCTCTACTTTGCCTGTTTAGACGTGATCCAGTGTGCCATACTACATGCTCACTACCAAAGCATAGCAGGGCATTCCAAAGGAAAAATACCCTTCCGTAACAGTGCGCTGGCAAATTAGCCCCCCTTCTTTCTGTATCTTTTCTTTTGTAGTAGTAAAAAAAGAAAATACAAGCTCAATTTACCAGGTGAATTATTTCTTACAAATAGTTCCCATTCTGATAAAAAAAGAGAAAAAAAAAAACAAAACCAATCTCCAAAGAGAAGCTGTTAGCACGTCCTCATCTGGATTCCAGTACAGCTGAAAAAGAAAAAAAAAACCACAAAAAACACCTCGGGTTAGTAACAGTTAGCAATTGCTTAGACACAACAGAAAACTAAAAAAAGCAGCTGAGGGTTAAAAAAAAAAAGGTGCATTAGCACTTAGGAGTATGTTGCAAATAGCAGTCTGAGTGCCAAAAAACTCTGTTCTGAGGTGCCATATGGGAGAAGAGATCTGTTTTCCAACAAAAGGGATAAAAAATGAACAATTCTCCTGAAGGCTATAAACATTTTTTCTAATTGTTTTTTTCTGCGTCTCATTTTTGTGTGAAAACTTCATGAACTGAAGCAAACAGGCAGAACAGAAATAATTCCTGATCATGAATTTTATGTCATTAGAGACCGAAACATGAAAACTGCATCTATTAACACAAGTACAGTGAATGCAGTTAAACTACTGAATGCAGCATTTTAGAAGTGTAGGACAAGCAGAAGAAGCTCTTAGAAGAGTCCAAGGAGATGTCCACCATATTTATAAAATTATGAATTGTATCCTTTGAGATAAACACTGTTTTGAAAGACAGATGCTTTTCTATAGCTCATACTCAGATAAGGAAGAAGGAGGAAAGAGGTTCCTGAGATTCAAAGGTTCAAATTCTTGGGAAATCTGATTTAGCACTTGCTTTTGTGAGAAAGAAGGGAATACAAGTCTCTGGTTTCTAATTCTGAGTTAAACTAAAGATTCCGTTCCCCTTAAAAGGCTTTTGAGGCTATTTTAATCATCTCAATCTATTTAATTATAGCATTAAATTGAAGAAAATAAGGAATAAAAGCAGGTATAGCTTTTGTTTTTCAACTAGTATTGGAAGCAGTTATTTGCACCAGGGTAATTCAGATAAGCATCTGGCCCACAAACTAAACTGGCACAGACGAAGATTTGTTTGGGATTTTTTTAAGAACTAGGAATTTTTCCAAGACATCCTGACTACTGGGAGCAGAGTGTCTGACCAAAGTATGCTCACCAGATGGTAGATGTTTCCATGTGGGTAAATATTAAAAAGTTCTAAATCTACGAAAACTGGGAAGTAAGGGTGGGAAAGGTTTGCTGTTGTTTTTCAGTTTTAGTTGCCTCTGCAACTAATAAACTTGGTGGAGAAAAACCCACAGAAATCTAAATTTAATTAAAAAAAAAGTCTTATAACTTGTTACCGAATCTGACCTATTGTTAATGGCAAATTTGGGAAACTCTTCTTTTTTTTTTTTTTTCTCTTTTCTTTCCTTCATATCTTTATTACTTTGCTATTCCAAAACTTACTGCACTAAAATGTGATAGCTCCACACATAATGGCAAGAAGGCTTGTTTTGTTTTGGGGAAGGAAATGTTAAAAAGAAGTGTGTTTTAAGGGCCAGCTGAAGGCTTTGTGCAGCCAGTTCCCTGCCAGTCCCTCCTGCCTGGTGGGGCAGGAGCAAAAGGCAGTGTGGGGCAATGCCACTGGTGCGCCAGGTCCCCAGCCTGTCGCCATGTTTAAAATACCGATGGAAGTAGGTTTGCACAAAGACGTTGCACTGAGCAGTGGCTTTGCTGAGCTCTTCCACTCCACCAGCTCCATTGTTGGGGCTGTAATTTTAAGCAAAGCGAGGAAAGGGGGTTACAACCGAAGCTAGTGAGTGGTAAGGTTTTAAACCACGATAGCTGTGTCTGCTGGATGTGAGTTGGAGGCCTATGGTTCTATAACACACACCCAAGGAGTCCTTGAGGTGCTGTAGCATGCTAAGTTTGGCTTCAGTACCCAATCTCAGCAGAAGACACCTCTCTAATGTAAACATCTGCATAAATAGTTGCTGGGTTAGTAATTTATCCCAGGTTTAAAACCACAGAAGCAGCTAGGGGGTATATCTACACAGCACGGTGTAGTTTGACCAGAAAGCAAGCTGGCTTACATGACAGGAGATTTATAGCTGAAGCGGCATAGCAAAGTAGTGCAAAGTTAATAGAAAAGTCCCCATTAACTGCAATGAGCTTTAGATCACATATCCACAGAGGCACATGAAATGGAAGAAATGTCACAGTGAAAAGGCAGGACATCAGGAGAAAATGTTCTTTAGCTTTCTTTGTACTGAACTTGAAATATCTAAGACAGCTTCTAATTCGCTCTCTCGTGCTCCTGTCTCTACTAGAAAACTATTGCTTACAATGCCTTTCTGTTAATTTGTTTTTTTCGCTGAGTGTGTGCCTGCGGTGAACAAGGGAGTAGCAAAAGCTCTATATGAAGAAGGTGATGACAGAAACAGGTGAAGTAAAAATACAACCACTTTTTCCCCCTCCACCCTCAGGAAATCATTTTCCTCAGGAAATCTCTCTCTATGAAAATAAATAAATAAATAACAACTACTAACCACTAACTATCAAAACAAGGAGACACAATGACCAGAAATTTACAATATATTCTTCTTAGGACTGTGGAAGATAGCTGTTCAATCTTTAATAAGCATAAAAGGATAAAAGTTCATCAAACTAAATGTATCCCTGGCAATTTGACTTAATTTTGTGGAGGTGATAGAAATATGTGATACAATGGAACTGGGTTTCATGAAGCAGAACTGAAGAACTGCCTTGCTACTGGCAGAAGAAATCAAAGTTTGGGAAAAGGTATTTTTCCAGTAAGATGGTCTTGTGCATTTTTTTTTCACAAAGGCCTGAAATAAAGTTGCTCTAGTGTGTTTTAGAACAGATAAATGCTTAAGTATACTTTTATGATTTAAATACTTTTTCTCAAATATGCTATTAGTACAATGGTAGAATCCAGTTTCATACTAGAATACACATGTGATTCCTAATCCCTTGTTCTAGTGTGTTTATATTAAAGCTATTGAAAAGAGCAAATGCATTTCCTCAGTTTAAAAGAGAAATAAAGTTTTCAAATAGAACAAGACAAGAAAAATGTTTTATCAATAGTTTATGGTCAAGGTAAATGTATTAATTATAACCAACATTCAGGAAAAGTAACATCTGTTTACAAAATACATGCAACAGCTTGGCAAGAGATATTACCCAAGAGTTTATATTCTATGGAATTGGCTTAGTATCAGAAGAAAGAGTGATTAACAGTAGAAAAGTTAATGTCCAAATTATTTCTGACACACTGCTTTGATCAAGAAATGGTTCCTCTCCTTAGCCAGAGAGCTTAAAGTCTTTGGTGCATAAGGCAGCTATAGATGTGGTTTTTTGCAACTTTTTTGTTCACACACGCACACGTGCACACACTTACTTACCTAAAAGGCCTTACCTGTCTTTTTGTTTGGTTTTGTGTGAGGAGCAGTTAACAAAAATATGCTTGAGCAACCATTTATCTCCTTTGAGGGAATATATTGCATTTAGAATGCTTAAAAAAAAAATAAAATAGACCTTTGAAAAAATTTGCTGGCTATGTTGTGTCATTTATATAAGAGTTTCTGCATAAACTAAAACTACCTCTTTCCAAAAGAAAAATATGAGTGTGCAGATGGGAACGAGCTCAGGTATCAGGAAGAAGGGAGACCACATGTTGATTTTAATATACTATTCTGAGGGAGAGAAGGGAGGAAACATACGGAAGAAATTGTGTCTTTGAAAGGTAGCAGATGACCACTAGGGAGGAGACCTGTTCCGGGCTTTTTTTTTCTTCCTTGAAAGATGCTATTCAGCTCTGTGGAGGAGAGAAACCTGGCTCACTTTGTAAATGCAAAACCAGACTGCTGCCAGGAACCATTTGCAGGAGTGACTCACAAAACCAGTTTGCTTTATGAGATTTTCACAAAGGTAAAAAAGGTATGCGCGTAATTTTGACACAGTCAACCCTTAGAGTTATACAGTAAAAAAAGGAATTAGCACTTCTCTCTTTAAAGGGTGTCTCATTAGAGCATGCTTATTGTCTTTTCAGCAGATGTGACATTTAAATATAGTGGGGAAGTAATTCTGAGAAATAAATGACAGTAACAGTCCCAGTTTCCTGAATGGAGGTGAAAGTGGTTTGGCAGTATTTATTCATGAAGTTCATTTATTCGGTATTGAAATTAAAGAGGAAGGGAGGGAATGCCTGCATGCATTGGTGAAAGTGTAACATGACATCAGAATAGACTGTAAAGTTGCATATGAGCTGAAATATCCCAAGTGGCATCAGCACAAAGCCAGGGACTTCCAGTAGCAGCAACTGTTGGCAGAAGGGTTTAACTTAGGTCTTAAGAACTCTGCTCCTAGTAGTACATGGCATACTAAGAAAAAAACCACAAACCCAGAACATTTTAAATTGCAGCTCTAAACATCAGTTTGAGCAAGAACTTGACATCCAGGTTACCAGAACAAAGTGAACATACATTTGAGAAAGCGAAATATACAACAACTACTTGTAAAATTTCCTTTAAAGTGTGCTTTTTCCTCTGGGTTATGTGCACTTTTGGCCCAAGTTAAACAAATGAAAATGTCATATCTACATTTAAAAGAAAACTGTATAGTACTATGGTTAAAGAGAAGGGCATTAAGCCAAGGGGACTTTTTATATCTTACATTTATTTCCAAAAATATTACAGGTACTGTAGCAAGGATAGTAACTGCTCCTTGTTACATTTCCACCCCCACTCTGGTAGACATAAGTATTCCAGTGCTGCAGTACAGCAGGCTGGACAGACAGCCAATATTGTTCTTTGTGTACAACATCAGTGTGCATGCCCAAGGCAATGCTTTTGAAAGCTGAATCTATTATTTTTATTGAGACAGTAAAAAAGACCAGTTCTAGGGGCCATCAGAGACTCCCTTTTGCTGTAAAAGGGTTAATACAATGACGATACTCTGACAAACAACCATCTTTAAACAATAAGTTAAAGTGCAATCATACAACAGAAATATACACACATAATATTTATTTAACCTTTTCTTGCCATCATGGTATTTTCATTTCCTCTACTTAAATTGCATGGCATAGATAAAGCCTGATCACAAAGAAACCTTTGAACCTGGTTTTAAAAATTAAAAGTAAGTCCTTTGCATAGCAGTTGTTTTTTTTCCTGGTAATGTCTTTTTAAATGTCTGTGCTTGATGCAGTTATCTAGGAAGAAAACCCACCCTAATAACACCAAGGGAGAGCCCAAGAAACTGAACACTGCTTGTGCTGGTTTTCTAAAAATGGTACGTGTCTGTTAAGAAATGGGAACATTTCATAAAGTACAAACAAAGTATCTTTGAGACAGAATTCACAGCCTGAGATTTCCATGACTGCCATGCAAATTTTCCTGAACTGGCAAAAGCAAACCCAATGTTAATGACAGCAAGAAAGAGGGAAGGCAGCTATTTAACCAGCTGAATGGAGGAAATGAGCATGAGCTTTTGATGTTGAGCTTTCCTCATTAAACTCTTACATAAGCCCAGGAAAGGACTGGCAAAGGGTACAATTAGCAATATAACCCTATTTAAAGTGCTTTCAAGTTATATGTGGAATTTTAAGAGCCTTTTTACAACTGTCAGGACAAAGTGGAGTTTTATTTGAGAATTTATAGTAGGTAGTATGACAGTTGAAAAAATATCTAGAAATGTGGCTGAAAAATAAGCTAGTGTCTACCCAGATGCCAATTCAATTTTATGGCACTTTAACAACTACTATTACGGCAATGTTATTGTAATTAATCTTTCTCTGTACTTAATTTAATTGTTAAACTAACGTAATAAATAAAGCTTTAGATTGAAGGTGGGGTTTCATGTTCCTTATTTTAAAGCTGGAAATATTGTTTTTATTGAAATTGAGAGATAGTATTTATGGAGAAGATACTGAATATCCCTGCTGTGACTAGTGGTGCTGCTGACAGGAAATTATCTGTAAAGGTTTATATGCATCAAATATTTTTATCTAGATTTGTACATATTATATGTAATCATGCAAAAACCCCAGATCTCCTGTATCTCCAATTATCCCGGAAATTAGTGTTCTGGCCAAACTACTTGCAGAGTCTCCCACCATAGTCAGTAGAGAGAGACAAATAGTTATTGAAATCTAACAGAACTGCAAATTTAACATGAGAGTAGTAAGAACTATCATTTCCATCAGAATTTCTGAAACACTTCACAATGAAAGCAGTTTTTAAGATGGTTAACCATGCTTTTTTTATCCTTTAATAGTTTTCCAAAATGAAATTTTCTAAGATGTTATAGTTTGCTGTTTATTTAACTTTTAATAATTTGATAGTGAACAACTTCTGAATTTCCCTTTATAAAAGCAAAAAAATTAGTGCCTAACATGAGATAATACTGAGCAGAAACTAAAACAGAGTATCGTGTTAGAACATTGGTCTAAATATCACACATTCAGATAACACCTTTGTGAATTATCTTTATCATATAGCAAATATGTTAAAACTCTTTTGCCTGGAAATCACTGTCTTCTGGGTTTGTTTATTTTGCACTAAACTGAAGGTTCCATTCTTCTTTTAATTCACAGTGAGTAGTATTTTACTGCCCAAGAATTCCCTATGTCAGAGGGATTACACTGTGTGAAGAAAGATAGAAGACAAACTGTCTTTTAGTTAAGAAAAGAAAAAAAAAGGCCCAGGGACATTATACAATGAGGAATCTGAAAATGTGCCAGCAGGAACAATAAACATATGTTAGTGAAGATTAGATCCATCAGTGTGCAGACCACGGTGTAATATTTTCAGGTTTGGCATTTCAGTATGACAATATTTATGTTCAGTCCACAAATGAACCCAGGAAACACACACCAATGGAACCAACTGTATACACCAATGAACGGAGCTTTGTGACACTGCTAATCTTTCGCTACATCAGTGAAAAAAAGAAAATCCAAACTTTGAGAAGTGTTAATTGAACATATACATGTCTGATTAAATATTTCGCTTTCAGAGAACAACCAATTTTCTTAGCACATGAAGAAAGAAACATCTCTTCAAATACGTCTTTCTGAAATCTGTCTGAAACCCAGTTATCATTGATTGTTTTTTTCCCCTAAAAAATATGGCAACCTTTTTCATGTGAATGAGTTGGATGTGTGAAGTTTTGTGAATGAGTATTGTGTGAAGGAGCAGCTGTGACCCATGCACTAAGATGAGTGCTCAAAACACTAGCTAACAGAACCACATTCTTGCCTCTCCTGGAATAAATGTATTGTTAATTATTTTTCCAAATCAGCTCAAATTCAAGAGAAAGACTGGTGCATGACTCTCATTCCCAGCACATACTTTTATCGACACCCAAGGAAAGGTTCCTGTGAGAGCACTCCGTATTTCTGAGTTTGACCCTCTCAGGCTGGTAACATCCAGATGAGAATTCTCCTGCCAAGCCATGATATACAAGATGAGACTCATTACTACTGTTGTTTTAAAAAAAGAAAGCAATTTTGTTCAGCTCCTAATTCAAAAATACCATTTAAATTACTTCACGCATACGTTGAGAACATTTAATTTATACTAGACATTCACATTTTGTATGATTTTGATTAAAAGAACATTTTAAATCTTGAGATTGAATATATTTTCCATTCTAATTTAGAAGATTGGTTTGAATATTTCTGAAAAAAAGTAAAGGTAATGTTCCTCGTTAACTTTGTTGTGTTTATTTCACGCTAATTGTTAATGATCAAGGAAAGGAAAAATAGAAGAATGACAGTTCATAAAAAATTGGGCTGACTAATGACTAATTATCAGGTAATTGTTTGAAAGCCATGGAAGATCACTGTTAAAAAGCAAGTCCTTCATAAGTACGTATAACCATTTGAGATTAGTACATATTTTTCCTTTTAAAAAATGGTATTATTTTCCTTTTCAGTTTGAAATCTATTTTATTTAATCTATTTTATTGAAGATATGTATATGAAGAACAGAGATTTAGGTGTGTATTAAGGAACAAAGAATCAAAGACTTTCTTTGAGAAGAGGATGCTTTTCTGAATTATGTAGAAGCATGTATCAGAAGATTTATTTAAAATGTACCTTGCCTCTGTATTGGGGTATTTGCCAAACCTGGACCTGAATTTATCAGGATTTAGGAACCAGGAAAAGCAATTGCATCACCGTTCTGTGTAGATTTTTGAATAATTTACCCTTCTGAAATAGCCATGTCAGGTTTGGATGTTCTGAGTACAGTAGTTAGTTCACTCTTGGACAGTGCAGACATTCTTGAAATTTAATCCTTGCCTTCCATATTTAACTAAACCCCATACATGCAATTAGGTGGTAACCACAGTACTCATGAGATTGACAATACAGTGTTCATCTGTGTCAGACTTGATACTCATGGATTTCTTAGTGTGTCTTCTGAGAGAGTCTGGAGAATTTCTTAGAGGAACCCCTCCCCTCTAGATTCTGCTAATCCAAAGGTATGCATATAGTATAAATCATGTAGCTATATAGCCCCCCAGAGTGATGCACTAAAAGCGCAGAGCTGACACTGAAGTCATGAGAACTGAGGGAACTTTTCTGCTTATTGGTTAAAACCAGGCAAAAGAAGCTTGCAGGGAATAATCAGAGGCAGTGGGAAGATGTCCACAAAACTAACATGATCAGAATTAGAAAACAGAAGGAAAAAACCCCCTAATTTAGAAATATATTAATTTTTCATTGAATCAGGATTCTTCGTTTTGCACCTGCTGTATTGGCTAGAGATCATCCAGGAAAATCTGGTGATTAAATTCACCTCCAGTTGACTAACCCGACACACTTTATGTTTGTATAATACAGTGACTGGATATGTAGATGTGGAAGGCATAACAGTCCTTGGAAAGCACGCTGCAGTATTCAGCTATGTGCACATTTCTCACGGGGAGTTCTGCATATTGTGAGGGAACAGAAAATGTTCAAGCTGAAATCTGTTAAGATGCCTGTCTAAGAGAACAGTGTTGCCCTTGAGGTGCTTGGTTTTGATAGTGACATCTGTACTCAAGCAGAATGCTTGCTTACTGTGAGGCATTTTGTTCGAATAAGGAGAGAAAATTGGTCCCCTAAGTAATATAGAATCCAAGTAGTGCTCATTTCAGTGAAAGGACCCAGGAAAAAGAACAAAGGATATTTGTTGAGACAGAATAGCAGATACAATTATCTATTTTTTACATAGTTGTCATGTCAGATTTATAATTTTACATACATTCCCTTTTGAAAAGATGTTGCAATGATTAGCCACACTATTTTCTTGCAGTCCTCAGAATGAAACTGCCAGGTTCAGGACGGATTTCCTTGTCACAACTGACTTTAAAAGAAACACATCACCAACTATTGTACAAACGCATACTACCATAACATTTTAAATTTATATGTGCATCAGGTGCAATCCAATTTCTTTTCACAACATACTGGTCACAGCCTTACAACTTTTGGTAATTATAGGTTGTTTTGTTCTGTTTAGTCCAGAAGATCTCTCTTACAGAGAAAGGATAATAAAAAAGGGGTTCAAGATCTCAAAAGAGGTTTGAGAACTTTGCATTTCTTATAAAATTCAAAATTTTCAACAAATAAGTGTTTGTATATTGCCTGGCCAAAATAGTAAAAAATAAATTGCTTTTCTTGTTTTGTGATTTCCCCACATTTTCTGTGTCTCCAGTGAAGAGCTGGAGGTGTCAGTTTTTCTGGGGAATGGCACCAGTTGGGAACCAGCTGATTGTACGCACTCTGTACCTTCTCAGGTGGCTTTGATTTATTGAACTGATGTTTGAGAAGTCCAGACGCTAATACTCCTAATGATCAGCCATTCTTTTTGACTTTTGGTAACAAGTATTCTCATGCAGTTAATATCAAACAGAACTTTGTGCTCTAAATCTGTTATTTCAAAATTCCCATTTTTGAATTCCCCTAGTCTCAAGTAAGTAGTACATTGTCTCCCTTTTTTACTCCCTACAATCTTTTCTCCTACTTCCAGGGCCCCGTGCTGCAAAATATCATTTTGCCGGTCTTCAGTTCCAGTGACAACTTTAATTTTACTGATTTTAATGGGCTTTTCAAATACAATCCCATAGAAGTCTCCCGTAGAAGGAGCTTTGCCCCAGAAGTACTCATCAATGCTGCTGTAAGCCTTGCTTGCCTCATAGTTTTCGAATACATTCATGTTGGTGTGCAAGTTTGCAGGTGGGTTGTCAGGGATATCAAATGATTCCTCTTCAAAATCATCATCCTTTAGCTTGTTTTCAGCCCCTTTATAAGATGAGTAGTATCCCATGTGCTGGAACAGAGATGGCTTAAAACGTATTACTTCCTTTTGAGCTAACAGCCCACGAAAGTGGATGAGCAGCCAATCACAAGGCATTTCTTGATAGAACATCAACAAAAAATGGGCCAGGCGTGGGAGGTCATGGGAATGGTAAAGCTTTCCAATGTATCCCAGTTTGGAGAATTCCAAAGTCACCCAGTAGGATCCTTCTCGAGAGGTAATTACTTTCTTAACAGCAGTCAAAAAATTCTTCGAGCAGCGAACATCATCTTCTAGCATAACATAATAGTCAGAAAGATTAGCACAAAAGTTAAGCAGGAAAGCATAATCTACATTTTGTTTAGATCGAAACTTCACACGGTCCTCTGGGTCATTGTAATTTCTCTTGAGGCCATCCAGTACAGGATAATACTCCTCAGGGACGTGAATAACTATTAATCTGCCTGCAATTATATGATGTGCAAATTTCTGTGAAATATCCTGGACCATCCCCTCACACCAGGCTGAGTCAAAATCTGCCAGTTGCACCACCACTGCAATTTCTTTGAGTTCCTCATAACTTGACTGTTCAAATATGGACTTGATGGTCTCCAGCAAGTAGTTTCCCTTTTTCCGTTTCACAGAGGACAGCCCAATTGTAAGATACCCTGTACAGAAGACAACAATTCAAACAACAATTGAGTATCTGACGTTAGAAACCTTTTCACCACAAAGCTGTCCTCCAGAGCTGTGCTTATATTAAATTAACGTTTTGAATGGTGAAGACTGAGAATGTTAAGCTGCATGCAACAAAGGACTTCTATTGCCTTTTCATTAAAGGAGAATCATATTGCAAACAAATAGACATATGGAGACCATCGCGTTAAACGTTCACTTGTTAACTGTAGAGAATGGCATGTAGTGGGCAAAAGCCAAAGCAATCTGCACGTGTATGCCTGGTAGAGGAAACCACATAGACAATAATAAGGCTGTAAAATCTGCTAAAAGAAAGGGGATTATGAGATATGATTCACACAATATTTTTAAAGCAAGGAACTATGAAATGCAGCACAAAAACATGAGCTATAGATCAATTGCCAAACTTTCATAATTTACGTGATCTACAAGACTAGTTACACTTATGCATAACTTTACAGTTTTATGAATGTCGCATGGATAATTTTTTTTCTATGTTCTTTTTTAACTGAATTTATTGGATTTTTCTTTGCTAATACTTCTTTTTCTAACGCTCTTTCAGGACCCACTTTTTTACAGGGAACTCCCTCTGCAAGATGTAATTTAGATATTATTTTAAAGTAGAAGAGAACTTACTACTGCATACCTGTGCTTGTATAAATAATTTTTAATGCTGTTACATCTTTCTAGGGAGAGATGTATCTTGATTATAAGGGAAGAATTTTCATCTCTATTGTTTTGGAATCACTGCCATTGCATTTTTTGCCAGCAGTCCAAATCAGTTTTTTCAGGTATTTGCTAATAGATCTTTATTTTCCTAACTTCTGATGTAAAAAATGTTAAGACTTTATAATTGACAGGGTGTACTTTAGTTGAACTTACCCCAACTTTCTTAAAACATTGTGGCTTGTAAAAGATTGCTATGATAAAGTGATTCCCTCAAGGCTTAAGTCTGCTCAAAATGCAGTTGTACAGTGAAGTACAGCCCCTAGAAACCATTTATGCTTCCTACACAGCCCCAAATTTCTCAAATCTAATTTGAACAAACTTTACTTTATAACTTTCTGTGGAGATCAATGACTCATAGATGATTTTATTTTACCTTCTGTGCTTGGACTTCTGAGCCTTGTTTATGTTTGTGAAGCGATTGATTTGGAACCCAGAGGACACCTGTCTAAAAGTTAGGTATGGCTGTATTTCACTTTGAAATGAAAGTTTTGAACCCTGCTACAAGTCAGAACACCTAGACAGTCCATCTGCAGATGGCTGCGAGAAGAATCCTCCTTTATTGTCCCCTTAATAGCACAGTTCACCTCCCTCTTTATCACCACTAAAGGAACAAGGAGATCCATTCACAGCTGCTGGACTGTCAGAACAGGCAACCTGAAGGGTGTATCTATGTGATCCCAAGTGTACCTTAGATTGGATTTACTAGTTGCACAGACAGAGGCTGACAGTATGGTCTCAGAGAGTGGTTACAGAACACCACCAGCATGTGGTTTCTAAATCATCTCCATCTGGCCTGGGGAGGATCCACAAAAATAGGCTCACACAGATCGTCTGGGGCTGCCTGCAGGATGATTACAAGTCAGACATTTGATCAGAAGGTAACCGGGCTGTGGAGCAGTCACTGCTGGAGCTGACCTAGCAGCTGCCCAGGAACTGCCTATGCAGAGAGAGATAGCTGTCCCACTATCTCTATGAGATCGTCACTGCTTAACTCAGCCCCTCTTGCCCAGAACTACCACGGGAACTATATGGATTTCACCCATTTTTAAATTAGCTCATTTCATAACATTCAGATTGCAGTTACTTACTTTTTCTTGGCAAAGGCGTGCCAGCTAGGTAGCGATAGGAAATGTTTATAGATCCTGAGAAATTAGATAAATCTTTAAAAGTGTGAACATAGCGTTCTGGGTTGAGCTGGTGCGTGGCTGTTTCTCTGATTAATTGCTTGTCCCCTTCCTATTAGTGAGAAAACAAAAAGAATAGGAGAGGAAAAGAGACAGAGAGAAACACATTTGTGAATGCCAGCCAGAGAGGAAACACGGACAGGCACGTTTCCAAGAATAACATTTTTCAGTGTCAGCTTTCGTGAAAGCATGTAGATGTCACCTCATTTTTTCAAAAACCCATTACTGAATATGATACATTTTTGGCTCCAGAAAATCTACCATAACCCTTCAGATTACGGTAACGGAAAAGAAAAAAAATATTTTGGACAAAAACTCTGGAAAGGTTGAAAACACTAAATTATTGCCAAAAAATGCCATGGTATCCAAAACAGGGATAAGAAAGCATTAATCAGCAACAGATGAGATAATTTACATAGATGAAAAAGTGGGGGAGATTTTTTTAAAATGTTTTCAGTGGTTAAAAAAAGATCCTGGCAACTGGCTTCTTTTGCCACTTTTCTAAGTAGCTCCAACTCAGATTTGTGATAAGAAGAAATGCATGTAATCATCCAGACAGCCAAAGCTTTCTCCAGATTTGATGAACACTGTTTGATGGTGTAGAAAAAAGGCAAATTTATCACCATGCTTCTTCCTCCTGCTTCCTTCTCCTGTCTTTTTCTTCCTAAAGGCTTCGCAAGTCATAGTAAAGTCCCACAAGGGAAGGAATGGCTTGGCTTCATCAGCAGAGCCCTTTCCATAGGCTCAGTTGGGTTTCAGGGAAATTCTGTATCTTAGACCTTAAGAACAGGGAAAATATCTAACAGATTGTAGTGTAATGAGACTGAATTTAAAGGTAGGAATGCTTATTTAATTTACACTTGATTCTAGCCTGATGACAGGCCAGTGTATGAATGAGTTCATTTCCTCTGATATATACAGTATGCTAATGCACTAAAAACTTCCTGATCTGTTATTAAATGGGAGCATTTTGCAGTGTTAGTACTACAGCTAACAAGAACGACCACAGAAACAGTAAACAGCAATCATATTCAATGGCATAAATATTTAAAAATGTGTTAAAGTTGTATTTTATAGCACAAAGAAATATTTCTGTAAAACAGTCCCAGGTTCATTTTAATTTCATTATTTCTCTTTCATAGAAGTAGTAAATAATCCACTTTGATCTTTGGTGGCCATCCAGGGGCATCTACCTGCACTGTTGTGCTCTCTTGATTGCAATGTCTCTCCAGTAATTTCTTTCTAAGCACTATGCTACTTTGCCTTTGCTCATAAGTTATGAACGGAAGGTTTATGTTGATCAGATTTTAGATTAAAATATAACTCAGTGAGCTAGGAAGAGAATGCACCAAAACTTTGGGAGATTTTAATGAAAATTGTCAACTAAAAAAAAAAAAAAAAACCAACAAAAAACAAAAGGCTGGTCCAAAAACTTTCTTTTTACAAACTCAGCCTTTCTTTAATGTCAAAACATCACATGTCATTGGTTCCAGAATGGAGCACCAAAATTCTTTGTTTCATAAGAAGGTTTTGGAATGGAAACCCATTCTGCTGAGGTTTTTCTACATAAAAAAATTTAAAATGTTTAGAAACAAAGAAAGTCCAAACCAAATGTTTTGATTTTAACAAGCAAAAGAAGCAAAATAAAATTTTTCCTTTCTTTTCCCCTCTTTAAGAACTACCTTTCAAGAAGTGCCTAATTTTTTTTAAACTGTTGTCATTTTCATTCATTTGTTGAATGAAAAGCAAAACTAAATATGGATTTTTCCACAAATTTGAAATCTGTTTCTTCTACCTTTGACTCTTATGCAGAGGTCAGTGAAGCCGAAGAGCTTGATTAACTCCCTTTAGTTGTATTGAATTTTTTTTTTATGATGGTTCTTGCTTTCATCTGTTACATCTAACTTATTTGCTGGAGCTTGGGAGGTGCCATGGCTGTGGGTGCCATGGGAAGAAGTGCCAGGAGTTCTTCATTCTTTATAGAGATAGTCTGCTTTGCTGAGGATGCTGTGTCAACTACAATAGTACTATTGTTTTCATAGTGCCCAAAATAATGATTAGTATTCATAGAAGAATGTGGGAGGCATGCTTCCCTTATGCTTTAGTTAACAATTCAGAATATGTACAAAAAATTGCTGCATAAATTGCAATATTTGTTTATATTAATTCAGTATGTCTTCTAATATTTGATCCAATGTGTTTCACATGCTGCAGACAAAGCACCTTCAACTGCTCTGCTGACACATGCGTCAGCTTTGTATATCCCCTATTAAACATACTTAAGCACTGTCCCGGTTTGAAGTACAACAGAACCAACTTTCTGTTTAGTAATTTTACATTTTAGCTAGGCCTCCTCTAACTCTCTGAAATTAACAGCCTATTGTGGAGAAAACTGCTCATTCTCAGAGTGATAAGACCAATGTTTGTGCTATGGGCCAAGGAATGGTATGCAGAGAGGCCCTTGCTTATACTTATTGCTATAACAAGCAAGGTCAGCCAGTTTCGTTATTTGCCCCGTTAGAGGGTCGGGAATAGAAAAAGTGGAAATAGACTTATACTTATTGCTATAACAAGCAAGGTCAGCCAGTTTCGTTATTTGCCCCGTTAGAGGGTCGGGAATAGAAAAAGTGGAAATAGAAAAAGCTCCCCCACACCTGTGGGGAGGAGTGGACAAGACAGGTGACTCAAACCTGACCAACTGGGGTATTCCATCCCACCTGACCCATGCTCAGTATAAAAGTTGAGGGATCAAAAGGTCAACTCTCTTTCTTCAGTGGCCAACATCCAAAGAGGACTCTGTCTGTTCAGCTGCCTTTGATCCTGATCTGTGTGTTCCTGACTCCAGAGCTGGAACCCAGTTCCCATCCATCGCTGAGTCCAGTCTGGGACTTCCCCAGTGCCTGACAGTGACATCATCCTGAGAGCTTGATACGGTTTCGTATATATTGTATCTACTTCATTGTTTTCCTCTTTTTTATTTTAATATTAATTTTCTTATGGAAGTTGTTTAGTTCATTCTAAACTTCTAATTCTCCTTATTTCTTTCTCTCCCCTCTTTTGAGGGAGGGGAGGAGGGGAGGACTATCTGTCGGTCTGCTTTTGGTAAATATAGCTGAAACCATGACAAGAACTTTTCCCAGGTGGGCCATTACTTTCCATTTCCATAGCAAATACCCTGCAGAAAAAAAGTGAAGGGATTCTTCAGACATGTGAGAGTCTCTGAGCGAAAAGTTCTCCTCTCCCTTCTTAAGATTTGCCACAATGACTCTCACTTTGATATTCTAATGTCCTGAAAAAGGCCACTCATCTTACAATCTGGTGAAAGAGATACCAGCCCCCTCATCCCCTTGCACAGCCTGCTGCCTGAGACTGGGAAGGGAAACTCAAGGTCAGTTGCTTTCCTCTATCAGTTACCTTCAGGAGATACTCCAGCAGGAGACTTGCTACAATTGGAAAGTAGGACTCTGAGGTTTATCAGATTCCCATTTCCTGGGGGAAACTGGTTTACCTGCTGTCTTTGAAAGCTACCCCCAGGTGTATCTCTCCTCACCACCAGTGCTGAAACTGCTCATCTTTTCCTCAGCAGAGAAAACACACCAGACAAGTTAGCGGAGCTGTCAGACATATTCAGGAAAGTTGAAAATAAAAATAAATAAATAAACTGAAAAGTCAACAGCCTAACACATTTGAAAACTACTTGATGGCCCATAAAGGTATCAAGAGATCTGAGAGAACTGTCAGGAGACTTGGCAAGAGACTTGGCTGGGAGCTACATGCATGCAAACATGCCAGAACTGTGATGAGAGAAGCCATGAAAGAGAGTGACTTTCTAAAAAAGGGGGGGGGAAAGAGCAAATTAGGAATAAGACATGGAGCCATCTGGGGAGCTGGCAAATAGGACAGGAAAATATTCCGAGAACAAACCAAGAGGAACACCATTAGCAGTGATAATAAAAGCACTTTTTCAGAAACATCTGGTGGACTTTGAAGCAATTAGTGGAAGCAGAAGAAGCATCAGGGAAAATACCATTGGGAAAAAAATATGTGATAAGCCAGGTCAAATTCAATCACAACCAAGAAATGATGAATAAATAAAACATAGTGCGAAACCTTATTGTAAGTACTGTTAAAGCAATATGTCTGTAATGGAGTAACATGCTAGAAGCATGAGTTATCTTTTCAATTATTAAAAAGTAGTAGCATGGTCTTAATAGTATTTACAATATTTACAATATTTTTATAAGTAATGTTACAAGTATAATTTTTAATTTAAAATGGCTAGTAAGTTATCTACAGTTTTGTTAAATTCATGTCAGGATTTTACTATTTATGTATTGCACATTTTTCATACTATGATGTTCTTTTTTCAGATCCAACTTAGATTGGACTTCACCTTTCAGAATATTGGAAACCCCATACTGTCCCAATTAGACAAATCAGACAAAGAAGGGTGGCATAGAGGATCAGAAAACTACTCAGTAGTTCAATTCAAGTTCAAGGAAGAGGACTCTCTAATCATTTCACAATGTTACATATTCAGTTTATTCATTTTACCATTTGCTAGCTCCAGTTATTAAACTCCTGTTCTTTTACTGGGTCCAGTCCAGCCTCAGGCAAACTGGTAATTCAATCCATTAATCAAGTCTTTAGAGTTTATTTGACATTCACCACTGAGACACCCATAAGTCACATATGAATTGTAGAGTTAAGGTTACATTGTCAGTAGCTTACTTGTTGAAATTCCTAACGCAGATCTTTCAATAAATCTTTTTCACAGTCATAAACTTACACTAGGTGTAATAGAATCATAGAATCATCGAATCAGTAAACCTGCCAGACTCAAATCTGGGATGTGTGAAATGAAAAAGACCACAGAATAAAGTCACTAAAAAGAAATTATTAATGAAAGGAGCGTGAAGTATATGGAATTAGTGTAAGTTCTCTTCTCTAATTGTACTTCTGTAATATTGTTTAATACAGTATTCACAGGTGAGATTTGTATTGTGGACTGAAAAAGGAGCCCCTAGATCACATGAATATTTCAGTTGCAGATGGTTTTCAATCTAAAAAATGAGGGAAATCCAGAAGTATGGAAAACAAAGGGGTTGTTTTGAATCAAAGAAAGATATCTGACTGAGATGTCTCCATGTTTTGCTGCATTCATTACCTCCCATACTTCCAATAAACAATGACATATTTTACTTCTATGAAAAGGAGTGTTAGGATCTTACTGACAAACCTTGTGATAAGATGGCTACATCACAAAGGACACATTGTGAGGATACTTCACTTTTAATGGTACAGTAACAGGGGAAATTGCAGGAACTATGAACTTTACTGCTTAACTAGCAATGTGTCCTGTTCTGTTGTTCCAGGATAATTGCTTCCAACTAAGAAACTTACCAAAACATAACCGTCTTCAATGTACAAGTTCATAAACAGCAAGCAAATGACAAGGACTCCTAAGAATGACACTGCTGATCGTTTCCGCAAGCATCTCATTTTATCAAAATATTTCAAGTAGTGTCTCACGCGAAGAAAGTCATACGGTAGTGTCACCTATGAAAGAAAACAAGTGTTACAAGACTTGCTCAACTGATAAACATGACAGCAAAATAACTTACCTTCAGATGTATCAAATACCTTCAAACACACTTAGACTACAGCCTTTAAAGTGGAACTAGTTTAACTTAATCATGGTCCTTTTCTGGTTTGGCAAACAATCTTAAGTATAATTTAAGCTTCTTTTTTCTTTTTTCTTTTTTTTTTTTTTTTTTTGTTCAATAAAGGAAAAAAACCACTTGGACAAACTTCCTTATAAGATGGGGTTGAACAAATGTCTGGGAGGAATGATCTTCTCCTGGGTCCTTGACCACTCTCCTGCATGGGAATTTTTTTTTTTTTTTTTTTTTTTTTTTTTTGGTCAATAAAGGAAAAAAACACACTTTATCCTGCCTGTGTTAGGCTGGAATTATATCACTGTGGCAGGAGTGCATTAACAGTTCAGTTTCCCACATATAACTGTCAGTTCCCAACTTGATGTCAAAAGAAGATGATGTTTTGCATTATTTCCCTGTGTACCCATGTCTCCTTCTAAAGACAGCTCAGGCCAACAGGCAAGGAAAAGCTAACGTGTGACTCATTACCATTGCCAATAGAAGTCTGGATACCAGAACTGACAGACATAAATGCAGCACCTTCCCTTCAGTGAGAAGGCAATAGCAAGACTGTGCAGCATCCCTTAGCCTTAGGTCTCCGTATTACGATGGAAAGACTCTCACTGGAGGTGTCATTTTCTCCAGAAGATGAAAGGTGGACGTCTACCTTAGATTGCACACATGTAAGCAGAGTATTGGAAAGTCCCTGCTGCCCCAATTAGATGAATCGGACAAAGAGAGGCATAGAAGACCAGAAAGCCACTCAGTCGTTCAATTCAATATCAAGAATGAGGCCTGCCTAGTCATATCACAATGTTACAATTCATTTTAGTGATTTCACTATTTCAAGCAGGCTGTATGCTTTTCCTGGCTACAAAATCATAAGCATTAACCTGGGTAGGACTATATGTGTTTGAACAAGATCTGGCCACAAACTAAGGAAATGGACCCCAAACCAGACTGCCCAAAGTCAGAGGGATTCTTAACTAAAAAGTAGAGTATAAACTCATCTCACTTGTTTAAGTACAAATGTATTTTGGCTATTTTCCATAAAAATGTCTGTCTATCAAATTAGTATATTGAAGTCATGTACAAATGGAGAGTTTAAAGCTAGCCTATGTGAAGTAGTAAAGAGCACTGCATGTGCAGTGGTTAAACTCTGCATTTAAATACCTTCATTTTTGAAAGTGCTGAACATCTGAACTGACACAAAACAGGCCCAATTAGGAACTCCGTAAAAGATTTGTCATGTCGTACAGAAAATTTTCTGGACTAATAACCTTCCAAGCTCAGTTCAATATATATTTGCTTTGTTAAACTGATTAAATATATGTAACAGTATAAAGTATGAGTCCATTATACTCTAGAGAACAGGGACTTGAATACATCAAGTATTAACAATGCAAATTTTTAACTGCAAGCTTTTGTCCATATAGATTCAAGATGAATGGTTAAGGCCATGAATCTCCGAATTCTTATCTCACCCCATGACAGTATAGTGGTTGCTGAGTGTCTGTGGATTCCAGCAGGCCATTGTGGAAATGAAACATTGCCCTTGTTTTTGAAAAGACCATGTTACGCATACAGTTTGGGTTTAATTTCTTTTTTCCTCACAGCATAAATACTGATTTCAAAGCAATACACTCTTAAAAACTTATCAGAGGATCACTGGGTAGATTAAATACTGACACTTCTCAGAGAATGGCGTGAACTAACCTGACTATTGAAGATTCAAGAACTAACCTGATTATTGAAGATTCAAATAGTCTGGGTTGGAGCACTTGTAGCCACTGGCAGCCTCAGGGGTAACAGAGATGCACTACAGTTGAACACATTGTAGTTTTACTTTGGAAAACTTTGGAATAAGTAAGTGTCTTTTGAGTCACAGGATGACTGTATGTGCCTTGTCTACTGATTGGATTGTGGTATTACACATTTCCTTCCTCTTTGCTCTGAGCAGCCTGACCAAAATCCCTAGGTGTGAGGAAGGGGACTTAGAACTATGCTGGCTAGATTATATTAGGTTTTTGCCCATGCAGTTTTGATTAGGTCATTACTATGTCAGATTAGGAATAGAAATTGAGGGAATTATGCCAGTGAGACTGGAGGAACACAGGACTGTCATTACTCATGCTGATGTACCGAAAGAGAAGAACCCAATATGGTCACCATTCAGAGGAATACACTTGCATTTCTTGTGTTTGTTTCACACAAAGTCATCACAACATTCCTGTTTTACATGTAGAGTCTGTGAAACGGTTAAAAGCAAAACACCATTCCAGTGAGGTTTCTTTGTTCATAAGAGCTATTGGTAGGTTAATACCAACTGCAGGAACTGAAGGGAAGGAAACTCCAACTCGGGTGTGACCCGTTGAAGACCCTGCGGCAGGGAGGAGGCAGGGGCATGACCACTGGCACCAGATGGCACTGCGGACATGCACTTGCCAGCCTTCGACCTGCTCGTACACGTACTCCTTCTAACCAGTTTGTCTGAAGGGACTATTTGGCATGCTTTATACTGCAAGCCTTTAGCTAAAAATGTGGACAGACTCATACATATGTACATAAAGAATTCCTTACTTTTCCTAGAACTACAGCTGCTTGCAGCTCCGTTTCCAATCTGTAACATTGTGTTGTGCAGCACTATGCAAGTGAACTTTGCAAGGAAAAAAAAGGTAAATTTTCACCTTTTTACAAAAAAGGTAGTGGCAGTTATCTTTTGAAAAATAGCCTCAGAACTTCCCACAGTGAGACCCTTTGACCATTTGAGCAGAATATTCACCATTACTCAAAACTAAGACTCTGATGTTGAAAAAAAAAGCCTTCAGCTTATAATTCAATTCTGAAGTCACAGCTTTGCTTGAAGATTTTAGGCTTCCATTATTCATGCACAATTAAGTAGCTATCAGGATGGTATAAATGCAATTTGTTTCAGAAAGCTGGCATTAAGCAGTTAAATGCAATAATTGATAAACATGCATGAATTAGAAACCTTTTCCTTTACAAATGTGTTTTCCTCAATCTCTTCAGATAGATCTCTTCAGATCCCAGATCCTTAAATACACATTTGCCATCACATATACATGTGCGGTTTTGCATAGTAATATAAAACTATTTTTTTTGACTTTTTAAAATGATACAGCAATGAAAAGACAGGGAGCTAAAAAATGCAATGACATACCTTTACAGAGTGAAGAAGCTGTTCTTTATAGGATCTGCAAAGGTGTGAAAGCTTTGTAAAGGCCAAGACTGATTTTCACATGATAATGTGATGCTTTCTCTTGTAGAATTTGCAGCACTTAGAAGAATTTTAAAAATTGTTGCTTTAAAAAGCAAATCCCAAATGACTTTCCAGTAAGTCTATTCTGAACAAGTCAAATTCTTGAAACCTAAAATTGAAATTAAAATATTTAACTTTAAAGCTGATAAGAATTTTTAAACATCTTTCAATTATGACGCAAAAGTAGCTGTTCTCAAGAGGAAAAAACAAGACAAAGCAAGATTTTTTTTGCCCTATTATCCTTTTTTTTCCGGAGGGAAAGGCTTTTTTGCCAGCCGTGTAATAACTTCTCCAGATCACATACGTGCACACTCACTGTGGTGAACCATTTCATATTCAAACCACTCTAATTCTTCATAATTTTCTGACAATACTGGGGATTTGGTTTTTGTCCTACTTCCCAAGATTATTCTTTACTCTGCTGTGTTTCCTTCTCAAACAGATATGTAAAAAAGGCCCAGTGATGTTCCTTTGCCCTTAAGTATGCCAGCCTGAGTTAATGACCTAGCCTTACCTAACCAATGCAGTGAATCTGCTTGTATCTAGAGTTTTAAGAGATGCAGCCCAAGCGGCTCAAGAAAAGTTGTGTATTTGCAGAAGAACCGACGGCTATCAGACATGATAACTGCATTATCTTTATACTATAATATTTCCAAATTAGGCACCTAGCTTTGCCTGTCACTGCAAAGTCTGTATTCCACGAGGTACCACATTTATTATATCAACGAAATCCATAAATAACACATAAAACCCCATGATTTAATTATTAAATCCCTTGTGAACTTTATTGCAATCCCTGATTTGACTAAGACACTCAGAAGCAGGTCCTTCATTATTCAACCTTGTGACATACCATTACACCATTGTGTAACTGAATTGCTTTACTTGCAGTTCTTAATGCTTGTCCAATTTGTTTTTCAGCTTTTCTTTTTGGAAGGCTGCACATGATGCCTCAAGGATCACATTCAATCCTCTTTACAAAGTGGCAAAGAAAACACCTCCAGGAAAAAAGAAAAAAATAAAGAAGGGAAAAAAGAAAAAAAAAAAAAAAAGAGAAAAAAAAGGGATTTTTTTTTTACATGGGTATTATTGAGTTTTGCATATGTTATGGTTTTCTCATACAAGATGAAAAAAACTAATATCTAAGTTGTGATATACATTTGAGCTACAGTTTGTAGTGAACTGGAAAATTATAATGGATAGGCTATTCCATGGGGCTTAGATAGAATCCCAGCAAGATTCACTGTCTGTCTTACTGAAAGCCTGAAAGTACATATAAAATGTTTAAGGCTGACAGGCAGGACGTTTGCTGTCACTGCCAGCAGGGAAGTAAAAACTGGTCTGATGGAAAGGAAGGTTTAACTCAGAATGAGAGTAACAAATCCAGAGGGTAGAGTTCGGGTTTTAAACTGGCCATAAGTACATTTTTTGGATGGCTTACCATTGTGTAGCTCCACATGCTCAAAATAAATACTTTAAAGTTTATCACATCTTCTGAAATTTATATTCTAGGCACAGAAAGTTTAAAAAGAAGTATACAAGTGGGTAGCTTACTCAAAAATTAACACTAATAAAAGGATGAGCAAAAGAAGTGGATTATAAAAAAAGGATCTGAAAGGCATGTTGGTACTTGATCCACAGAAAGTGAGATACTATTTCAAACACTGGATACATACAGAACCCAGTAATTTGGAAAAAGGGATGAGAGTTTGGGAGGCAACAGGTACTTCATCCAAGGCAAGTTACAAAACAATACATAAAAGTAAGGAGCTTGAATTCGATGTGGGTATTGGAGGATGAAGTGTCTTCCATGTCTGACAGGTTCAGAGTGACATAAAATGGAGTCACAAAACTTACTTTAGCTGGAGTGCTCTAAGCAAAAAGTAATGTATTTCTTCTGGCATGGAGGAGTCAAGTCTAATCAAGGGGAAGAGATGACTAAGAAATGTGAAGACATATTGACTTAGACGGTCAAGCACTATCTAATCCATCACTGGATGGATGGCAGTGTATACCACTGAATATATTTTAGCAAGTATGTTGTAGTGTAAAAGATGGATTTTAGAAAAATAATATAGACAATGAGTTAATGGAATGTGGAAAGATCCTGGAAGGCAAGGAAAAATGACCAAGAAATCTGAAATAGCCTTCAACTTCTGCTTCCCAGAGACAAAATAGAGGGGAAAATAAAACAGCATGGGCATGAAGAGGGAAGAAACAGCTCACTGTAACATCCAGAGAGAGATTAGAAGCTTTTAAAGATACATGAGTGGGGGTTTAGGCTGCGTCAGAAATACAGGCAGAAATCCTCAAGCATTGAAAATAGCACTGGGAACCATTCAGAAAAAAGAATTTCTAGAGAGATGAGGATAGAGATTGAGTTAGACATTCAGGAGATTTTATCCATTGACTCATCAATGAATGAAAGGAAGACAAGGATCCAGGCACTACTAGATTCAACAGCAAGCTAAAAGTTATCTAGACAATTATCATACAGTACATTTCTATAGTATGTGAGTATGGCGATTATCGCATACAATGGGCTATTGGGCAAACCCATTTTCTTGAGTCTATTAGGCATCAAAATGAATAAACAAGAGGGACATCCTGGGCTGCAGACACCCCTGCAGATCTAAGTCCCTTCAGCCAATGCACAGACTATATGAGCCAATCTCTCAACAACACTCTTTCTATGAGCTAAAGTTTGCCTCAAGGTCCCACAGTGTCTTATCTGAGATTTATAGCTAAAAGCTTGTCTTTTGCTATAATCAAGTACCCTAAACATCACTGTTGTAGCAGAATTGCACTGAGATGTAGAGAAGCTTATTCTGGTGATGAAAAGAAAATCAACGTAAGAGTTTGACCAAAGTAAATTAGGCTCAATGAGAAAAGTTTCTTCTGACCCAGGTTAAATCTGGTCATGATCTTCTCTACAGTACATCCTGTAGCCTCATCTAACAGAAAGGTGACTAGATTTTTCACAGAACCACAGAATCACAGGATGGTTGAGGTTGGAAGGGACCTCCAGAATTCATCTGGGCTAATCTCCCTTTTCAGGTAGAGCCACTTGGAGCCAGGTGTTCAGGTTGGTGTCCAGGTGCTTTTGAATATCTCCAAGGAAGAACATTCCACAGCTACTCTGGGCAGCCTGTGCTAGTCCCCTTCAGAGTAAAAAAGTGTTACCTGATGTTCAGAAGGAACCTCCTGTGTTTAGTTTGTGCCCATTGCATCTTGTCCTGGCACTGGGTACCTGTGACAGAACCCTGTCTTTGTCTTCTTTGCACCCTCCCTTCAGGTATTCATATACACTTATGAAATTCCCCCAAGCCTTGCCTTCTCCAGGCTGAACAGAGATGATCCAGTCCCTCAGTCATCCTTGTGGCCCTTAGACTGTCTCCAATATGTCCATGTCTCTTTTATGCTAGGGACCCTCGAACTGAATACTCTAAGTGGGGTCTCATCAGTGCTGATTAGAGGAGAAGAACCACCACCCTGGATCTGCTGGCAATGTTTTGTCTAATGCATCCCAGGATACCATTCACCTTCTTTGCTGCAAAGGTACATTGCTGGCTTTTCTTCAACTTAATATCCACCATGAATACCAGGTCCTTTTTTGCTAAGCTGCTTTCCAATTGGGAGGCCTCCAGCATATATTGATGCCCGGAGTTGTTATTTGTGCAGGACTTCGAACTTCCCCTTATTGACATTGCAGGACTTCGAACTTCCCCTTATTGACATTCATGGGGTTCCTGTGAACCCATTTCTCTAGCCTGTCAAGGTCCCTTTGAATTGCAGCATGATACTGTGACATATCAGCCACTCCTCCCAGTTTTGTGTCATCTGCAATCATTTAGTCATTTGTAATCCTGCTGGAGAAAAATAGAAAAAAAGCCTGCATTCAGTTGCATATGTGTATGGCTAATGTGGACCCATCACCTTAACACAGAAGGTCATGTTAGCTGTGGAGAATGGAGAAGCCAGGGATGCGCTGCTCTGTGGGAGTTCAACAGATGTTCAGCACTGGTGGGAAGGAAGCCATGGGAACAGTAAAACAATGTATTTATATGGTATTATCTGTGTGGCATGAAATCTAGCAAGGCAGTACAAAAAACAGATAGCAAGGTAGGAAAAGCAGATAGTAATGTTTGGTTAGCCTAGGAGCATGAACAATTACATATAGCCAATTGTATTGCTCACAATGGTGCGTGGACATTCACCCACAACCTATCTCTATAGAGAGCATGGCTCGTAATCAAAAGATGGAAACTATATATGCTGCAAAACTGAAACATTAAAGGTCTTCGTTTCATCACTTGGTGGAGTCTGTGCCCTTTGTTGCCACAGTTAGCCACTGAGTTGTGATAATCTCCATCCTTTTCTTGCTTCACAGTATTTGTGGTGTGTCAGAAGGTGGCACTTCCAGAGGTGCACAACCCTGAGAAGTTTTATATGATGAAGAACAAGTAACACTTTGTGATAAGTATACACTTCTGGGGAGATATTCTTTGTGCAGCATATCATAGAATCATAGAATGGATTGGATTGGAAGGGACCTTACCAAGCCCCCTGCCATAGACAGGAACACCTCGCACTAGACCACATTAATCAACGCTCCATCCAGCCTGGCCTTGAACACTTCCACAGATGGGGCACCCACAACTTCTCTGGGCAACCTGTTCCACTGTCTCACCACCCTCACAGTAAAGAAATTCTTCCTCATATCTAATCTAAATATACCCTCTTTCAGTTTAAAACCATTACCTGTCATCCTATCAGTACACTCCTTGACAAAGAATCCCTCCTCATCTTTCCTATAGACCCCCTTTTTTCCCTTTTTTTTTTTTTTTACAAATGACATTACTGGGTCCTTTACTGTCTAGTTATACTAGGTTTGCCTATTTTAAAGAGAAAACTGTTCATTTAGAAAGGTGGCTAACTGTTACAGAGCAATTCTCAAACTTATGAGATTCTGCCATATAATTGATTATTTGCACAAAGCCGTGTGTCTGTGAAGTTCATGATACCCCTGGGAAATAATGTAAAATAGATTAGGAGAATAAACTCAAGAAAATTGGTTTCACTGGCCATATTACTAATCTTTTTCTAAGATAAGTGTTTCATTAAGGCTTTCCACTGAGCACCCAGACTGCAGGTTCCTGATCAATAAAATAACTCATTCTATAAAGAAGGCTTAGAAAACTATGTATGGGTGTGTGGGATCAACAATTGGCTTATTCTTTTAAGGAAAACACAACAAACCTCTGTAAATTTTGATCATCTAAATTTTGAGCATCTATAAAATGAAAACATTTCTTTATAAATGCCCATATTTGTTTTTTAATGCTTTGTGTGCTCAACTTCATACATTGTCACACACAAAATATACTGCTGTGATCATTTCTTTTCAGTAGAATCAACCCAGTGTGGACAACATATATCCAAAATTTGTCATCTTCAGCTTTGATTGGAAAACCGGCTGGAGGGCCAGGCCCAGAGAGTGATGGTGAACGGAGTTAAATCCAGTTGGTGGCTGGTCACAAGTGGTGTCCCCCAGGGCTTGGTATTGGGGCTGGTTCTCTTTAACATCTTTATCGATGATCTGGACAAGGGGATCAAGTGAACCCTCGGTAAGTTTGCAGACAACACCAAGTTAGGTGGAAGTGTCGACCTGCTGGATGGTAGAAAGGCTTTGAAGAGGGGTCTGGACAGGCTGGATCAATGGGCTGAGGGCAACAGGATGAAGTTCAATAAGGGTCCTGCACTTGGGTCACAACAACCCCATGCAGCACTACAGGTTTGGGGAAGAATGGCTGGAGAGCTGCCTGGCAGAAAAGGACCCAGGGGTGTTGGTTGACTGCTAGCTGAACATGAGCCAGCAGTGTGCCCAGATGGCCAAGAAGGCCAACAGCATTCTGGCCTGTATCAGGAACAGCATGGTGAGTAGGACTTGGGAGGTAATTGTCCCCCTTTACTCAGCACTGGTAAGGCCCCACCTCAAGTACCGTGTCCAGTTTTGGGCCTCTTGCCACAAAAAAGACATTGAGGTTCTGAAGCAAGTCCAGACAAAGAAGCTGGTAATGGGTCTGGAGAATAAGTCTTATGAGGAGAGGCTGAGGGATCTGGGTTTGTTCAGCCTAGAGAAAAGAAGGCTGGGGGGACACCCTATCAGTGCTATCAGTGTCTATAACTATCTGAAAGGAGGTTGTGGAGAGGTAGCGGGGGGGGGGGGGGGGGGGGTGG
>NW_015094506.1:13260517-13653231 GCF_001431845.1 Calidris pugnax | reverse complement strand
TGTGAAGCCTAGCGTTATTCAGTGTTTCATACCTGACTTTCATGATGGCATAAAGTCTTTTCTTATTAAATCTGCAGCTGGATCAACTTAGAAGCCAGGATTAGAATTCAAAATAACCCTGACAAATTGGGAGGAATAGTCTACAAAAAAGAGGCTGCAATTTAGGGAGGACACTTGCCCAGAGCCTATGTAAGAAAAGCCCATTTCAGAAACATATTTGGGAACAAATTGCTCGATAGCAGCTCTATGGACAACGGTTGGATACATACCAACACAACCATCCTGTGCTAGAATGGACAAACTTCCTTATAAGATGGGGTTGAACAAATGTCTGGGAGGAATGATCTTCTCCTGGGTCCTTGACCACTCTCCTGCATGGGAATTTTTTTTTTTTTTTTTTTTTTTTTTTTTTGGTCAATAAAGGAAAAAAACACACTTTATCCTGCCTGTGTTAGGCTGGAATTATATCACTGTGGCAGGAGTGCATTAACAGTTCAGTTTCCCACATATAACTGTCAGTTCCCAACTTGATGTCAAAAGAAGATGATGTTTTGCATTATTTCCCTGTGTACCCATGTCTCCTTCTAAAGACAGCTCAGGCCAACAGGCAAGGAAAAGCTAACGTGTGACTCATTACCATTGCCAATAGAAGTCTGGATACCAGAACTGACAGACATAAATGCAGCACCTTCCCTTCAGTGAGAAGGCAATAGCAAGACTGTGCAGCATCCCTTAGCCTTAGGTCTCCGTATTACGATGGAAAGACTCTCACTGGAGGTGTCATTTTCTCCAGAAGATGAAAGGTGGACGTCTACCTTAGATTGCACACATGTAAGCAGAGTATTGGAAAGTCCCTGCTGCCCCAATTAGATGAATCGGACAAAGAGAGGCATAGAAGACCAGAAAGCCACTCAGTCGTTCAATTCAATATCAAGAATGAGGCCTGCCTAGTCATATCACAATGTTACAATTCATTTTAGTGATTTCACTATTTCAAGCAGGCTGTATGCTTTTCCTGGCTACAAAATCATAAGCATTAACCTGGGTAGGACTATATGTGTTTGAACAAGATCTGGCCACAAACTAAGGAAATGGACCCCAAACCAGACTGCCCAAAGTCAGAGGGATTCTTAACTAAAAAGTAGAGTATAAACTCATCTCACTTGTTTAAGTACAAATGTATTTTGGCTATTTTCCATAAAAATGTCTGTCTATCAAATTAGTATATTGAAGTCATGTACAAATGGAGAGTTTAAAGCTAGCCTATGTGAAGTAGTAAAGAGCACTGCATGTGCAGTGGTTAAACTCTGCATTTAAATACCTTCATTTTTGAAAGTGCTGAACATCTGAACTGACACAAAACAGGCCCAATTAGGAACTCCGTAAAAGATTTGTCATGTCGTACAGAAAATTTTCTGGACTAATAACCTTCCAAGCTCAGTTCAATATATATTTGCTTTGTTAAACTGATTAAATATATGTAACAGTATAAAGTATGAGTCCATTATACTCTAGAGAACAGGGACTTGAATACATCAAGTATTAACAATGCAAATTTTTAACTGCAAGCTTTTGTCCATATAGATTCAAGATGAATGGTTAAGGCCATGAATCTCCGAATTCTTATCTCACCCCATGACAGTATAGTGGTTGCTGAGTGTCTGTGGATTCCAGCAGGCCATTGTGGAAATGAAACATTGCCCTTGTTTTTGAAAAGACCATGTTACGCATACAGTTTGGGTTTAATTTCTTTTTTCCTCACAGCATAAATACTGATTTCAAAGCAATACACTCTTAAAAACTTATCAGAGGATCACTGGGTAGATTAAATACTGACACTTCTCAGAGAATGGCGTGAACTAACCTGACTATTGAAGATTCAAGAACTAACCTGATTATTGAAGATTCAAATAGTCTGGGTTGGAGCACTTGTAGCCACTGGCAGCCTCAGGGGTAACAGAGATGCACTACAGTTGAACACATTGTAGTTTTACTTTGGAAAACTTTGGAATAAGTAAGTGTCTTTTGAGTCACAGGATGACTGTATGTGCCTTGTCTACTGATTGGATTGTGGTATTACACATTTCCTTCCTCTTTGCTCTGAGCAGCCTGACCAAAATCCCTAGGTGTGAGGAAGGGGACTTAGAACTATGCTGGCTAGATTATATTAGGTTTTTGCCCATGCAGTTTTGATTAGGTCATTACTATGTCAGATTAGGAATAGAAATTGAGGGAATTATGCCAGTGAGACTGGAGGAACACAGGACTGTCATTACTCATGCTGATGTACCGAAAGAGAAGAACCCAATATGGTCACCATTCAGAGGAATACACTTGCATTTCTTGTGTTTGTTTCACACAAAGTCATCACAACATTCCTGTTTTACATGTAGAGTCTGTGAAACGGTTAAAAGCAAAACACCATTCCAGTGAGGTTTCTTTGTTCATAAGAGCTATTGGTAGGTTAATACCAACTGCAGGAACTGAAGGGAAGGAAACTCCAACTCGGGTGTGACCCGTTGAAGACCCTGCGGCAGGGAGGAGGCAGGGGCATGACCACTGGCACCAGATGGCACTGCGGACATGCACTTGCCAGCCTTCGACCTGCTCGTACACGTACTCCTTCTAACCAGTTTGTCTGAAGGGACTATTTGGCATGCTTTATACTGCAAGCCTTTAGCTAAAAATGTGGACAGACTCATACATATGTACATAAAGAATTCCTTACTTTTCCTAGAACTACAGCTGCTTGCAGCTCCGTTTCCAATCTGTAACATTGTGTTGTGCAGCACTATGCAAGTGAACTTTGCAAGGAAAAAAAAGGTAAATTTTCACCTTTTTACAAAAAAGGTAGTGGCAGTTATCTTTTGAAAAATAGCCTCAGAACTTCCCACAGTGAGACCCTTTGACCATTTGAGCAGAATATTCACCATTACTCAAAACTAAGACTCTGATGTTGAAAAAAAAAGCCTTCAGCTTATAATTCAATTCTGAAGTCACAGCTTTGCTTGAAGATTTTAGGCTTCCATTATTCATGCACAATTAAGTAGCTATCAGGATGGTATAAATGCAATTTGTTTCAGAAAGCTGGCATTAAGCAGTTAAATGCAATAATTGATAAACATGCATGAATTAGAAACCTTTTCCTTTACAAATGTGTTTTCCTCAATCTCTTCAGATAGATCTCTTCAGATCCCAGATCCTTAAATACACATTTGCCATCACATATACATGTGCGGTTTTGCATAGTAATATAAAACTATTTTTTTTGACTTTTTAAAATGATACAGCAATGAAAAGACAGGGAGCTAAAAAATGCAATGACATACCTTTACAGAGTGAAGAAGCTGTTCTTTATAGGATCTGCAAAGGTGTGAAAGCTTTGTAAAGGCCAAGACTGATTTTCACATGATAATGTGATGCTTTCTCTTGTAGAATTTGCAGCACTTAGAAGAATTTTAAAAATTGTTGCTTTAAAAAGCAAATCCCAAATGACTTTCCAGTAAGTCTATTCTGAACAAGTCAAATTCTTGAAACCTAAAATTGAAATTAAAATATTTAACTTTAAAGCTGATAAGAATTTTTAAACATCTTTCAATTATGACGCAAAAGTAGCTGTTCTCAAGAGGAAAAAACAAGACAAAGCAAGATTTTTTTTGCCCTATTATCCTTTTTTTTCCGGAGGGAAAGGCTTTTTTGCCAGCCGTGTAATAACTTCTCCAGATCACATACGTGCACACTCACTGTGGTGAACCATTTCATATTCAAACCACTCTAATTCTTCATAATTTTCTGACAATACTGGGGATTTGGTTTTTGTCCTACTTCCCAAGATTATTCTTTACTCTGCTGTGTTTCCTTCTCAAACAGATATGTAAAAAAGGCCCAGTGATGTTCCTTTGCCCTTAAGTATGCCAGCCTGAGTTAATGACCTAGCCTTACCTAACCAATGCAGTGAATCTGCTTGTATCTAGAGTTTTAAGAGATGCAGCCCAAGCGGCTCAAGAAAAGTTGTGTATTTGCAGAAGAACCGACGGCTATCAGACATGATAACTGCATTATCTTTATACTATAATATTTCCAAATTAGGCACCTAGCTTTGCCTGTCACTGCAAAGTCTGTATTCCACGAGGTACCACATTTATTATATCAACGAAATCCATAAATAACACATAAAACCCCATGATTTAATTATTAAATCCCTTGTGAACTTTATTGCAATCCCTGATTTGACTAAGACACTCAGAAGCAGGTCCTTCATTATTCAACCTTGTGACATACCATTACACCATTGTGTAACTGAATTGCTTTACTTGCAGTTCTTAATGCTTGTCCAATTTGTTTTTCAGCTTTTCTTTTTGGAAGGCTGCACATGATGCCTCAAGGATCACATTCAATCCTCTTTACAAAGTGGCAAAGAAAACACCTCCAGGAAAAAAGAAAAAAATAAAGAAGGGAAAAAAGAAAAAAAAAAAAAAAAGAGAAAAAAAAGGGATTTTTTTTTTACATGGGTATTATTGAGTTTTGCATATGTTATGGTTTTCTCATACAAGATGAAAAAAACTAATATCTAAGTTGTGATATACATTTGAGCTACAGTTTGTAGTGAACTGGAAAATTATAATGGATAGGCTATTCCATGGGGCTTAGATAGAATCCCAGCAAGATTCACTGTCTGTCTTACTGAAAGCCTGAAAGTACATATAAAATGTTTAAGGCTGACAGGCAGGACGTTTGCTGTCACTGCCAGCAGGGAAGTAAAAACTGGTCTGATGGAAAGGAAGGTTTAACTCAGAATGAGAGTAACAAATCCAGAGGGTAGAGTTCGGGTTTTAAACTGGCCATAAGTACATTTTTTGGATGGCTTACCATTGTGTAGCTCCACATGCTCAAAATAAATACTTTAAAGTTTATCACATCTTCTGAAATTTATATTCTAGGCACAGAAAGTTTAAAAAGAAGTATACAAGTGGGTAGCTTACTCAAAAATTAACACTAATAAAAGGATGAGCAAAAGAAGTGGATTATAAAAAAAGGATCTGAAAGGCATGTTGGTACTTGATCCACAGAAAGTGAGATACTATTTCAAACACTGGATACATACAGAACCCAGTAATTTGGAAAAAGGGATGAGAGTTTGGGAGGCAACAGGTACTTCATCCAAGGCAAGTTACAAAACAATACATAAAAGTAAGGAGCTTGAATTCGATGTGGGTATTGGAGGATGAAGTGTCTTCCATGTCTGACAGGTTCAGAGTGACATAAAATGGAGTCACAAAACTTACTTTAGCTGGAGTGCTCTAAGCAAAAAGTAATGTATTTCTTCTGGCATGGAGGAGTCAAGTCTAATCAAGGGGAAGAGATGACTAAGAAATGTGAAGACATATTGACTTAGACGGTCAAGCACTATCTAATCCATCACTGGATGGATGGCAGTGTATACCACTGAATATATTTTAGCAAGTATGTTGTAGTGTAAAAGATGGATTTTAGAAAAATAATATAGACAATGAGTTAATGGAATGTGGAAAGATCCTGGAAGGCAAGGAAAAATGACCAAGAAATCTGAAATAGCCTTCAACTTCTGCTTCCCAGAGACAAAATAGAGGGGAAAATAAAACAGCATGGGCATGAAGAGGGAAGAAACAGCTCACTGTAACATCCAGAGAGAGATTAGAAGCTTTTAAAGATACATGAGTGGGGGTTTAGGCTGCGTCAGAAATACAGGCAGAAATCCTCAAGCATTGAAAATAGCACTGGGAACCATTCAGAAAAAAGAATTTCTAGAGAGATGAGGATAGAGATTGAGTTAGACATTCAGGAGATTTTATCCATTGACTCATCAATGAATGAAAGGAAGACAAGGATCCAGGCACTACTAGATTCAACAGCAAGCTAAAAGTTATCTAGACAATTATCATACAGTACATTTCTATAGTATGTGAGTATGGCGATTATCGCATACAATGGGCTATTGGGCAAACCCATTTTCTTGAGTCTATTAGGCATCAAAATGAATAAACAAGAGGGACATCCTGGGCTGCAGACACCCCTGCAGATCTAAGTCCCTTCAGCCAATGCACAGACTATATGAGCCAATCTCTCAACAACACTCTTTCTATGAGCTAAAGTTTGCCTCAAGGTCCCACAGTGTCTTATCTGAGATTTATAGCTAAAAGCTTGTCTTTTGCTATAATCAAGTACCCTAAACATCACTGTTGTAGCAGAATTGCACTGAGATGTAGAGAAGCTTATTCTGGTGATGAAAAGAAAATCAACGTAAGAGTTTGACCAAAGTAAATTAGGCTCAATGAGAAAAGTTTCTTCTGACCCAGGTTAAATCTGGTCATGATCTTCTCTACAGTACATCCTGTAGCCTCATCTAACAGAAAGGTGACTAGATTTTTCACAGAACCACAGAATCACAGGATGGTTGAGGTTGGAAGGGACCTCCAGAATTCATCTGGGCTAATCTCCCTTTTCAGGTAGAGCCACTTGGAGCCAGGTGTTCAGGTTGGTGTCCAGGTGCTTTTGAATATCTCCAAGGAAGAACATTCCACAGCTACTCTGGGCAGCCTGTGCTAGTCCCCTTCAGAGTAAAAAAGTGTTACCTGATGTTCAGAAGGAACCTCCTGTGTTTAGTTTGTGCCCATTGCATCTTGTCCTGGCACTGGGTACCTGTGACAGAACCCTGTCTTTGTCTTCTTTGCACCCTCCCTTCAGGTATTCATATACACTTATGAAATTCCCCCAAGCCTTGCCTTCTCCAGGCTGAACAGAGATGATCCAGTCCCTCAGTCATCCTTGTGGCCCTTAGACTGTCTCCAATATGTCCATGTCTCTTTTATGCTAGGGACCCTCGAACTGAATACTCTAAGTGGGGTCTCATCAGTGCTGATTAGAGGAGAAGAACCACCACCCTGGATCTGCTGGCAATGTTTTGTCTAATGCATCCCAGGATACCATTCACCTTCTTTGCTGCAAAGGTACATTGCTGGCTTTTCTTCAACTTAATATCCACCATGAATACCAGGTCCTTTTTTGCTAAGCTGCTTTCCAATTGGGAGGCCTCCAGCATATATTGATGCCCGGAGTTGTTATTTGTGCAGGACTTCGAACTTCCCCTTATTGACATTGCAGGACTTCGAACTTCCCCTTATTGACATTCATGGGGTTCCTGTGAACCCATTTCTCTAGCCTGTCAAGGTCCCTTTGAATTGCAGCATGATACTGTGACATATCAGCCACTCCTCCCAGTTTTGTGTCATCTGCAATCATTTAGTCATTTGTAATCCTGCTGGAGAAAAATAGAAAAAAAGCCTGCATTCAGTTGCATATGTGTATGGCTAATGTGGACCCATCACCTTAACACAGAAGGTCATGTTAGCTGTGGAGAATGGAGAAGCCAGGGATGCGCTGCTCTGTGGGAGTTCAACAGATGTTCAGCACTGGTGGGAAGGAAGCCATGGGAACAGTAAAACAATGTATTTATATGGTATTATCTGTGTGGCATGAAATCTAGCAAGGCAGTACAAAAAACAGATAGCAAGGTAGGAAAAGCAGATAGTAATGTTTGGTTAGCCTAGGAGCATGAACAATTACATATAGCCAATTGTATTGCTCACAATGGTGCGTGGACATTCACCCACAACCTATCTCTATAGAGAGCATGGCTCGTAATCAAAAGATGGAAACTATATATGCTGCAAAACTGAAACATTAAAGGTCTTCGTTTCATCACTTGGTGGAGTCTGTGCCCTTTGTTGCCACAGTTAGCCACTGAGTTGTGATAATCTCCATCCTTTTCTTGCTTCACAGTATTTGTGGTGTGTCAGAAGGTGGCACTTCCAGAGGTGCACAACCCTGAGAAGTTTTATATGATGAAGAACAAGTAACACTTTGTGATAAGTATACACTTCTGGGGAGATATTCTTTGTGCAGCATATCATAGAATCATAGAATGGATTGGATTGGAAGGGACCTTACCAAGCCCCCTGCCATAGACAGGAACACCTCGCACTAGACCACATTAATCAACGCTCCATCCAGCCTGGCCTTGAACACTTCCACAGATGGGGCACCCACAACTTCTCTGGGCAACCTGTTCCACTGTCTCACCACCCTCACAGTAAAGAAATTCTTCCTCATATCTAATCTAAATATACCCTCTTTCAGTTTAAAACCATTACCTGTCATCCTATCAGTACACTCCTTGACAAAGAATCCCTCCTCATCTTTCCTATAGACCCCCTTTTTTCCCTTTTTTTTTTTTTTTACAAATGACATTACTGGGTCCTTTACTGTCTAGTTATACTAGGTTTGCCTATTTTAAAGAGAAAACTGTTCATTTAGAAAGGTGGCTAACTGTTACAGAGCAATTCTCAAACTTATGAGATTCTGCCATATAATTGATTATTTGCACAAAGCCGTGTGTCTGTGAAGTTCATGATACCCCTGGGAAATAATGTAAAATAGATTAGGAGAATAAACTCAAGAAAATTGGTTTCACTGGCCATATTACTAATCTTTTTCTAAGATAAGTGTTTCATTAAGGCTTTCCACTGAGCACCCAGACTGCAGGTTCCTGATCAATAAAATAACTCATTCTATAAAGAAGGCTTAGAAAACTATGTATGGGTGTGTGGGATCAACAATTGGCTTATTCTTTTAAGGAAAACACAACAAACCTCTGTAAATTTTGATCATCTAAATTTTGAGCATCTATAAAATGAAAACATTTCTTTATAAATGCCCATATTTGTTTTTTAATGCTTTGTGTGCTCAACTTCATACATTGTCACACACAAAATATACTGCTGTGATCATTTCTTTTCAGTAGAATCAACCCAGTGTGGACAACATATATCCAAAATTTGTCATCTTCAGCTTTGATTGGAAAACCGGCTGGAGGGCCAGGCCCAGAGAGTGATGGTGAACGGAGTTAAATCCAGTTGGTGGCTGGTCACAAGTGGTGTCCCCCAGGGCTTGGTATTGGGGCTGGTTCTCTTTAACATCTTTATCGATGATCTGGACAAGGGGATCAAGTGAACCCTCGGTAAGTTTGCAGACAACACCAAGTTAGGTGGAAGTGTCGACCTGCTGGATGGTAGAAAGGCTTTGAAGAGGGGTCTGGACAGGCTGGATCAATGGGCTGAGGGCAACAGGATGAAGTTCAATAAGGGTCCTGCACTTGGGTCACAACAACCCCATGCAGCACTACAGGTTTGGGGAAGAATGGCTGGAGAGCTGCCTGGCAGAAAAGGACCCAGGGGTGTTGGTTGACTGCTAGCTGAACATGAGCCAGCAGTGTGCCCAGATGGCCAAGAAGGCCAACAGCATTCTGGCCTGTATCAGGAACAGCATGGTGAGTAGGACTTGGGAGGTAATTGTCCCCCTTTACTCAGCACTGGTAAGGCCCCACCTCAAGTACCGTGTCCAGTTTTGGGCCTCTTGCCACAAAAAAGACATTGAGGTTCTGAAGCAAGTCCAGACAAAGAAGCTGGTAATGGGTCTGGAGAATAAGTCTTATGAGGAGAGGCTGAGGGATCTGGGTTTGTTCAGCCTAGAGAAAAGAAGGCTGGGGGGACACCCTATCAGTGCTATCAGTGTCTATAACTATCTGAAAGGAGGTTGTGGAGAGGTAGCGGGGGGGGGGGGGGGGGGGGTGGCTCCCAAGTCACAGGCGATAGGACAAGAGGAAATGGCCTCAATTTGCACCAGGGGAGGTTCAGATTGGATATTAGGAAAAAATTTTACACTGAAAGGGTTATTAAGCATTGGAATGGGCTGCCCAGGGAAGTGGTTGAGGCACCATCCCTGGAGGAATTCAAAAGATGGGTTGATATAGTACTTAGTGTCATGGTTTAGTGATGTCGGTTTTTTTACCAGAGTTAGGTTGATGGTTGGACTAGATGATCTTGAAGGTCCCTTCAAATCTAGACAGTTCTATGATTCTATGATTCTGTAGCCAGAGTCACTAGTAGAAACCCAACTAATATCTCTGAAGCTATTAACGGATTCACAAACTGGTAGCCTTGCTTGCATTTTTTTTTTTTACAATAAATAATTGAAATTATTTTTGCTGTTCAGTGGGCTTTGCCATTTGTGGGCTAGCCTAGCTTTGATCTAACGTTGATTTTATAACTAATGGAGATGGTTTCAGAGTTACAATAAAATCTGCAACACGTTATCTTGCACTGTAATGCAATTAGGTCATGCAAACTAAGGAGGTTCTGCAGTGGGAGGAGTTAGTAGCTGCTATTGCAAGTATCATCACAGCTTTTGTCTTCTGAGTTAATGCTGGATTAGAGACCTCATAAATAAATGCTTCACAGAAAGGAAGGAAAGCAGGTACACTAGCAGCTTTCAATTGACATGATGATGATTTCAATTTTAATCATCAGATTTCCTATGTAGACTTCAGAAAAATGGCTCTAGGTGGAGTGAAAAGATGTCTTGGATGAATAGCTACACATAATGCTAACAGACATTTCAGATCTACAAAGGTGACAGCATAGGATCCCTGTGAGCCCATGGACTTGTCTAAAGCTGCTTTCAGTGAGCCGGGCCATACCATGTATCTCTGTGACCTGAATAGTAAAACTAGTTCCACTTGTGTAGGGAACATCTCTCCAAAGCCTGCACGCTTCTGCATGAATCTTCCCATGGAAGGATTGGTCTTTTCTCCCAAGTCACAGGCGATAGGACAAGAGGAAATGGCCTCAATTTGCACCAGGGGAGGTTCAGATTGGATATTAGGAAAAAATTTTACACTGAAAGGGTTATTAAGCATTGGAATGGGCTGCCCAGGGAAGTGGTTGAGGCACCATCCCTGGAGGAATTCAAAAGATGGGTTGATATAGTACTTAGTGTCATGGTTTAGTGATGTCGGTTTTTTTACCAGAGTTAGGTTGATGGTTGGACTAGATGATCTTGAAGGTCCCTTCAAATCTAGACAGTTCTATGATTCTATGATTCTGTAGCCAGAGTCACTAGTAGAAACCCAACTAATATCTCTGAAGCTATTAACGGATTCACAAACTGGTAGCCTTGCTTGCATTTTTTTTTTTTACAATAAATAATTGAAATTATTTTTGCTGTTCAGTGGGCTTTGCCATTTGTGGGCTAGCCTAGCTTTGATCTAACGTTGATTTTATAACTAATGGAGATGGTTTCAGAGTTACAATAAAATCTGCAACACGTTATCTTGCACTGTAATGCAATTAGGTCATGCAAACTAAGGAGGTTCTGCAGTGGGAGGAGTTAGTAGCTGCTATTGCAAGTATCATCACAGCTTTTGTCTTCTGAGTTAATGCTGGATTAGAGACCTCATAAATAAATGCTTCACAGAAAGGAAGGAAAGCAGGTACACTAGCAGCTTTCAATTGACATGATGATGATTTCAATTTTAATCATCAGATTTCCTATGTAGACTTCAGAAAAATGGCTCTAGGTGGAGTGAAAAGATGTCTTGGATGAATAGCTACACATAATGCTAACAGACATTTCAGATCTACAAAGGTGACAGCATAGGATCCCTGTGAGCCCATGGACTTGTCTAAAGCTGCTTTCAGTGAGCCGGGCCATACCATGTATCTCTGTGACCTGAATAGTAAAACTAGTTCCACTTGTGTAGGGAACATCTCTCCAAAGCCTGCACGCTTCTGCATGAATCTTCCCATGGAAATCTCTGCACTATCTAGTAAGCAGCTGGAGCTTCATTTCATTAAACTGATGCACCTTTATTCAAAGGGATAGCAGGGAAAAAGAAGGGATTAATACCTCTGTTTTGTAGCAGATTAGTTTCCATTTTTTTTTTTAGGAGACGCTTATCTCATTCTGCTTCCAGCTTCAATTTATTTGTTTACTAACATTATGTTTCGCGATATCTGCTAAGATGTGCCAGAGATAATTTTGTAACCTTAGGAAAACGCTTATACTCCCCCACCCTTTTTTAAAAAAAGAAACCCTAAAAAAAATAAAATCAACAAAATGCCTAAATGACATAGCCAACATATCAGGTGTGGTGAATAGATTTTCTTATTCTATGACAAACAGTATGGTCAATAAAGGCTCATCAATAAATTACCTTTTCCATTATTTTGTATGTAACATAAATAAAGTCAAACCATGGCAATAAAATACTATTTGCTATAAAACTTTCTAATGGCAAAAAATTTTTTTTTTATTTCTCTATTTTCCCTAAGACACAATAAAATAAACAAAGCTTAGTAGCAGGGACTGAATAAATCTTTAGAAGACATATTTGATAATTTTCTATAGAAAGTTTTAAGGCAAACTTCCAATCCACTTTTCCTCTGAGGAAACAGTAAAATATTGCTTCCAATTACTGACAGAAGGCTTGCATTCTTTGTGTCTTAAATCATACCAATATTGTAAATATATGGCTAATAAGTAAAGCAGTTATTTCAATTGAACACAATGCATAGACAGGAAGGAACTTTCCTAAATATGGTAAAAAATAAGTTCAGTAAATCTGAATGTGCACTTACTTACTTTCTCATTCTTACAATACCAGTAACTACAGTATAGTTTGGAGAGGAAAGGGAATTTTAGACTTCGGGGAAAAAGAAGTACAGTAAAAAACTGCTCACTTAAAAAAGGCATTTCTTTGCAAGTAAAATTCAAACAAGATCATTTGCTAATTTAACTTTTACTTGGTCCTAAATACTAGGAATAAAGTGAAGCATTTTTACTGAGAAGAGAAACAGTATCTTAAATAAAATACAAATACACATAATAGATATAAAATTTTCATGGCAGGTTAAAAAATAATTTGATTTTTTTATTCTACATTCTATACCAGTTCCTAACTTTGCCTACTTGTAGGTACCCTAGGTCTCTTAAATTGCTTCTGAAATCCAGAAATTAGTTCTATGGTGAGTCTTATGTGATGGCATGTGTACTACTTTGATCATACTGCAGGGCCTACCTCCCAATGTTATTCTGAAACACCTTTTGTAGAGGCTTCTCTCCTCCAGTGATAACATATACAGCTCAGGGAAATTAATTGTCTAACTCAGCAGTGATATGAAACACTACTGTAAATGATTCTAAAATTTCCATTACCCTATGGCTTTCTAACAATTATGATGTAAATAGATTTAGCAGCCCTTAATGACAAGAACAATAGAATCTTTTCAAACAAGGCTCATGGGAATCACTATAACAGAGGAGCACATAAGAACTTTGCTGACTGATGCACAAAGTCCTAGTTACTCAGGTGGCGCTTTCAGTCCACTCCTTCACTACTGAGTTTTGGGAAATATTTCTACTGGGTACATGTCCCATTGTTTAAGAAATCATTGGTCATTGTCTTAGAATGACATTCACTTGACCAAATGCAGAGGCCTATGATGTAGATGTCTGAGCTAGTCATACTTAGTCTCCCTTTCTAGCCAATGCAGAAAAATAAGCATCTGTACACTGTGATTAATTTCTCTGGAACGCCATTGTCTAAAATATATCAGATGAATTGTGTCTGAAAAATGCCCTTTTCTCTTCACTGGCTACAAATACAGCCTGAGATGCCTGACTCAGATACAGATAGCAAAAAGGAAGAATTCCATTCACATTTTCCCTTAATAATTCCTTTGTCTCTTTTGCTGCCTTTTCAGGAACAACACATAAACAATAAACCATTTTCTCTAGCTTCAAAGCGTGGACCTACAGCATGGACCTATATGTTTCCTGAGCACGGAAATGTCCTAATTCTGACAATAATTAGACAGATTCCCAGATTTTCCCCAACTATGACACTACGGCTGACACATCTTGCTGCAGAAGACTGTTTCAAGTTATCCTCCTCTAAAAACTTAATTTTGGTTGTGCATCCCAGGGCAGTTCCCTTTATGTATCTCACAAGCCAGTTCACTGACTCCAGGCATCAGTCTCTGCTGCTTCCCCGCTGCTTTATCCAGAACCAGTTTTGCTGCTGCTGGAGTTTCCGCTCAATAGATTCAACACAGTACAACACACAGAGGACAGACGATTACCTGCATGTCCCACAGCAGGATCCTAATAGTTTTACTACAGGATATTTGAAGGTCAAAAGAGGTACCCATTAAAGGGCTTAACACCCACAGTGGCCTCATATCCTAAAGTTGTGTTAACGGAGGAAGCAATCTATGGTCTGTATCTTTGACTCAACCATAGCACCTGGAAAGATCAGAAATGCAGTTCATTCGGTACATTCAAATGAAGCATCTGATTTTAGGCAGAATGAATTCACTGTATGGCAGGACAGTAAGACAAAGAGTTATTTCATTTCAATGCAGTAACTGAACTAAAATTCTGATCTTGCCAGGTATTGTGGGTGTCAGAGATATATATAGACTGTTCAGCCTAAAGGGGGGACATCTATTGTACACATCATTCACCCGAATTCTCTTAACTTTCCAAAGTAATATGGTACATTTTATGTAGCCTTTGGTACTAACAAAAAAGCTTGGAAATGTGGCATTTTTTACCACAATCTTGAATCTCAGCTTCTTTTTCCAGAAGAAGCTTCAAGGTGTTACACTAGGGTGTGCCCCTATTGTCCACTGTATGGCGATGTGTCTTGGCTCAAAACTTTGTGGTTTTTTTTTTGCGGGTAGGGGTGGTTCATTCCAGAGGATGAAATGCCAGCTTTAGATTTACATGTCCTTACCTGGATTTAGGGAAGTTTTGGGTTCATTCTTGTTAGCTTCCAGAATAAACTGTTGATAGTCTATTCTGCTGTTAATGCTGGATGCCAGCTAACTCAAAAGAAACAATGCTTAAACAGTGCATTAGGGTGATCTCTGATTTGCTCAGACCCCGTGAAAGACACATGGCATTTTGAAGACTAGTTTTACTCTTTCTAAAGGTACAGATATAGCAATCTGGTATCATCTTCCTGACCTAAATCTAAATAATTATACCCTGTTGGAAATATGTTATGAACACTGAAGGTGTATCTGTGTGTTAGCTGCTCAAAATAGTTTCCATGAAGTTTATTAAGATCTTACTGGCCTTCAAAATTGAGAATTGTCTGATTTCATTTCATTGCTGGCGATCTCCAAACAACCAGTATGGTAAATACATGCAAAAAAGTATTTGGAAGATATGTAGAAAAATGAATAATTAACATTTCTTGTCTCTCTGGAGCTACAAAATTCTAAGCCAAACTAAAGAAAAAATATTAAAATAAATAAATAAATAAAGTTAATTCAGAAATGCTATTTTTCGTTACTTGCACACCTGCTTAGCATTTTGGATCTAAGCAAATTTACAAACCCACTAACTCCTTAGATATAGTTTTCATCTCCTTTGCTGGTACTGTTGTGTATTTTCAAAGTTCTATCTACAGCAAAGCAGTATGTGTGCAAAAATCATTTTCATTGAATCAAATTTCATTGAATCAAATACAACCCCCAAATGTTGAATATAACTGCAGGAAAATTGTTTTGTTTGTTGATTTCTTGAGTTAAGGTCTATGACAACAAGAGACTGAATGAAACATTATAGTACAGAAGCACCAGCTTAGGCCACTGATAAGTCTGAGCCTTTGCAGAAAGAAAGAGTCTTTTTGTTTGTTTGTTTATGTTTGGTTTTTGTTTGTTTTTTTTTTAATGGATTGGAATCTACCCAATAAAAGAAGAAACCCCACAACAAACTGCAAAGAAAATTGAGGTCCTTGAAAGCTCATTTTCTAGTAGATCTGAGTTCCAGTTCGTTACTGCTAACCCTGTACATCAAAGGAGGAATTTGGCATCTGTAATACTCCTGAGATGCATGAAATCCCACGAAGGAACAAATGTGTTATCCACCATGTCCAAAAATCTTGGGATTGCTTTACAGTTTTACTGGACCTTAGAGGTTCAGCTGAGTATTTACCTTCATGGAATATCATTGAAGGAATTAAATCAGCCTGTTTCATTTTTTTCTGGACAGTGTACATAGCAGTGAGTGAAAATATGAAAGGTACCAAATATTCTTTGGGTTTGAACATGCTATATTGATTCCATGGAATTCCAAAGAGGTCGAAGGAATTTGGAGAACTTTGATGTACACCAAAAAATTCCAGTCCAAAATATATATAAAAAAAGAAAAACCCTCTCAATCTTATTAAAGAAAATATGATAACAACATGGAATAAGGTACAAGTGCTTACAATAGAGCTTCTTTTGTTTTAGAAGATGAAGTAAGCTGTCCAATTGATTTCAATGAGCTTAAAATTAAGTACTTAAAGGTTATCCTTGGGGCTTTTTGGGGGGGGGTTATTATTTATTCATTTTCATTTTTCAAAATTGAGGCTAATATAAGCAGATCATAGTTAAATAGAAGCCAATAGGAAAAGAGTTATAGTATGATAGGTGGTATGAATTCCATGTTCCTAATGTTAGAAGGAGAGAAAACATATCACACAATGGACTTTTGCATAATTTAACCTGATAAGGTTCTGAAAATGGATAAAAAAAAAAAGGAATGCATTTTTACCTACATGAGAGATTAATTTTTCAAGATACTGTCGTGCTTAATCAGAAGTATTTTCTGTTCCACTTTGTAGGAATTTTCATTTTCTAAAAGAAATGGTTGTCAGTTAAGAATTATTAGAATCCTTCAAGAATTAACCTCCAATCTGAATATTAGAAGAAATGTATGTGTATATATATATATATATATATATATATATATATGGCCTTCCATATTATTAAATTATTTGAACAGATAAAATTATTTTTGAAGGAGTAAAACCAGCCAGAATTTCTCTGGCATCTATAACCCACATTTTCAGATATCACATTCATAATACAATGTTTGCTGTTTTTTCTATTCTACTGTTTTTCAAGCTGTGGATTCTGGGGCTTGCTTGAAGACCACTGGGTCTCCAATTTACTTCTGCATATCTCAGTTATGATCACAATATCTTAACAGTTAATATCCACTTAGTGTGTGGAATGTAATACAGATATTTTTTGTAAAGTAAAGTAAGCACTTTGACAAGTAAGTACTTTGATAAATAAGGCATTTTATAGAAACTACTGTATAGAAGTTGGAGTGGCAGAGAATAATAATACTAAGACTGTAAGAATTTTAAAAGCGTTGGGGTTTTTTTGGTGGTTATTTTTTTTTTTAATAATTTAAGTATCGAGCTAAAAAAGCCCTGAGCTACATTTACATTAAAGTTACTGATTCACCAACATTTCTTTATGGTCCTAAGAATACCAGCCTAGCAGAATATTGAAAATAAATGCTCTTTTTCTTGTGCTATTCTACAACCAAAGATACATGTAAAAATTAGTACAAATTTAAAAGAGTTTGTCCAAACAATCTTCGAATGTAATTATAGATGTTGAACTTATCATTCCTATCAGTAAAACACAAGAGCTTTTACTGTTTGCTCCTAAGATTTCAAGTTCTTGGCAAATATTCCTGATGAGCGTCTTTAGCTCCTAAATCAGCAAAGGTCCAATGAATGTGCCAGAGATCTCAGCAGTCTTTCTGCAATAGAAACATGAGCTGTGTTCTGATGAATCTTGATTCTTTTGGGAACTAACTGTAAAATAACATTGTGACAGTAATTCTGTATCTTCCTCTGTTTATCTGCTGTTAAGAAAAGGAAAAATTAAAGCAGTGTAACCAATTCATCTCTCTTATCCCAGTAGAGGTATGGTGGTGTTCAGGCAGGTAAAAATGTAGTATTGAGAGTGTTTTAACCCTTCTATTCCTACTGGCCAATGTAACTTGCTTCTTTATTAGAGAGCACAGTTCATATCATACCTTGCATTAGACTGAGTCTGAATCCTAGCGCTTTGACAAGTTATAGCAGTTTAAACTTGTAACTTTGTCTTCCAGGACATGTTATCTTCTCTATCTATAGAATGACATCTTTTTAGGTTTATGTCACTAGACTTGTCTTATCTAAACTAGATGATTTAGGCTCCCCATACAGTCAATGAGTACTGACTAACAATTCCCAAAGGTAATTAGTTTAAATTGACTTGATAGTAATTTTAAAAGGAAAATGCATACTCCTTTGAAGTGTGTTTCTCTTTATTTGTTGACTGTAGAGATAACCTACATGACTAGTTTATCTTAGATCCCTAACTTTTAGATAAAGATAGCTGGAATAAACACCATTCTACTGCCACTACTATTACCCAGTACCTACTATCAGTAGACAGTATAGTCAATTGTGTTTCCTAAAATTTTCTTAAAACTTTTCTAGCATCAAAAGCCTGTAATCTGAAAATATAACAGTGGCAATATTTGTCTCTAAAATAATATTAAAGGGAAACCAAAAATCAGATGTATAGTCATGTTTAATTCAGAGGTTTGAGTATAATCTTTATACTCCTGGCAACCAATTTCCAAAGGCAAACCTCCTCCCTCCCGATTTTAGTGAAATGTAAGAGAACTGCTGCCAGCTCACCTTTAGATAAAACTGATCAACAGTGGAAAACCCACAAGCTTAAGGAAAACCTGCAATTCTCCATTGACTTTTACCCATATATCCTTGCACTTACAAAGCAGTGTGAAAAAAAACCCAACCAAACTACAAAAAACAAACAAACAAACAAACAAACACAAACAAAGCGAACCACAAAAACTTAAAAGCCTGGAAGATGTGTGAACAAAACCCAGATATGCAGAAATGTGTGCAATATTCCAGTGCATAAACTAAACATTCACTCAATAATTGCAAGAGGAAATGCATATAAGGGCACACATTACTATTAGGCTTCCAAAAGCTGGGCTTGTGTCAGGCAGGAGATAGCAGAGAATCATGGAATCATAGAATCATTCAGGTTGGAAAAGACCCTTAAGACCACTGAGTGCAACCATAAACCTAACACTGCCAAGTCCACCACTAAACCTTGACCCTAAGTGCTATGTCTGCACATCTTTTGAATACCTCCAGGGATGCTGTCTGCACATCTTTTGAATACCTCCAGGGATGGTGACTCAACTATGTTTCTGGGCAGCCTGTTCCAATACTCAACAACCTTTTCAGTGAAGACATTTTTTCAAATATCCAATTTAAACCCCCCACCTGGCATAACTTGAATGATCTGAGCCACGATGTCTGCAGAATTTCAAAGTACTACTAATGCATGGCTGAAAGCTTACTTAGAAGTAAGTTGTGCCAGAAAACAGCTTTTAATTGGTGCTCTAGAGGCCATGAACACATCTTCATCAAACAGACACAATCTCCATAGAAAAGAAAATATTCACATTATTGTTGATTATCGATATTTTTGAGGTGTAAATATTTAGCAACCAAATCACTGTTTTCTATGTCACTTTCTAACACATCTGGAATGCAGTTAGGTATCAGCCGAGGCTTTCAATGTCCTTTTGACCTCTGATTGTACAAATACTGTAACACCAATATGATATAACCTTGTAACATCAATAGGTGAAATGATAACTATGTTAATACAGTATTTCAAATTGCTACTTGGAAAGTTAGACTGTTTGTTGTTTAAAGTTTTATATTTTTCATTAGCATATCTACAGAAACAAAGACGATTAGAAATATATTACAGGTTATACTTTATCTGCATTTTGGTGGCCTTTTTTTTGCTCTGAATATTTCAAGTTCTGTAGCTCAGTAGTACATAGTACTTTTTAATCACTTGGGGTTTTTTTCTGTTAAACAACATGAAAATGTAGCTTGTGTTTGTATTCTGGCCTACAGTGTGCAACGACTTACAAAGAAGTGCAAAAATGTAAATTATTAAAATATATAGATCTTTCCATTTTGATTTCTTCCAATTTCCACTCTCAATTTTTTTCATGGTAGGAGAGAGTCCAAGTGCAGAACATGTATCAACAGGCATAATAGTGAGACTCCTTGCTAAAATATGATTGAATTCAGCATGATAAGTTATTCTTTAAATGCTGTTGTGCATTTTTATTGCCTAGTTAAGCAGTAAAATGAAAGTGTCATTGGTTATGGATATAAATATATTTCAGCATGTTTTAGCTAGTATATCAGGAAGAAAAATACTGCTTCTTAGAATCCATGATTTTCACATAGGAAACAACATATAAACCCAGATCATCTAGTTGTGACTATTTAAAAGAACTTTCAGCAGTAGTATTATACAAACCACAGGAAAAATTATTTAAAGACAGTGTTTACAGGTTGAATGTAATGCATACTTCTATGCAAGTACAATTATGTGTAATAAATCGAACATATTCTACTCATGATAGTCACATCTAAAACTACAGAGTTGTGTATAACTGTTGAGGTACCATGGACTGCATAGAGCTGTATAAGACATTAAAGGGATCATATAGTACTTAAAAGGACCAGATATTAGAAATATATTTTATTTTTTTCTGTCCACAAAATCTGTATGGAAAGATATCTTCCATATCAGTTAAATATAGCACATATTCAACGCGTCTTTAAAAATTACTATCTAATAACACCTCTCCTGGAAAATAATGGTGAACTAACATAAAGCTTAGCCTGCAAAATGAATTGTTGAGAACTAGAGCATAATCAAGGAGAAGGAACTACTAGCAATGATGTCACAAATGTGAAGGTTTAAGGAAATGTAAGAAAACCACAATAATGTCTTTTGCTGGTTCTCCTCACAAACAAAAAACCAAGCTACTGGTCATGAAATGCTTCTAAGAGGCTGAAACAAATAGTAAAATTTAAACTATGTGTGTTTTGGGGACTGTATTTAAATTATGCTAATCAACTAGTTTGAGAACCAGTTTTTATAGTAAGACTAATAGCAACATAGGGGTAAGATGTCCTTTTGTTCTCCATGATGGATAGACAATACACATGTAGAGTGTATTAACTAGCAAAAGGTAGGTACCTATCATAAAATCAGTATCACCACTAAGATCAGGACTGTTGGTGACTAATAAAATGGTAATTTTAATTTTCAAGATCATGTTTTGAAGGTATTTTGAAATAATTAGTCTAGTGTGATCGCTTGTGCTAATTTAAAAAAGCACCCCTCACCGTGATCTTCAGGCAGTGTTTACACTGGAGCAGAGTAGCTATCTAGGCTAGCACCCAGCTGCTCTATAACCTGCTGGGACAAAACTGCAAGATCTGCTTGTACCAGAGCATACAAGGTATTTCTGAATATTTACAGCTAGATTTATTAGAACAGAAATCAAAACCAATTACATTTCTAGACAGAGAAGCTCAAAACAAGACAGAACAGAAATAAAAGACTTGAGAAACAAACACTCCCGGACCTTCTGTGTCTGTGAAAGATGGACTGTTTCTACCAGTTTTTTGCTCAGATTAGCAACACTTAGAATTTTCCTTCTTGCAACAGACATTGCACAATCACTCTCTAATCATCTCCAAGACCAGTCTACATGCCTGCTCCTTGTCAGTGCTGTGGGGTCCCTGCTGTGTCTGCCTCTCCCTCCACCACATCAGCTTTTCTCTGTAGGCTCTTCTTGCATGTGAGTATGCTCAACTGCACTCAGAAAAAGGTAAAAGTTGTCTTCATTCCAAAAGGATGTTTACTGTATGTGGGCAGCTAGGAAGGACAACAAGAAATCCTCCCTCATTCAGATGCAGCATTTGAACAGGGAGTTCATTAACATGCAAACTATGAACAGACAGGTAAAACTGATTCTGCAGGACTACAAGCCCGCCATTTAATTTAATTTAATTTAGTTCAATTAAGGTGTTATGGAACAGAATATGTTAATTATTAGAAATTGAATAGAATAGTGTAAAATAAAAAGTTGAATAGTACTTTAGTACTTTAGTACTGTGTCAATTTAATATTAGTTAAGCTAAGTGAGATTATCAGGTCACGTTGAAGGTACAAAGTAAAGAAGAGTGTAGTTTTCCACAAGGAAATCTTAAAAACAAACAGCTTGTTTTCCAAGTCTTGACTACCTATAAATACAGTTTTTAAGCTTTCTGAATTAAGATAAAAGCACGCAATATTATCTTATTATACTGTATACAGTAATATATTTCATATTGTTAGGATAACAAAGAGGTTTTATCATACAGATTACATTCTTCTGACCCTGAATGTCCACTCAGGCAGATATTCCCATCTGCAGATGTCCAAGATCTTTTTGAAGCTCACTCAAATCACCTAAGCAAATTTATTTAGAATATTAGTTCCTCATTAGTGTTTTTTTAATGTTTTTTACTTTTTAATTTTTCTGTTTATTTTTCTTTTTATATTTATTCTGTACCAGCATAATCATATCACTGCTGCACATAGTTTTTCCATCATCTTTATTGAGTTATTCCTTTTTTTGCTCATTGTCTGGCATACTTAATTTAACAACTAGAATTATTGCCTCCGTTGACAAAAAAGCTTAATCTACATTAGTTACTTTGATTCTCATGATTCTCATAGCTAATGTTTGGAGATAAGTGCATCATATCGGTAAGTACATTCAGGGATGTTATTTGTGAGCTTGTTTTGAACAGGCAGCGCTACAGCCCCTTTGCTGGTGTGTCAGCAGTGATACTCTCATTACATTTGAATGCAATCATAATGTTAATTTGTAGATATCTTCCTGATGCAGAAAAGCAGTCAGATTTATAGTTATATGCTATATGGCAGGGAGGTTACAACTAGATGATCTCTAAGGTCCCTTCCAACCCAAACCATTCTATAATTCTATAATATTATGCTAATACTTTTCCAGACAGGTTATTATACTAAAGCCGTGTTAGCTACTGTTGCTATTTTTTAAAATGTTAGGAACAAATGACATGCACTCTGAAATATTCCACCAAAAGAAGTATGGTTAAAATTCATATTCCTGAAGTATTTGCTGCCAAGATGTTTTAATTAGGGCAGCAACAATCTATTCAGCTGTATTTGGATATAACACAAGTTTAATTCACGCTTTGCTAAGTAAACGCACAACAGCAGTCTGTGAAATTAAAGTACGGGACACCTATGTTTTTTGCTTAGTATTAGTGTCTTTTTTAACATTTTACACTGTTGAATATAAATATCCAAAAGGCAGTTGTAAACTAATCTTGAAGGAAGGGAGGGACTGATTCATGACAGGAAAGTTCCATTTTTAAGCAGGTGTAGAACCAACAAATGAATTGCTTCCTAACTATTACTGTGAAAATAATTGGCAACGAATAATTTATGTAACATATTTACCTTATTTTTTAGATTTGTTTGTTTGTTTGTTTGGAGAAGAAACATCAATAAATTATGAATTCAGCTATTGTAAGATATTTGTAATGATTTTTATTTCCAGTCTTTGACTTGATTACAAATTGTTCCCAGGGAATACTTACTATCTCTATCATGCTTTTAATAATTTCTCAGAGATGTCTGAAAATGTTTCTTTATCCAGATGATAAGTATCTAAACACTTCTTGCTGCAGTTTGAATTCTGAAATGTATATTTTGCCCAGTGCTGGGTCTGTTAAATTTAGTCCAAAGAATATTCATATTAAACAATGTGAAAAAGTCTAACTTAAGTATATATATATATAATGTGGATTTGTTTGCACATTTACAATAATCTTCATATAGTTCTTATCAGTCCTGAAGGCATTGTTAAAGATTCTGCACAACTGAGAAAAAAATATTTGGAAATAGGATGGGGAAAAATAGAATTGGGAAAAAATTTCTTCAGCATTGCAAGATGTGGCTTTTTTTGCTTGTATGGAACTTCCTGTACTATATTTTTCAGTATTACCATTTCAACCTTTCAGTGCTGAAAGTAAACTCATTACAGCTTTTGTAATACTAAAAGTGCTACCAAATGGATAGCTGTTCCCAAAGGAGAAGCTGGAGGGTTGGCTGATTACAACTGCTTCTTATTGACAACAAACTAAAACCATATTTTTCTGTTTCTGAGAAGTAAACTGGGAGGCAGGTGTCCCACTGTGACCCATAAAGTTTTGCGAATTATGGTCTCTATTTTAAAGTTGATCACTGTTTTTTAGCCAAAAGTTATAAACAGCTTAAGCAATTTCTTTGAATGGAAAAAAAATAGGCATTGAATATTATGCTTTGGTAAATCCTTCCATACTGCAACCCTCAGAAGTAGGTCAATGTTATTTCTTAATCTGATGCTCTCTTCTTAGAAGTTAATTTGTAGGCTTTTCTAAGCATATCAAGAGTGTAAGAAAAAAAATATGTGAACATACACATCAATTAATGCAGCAGAGATATTGATAAAACATCAGGCCAACTAGCAGACCATTTAGGCTGAGTGTTTAGCGTTTGGTCTCTGCCATGCAGTTGAGTTGAAATATATTATTATATTTGTTCAAGTGGATACAAGAGAATAAAGAAATTGTCTATACTGCTCTTTGCTCCAGAAAACTACATTTTTCAAATGGTTTCCATTTCTTTATTACTTCTTAAAATAGCCAATTATTTCTGAGGTTTTTCACCTGACCTCTCTATTCTGCATGCTTAGAAGATGTCACAAAATTATCGATACTTTCATATTTGCATGTACTGGCTTGTAAGCTTCCTACTTGTACTGTGCTTTGTTTACAAATGGACCTGTAGTTTTATAGAATACAAAGAAAAAGCTATTATCCAAGAAATGCAGATTAAGAAGTGGCAAATGATGAGAAAATCTGCAGGTGATATGTGACCTCAGTTTTCATTTTGGTGGAGTTCTATGGCATATAAGGAATAATTGTGTCCTTCTTTAAAAAAAAGTATTCTACATTTCTAAAATGAATAATCTTTGAGGTTGAATGAAAAGCAGAACATCTTTTTGAGTGTACATGATGTTACCCAAGAAAAATAGGTCATGTGAGCTATTTTTCTATCATAATAAAAGTGATATTTTAATTCAGAATTATTAAAATTAAAATAAGCTTCACTCTGTCATCTTACAGTGTAACTCAAATTTTTGATAGCTGTGAATCGGGGACTTGATCTTATTATTTCAAAGGCAAGAACCAGAGCACAAAGTAGAAGATAAAAAATAATGAAAAAACCCAAACAAAACATAAAATAGGTTGAAGATGGAGAGAAGCAGAAAATGTACTTTGATTAAGTGAAAGGGTAATTACTGAAAGACTTCCTCCACACAGCATACTGGTAATTAGAAAGTCTGAGTGATGTGTGACTAACAGTATGCAAAAAGCCAACATGGCATAGCAAACTGCTTGATTCTTCTTGTGTTTGTGAAACACATAGCTTGGTATTTCATTTTACTGTAGAGTAAAATAAAGCACTTTTTTATTATTTCTTTTTTTTTTTATTTTTTTTTTTTCTTAATAGACAAAAATGAGATTAAAAAATAAGAGATTGGTAGGGATGAGGCCAATTAGACCACATGCACTAGTGTTCTTGTCCACCACTACCACCTTAGCTCTGATCTCTGATCAGCTGGCACAGGACGGAACTGTGCTGTGCAATAAGATCTCTGGTCAACTCAAGAGGACTGTTATGGTGTCTTTTAGAAAGTATCAAGTGTTCCTGAAACTAACAGTTCTTTCCCAACATTTAGAGAAAAGCAGGATGTTAAGTATGTTCCGCAAGAATGGCATTTGAAGTAGAGCACCAGGCTGTCCTGCTTGTGTCCCACCAGAAACTCCTCACTTCTTCTGACTCTTGGTAACACTCTCGGTGAACCAGCATCAGCACACAAGGGGAGCTACTTATCAAAAGAAAAACGTGTGTGCACTCAAAAAACAAATCAACTTTGGGACCTTCTGTATATACCAGAGGGACTGCAGAACTATCAAATTGTTAATTTCCAAGGACCTATGAAAATGGGCAGAAAGGAGACAATATTAGGTAATGAATTTGAGGGAATGTGGGACTGGAAGATTATGGTATTTAAGTCCAAATTGTTTATGGAAGTGTAACTTTAACAAGGAGTTCTGATGGGAAATATTTTTATAGGGTAATCAAAAAGACAGACTTACCAGTGTAAGTAATGCACAAGGCATAAAACCAAAAGTATAACTCCTGGGTATGTCCCACACTTTTCTTTCAGACATGAAGGCAGTATACTGAAGCTGACTTACAGTAAGGTCAGCAGAAACAACAATGTTCTCAGCACTAGGAAAGAATTCATTCTATAGTTTTATTCACCTAAGAGCTAGTCACGTAATCTAAGCTACTTACACAGGTACTCATTATAAAGTAGTTAAATCTATGTTAAGATAACTATTTAAGAAAGGTACTCTGAACAGGCAAAATTTCTGTCTCCATTTATTCCACTTTTGGAAGACTAAAGTTAGGTGAGATGACTCCTGCCTTGAAAGCTTCAGTGTAATTTTGGAAGTGTCTAGAAAACCATTTTCTCCAAATTTTATTTTGATAAAATTCCATCACAGTAATAAACAAAAGAACATGGAAATAACAAATGCATGGTAAGCGTTATGATTCAAGTAGGATGAAAAAAAATGCAAAATCTTCCTAGTCCTATAGAATTAATTTATCAGAGATGTAAAATTCCGCAATGACACAGACTACTAATAGAGGCAACTTATTGTCCTTCATGGACTTTTATCATGAGCTGTTCTTGTGTTATTCCTTTTATTCTTCATTGCAGAGTCAAGATACCCATTCCTATGCATGTTGCTATCTGGATAATTCATTATAATCTACCCTACCCAGGTTAACATAAATTTGAAAATAATGGTTGCCTCTTCAACCTAAGAATTACTTTCTTTTCACTAACCAGTGCTAACAACAGCTGACAAAGATATAAATCAAGAAGTATGAGGTAAATGAAATAAGGAAGATAAAAGAAATTATCCCTCAGCTAAAGAAAGAATTCACTGAGTCCTCCAGACTTTGAGACAGAAGTTTTGACCCAATTTACTGTAACTGAACCAAGTGCCAACCATGTGGGATAAAAAAAAAGAAAGACACTGGAAAGGAATAGGGCATGATGACTTCTCATTCCCCTTCAACCCCCAAATGAAAGGGAGCAGTCAAAAACTAGAAATCTCTTAACAGCTTCTCCTGCGGCATACATTGCAACCACCATGGCCACTAGCCAGTTAAATGTCTTTTCCCTGTTGTGGCACAAGATTACTAATCAAGCTATTATTTTCTTTCTCCATTTTTCTACCCATTCTTCTAGCTTGATGTGAGAGTAGCATGATAGCAGGAGAAATAAAAGGACATGGCATACTGGCAAACAGCTCTGCTTTTGAACAACAAAACTGTGCTGCAAATTTTATAAAGCTCTTAAATAAACTTGAATCATTAAATAAAAAATTTGGGCTCTTTATCTGGTTTGAAAAACTGCATATATTTTAATCTGAACAGACATATTTTTTTAATAGTGTATCATTTCTGATGAAGATCAGAAAAGCACAAAAGAAATAGGTTAGACTGAGAAAGCTCTGCCAACAAGATAAACCTATAGTCACAGACACATCTAATTCCCCAAGCTTTCATCATTAATATTTTATGGCCGTCACTGATCTGCCCAATCTTGAAGAAAAATGCATCTTTCATTTAAGCAGGCAGGGCACAGTAATAGAATTTATCTATATCAAAAAGGAGGTAAAATGCAAAGTACAATAGAAATGTCATGGCAAAGTATTGAGTTTGCTCACTGTTACTTGAAATACTGATCCCTGCAAGGAGTGTTTTATTTGAACAGCAGAAATAGCATTATCATGCACAAGTATGACGTCATTCCCATTAAGAGGAAAATATGATGAATGCTATTTGCAGAATTTTTTTAATCCCTACTTAAACACTTCATTTTTTACAGTCATTCCATAAAGTAACATCCATTTCCTTTGCTGCAGATTCCTGTAGGATGTGGCTATTATTTCAAGTCTAACCTATGAAAATTTTAGATTTATCAGCATTAGAGAGAGCGTAAAAAGGAAATGATTATTTTCCTACATTCACTGGTGAGTCCCAATAATGCATCAAGGAACATTTACCAGGGTAAAGACACTTGAGGAGACCATACAGTTCAAATAATTTTGTTGGTGAGTCTGCTTGCATTAGTGATATGTGAAAATATAAGAACACGGGTGCTGTGCTAGTGCTGTGCTGTGCTCTGTAGCAACTCTATCAGTTACACTGAGGTATAGTGGGAATAAAGCATTTGCCTATGGCAAAGAGGAAACAATGAACTTGTGTAGGAAAAAAGTACAGGTATATCAGCTATAACTTCATTAACAATGCCAGTTATATAAGGCTGACCGTGAACCACCCTTTGATTGTAACATAGTTATACATGAGATTTAGAGAGGACCTGAACAGTCCCTAGATCAAGTTACTTGTTTGTCCTGCCTAGGCTGTGCTGTCTGACTCAGATCCCAAGGACACAACCGTGTTATTGCAGACAGCCCAGAGCAAGCAATGGTGCAACTCCTTACCAGGCCAAAATAAGCCGTGAAAATAGAGAGACTAAAGTTTGTGATATACCTCTCTATTCTATCACCTACATATAATGATTGATCAGCTTTCTCATCATCCCTTTTTAGCACCATATGTAGTTGTGATACAGAGCAGTTCCTGGAAATCAAGAAGTCTAAAGGCTGTAATTCTCCAGGATGCTTACCCTGATATACAGCCCTTGTGATGGCAGCTGACTCTTTCTACAATTTCTGTTTTACCAAGCCACAGCTTTATCACAGTATGATATAAGTGCTGGTTGGGAGGGTTGTCTATGTAGTTCCTGTAGGTCGATTCCTACTCAGAGTGGGGCTATGACCAACCACTAGAAAAGGCCAGCTGTGGCTTTCTCTAGCCAAGGCTTGAAAATCTCCAAGGGCATTCCACAGCCTTTCTGGGTAGCCTGTTCCAGTGCTGCATTGCCCTTCTAGTGGATTTTTCTTTCCCAAGTGTCTAATCTGAAACTCTCATATTGTAATCTCTGACATGAGTAGAGAGCTAAAGCTACCATTACATTACCTAACATTAAATATGAAAAATAAAAAATTAATAAAACCACTTACAGCATTTTATTTGTGCCACCAGATGCAGGAAATGAAAACTTCAGTGCAAAGTTATCTCACAATAGCTCATGAAAAAGACATGAAAACTCTCCTAGCAGAATGCCTTACCATTTGAAAGTCCAAGCCAAAAACTAAAAGACAAGAAATGAAAATACACTTTTCAAATCTTATCAACTTCATTAGGAGAGACTGTAGTAATTACTAACTGTTTAGAGGGAAGGGAAGGGAAGGGAAGGGAAGGGAAGGGAAGGGAAGGGAAGGGAAGGACATTGAGATTTGGTTTAGGACCCAACAGGTCTGCAAACAGCTGTGGAATTAGCCAACAGCTACGGAAAGGGCCCAATATCTTTGATAAACAGTTAACCTCTTAATTTGGGAAAATTTTACCACTTATAGTTTCCTACTCATTAATACCACTATAATTATGCTGGTAAAATGAAACAGGAAACTTTTCCTATGCTGAAATGAGAAATTATAGTCTCACCTAAAATTATAGTTTTGTAACTTTCCTGTCTTGGCAGGAACTCAGCACAGGGATGCAGTACTAACAGAAATGATTCAGGCTGTCCTTTGCCATAAAATCCTTACTGATGTTACCTGTTAAATACAAAATTCTGGTAGACAGATAGATTGCTTCTGTGATTCATCCGCATACTAATGTACCTTTTGGTCTTCAGAACAAAATGAAGCCTGAGTAGATAGGATAGAAAACCTTACAAATAGCAAAGAAAATTGGTGAAATGATAAATTCTTTTATTATTGTGGACATAAACTGTGGTCAATAGCATATTTGCTTAGACCGTGGGGACCTTAACACTGCTATAAAAAGAGAGCTGTTGAATTATAGATGATAATAATAATAATACAAAAGAGAGCATGTCAAACTGCCAGCAGAAAAAAAATAAAAAGATCAAAGCATAATTTGGAAATGCAGAATCCTTGTCTAAATCAGATGCATCCTCAGGCTCTTGGCAATGAAAGCTATGAGAATCATCTCAGAGCTAAGCATTTTAGGGAGGTAAAGATTTTTACAGTGTCATCTGTAATAGCCTCATCCCCAGCAGTTTACCATGAAGCTATGCATGTGTATATGAGAAAAAAAAAAAAAAAGGAAAAAAACTCAGGGGGGAAAAAAGTTTCAACAGTCTAACTCTGGTCACTATATCGTAGTTAAAACATGTAACTTAGGACTGATGTCCAACATTTATATATTGCATTGCTTCCACAATATGAAAATAATACTTACCTAGGATAAAAGCAATTCTAGGTCCTGGCACTTTTCTCAAAAGTAAGTGACTTCTTACTGAGGAATTTGTGCTTGTGATAGAGGAAACAGAAGAAAGCAAGTAAAGTTGACCAAAAAGTGAATTGCCCAGAATTATACTGTCTCACTTTACTTTGGAGAAGGACAAGAGATAGATCCTTGGTAAAGGTAAAAAATGAGTGCCATTTCTTAATTTCTCAATATTTCTAGATCAAAAGTTGGTCCTGATTGTTTCTTTGATGCATATAAGCGACTAAAAAAGTGACTCAGAATCGTACGTTGAAATTATTCTGAAATGATATCTTGAAATGGCTTAGTTTTTCATATGTTGCCCATCCATAAAATATTGTCCTCAGATTTCTTCATACTAAGGACAGTATCTAATGATCAACAGATTCTGGTGTTCTAGAACTGTACTGGAGAAGAGTTCACATCAATGTTCTTCATAGTCTTTATAATAATCATCAAGGAGATTATTTTTTTTTTCTAGTAGTCGTCATAGATAATAGGCAAGCCTGTCCCTGTGCCACATTCTTCCAGTGCTTATCCATTAACCTTTCACATGGCACACATCTCCTTAATTTTCTTCCAGAAATGAATGCTGGCAACCACACTGAAGTCCATTCATTGAACCTATACCATTTCTGGAGCAAAGCTCTGATAGATGTCGAGTAAACTGTGCCAAGTCAGCCTATCTTTGTACTACGCAGTCACTGCTCTTGTTGCCCAGTGCGAACCTCCAGAGTTTCCTAAGGATTAATGAGGGAATGCAGAGGGTGGAAGGGGCTATTTGTACATAGACTCATCTCTTTCAGGAGATCTGTCTAAGTCCAGGAAAATAAAATAAATAAAAATATATATTATGTAATATATATAAAAGATACATTTCTTTGAATTTGGTAGCTGATATGAGCTTTGATTGTTTTTCACAGCAATAGAGATATTGTCATACTTGCAACATGAGCTGTAGCATTTAAAGAGTTACCTGAATGATTTAAAGAACTAATTTAACGTGCACTCTAATTTTTCTGGACTTCAAAACTGGCCCATAATATAATTTTAAGTAATATTCTCTTCTTGTCTGTGAATAAATAAATGATTGCTAATGCAAGCATGTGAAAGACATGCCATTAGAATTTAATGAGACTTTAAAAGCTGAACTTGGAGGTTTTAATACCCTTAATCAGATGTTCCATTTTTACCCAAAGACCATGTTTGATACCTGTCTGCCTTGCCTTTTTTTCCTGTTGAATTGTATTCTTAAGTTTTACAGAGCCACTCTCTGTTTTTAATATAACAGAAGAAGTGCAGCTTTCCTCCCCACCCCTCCCCACCCCGGACAGTGTCTGCCAAAGTCCATTTGATTTTTTAAATCATCTGCACTACTTAATTGGAAAGATGAATTCTAGTAATTGTTACTGCATACTACGTTCAAATAGTAAAGAATGCTTTCATATGTGTCAAATCAAGACACTCTTTTTTGTCTCTGTTTCAGCAGAAATGTAAATAGGCTGATATATCTACCATTCAGGAGAATGTAGGTAGGTTTCTGGAATAAAATGCTGATACTTATTTATTGCAGGAGAAGCGATTGCTCCCTGCAGACTGACAAAGTTATTCCAGTGTTAATTTTGTGCTTATATGTCAGAAGTGGCAATAAGATGATCCCCTGGGAAGCAGGATGGGGATATGAGGGGTGCTGGAAAGCAGGAAACCCTGAAAACTCAAACCCACAATCTGAATCCCTAAACATCTCCCGATGTTTCATAAGCTTAATAAAAATATAAAATATTTTTTGGCTCAAATACAATTATTAGAATTAGGTGAACAACTACAGTGTTCTGCAGTGCTGCAAAGCTACTCAAGTAAGTGACTCACCATGACAGGTTGTACCGAGAAAAAGTCTACGTAGCCAGTGAAGCCATGCAGAGACAGGTAGGTCCAACAGAACAGTTTTTTCTTCTCACTCTCCTCATGACTGTAATGCTTTCCCTAAAGTCGAAACTGTTTCAAAATAGAACTCTATCAAGTAGAAATCTCCAAATACTACACAGCTGAAATTAGCACTTATTAAATAACAAATGAGATGTATTATAGCACCTTTTTCATACATCCAGGGCAAAAGAACAAGAGAATTCTAGTCCACAGTAATGAGAGGCTACACATATCCAATGGATTAATATAAGATCTAACAAATTTGTCAGTCCTCCAAATATCTGTACATACAGAACAGAATGTCAGAGTAAAGAAAGAGAGAAGGTAGAAGGAACTGGAAGACAAGAACTTTTTTTTTGTTTTAATTCCACTAACAATATGACCACTGTGACCTACCACTAACAATGCTCCACTACAGCTGGGAGTAGAACAGAAACAGAAATATGAGTTTTCAAGTACTGGTCCAATATTCTATAGTAAAAACCACTAAAAGTAACACTCTGTTACTTTAATTGCACAAATGTTATATAGCTACCAAGTTCTCTTCTGCTATAGATAGAGTGGAAACCAGTCTCACTGCCATATAAAAAAAAATATAATCAAAAACCATAGTTTAAAATCATTGAGCTTTAATTATTTTCTTTAAGTGGTAGATATTTGCTATTTACATTCTTCCTAAATCTACACTTTCCATGTGGATCACTTTGCAGCAAAATAATAAAATGAAGTAAAGATGCATTTAACAGAGGAACATTTTTAGCCAAATGAGATGTTTTAGAACTGCGTGAGAGCTTCTTTCAGAGAACTGAAAATCCATTTTTAATGTATTATTTAGATTAGACACAAGGAAGAAATTCTTTATTGTCAAGGTGGTGAAACACTGGAACAGGTTTCCCAGAGAAGCTGTGGATGCCCCATCCCTGGAAGCGTTCAAGGCCAGGTTGGAAAGAAATTTGAGCAACCTGGTCTAGTGTAAAGTGTCCCTGCCCATGGATCTTTAAGGTCCCTTCCAACTCAAACCATTCTAAGATTTTACTATTCTATGATATGATGGTAATTCTTCTTAAAAATAATTCTACACAAAAGAAAAAGGTGAAGAATGATTCAGATACATCTCAGTACTTCTGTTATTTAGATCCCTGAGGACAGATTAATTTAATGTTAATGCATAGCTGAAATTATTTTTTACTAAACTGTGACTGTAAAGGTTTTTATAATGTTTTCAGTTTGATCCTTAAAGAAAAGCTCTCAGTCAGATCAATAAAAGCGAAAATATCTAACATATTTACATTGACAAAATGTCACTGAAAAGCCCTTTACTGAATAGCACTTAAAGGTCAGCTTTCTTTGTTTATATATTATTTTTATATTTTATATTTATAATCCTTATATAAATAAATTTGAAAAAAGATGAACAAATAGAAATGAGAAGTACCATTGACAGAATAAGACCAGTACCACGTATGTTAGAATTTTAAACATACCAATATCCTTAAATGGTGACATTATACAAATGATTTAATTTTATGCTTTACTTAGTGGTGTATTTATGGCATAGTTATGACATACAGTTGAAATAGACCAAAACCTTTTCAGTAATAGTGCATAAAGACTTCTGAGTTGAACTTCCAGAAACTGAAAGTACTCTTTCAATTTATTGACTTTAGTAGATCGTTAGAAATCTATAACCATGTGAGGACATACTAAGAATGAAGTATAACTTATATAAAAGACTAACGACTTCCTTTTTAATATTTCATTAGTTTCCAGAATGTGTGTTGAAAGCTTTCAGGTTGTAGTTTTGGTTGAAAGCAAGCCAAAAAAAATCTTATAATAGAGCTTTAAAGCAATCTTGATTTTCAGAGGTTCATAAAAGAAAGTTTCTTATAATCTTTAGCCCTATTTGCCTAAAATTCCCTCACTTATAAACATTAAGTCCTTTGATGACTGATTTTTATGAGAAAAAGACCAACACATAATTTTTATATTAGCACTCCAGAAGGAAAGTAAAACAGCTTGGTAAGAAATATATTCTTTGTGTTCTCTTACACTACTTTCAGTTAAACCCTTGAACTATGAATGCATTCAAATCAAAGTAATTTTTTGTTGCCTGAACCAGATGGTCACTTAATTAATCACTTGAGAGAGTAATATATTCTGCAAAATGTGAACTTGTTACTGGCTACTGATGAGCTACCTTTTAATGCTTGAATGTTTCAAATAAAAGCATCTATAGGCAGGTTCACAGCATTTTTCTGACTCTCTCTATTTATAGGCAATTCACTTCAACTCTAAAGTCATCTATTCCCCCAACTCCCAATTCCCCAATTAGAAGCCAAACAGTCTAGCTTAAAGGCATCTACCATTGGATCCCTTTATACCTCTTTGAGACATTTGCATTAAATTCTTCCCTCCCATATCCTGACATGCATCCTTCCACCGTGCTCCCCTTCTCATAACAGTGATTATTAGCTTCTCCAGAAAGACTTTGGAAAACTGATCTTTACTCCTTAGTTAGATACCCATGGAATATCAGAGACTTTGAATAGTACTGACACTTTCTCCATGAGTTTTCCCTCCCAGGAACTTCATATGAGAGAGAAGATGGAGCAGTATTTTCGTCAACATAGAGGCTCTCCCCCCCTACCCTGCCACTACTGTCTCAACATCAAGAAACACAGGACCACAATCAGAGCTGAAAAGGACTTCAAGCCTACAGGCTCATTAGAAAAGCTGTCACTAGGACAAACAGCAGAGCCAGCTGTTGCTCCAGAAATGTCTTCATTCAGTCCTTCTGACATCACTAAGTGTCAGATATGCCCACAAGGTAAGTACAAGATATATATTAATAAAAAAATATTTTCTATTTATTTCTTTCAGTCTTAAGCAATTCCTGCTGGTTTTGATGGTGTTTGTCTTAGATTAACTACTGGATTAGTGGAAGCAAGATAAAAAATGGAAATAAATTTTATCTCAGTTGTTTAAATGGTAGAAATTTGTATCTTTTAAGACTGGAAAATGCAGACCATATATTTTGCAATACAGAGTGTAGATCACATTTACGAAGAAGAACATGAGGGCTTGAGTGGTGGAATATCAGAAAGCTAAAGGGAGACTGAAAGATAGCCAAATAAATATGAATGTTTATAGGTTGTTGCAGGATCACATCTGGCTATGTTATGTGAGTGAACAGAATGATTGGACAAATACAAGTGCGTTGAGGAAGGCATCCAATGAAAACAGACGTAGAATTACTTACAAAGTAGAATCATTCATAGAATGTCTTTCAGGCAGATATGACTAGAGAAGACTGTTAAAAATTAAAAGGCTTTCAAAAGGCAGTGCAAGAGCAATTTGGAGTATACAAAATATACTTGATATTTAAACTCAGTTTATTTTGGTTGCATGGCCATGTATATGATTATACCTATCAAGGTTCTGAATGAGGAAGCAGTTTTGAAGGAAAAACAGCTAATGTGGTTCATAAATGTTTGATCAATTAGAATAAAAATTGATTACAGCCCCCCATTTTCCCCTTTTTAAGACCATGAAATTAACTGTCTACAGGCCTGCAGCATTTCTACCATCATTTTTATTCTTTAAAATCAATGACTTTGTTTATAAAATTCTAGTGGCATATTTGTTTATTTTAGAAATCAGACTAAGTGGTTAGCATAGAAATTTCTAAATGAGGAATCTGATGATATGCCAGATACAATTATCTCTCCTACTTTGACTACCTTTATTTACTTCCCTACTTTGAGATACAGTGAGGGCTGAAGTAGTTTCTCACAGTTTGGGAATGTCTGTGGTTCTGATGCTCAGCAATTTGCCCAACTTCTGTAGGGAACAGGCAAGTAAGCCATATTGCCATATGCCATTGCTATATTGCCTTTCTTATCCAAATGTGGAGAGCTCTTGGTCTGTGGTATGCATGTATTTCTGGCTTACAAATATGCATTTTCCATCCTTGAAAAGGAGGTCTTGGAGGGACGAACAGATTATATCCCTGGGTGTACCCCATCCAGCTCGATCCTACACCTAGAACTCAGTTCCACAGTGCAGACCCAAGCTATGAAGATTTTCACAAAAATATTCTTTCAGACTACTTTCAAGTTTAATTTCAAACAAACTTGGAAAATCCATTAATCCTGATTTACAGTGTTTGCACATAGTTTATATTGTACTGATTCATATTAGGTCAAATATTACAGTGCTAATTTATACCAATTTCTTAAACAGCGTACACAATAATGTATTATCTTTGCAGATATTTCATTTAATGAGAGCCACAGTTCCCAAATGAATCTAAGTGAATGGCATGATGACTTAAGAGCTTTTCATTAATTTGTAGGAAATGTATGAGTATTTACGTATTTAGAATGTCAAAATACATAATGCTTACTGATTATAGATGGAAGTCACTACTATTGCGGGATAATTTTACAAATGCATTACTAAATTCAGAAAACTAATTAAAATAATGCTATGGTTGATTGAAATTCTAAGTCAAATCTATTTCATTGATAGTGAAAGATCACTGAAATATATTTTCTTACTACAAGTAAGGAAACACTTCTACATGTGCTTTTGTTTTACAGGGACCATGAAGATTCATTTTAGAACTAAACAGTGGACTGCCATCCTTTTCAATTGAAAAGCCAAGAGATGAATAATTGATAGAAAAGGTGTTAATATAACCTGAATACATGTATTCTTAAACAGTAAAAAACCTGAAGGGCTATTGATCAGTTTCCCTCTAAGGGAAAGGAGGAGACATCATTTTTATATAACCTCTGAAAAACTCTCATGTGTTTAAATTAAGGGAAATATATTTGACTCTTAAAAACTAAATCTTTTCATGAGGTAGGTGGTCTTTTAATAGCAAAGCAGCAAAATATCAGAGCTTGTACCTGACTCAGGAAATCTGAATTCAACGGCTACTGCCTACAGACTAGTTGTGTCAGCCTGGTCAAGACATTTTACTTTGCTTCCTCGTTCCAGGGTAACCAAGGTTTTAAAAGAATCACCTGAGTTGTTGACCTAAAGCTGTATAGTGTCATTATATCCAAGAGAGTCCACAAACTACTTCACGTTCCTGCACTGTAGGTCAGAAAACACTTATCCTATTTTACTGAAACTTTTACTGAAAACTTAGATCTACAGAGCAAAAGTTCACAGAACGGGAATACAAATTTCCTCAACAGGAAGTAAGGGAAATAAAAGACATGGGCCAGCATACTACATTTCTGGATGTATTTCTTAGAGAAAACTCTCAGATGTTACCAGGAAGTCAGCTGCACCGCAAATTACAGGAGAAAGTAACACAAACAAATGAATTTGCCACTAACTCTTACAGATATAACTTTAGGAAAAATTTCTTCTTCACCTATCACTACCTCCAAAACTTGAACATTTTGTCTTTGTTAAATCCTTTTGTTGAAGAGTTTCTGTTATCAGCTGTAAACTGGGAGCAAGAGCTCTGCAAGCAAGCAGAAGCCCTAAGATCCTCAGAGGAATTATTTGTGGAATCTTTGACAGGTCACAGCAGTTAGGGGGCAGGCAGGCTCTTACTGTAACCCTCAGGCCTTCAACATTATGTCTGAGCATAACACAGGTCCTCAGAAGTAATTTGGTGACAACACTTTGTGAAAGGACCCTTATAAAACCCTTAAGACCCCTTTCAGGCACATGTGACAGCATGAAATACTGAATTTTCAAGTTTATAGAAACTTGCATCTATAGAAGAGGGAAGGGTCACTTTAGAATTACAGGGGAAGTTAATAGGCCACGATCAAACTGACATACACTAGATAGACTAGGTTGTTGCTTTTTTTTTTTTAAGGAAAAGAATCATTTTTTCATTTTAACTTCTACTTTATTTAAACAGGATTTTAATTTTTAATTTCTTTTAAAATTTGATCTGTTGCGGTTAAGTTTGTACATATGCATTACATGTCTACACATACATTTACACTTGGAAAAAAATGGACTTAATGCAAGTTACAAACCCCTCAGTTTTTAGTGCTTTCAAAGTTAATGTTTTATGAGAAATATCCTGTGTCAGATGCTCTTCAAATAATTTTTTAGTGAAAGGATATAAGAATGCAGTCTATTATAACTACTGTATCAGAAGAACTGGGTAAATGATTCATAATGCAAAGTCTCAATATATTATTGTCCAACCTCCTTACCAAGAACATTGAAATAAACTGTGCCCATTTGAGTAGTTTTAGAGACTAACATACTGTCAGACTCCACGGTACATTTTGTTTTTCTTATGAAATATTAATGTAATTCAACAAAAATCATCCAAATCAAAAGTTTTAAAAAATCTCAGTGAGAATCTACCAATGAGCTAGAAGAGCCTTACATAATTCAGCTGCCACCATCTCTATTTAAGATATTGCAACATCATCCTAAATAGTCTAGTTTGTAAAAACAATCAATATGACTCACAGAAACATTTACTGTATGTTATGTCAGGAGAATACAAAACAAAATTCCTCTAAGATATGTACAGAGGCTGTGTTGTAATCCATTTGTTTGTGCTGGTATTGTTTCCTTGGGCTATTCTAGCTAGTCTACTGAATCAAGGCATAGAATTACAAACAAAAACTTATTATTGTGAAAGATATTTCTTTTTTCCTCTAGGTACTGCTTTTGTTGTAACTTTGCACTATACACAGACTGCACTGCCTAGCTAGTTTCTACATTCTTCAATACATGAAGTCATGTATTGATCCAAGCTTTACTGATGAAGCTGTCCTTATTCCCTTCATTCCCATCACTAAAGTTTGATAACCTCTCACCTGCATGATGTCTGAAAGTTGATTTGAAAGAAAGAAATCTAAAATGCTTGTCTATCTGTCAGTATCGTATAGGCTGGGAAGAATTCAGCTCCACGGGCCTCTATTAGGGGAGAAGGGTTTGTTTCTACTTTTCACATAGAGGCCTTGCGACAGCAAACATTTCTTCTCAGTGTATCTGCACTATGTCTCCATGGTCTGGCAAGACTCTAGCTTCACATAGGAACATTCAATGACTATGGCAGTGAGTCGTAAAGGAATACGGGTAAGAAAGGGAAAAAAGGGTTATTTTTGCTAGTATAGAAACTCCACTAAATCTGAATAGAGTATCGCAAGAGAAAATTAAAGCACTGCATCCAGAAGGTGTGTTATTTGTCAAACAGAGAAGTCAATCCATAACATTTTGTCAATTACACAAAGAAAAGTTTTGGGGAATCATCTGTAACAGGAAACATTAGGCATACTAAACATCAGTGTTTTTTTTTAAATATGTTACATGAAAACAAGTTTTAGCTAGCACTGAATCAAAAGGTGAATGTATTCAGCTTAGCAGTGGGCCATAAATGTATGTACCTATGCATATATAGCTGCATCACCTTTAGAAATATATGACACCTTTTACCACATAGACCTATATTAAAACGCATGTTGTAGTATTTACTTTCCTTTTTTTCTAAAATTACTGGTGCTTCAGTATTATTCATTTTATATAGCAGTAGTTTTAAAAGAAGTAGGAAGATTCAATCGAAGAAAACTATAATAGTGCCATAAACAGATTTCACTAAAACACTCAGTGAAAATTAAAAGAATAGCTGTAAGAGTTGGAATGTAACCTAGACATGTGCAACAATTCTGGTATGATCAATGACCTCAACTCAACACTCAGTACTCAATGAAAGAAAAGAAAGATAAGACACTACACAATAATTACTTAAACTTGAAACTAAAAAGAAGTGTTGGACAAGTGATAATAAAAAAAAATACCTCTTAAATTTTGAGCAAGCAGAATTCAGGTGCCACAAGCAAGGTAAAGAACCCTGAACAGAATGATTGACAAATCTATAAAAGAAGCAGAAATGCTAGAGCACTCCAGAGAGAAAACCAAGAGGAAAAACAAATAAAAGGAGTTCTCCTGTTTTGATTAGATTCTCTGCTTCTAAAAGACAGCTAATAGACACACAGGCAAGTAAACTAATCCAATTTCTTACTATTACAAACAACATTACATTAAAAGATCAGTACTTGTGCTGAAAGTCAAGCAGTCAAAAATTAGGAAATACCTAAACTGTCTCTGCCTATTCATTCTTAACTTGGCCCCTGGGAAAAAAAGCTAGTATGATAGCGATATAGTCACACGTTATCTTGTTTCTGTTTATCCTCAGGGAACACTGAACTGCTCTTTAATTCCATAATTGGTGAACAAGTAGCCGACATGTTCTGCTGCAGATAGGAAGGCTAAGTGATTCCCATGAGGAAAAATGAGCATGTTTTTCTAAAGTGTAATGCACATTTGTTTCAGTGATGAAACAGGAGCAAACTATAGGTTTAGTGAAATAGTATGGTTGCCCCACCTGCTCAGGCTTTGCTTCTGTTTTGATAATGCCGCAGTTGAGCATGTCATACCAGAAATTAGGGTAGAGCCACCATTTTATCTAGTTTTGTAGAAGAGATTTACTGGTTACAATGATGTTTAGCCATCTAGCTTCAACTAGAATTAGCAACAAAAAAAATAAAAGGTCCTGCAGAACATTAGCCCAGACCACCTAATTCCTGAAAGATTAAAAATAATATGGTCCAGGTTTAAATCAGTAAACTAAGTCAAAATTAAATGCATGAAGAAAATCAGAAGCCTTCACAGAACCACAGAATTGTAGAGGTTGGAAGGGACCTTCGGAGTTCATCCAGTCCAACCCCCCTGCGAAAGCAAGTTCACCTAGGGCAGGCTGGACAGGAACGTGTCCAGGTGGGTTTTGAATATCTCCAGAGAAGGAGACTCCACAAACATTTAAATTCCTGATGCTGAAGCACTTACAATTGCCAATAAAATCAATAGTCAGTGCAAATGATCAGAATCTCTAAATATTTTATTCTTAGTATTCATACATCTAAACATTAAATGAACACCTATTTAAAAACAATATTAGACTGTTTTGCAAGTGCTGTAGTAAGTTGTTTAGAAATATCTCAGTCTTTAAGATGGCATTATACATTTTTATGGTTCAAAGGGTCTTGAAACATGCTATAAATTCAACTGAAATAATAGCCATATTTTTTCATCTGTATAGGCCCATGTAATGGATCACTAAAATCCAATCATATCTGAAAAGACATGGAGATGGGTGTTTTAATATTACTTAAAGCAATACTGAGCTATCTAGAGTGAAGGAAGAAAAATATTTAGTTCTGCATCTACTGCAACATAAAAAAAGGTCATGATAACCAAAGAAAAATAAGATTTTCCATGAGGGCACAATAACAGGCAGATATGAATTTGCCCTCAGATTCTAGAGATTCATTTATATTACTGTAATAGAACCAATTACAAAAAAAGTTCAGAGCAAGGGCTTTGTATGTACAGTTTATAGATTCAAGATCTCAAACACCATAGGAAAAGAAAGTTAGTTTAGAAAAGAATATGGTAGAATATGTAAAAACATCATTCCTGAAAAGCTGAAGCTTCATTTACTAAACTATCAGGCATGTAAGCCGGAAAAGGAAGGTCAATGAAAGCTTATTCCCTCACACCCCAATGACCAAGACTGTCAAACTAGTAACAATGAATGAGGAGAAGGCTGAGGTACTCAAACAACTTTTTTGCCTCAGCCTTCACTGGTCACCTCTCTCCCTACACCTCTTGAGTGGATGTACTACAAGGCAGGGACTGCAGGAGAAATATCCCTCCCAGTGGAAGAGAAGATGTTGGCCAAGAAGGTCAACAGCATCCTGGCCTGTATCAGGAACAGCGTGGTGAAAAGGACCTGGGAGGTGATCATCCCCCTTTACTCAGCACTGGTGAGGCCCACCTCAAGTACTGTGTACAGTTTTGGGCCCGTCACTACAAGAAAGATATTGGGGTGCTGGATTGAGTCCAAAGAAGGGCAATGAAGATGGTGAATGGTCTAGAGAACAAGCCTTATGAGGAGAGGCTGAGGGATCTGGGATTGTTTAGTCTGGAGAAAAGGAGGCTGAGAGGAGACCTGAAAGGAGGTTGTGGAGAGGTGGTGGTGGAGGGAGTTGGTCTTTTCTCCCAAGTCACAGGTGATAGGACAAGAGGAAATGGCCTCAATTTGCACCAGGGGAGGTTCAGATTGGATATTAGGAAAAATTTTTACACTAAAAGGGTTATTAAGCATTGGAATGGGCTGCCCAGGGAAGTGGTTGAGGCACCATCACTGAAAGTATTTAAAAGATGGGTTGACATAGTGCTTAGTGACACGGTTTAGTGATGTGGGTTTTTTTTAACCAGAGTTAGGTTGATGGTTGGACTAGATGATCTTTAAGGTCCCTTCAAATCTAGACAATTCTATGATTCTACGTTTCTAAGATCAGGCCAACCGTATCTTGGGCTACGTCAAAAGAAGGGTGGCCAGTAGGTCGAGGGAGGTGATACTCCTCTACTCTGCTCTGGCGAGACCCCATCTGGAGTACTGTGTTCACCTCTGGAGCCCTCAGCAGAGGAAAGGCATGGACTTGTTGGAGCAGGTCCTGAGGGGGGCCTCAAAAATTATCAGAAAGATGGAACACCTCTCCTATGAGGAGAGGCTGAGGGAACTGGGGTTGTTCAGCCTGGAGAAGAGAAGGGTCTAGGGAAACCTTATTGTGGCATTTCATTACTTAAAGGGGGCTTACAAGCAAGATGGGGACAAAGTTTTTAGCAGGGCCTGTAGTGACAGGACCAGGGACAATGGTTTTAAACTAAAAGAAGGTAGATTTAGACTAGATATAAGGAAGAATTTTTTCACAGTGAGGGTTGTGAAACACTTGAACAGGTTTCCCAGAGAAGTGGTAGATGCCTCATCCCTATAAACACTCAAAGACAGACTGGACAGTGCTCTGAGCAACCTGATCTATTTGAAGATGTCCCTCCTCTTTGGAGAGGAGGTTGGACTTAATGACCTTTCAACGTCCCTTCCAACCCAAACTGTTCCATGATTCTACGATTTACTAAAGCAGTGTCAATGTTAGCAGTGCTAACATTGCTGTCATTAGCTGGTATTAATGTCATATAAGAGCTAAAGAACAGCATCAGAGCTTCTCAGGGAAACAGGACAGAATATGGATTCATTACCATTCTGTGGCTTTAGTATTAAACTTCGTACTGTGTTTTCCTCGAATGCTAGTGAAAACTGCAGTTGTTCTAAAGTTGTGTTATAATTTTCTCTTCAATAATCTTTCAGGAGAACAAGCACCGCTGAATATTTGCATGACTACTAATCTACAATTAATTATGGTTATCTCTTATTATGTGGCACAGCTACAGAATACTAGAATAGCTATAGACCAAGCTATAGAATACTCTAACTACACTGCCAGAGGACAATATGGCCAGACTCAAGCATGCCAAATCTTGTGTTCTTGCTTTTTTCCATTCACCTTTTTGATGTGGCCTAAATGTAGTATGAGCTCACAGCTTTGTTGCTCGCAAAAAAAAAAAAAAAGTGTCAATTTGGGAAATTTCACTCAATTTAATTTATAGCCAAATAATTTTAGCTTTTAGTTTCTGACTTATGTATTGAGAACAAGACATAAGCTGTCTCAGCTCCCCTTCCTCTTACCACACATTGTATTCAGGCCCTTCAGCCTCCATTGTCCAAAGCCTGCCATTTGTGCCCAGTGCAAAACTCCATGCTGTTCTCTGACAGTCCTAAACCAAAAATATCTGCTAATATATTGGGCTGTAGCACAGCTGGCTTTGCTTAGGCCTGATCCAGGCAGTGCACCTGAAAGAAGACTGGAGCTTGCCTTAAAGCCCTGACAAGCTTCCTTCACTCTTAACTGGTCTGGGGCTCAGAGTATGAGGCAATATGACCTCACACTAGACTGATAGTGTATTCTTGTGTAGTGATTCTGTCTCGACAAGGAAAGCCTAAATTTTCTACACTCTTTTGTTTCCCTGGATTTCCCAGAAACATTAGCTGTGAGAAAATTATATACATTTAAAATGCTTACCATTTTCTAGAAATAGTTCTGGAAAAGATAATAATTTTAATAACATATTATTCAAAGGTGCAAGTATTGTCTGGAAAACCTCTGATGTTTGATTCTGACTCCACTGCATATTGTTTTCCAAAAAGCAGAATAGTATATGACATTTAGAAATTCAAAGCTAAGTATGCATATTAGGTACTTATGCTTGAGAGTTAAGAGTAATTTTGAGATTCTAGGAGCTAAAATAATGGCATATTCTTCAGTATTTATTATTTTCTTGTTTGTTTTGTTCTGGGATGCTTTATACACAAATTATTTGGTTGTTTTTTTCAGCTGGCATGAAAGAGATGCTAAAGAAATCTTCCCACAGGTACAAATTTAATGCTAACTAAGACAGTTGGATTAAAATCTAATTAACTACATTGCTATTTGTCTTTTTTTTAATTTAATGTTAAGCACTTCTGTCCTCTGCTTCATTTCATGCTTAATGTTATATAGGGATTTTTATCTCCGTAGTGACTGCAGTTATGTAAACTAATGAGTTAAATTTTATCCTATGTTCATCCCAGTCACATACATTAAATGCAGGAAACGAATGCTGTATAAGTATTTTCCATCATGATTTTCAGAAAGTTGGAAAATCTTTATCTGAAATGATACTAAAAGACTCTCCAGTTGTTAGCAGCTATGAGACATCATTTGATTACAGCAACTCTAATGCAAATCTGGAACAAATGTAAATGGAGTTACCGTGGCTTTAATGACCAAAAGTGGACCTTGACTTTAGCAAAAGATCCAAGTACTGCCAAACCCCAGATCTTAAACTTCTTTAGTAATGGGAACTTAGCTTTACAGAAATTCAAACTCGAATCCAGTCTTCTTGTTGGTTCAACTCCCCTGCTAGACATGCAATATGACACAAATGAAGGATTTGAATCTTGGAAGTCTAACTGGAACCAAGATAGCAGAAAACACAAGAATTTTCCTGAGATTTATGCAGCCAACCAAAAAGGTGAAAAACTAATACTACATACCAAGAACGTAAACAGGTATTCTGAGTTCATATGGAGATGAGATGACCTGTTTAAAGCCCGTGGAGAAGACAAAAAAAAAAAAAAACACCCCCAAAAAACCCCAAACAAGCAAACAAACAAAAAAAGATAAATAGAAAAAGAAAACAAAGAGGATGTGGGAAAACAATTAATGGTGATCAGACAAGATATAATAGCATTTTAAATATTTAAATCTTCTGTTTGAAAAATGCAATACAATAAACATAAAGCTCAGTATCTTCTTAAAATGTGTAGATGATAACTTTTTAAGGGAAGAGGGAGGCAACATAAAGGACAAGAAATAAACACAATGAAGAATAAAGCTGGGACAAGAATTATGTGCATATAATATGCACAGTTAGGTCATAAATTAGAAGGTAAGGTTCTAGAACAACTTTCTAATATCAGTTAAAAGATTAAAAAACAAGTATTTAAGACAGAGATGGATCAGTTTAGAAGAGCAATTGTAAGGCTTGTCATCTACATTAGACTGGATTCAGTGACATGGGAAATTCTTTCCAGTTTAACATTTCAGTTCAGTGAGTAGAAGAAATTATAAAGAGATAATATTCAGCTAAATTGATTTTTTTTCTGATTTAAAAACGGAAGAAGCTAAGAACTTGAATACTGAAAGTAATTTTCATTAAATTGCTTAGTAAGAAATAGGATTGGAAAGGAAAATAATATACTTTAAAAAGCTGCCCTCAATAAGTCAAATATTTAATTTCTCTTAGGAAAAAAATTATGTAGCAAAGGGGAATATGGTAAGCTGACACTCACTAAAAACCCCTATATACACAACAGCTAATGAATTCAGTCCACTGGAAACAGTAAAGCATAAGAGGTGTATTTGACTGCTTCAGTAGTAATTTGTTGACATTTAAATCAAAAAGGTTATTCACAAAGTAGAAGCAATGATATATTACTAAGGATGAGTACAAAGAAATAGGGCAAGTATGCAAGGATAAAGTCAGAAAGGTTGAGAGAAAAGAGTTGCAGTTCTCTTTAATGCAGAACATTAAAAACATAGAGGTAAGAGATAATAGTACAGTAGATACTAAGAAGAAGAGAAAAAGAAACTCCAGTTCTATTACTTATCTGAGAGAAAGAGTATTCAAATGAACTACTCTGAATAGCTTAAAAATTAAGGAATTTTTTCCTTTGTTTCTTTTTACAGAAAAAATTATGATCAGATATATACAGGCAAAATTTAAAAAAATAATCATTGAAAGGATAGAAATAAATGTCAGATGAGGTAAAGAAAATATCAAAACCAACTCTGTAAACTAAATTTAGTTTATTAACAATAAAAATAATGTAATAATTAATTAAATTAATAATTACCAATAAATAAATAATTAATACAGCAAATTTAGTTTATTAAAAGGATCTGATAGCACTTTACCCATGAATTCTTAAAAAAGGCCTAACATATCTTTAGATTTTGGTTTTATCCTGAGGCTTCACAGCGATTGGAAAGATCCTTGGAAGAAAGAGAACACAGATAAGGTGACAGAAAGACATAATATCTCTCTTTAATAAAGGGAAGAAAGGCAATGCCTGTGGAATCATAGATCAATCAGTTTAGTTCTGATGTTTGAGATTATACTAGGAAAAAATATTAAGACATTATTTATATTTTTACATATAAGATAATAAAACACTAAGTATACCAACATGTATTTCTCTATAATTAAGATATCAGGACAAGATAATTTCAAACTTTGTAAGGATAGTTAGCTTGATAGATAGAAAAGAAATAGCAGGTATGACAAGACATTGACCTTAGATAAATTTGTAATATTATCTTTATAACATTTTTATAAGAAAACTGGGGAGAAATACTGGCTTGAAAGCAATCCTTTTACAATAAATGCTTTCTTAAAATGTTTTCTTGAAGAACACCTGTCAGTGCTTCAACTAAATTACAAATATGACACCACTGGGGTGTCTGGCTCCACAGATTCCTTGGAGGTGTCTTCTATGCTTCAGTTTCTGATAATCAAGGAAATATGACATTTAGTAGACCATTTGTGGCAGCAAATTAAAGTACATATTTTACTTGTAATTTTATTTTTCTCTATTAAGCTGCCCATCTGTGAAAAAGTAAAGTCTCTGACTTGTGATTTGTAGAAGAAAAAAATATTTAAAATGCAGTATTTTTGTTGCATGAAAAAAAAATTGATTTTTCTAATATTTCTAGTCCTAGATTATGTAGGTATCAACATCCACTTGGTTTGAAGACCAAATAACCATTTGGTCTGGGTTAGTTATTGACACTAACTTCCAGAAAGATTTGTATTCTTACTAATATAATTTCTAATTTCTTCAGAACACCTGTGGGCATGAAGTAGATAAATAAATATTCCAAAAGACAATTCTTGTCTTCTCAAGGGTTAGTCCATATAGAATTCAACCACAAATAGAAATGCTACATCTAAACAGACCGTAATATATCTTCCCTTATTACTCAGTCATCAGTCTCTTCTGATTTGCCAGTAGAACTGCCAATTATATTCTGTATACCTGTCTGTGAGGGAGAACTGAGAATGCCGAAGAACTTAATATTGGGCAGCATGGGGGTACTTGGACACTGTTAATATTCTAACACTAGTAAACTAGGCTGGATTTGAAGGGGCAGCTCTAATGCAAATGACATCATACATCATTGCTGTTGTCCTGAGGAATATAATGCTATTCTTATCAAGTTTTGATTCCATAAAGTTGCATGTGTTACGATACTAAACAACATTTTCTGTAGAACTTAATTCAAATGTATCCTGAATACTGGCATATCTAATACTGCTTTTATGTGCTCTGATTTAATCTTTCTTATAAGAAATCAGAGAGTTATGGATCAAAACACAGTCATTAAGGAGTTTTAAAATACCAGTATGATATTTTGTAACACATTCCCCCATCTTTTTCCTAAAAGACGTATATTGCTTTATGAATTTAAAGTGAAATGTTAGTTTTACAGGTGTAATTAAAGGATTATTCTTGCTGCATTAGAGTGCAGGAATGCATCAGGGTGCAATTATTTGTTGAAATGCTTTATAAAGATAAAAATACAGAAGGATCTGGTTAAACATTGACAGAAAGGTCAAATTAACAAGAAAAGATAGATCAGATTTTATGACAGCCTGGGGTTAAGAATACCTTATGGTCCAGCATGAATGGATTTGAATGTGTTCAGGTAAGGAGACTTGTGTTCAGGAAGTAATGATGATGAACACTGGGTATGAAGATTTACGTTAAGACGGGCAGATTAAGAATTTTCAATCCTCAATAATTTTGCTAGTCACTCATATTTCAGTGATATATTTGAGAACTTTAGAAGAAAGGGGAGAAAATACACATTTGTAGCAAGGTATCTTTCTGAGTTATACTGAGTTATATAGCATAAAAAAGAAAAGAAAAGACTACACAAAAGTAATTAATACCAAAACAACACAATGAAATAAACATAGAATGGTATTGCTGAAGAACTGTGTGGAAAAAAAAATGAAACAGGACAGTTGGGAGTCCATTATAGATGCCAGCAGCCTTTAGAAATAATCCATAAACTTTTAAGAAGTCAATCGACTATTTCCAGTTTTATAAAACTGTACATAATTAACTAATCCTAAACTAAAGAAACTTTTTGATATACTTGATTATTGCATCTAAGTTGCATTCTTCAATCATTCACCTTTTACTAGGCAAAATATATGGTGATTTAGGGTTTTGACTAAATAAGGAACAACAAAACTTTCTTCTTGGTGAATTTGTGGGGGAAAAAGTGAAGGTATACTCACCTACTTAGATGTTCAATCTTTATGTTTATTGGTTTTCAAGGCCCAAATCAATAAAACCCTAATCTGATCTCAGAGATCACCCTTCTCTGAGCAGGAGATTGGTCTAGAGAACTTGTACAGTCCCTTTCAGACAGAATGATTCTGTGATTTTACATACTGTCTATATTTGATATAGACAGTAAAATCTAAGTTGAATGACTCAATCAAACCTATGTGAAGGATGAAGAGCGTATGCCACCACAAGGTTTGTTTTGTATGATGGCTTAGCAGTTAAAGCACTCGCACACTAAAGGTGAGGCCTGGGTATAATATTCTTTTCAGTGAGATGTAATTCTTATCCCTAAAGTATACTGCTTGAGGGAGCCACATATAAAGACTGTTTTAACATGTCACAGGAATGAGGCTGTAAAATCATTCTGAAAGAAATCCACATCCAAACACTGGATCTCACAGCTGATAGTTCTGTCTGGCCAGAGCTCAGTCTCCTTGTTATTTGATGTTTTTTTTTTTTTTTTTTTTTTGTGTGGGTTTTGTTGGGTTTTGAGGTTTTTTTCCTAGCCTATATATTTTGCATTGTTTACAACACTGCTTCCCCAATTCAGCAGGAAAGGTGGAAAATTATCCCATATAGCTTAAACTATAATCTGACAAAACAACATTCCCGAAAGCTTCTGGGGGGGAGGAAATATTACTTGCTACAGCTCGGTTACAGTTTTTGTTCTGTCAATATGTTCTAAGAACTTGTAGTCCTCCCCTCCAAAAGAAATAGCTCTATTCTCCAAGTTTTTGCATCTCACATACTGTAGATTAGTTTAGTTTCCAGGCATGCTTGGGTTTAGTCTGCCCTAGACCTACACACAGTATGGAATTGCACTTCTATGAAGCTTTTAGGTCAAATCAGGCATGCCTAGTGAGTTTAAACATGATTTGGTAGCCTATAAACTATAAAGAATTAGTGTTTTATATTCAGCCAACTATTATCTACCTGCGTTCTGTTTTAGTTGCTTAAATCCTTTTCCTTGATTTTGAATATTGATGCTGTACAATCCTTAACTATTTTTTTATTTTGCTCTGAATCAATGTAAGAGCTAAATCTTTGTGTTGCAAATATACCCTGTTGTGTATTGTGAGTCCACCAAGAGTTTTTTAAATATTTTGCTATAGTAGAATCATCACAGGAAATTCTGTACTATTCTATGCATGGGAAAAAAATGTCTTGTCAGTCCACCTAATTAATTGTAACATAGTAAAGAAGTTTAGAATGTATTACAGAAAGCTTAAATGCTTTCAAACTCTCTTGGCGTCTCAATGTGAGAAAAACAATCCAGGGTAAGACAAGCCCTGAAGAGCTCTTGAATACCTAAAAAGACAGAAAATCAATAAGGCCCGTAATTATTGGCACAGAGATTTAATGAAGTGTAAAACGTTGGTGTAACAACAAATTAAAACTCCATTAATGTCCATGGGTAATGAAGAACAAAAAAAATGCTTTGGAATACAAATACAGTATTTTGTTTTTTTCTTGTCCCAATCAGATTTTTTTTTTTTTTTTTTTAATGTAAGAAACAGCTGAGGAAGACTTTAAACAGTAATTTTAATGGGAATTTAAGACTTATTATGAAACAAACCTAAGCACTTTTTAATACTTCCCAGGTGGAATAGAATTTAAAACTAATAACAGGTTTCACTGAAAGGACTTGGAAATTAATATGAAATATACTACAGGCAGGTTAATTGGGTTCATTTCAAGAAAGTGTATTCTAAATTAGCTAACCATTTTTTGTGTGTTTTTTTGTGGTTTTTTTTTCCTTGACAGAATACAAGGTCTTTGAAGCTGCTGCCATTGAGCTTGATCCTGAGATGCAGAAGAATCTGACTGATAGCAGTGGGAATTGGAAGGCTGGTAATTTACATGTGAATCACATGGGGTTTCTCAAAAGCAGTTGTTGTCAATGGAGGATGAAACACACAGTTTTGACAAATATTTGCAGTAGTATGAATGTCCTTGTCTTACTCTATGATTACTATTGGATAAGTCTTCCATTTATTATAGGTCTTTCTTGTTTTCATAAAAACCAAGCTTCTGACAGACAATATTGTTTCCTGTGACACTGTTACACACATATTTCCCTTGTATTCCACAAACATATTGCTAATTAATTTAATCTGATGTATGTTAACACACTGTACAAGAAAAGCTAATCACCCCACAGTAGGGTATCTGCGCATCTTCTCTATACATGCAAGACGTCTACATGCATAATGATACCTAAATATTGTAGAACATTTTTAGATAAAGCACACCAGGTACAGCACAGTAGTTATAGGCCTTAGATTATCTAAACACTACCTAAGAAAACAGAATGACACCAACAACAGAGATAATTTAAGTAAATTACAATACTAGGGAAGCATAGATCACCTCGCTTTTAGGATCTGTTTTGAGTGTGCCTGTGTAGAAATTATATGCTCTTAGAATTGAGTATGAAAAAAACCACCTTGTGAACAAGATTACAGTATATAAATAATATCATATAGAGGGCCTGAATAGTCTTCAGACAGCAATCTCACCTCTTAATAACCAACTCATGTCCTCATTTCTGATTCAGGACACTTTTTTGACTGTCATTCCCTCATGTGCTGAGAAATGCCCTCCTGGTGATGGTGCTGTCCATGTCTTTCTCAGTAACTGCCTGCTAACCCCTTGGCAGAAAAATCCTATTTCCCCAGCGGCAGCTTGATTTTCTGTCAGGCTTTGAAAAAATGCGGAAGGAAGCATCACTTGGGCAGCTATTTCCCTTCCTCCTGGGAAAAAAGCAGGGAGATAAAAAAGATGCATGAGCTGAATTTGACCTCAGGCCAAGCTGGATCATTTCTCAGATGGGCTTCCAAGCGTATTGAGAAGAAGATACCTAAGCACTGTAGTTATAAAGACCAAGATTCTAAGCAGCTCTTGTTAGTAATATACCATACATTTTAGACATTTTAAATACTTAAAATAAATTTAATACAAACCCAGAACTTGCTGCTACCAACCATCAAATATTTCAGAATATACTGAGCAAAAAAATTCTACTTGCACCATCTCTTAATCAGTTTCTGCTGTGGGGTTTGAAACTACTTGATTCTGACAGAAACCTGAGGGACAAAAGAGATAGGAGAGAAGCCATGCCTTGGGAATGAATCACTGCTGATCACAACAAAAATCTATTCCTGTGGAAAACCTACCTTTGTCTTCCAACGAATACACTTTGTTGATGGAAATTGCCAAACCAATGACATGTAAAACCCGAAGTTACACAGTGTGATTCCTATCAAGTCAGATTTACAATAGGAATGGATTCTTTTTCTGAGCTTGTCTAGGTGGAAAATTCACATTACACATAAGGCTACTACTTTCCTTAAGTCTTCTCTTCCAGAGCCAACAGTGGATACCTCTATATATCCTGTCCTATGATAAGCTTTACAGTATAACCTAATTGAAGTTGATTTCATAGTGTGGAAATAGCAAAAGAAAATTTGGGGTTTTTTTTGCTATACTTCATCATTTCTACTGTACAGTCTTTGGCAAGCCATAGCTCAAGGAAAATATTAAATCTTAAATGGCTAATGTAATCTATGCAGATTTGGACAATAATTACCTATTATCTAGAAACAACAAAATAAAATAAACTTTGTCCCTAGCTATTATGAAAACTGTTGCCCCAAAGCCAAAGAGAAACACTTATTAGGAAAGCAAAAATTAATTTTGTGTTAAATGAAACAATTTATTCCAAAAAATTGCTGGAGGGACGGACACTTGGCATAGTGAAAAACAGCATTAAATAAACTAACTTTACCTACTTAATTCAAAAATCCCAGGTAATTTAATGGAATGTCATTTGATTAAAATATTCAGGATTCAGACCAGCAATACTGATATTTAGACAGAAGTACAAAATTAGGTTAGAACTGTGTCTGATCAATAACAAAGTGATTGGATAAGTCTAACCAAACTATCTGGCCTAAAACATAAGAAGGTCACTGTCATAATGTGTCCAACTGCAGGCCCAGCCTAGCCAGTCTTTTGTCTCCAGCAAGTGCCAGTCAGAGAAAGTTCTGAGAACTCCATAGAGGGTTATTTTCTGCAGAAAAAAATAGAAACATTTCAAGTCTCATCTTATTTTTTCAGAAATCAGGAGCAGTGTAAGCTAAAATAATTTGTTAACTTTATTTTTTTCTTTTTCCACAAGTATGGAAATTAAATATTCCTATTACTTTTACATGAAGTGGTGTTTTCCACTTCTCTCATCTTCACAACAGTTTTAATTACAAAATATACCATGGAATACGTCCTAGTTATCTGCCTGCCCTTAATAAAATATAATTTCTCTCATCATTAAAGAAAACACTTGTGGAGCAAGTCAGCATCAAAACCAATAAGGCTTTGCAGAACTGAAAATGGATGTGTTGATTTGCTTGGTGAAAAGTTTTGTATGTGTTCTTTCTCTGTTATTTTGTCTTCATTGTGTTTGTGACATTTGTTTCTAACTGAGCTCATGAAGAAATGCATTCATTTCATAGCACCTAAAGACACATTTTTAATTGATTTTAAAACAGCCATGAGCACTTATTTGCCTTCAGTTACCTTGTTTGCCTCCTATATCATACATCCATTGCTGTTTTCCTTTTTATTACTAAAATTGTAAATATTCTCTAAAGAGGACTTGATTTTTTTGGTCTTAGATCTGCCTGTAAGATGTCTTTATATTTGTTCAATATGTCGCACTGTGTGCAGGTGCCCAGGCACTGGCAGTGGGGGGCTGCAGGGGCATCTGTGAGGTTCGGTCAGGGATGCCCAGAGCTGGGCAGTCAGTTCGAGTTGGCTCCAAACAAGGCCCCACAGGACAGAGCTGAGCCCTCGGATATTGTGGTGGCTCTTCTGGAAAAATGTATTTAAGATTTACTTTCTGGCTCGTTGCAATGTGTTCCCCAGGCTCAGTATTGGTGCCAGCTATGTTTAATATCATTATTAATGACCTGGACAAGGGGATCGAGCACACTCTCAGTAAGATTGCAGACAATACTAAGTTGGGCAGGAATGTTGGCCTGCTTGTGGGTAGGATGGTTCTACAGAGGGATCTGGACAGGCTGGATCAATGGGTCAAGACCAGGGGCATGAGGTTCAACAAGGCCAAGTGCCAGGTCCTGCACTTCAGTCACAACAACCCCATGCAGTGCTACAGGCTTGGGGAAGTATGCCTAGAAAGCTGCCACTGGGGTGGTTGGTCAACTGCTGGCTGAATATGAGCCTGCAGTGTGCCCAGGTGGCCAAGAAGGTAAACAGCATCCTAGCTTGTATCAGTAGTGTGGCCAGAAGGACTAGGGAAGTGATTGTACTCAGCACTGGTGAGGCTGCATCTTGAATGCTGTGTTCACTTTTGGGCCCCTCACTACAAGAAAGACATTGAGGTGCTGGATTGAGTCCAACGAAGGGCAATGAAGATGGTGAATGGTCTAGAGGAGAGGCTGGGGTTTAGTCTGGAGAAAAGAAGGCGGAGGGGAGACCTTATCTCTCTCTACAACTACCCGAAAAGAGGTTGTAGCGAGATGGGGGCTGGTCTCTTCTCCCAAGTCACAGGCAATAGGACAAGAGGAAATGGCCTCAAGTTTCCTTCTCATGGGAGGTTTAGGATGGATATTATGAAAATTTTTTACATTGAAAGGGCTGTCAAACTTTGGAGCAGGCTGCCCAGTAAGGGCAATGAAGATGGTGAATGGTCTAGAGGAGAGGCTGGGGTTTAGTCTGGAGAAAAGAAGGCGGAGGGGAGACCTTATCTCTCTCTACAACTACCCGAAAAGAGGTTGTAGCGAGATGGGGGCTGGTCTCTTCTCCCAAGTCACAGGCAATAGGACAAGAGGAAATGGCCTCAAGTTTCCTTCTCATGGGAGGTTTAGGATGGATATTATGAAAATTTTTTACATTGAAAGGGCTGTCAAACTTTGGAGCAGGCTGCCCAGTGAAGTGGTGAAATCACCATCCCTGGAGGTATTTAGGAGACGTGTAGATGCAGTGCTTAGGGATATCATTTAGTGGTGAACTTGGCAGTATCAAGTTTATGGCTAGACTCAATGATCTTAAAGGTCCCTTCGAACCTAGATGATTGTATGATTCCATGACTCTAAGATGGGGAAAAATTCAAGAGAGCAGAGCAGAGTGAGGAAAAATGAAATCATAGAATCGTATGATCTAGAATCACAAAATAAAGTGGGAAACAACAGGGGGAACATCAAGGTCAGAGGAGGAGGAGATGCTCCAGGCACCGGAGCAGAGGAAAATTGTGAGCAGGAAAGAGCAGCAGAGGGGAACTGCCATGGTTTTACCACAATCTCCCATTATCCACCCCCCTGTGCCACTTGGGGTGGGAGGTAGGGGAGTTGTAAATGGAGTTGAGTGCTCAGCCTATGAAAGGGGGGAGGAAAGTGGTATTTTAAGGGTTTTTTTCTTCTTTCTCACTAGCCAAATCTATTTTAATTAGCAATAAATTAAATTAATTTTCCCCAAGTTGAGTCTGTTTTGCCCATGATAGTATTTGATAAGCAATCTCCCTGTTTCATCTGGATCCATCAGCTTTCTCATAGTATTTCCTGCCCCTGTCCCACTGAAGAAGGGTGGGTGAGTGGCTGGATGGGCATTTGGCTAATAGTCAGGATTAGTCCACCACACACATTTACTTTCTTTCTTAAAATACTTCTTATGCTATCTCTTCCCCACGCTTCTTAGTATATCTGCAAGTTTTATTCTCTGGATCTTGTATTCTCTATATTCATACAGATAATACCCATCTCCCTGTGGTTTGTGTTTAGCTTTACAGGACTCTGTTGCTGTACGTTTTGTTTGAACTGGTTAAAATCATTGTTTCATGTTACTTCCTTATGAGTGCCAGTCACCTCATAATTAATGCTGATAAAAAGCTAGCTTGAAATGGTACAAAAAGAGGTTCATATAGAAAAGACTAACAGAAAAATTTCTGTATAGTAATCATGACGAGAAGCAGTCTGCCTGAAATACATGACATTACTGAGAGAATTACTCTGTTAAATGGAATGAACCATCAAATTTAAACTATGATGAAATGAAGATTTTAATCACATTACATTCCCGGACCTATTTTGTGATCTACAGTAAGATTGTTTCAGTCCCCGATCCTGAACTGTCTGCTCAGCCTTATTCAGAGTACTCTGGCTGGGAAACATCTTGTAGCCTCTTCTATTTATACAGAGCAAAAGCAAGCTACTTCACACCTACCTGGATAACAGATCATAAAGCTGCCCTACATTAGACAGATTTTTTTAATTAGAGCTGATTCCTGGCATGGGCAATTTGATTAAAAGTCTCCATTAAGATTAGAGAGCATGTTTAACAACTATGACAACCAATTTTAGGTAGGAATGACAGTAAAACATTGTAGGGCCTGTTTCTACCCAGCCTCTGTATGTAATTATTTTCATGTCGATATTCACATGTCCATGGCTATACAGTAGCAATTTTTATTGTCTATTTTGTAATACTATTTGTGAATATATTTGCACCAAATTATTCTGTGATCCTGACTGGGAGACAAATATAAAGTCCAGTTCAATTGTATGTTTTGCTAGCTTACAGCAACATAAAGAGATCAGACAGGAGTTTTTTATTGATTATATTCCCAGACATTGAGGTCAAGGGAAGTTTCATCTGAATAAGGCAAATAGGATTAGGTTCCTAAAAGACTTTTTTCCTTTGATACAGGTTATCAAATGAAGAAGCTTAATGGGTGATCTATAATAAATTTTCATGGTAAAGCATACAGTTCTAGATGGGATTTCTTTTCTTCCTGAGTTTAGTCTATGGTTTACTACCTGTCATGTTGTGAATTCTTCCAAAATGCCATGCATGTTAACTTGCTTTTCCCCAGATACAAAATATGCTAATTTTGCCCTATTGTTAGGTAGTTTTAATGGTTTCTTCCAATTAAAATCTCCTCACTTTTAACTTACCTCCATACTCCCTGAACAATTGCACTCTCTCCCACTGCAACATTAAAACTGCAGTGTGTAAGTAAATACAGTCCCACATTTGCATTAAGTAAAATTTCTCATTGTTTCTTTTTCTTGATGGCAATGTGTCCTCTTTCTTTATCTTTGTTCACATAAAAATGAAATCAGAGAAAAAAGAGGCTTCTTTCCCTGTCAGATTATTGCTACCATCAATGACATAAATGTAAATTCATTACACAATGCATGGCAACATTTCATTACATTCCTGCAAGTGGATTACAACTACCTTTTGGCTACAATTCATGATCAACCAGACTCGATGTATTAGGAAATCCATAGGGCACAAACAGAAACATCAAAAAAGTAACCTGAATTCTTTCAAAGATCAAGAAAATAAATAAGCAAGTTAATTTGCTGATTTCAGACACATGCCTTATCATAAGGATATTCAAGTGAATTTGTAACAGGGTTCATTTTCAATTGTAAATATTATAGTTCAGTAAAGTTTACCTTTATTTTCACAGCCTTAAAACAATTGAACAGCAAATTGCAACACTCATGGAATAGTCTGATTGATTGATACTTATTTTGAAGCACACCTGTAAGGAATATTCCTTCTTTTACAACACTTCCTCGATTATTAATGCTGGGCTACCTCAGAAAAAAAATAATCTGTCAACTGAGACAAACAGGCAGATTTGTAGCAGGTTTTGGCTATTCATGCTTTTCTACCATTTCATTGTGTAGCAGACCCAGGGTGACTTTAGAAATAAATAAGCCAATTTATTTCTGCACATATAGACTTACTATCAAGAAAGCCCAGATGGGACTGAAAAACAAATCAAGCATATAAATTCAAGTTAGAGATCTGCATCATGACAACTGAACTGAAAACCATAGGAAAGTTGGTAAAGGCAGTGGTTTTCATTTAATGTAAATAAATCTCATGTAAAACCAGCTGCTATTCCTTGTATTCTGACCATTCCATAAAATTGACAGATTTTATCTTCAAATGAGAAAAAAAATAGGAGGTAGAAACTTACTTCCAAAATTATTATTCAGTTTCATTAAAGCAAAAAGTAAAATAAGCCATTTTTTACATTGAGTCTAAGTAATATCTTACCAAGGACTGCACAAGTTATCTTTCAGGCAATGGCCAAACTTGGATGTAAGGGTTAAAAAAGGGCCCTCCCTTTCAATATCCTCTCCTCTGAATTTTAACATTCTTTGTCATCATTTAATAAAACAGTTTTTTCATGCAATTTTACTTGTGATATGTTCTTATAAACATACACTTAGAAAATGATTTCTCAACAAGTTATTTTGTCTTATCAGAGTACTATACAAATATATAATTATTTGATCAGACTCAAAGTTCAATGAGCTCATTAAGGCTTATATATAAAAAAAATCATAACATTTCCTGGTATTAATCTGTTTAGCATTGTTATTGTATTGATCTCCATCAGAGTTGATCCAACCTAAGTAGTGACACTTCTAAGGAGTAGGCAAACAATGACCTGCTTGTTTTTTTGAGGGAAAATTCATCAGAAAAGGTCCATTCCCTGTTATGTGTATATACGGCACTGCCAGAATGGCTAACAGGAATTATTCATGTTCGTACCAAGGAGAAGAATATTCCCTAAAGTATTTTAACCTTCTTTTATGAAAGCACATAAAAGAGACTTGAGTCTTAGAGCTTTTAATTTTTTTTAAAGGTGACTCTGTTTGAACCTTCTCAGAGCTAACATACTCATGCTAATAACCTACTATCATACAAAAAAAAATCAGTAAAAAACCCCAGACAAATAGAAGAAAAAATATCTATTGAATACTTATATAATTATCACTCAGTGGCAATGCTAGAAATGTGGTGCTAACTGCATATTGCCATTCATTTTGTGTGTTATTAATTTTTTAAAATGTAAGTCCTCTACAAATTTTCCTCACTATAAAAATTTCAGACACAACAAAGCTGTAACTTCTGCTGAGCTCTTTAGTAGTGAATCAGAATACACATTATTCCATTAATTACAGACAAGAATGCATTTTATAGACATTGTAATTTATTTTTAACTTTCAAAGGGAATTACATTTACTTTTACTTTATCCCAGTGCATATGGCATCAGTTGCAGTGAAGAAAGAAGGATTTTCTGGAAAACCCTTAGTTAGGCATTTTGATACAGAAAAATATTTTATTTTAAAGTCATAGCTTATGAAATGATAATCAACTTCAATTACAGATATCTGAGGCTTCTTCTTTTTTCTTTTTTTTCTTCTTCTTTTTTTTCTTTAATTTAATTATTATTGTATAGCTTGTATGACCTCATGTAATTTATTGCAAATTTGGTACAAAAGTGACACCAAATCCTAATCACGTTTAATTCTAATACACTGTTTAGCATTAAGCCTTGTTTTTATTCAAACCCTGGCTACCTAATTCTTTCCTAAAACCTGTCAACCTGATAAAGTTAGTAGAATCAATCCATAGCTTAAAGATTTAATCAAGGAAGGAGTAAAGTTTGTTCAAATGAACATTTCATAATCCCATCCAATATGTTTCTCTTTGTCAGCCGTCTTCAGGATACCGGCCTCTTTTCATTATTCCACTAACAATGGAATTCCAGTGTAGGAAAACCAGGGTACTTTTAGATGCTATCTGACCATGTAAAGGAAAGTGAATTTTTGCTGCCCTTAAAGTAGAAAATAAAATTAACTGCCTCATAGCACACCATTTCCTGTGGCAGCCAGGTTTCCAATTACAGATATAGATAGGTGTCATAAATGTAAGTTATATTCAATCTACAAGAAAAAAGATGGTAAATCATAGCCAAAAAATATATTTGGAGAGCTGAAATATTTATTTAGTTATTGATCAAACTTCTTCATAATTTGAAGTTATTCTTATATAAAAAAATTGTACTGGGTTTAGCTCCTAGTCCACTTGCTTAAATTAAGTGCGAAACCACCAGGAAAATACCCTTAGGGAGCACTAGGGCTTCCTGGAATGCTGAGGGATCTCTCTGGGGCTGTAAAGATTATATTCAACATTTTTCATGACATGCTGCTTCTAGTTGTTTCTGGAACAAATGCCAGAGGTGAAGAAAGGCAAGGTCTAAGTACCCCTTCAGCATCTCAGCACTGGATCAAGCTAAAGAATTGGAAAGGTTGGAAAAATTGGAAGATGCCTTTATTGTTCTCTCTGACTTTGTGTATGAATGGCACAAAGTATTTGGCACTGAGCAAATACTGTGGCACGTCTTCAGAACATATTTAATCTTTTTATTAATGATAGGTAAAAAGTATTCCTGTCCTGCATACAGTACTTTGGGTTACAAATCCTTAATGATATGAATTACTGAGCTTTACCGTGGGTATTAAAGTACAGTCTAATTCTTTAGTGTTTCCTGACCCCAAAGTCTGGATCAAAATTGCAAGGTTTTGCCATATGATCCCATCCGGCTTCTGCATGAAAAAAAGAAATTCTAATCCACAACACTTTTTTAGATATATAAATAAAAGTATTTAAAAAGTATTATATTATTAAAATAAGATTTGTGGTGATGGTGTACCATGTAATCCTTTTTCCCACTCAAAAATTCTGCTCAGTATTTCATGTACAATAATAAAACATCCCATAGCTCTCTGCTATAGTTTTCAGAGTCCTTTAGGAATAATGTCAAAGGGCATTACCATTTGATTAATGTCTCTAGAACAATATTGTTCCTTTTTGGCAGCATTTAATGATTCAGGTCACTAGTCTGAACCATACTCAGTGGCTTTGTCAAGTACACAAAACCTTTCTTCAAAAAGAGTACAGAAATGTGAGCTTTTGCTTTTGAAGGAAAATGTGAATCCATCTCAGACACTTTTTTTTCATACCTGCACAAGTGTATATGAAAACAAAGTAAACCTACAATAATCAATTCAAAACTGCTTGCTTTATTTGTACTCACAAACGGCCTATAAAGGAAAGAAGCAAATAATGCATTCAGGGGCATATAAAGAAGCCATCATAAAAAAGCAAATGGATTCATTTCAGATCTTTTATGAATTAATTTTTACTGAGGTAGCTTTTTAAGTAAATGAAAGCTGAACAAACAGAGCTATAATATTAACAGTAAATGCTGTTATAATTATAGGCAAAGAGTTATTAAGATATTGCTTGTAACTATTAGAAAGTCAATAACACCTAATTACAAAATTAGCTATTTTTATCTCTCTTAAATAATAAAACATAAACATGTTGTTTTCTAAAAAACAGTATTCTCATAATTGAAATCATCACCTTTTGTTTTTTTATATTTTGAAGACTTAGCTATTTTCAAATAATTTTGTGGCAGATCTTTCCAAGAAATACTTTATTTTACAATCATGAAAGATGAATGAAATATATCTTTGTATGCAAATACTGTTAAAATAGTTTTTGTTAAGTTTGTTTGTTAAGTGAAAGACAATTTAAACTTTTTTTCTCCCTTGAGTTTTGAGGATAAATGGTTATGCCATATGACAGTTCAGCATCACAGAATAGAGACCTCAGATAACACTGAGTGCCTGTGTTATAGCTCAATCAGCTCCTTGGGTGATGTAAATCTGTGTACCCCTATTGAAGGCACCAGAGCTACATGTACCTACATCAGCTAAAGATCCAGACCTTTATATTCACCAGGCTGCCCTTTTGCTTCTCCGGTGTCTCTACAAGCACTGCTGCTTTCACCTCAGTTACAGGAATTCCATACAAATTCACATACAAAAAATAAAAAGTGTACTCCAAAAGCCCATGAAAATGAGAGTGAGATTCTGTTTGCAGATGAAGGTGTCTGTATGTAGATATTCACTTGTGAATTAGAGATCAGTTCATTTGCACATTAGGTATTTACTGTCAATTGAAATTCCCTCAAATACCTTTCCATCCATCATGACACTAGGAGTCTGCTTTCCTATAGGTTCTGCATTGTATTTATGTCAATGAAGATATCTCAGATAACTTAGAGCATCTAAAATGACACAAGGTGCCTTCATGCAGGGTACTGACCCACGTGTTTATTCAATATAGCCAGTGCATTTCAGCCCCCTGTAACATAGAAATGTAAGTGGGATTCCAGAGTATAAGTATTTAATGCCATTTTTGACACTTTAGGACATCTGAAGCATGCTTATGCAGCTAGAAGATATAACATAAAACCTACAGAGACACTCATCTTTCTGAAACAAAGAGGTAAGTGAGGCCTAAGAGCATCTCACAGTCTTTAGAGTGACAGCAGATGGCTCTGGGAAACTCAATCCTGTGTTTGGGTAGCTGGTCAGACAACCAGCTTTTGAGAATCTATCTACAACATTGACAATATTGACTAAATAACTAGATACCCATTGGTGCCCTAATGTGTGAGCTAAATCCTACCCTGAGTGATGACAGTAATTTAGCCAGTGTTTTTCCTAACCCCCTTTCAAGCGCTATAAATTCTTCTTATACTGGGTAATAGGTAAACTTCATAGCCATGCACAGTTTTCTGATTATTGCACCTTGTTTACGATGTACGTGGTCTGTAAACACATATGGGACCTCAGCTAATCTGTGCTGGCAGTATTTTGCTAATCCTCATCCCCAGGTTCAAATTCTAATCTGAGGACAGGAATAACTGAGTAGGCAGTTTATGTGATTTTTTTCATTTCAAACAAAAAAATATTTTCAATACTCAGAAAATCAGCTATTTCCATGGCTCAAACCAGAAAACCATAGTATATCTGTAATAAGGGATTTAAGGCATAAAGACCTCATAGGCCTACTCTAGAAGGTGTACCACTGAGGTGTGGCAAGCGACCACCCCTCCATGTACTGCAGAATCAGGATTCAGGAGAAATACTTCTTTAGTGTTTTTTCTTACGGTTTCATGTTCATATTTCTGTAGCTGAGCTATGGCTTGGTAGCTACCAATAACTAGCAAACACAAAGTCATATATTCTTGTTAAAGGTAATACGTTTCATTTAAATAAGTACTCTGTGGTTTGGTCTTATGGAAGACCAGACAAAACTGCATTCAAACCAACCCATCTGTTTCCAAATGTAGTTTATCTATGCACTGATGGCTAAAAGACATGAGTATGATGGACTCACCATGTCTTATTTTATCCTCAGAAACAGGAACTTTAGAAGTATGTAAGAAATATTGCATAAGGCAAATCAAAGGTCAGGTAACATAAGTGTGAGAAGTTTTGGCTGGAATTTTTCTGACAGAGGCAAGTTTCACTAAAAAAATAGTATTTTATTAAGCTCCAGAACATTTTGTCTAAACTTTCCACTGAATTTACGGCAGCATTTTGAGATTCTGTGTAGGTTCCTCACAAAACTATCTTAAGGAATACCAGAGGATGCTTGTTGATGGAACAGGGTTTTTCGTATCCAGCACAGAAACGAGCACCTTCAACATATTGCAGCTGGTCTGTGGGAACAACATTCTCAGAGTCAAATGTCTAATAGCAGCAAGCCAGCTTCAGAAGTCTAAGAAAATTGGCCGGCAGGGTCCAAGACAATTCTGACATGCTGGAAATTTGTAGGAAAAAATACTTTAAGTGGCTTTAACCCACTTTGGATCCCCCTCAGCCCAAATATTTCTTGTATATCACAAACTATGTTTTCCAACTTGTCTGGATGCAATATAGATTACATTAATTTGAAATTCCACCAGTAATTTACATTTGGTTTTTAAAAAAAAAATAATCTCTTTTTCATATTATTACAAATATTGCCCTTTCCTTCAAGTAATAACATACCTGAAGACAATAAAGTCTATGGATATTAAGGCCCAATTTGTAAAAGCAAAATAAATTTTGTAAAGGAAATCTTATAGGCATTAATAATTGTTGACACAAATTACAGCATTTAAATATGTAACCGGATGACTGAACCTGAAAATTAACTATCTCAACAGTTACATGCAATAGTTTGGTTTGCAATTATGTGTCCACACTGTTGATTCTGGAAATGACTGCAGGTGCAAAATTGAAGCCTGGGTTATGTCTCCTTTAAAAGCGTGGTCCTTAATGTAATTTGCGTTTTAATATGCATTTGCAGCATATATAGTAATTGTTTCTCTAGAGCTCATATCTATGATGTGAATACATAATGTCAGTAGCACAGGTTGCATATTATAGCTCCAGAATACCAATTGTGTTCTAAAATGTCTATTGATTAGAAAGTAGTAATTTGAGTATGACATGCAGAAGCTACTGAAGTGTTTCAGCATTTTTTTACATTATAAAGTATAGTAGTTCTCCACCTATGACTTATGTTTTAAGTGCAGCTTTTCATAAATTTTTTTTCTTTTAATCTTTTATTTATTTGTTATTTCTTAATCCAGTGATAAAAATCTTGATGATAAAAGGGCATTTTGTGAGGACTATAACCTATATAAAAATATTCCAACTCTCTTTTTTTCACCAGTCTGCAAATAAACCCATCTCCTGTCTACTGCTGCTTTCAGTGAGAACCTAGGGGAAAAGTTCAGAAGCCTTGTTTATATGGTATGGCAATCAGAAACTGAAGTGAAGAAACTATTAAATTCTCATTCTCTCAACTTTCTATATCCTGGATGTGTACATCTGCAGGTAAACCTGGCCAAGTGGTGCATTTGCTCTTCATTCTTCCTCTCTTCTACTCATACTTTTTTTAATGGGAATGAGAAAAAAAACAAAATTGTTCTCTCTCTGGTTTGTTGGGGGTTTTTTGTTTGTTTTGTTGTTTTTGTTTTGTTGCAGTTTCTAGAAAAATATGCAACAGTGCACTCAGACCCACATCAAGTTGTGGATATTTACAAACTGGGTTTGTTTGGGGTTTTTTTTTTGGGGGGGGGAGGGGACAGTCTGTTATAGCTACTGTATGTCTAATGTATGACACTGATGTTATTTATAGATAGGGCATATTATTTTAAAAGTAAGACAGTGATAATGAATGCTGGATTGTAGATAAAAAAGGAAGATATTCCTGATTGCTCACATGCAATATGGGCATTCCTAGTATGAATACTCAATTGACAAAGAAATATGGAAGGAAAATATATTATTGGAAATATAATAAATAATTGCAAAATTTAGAATTTATGTAATGAAATCTTTGTCCTTTTCTTCAAATTGATACAATTGAACTAAAAAAAAAAAAGAGGGCTTAGAAATTACAAAACCCCTCACCTTTTACAAAATTCCTAAAATTTTTAGATGTATTGAATTGCCTTACCACACTCTCCTTTAAAAAAACTTTTTTTTTTTTTTTTTTCCTGTAGTAATGTACTATCTTTTCATTTGGAACATTGACATTACTTATAGGACTAACTTTCTGAGTTAATTTGTTATACTGAACAACAGAAAGATTAGTATTTTCTCTACTGTAATATTTTCAGTGCTACCACTAGGTACACTAGTCAAAGAAATGTGCCCCATAAGAATTCCCAAATGGCATTTTAGTTAAAGTAAGAAGCAGTTCAATGTTTTGCTGTACTGATTCCATTGAAACTTTTCTGAATTGGAATTCATTTTGGTCAGTTCAAATTTGAAAAACACCCTAACATTAAAATGATATAGGTAATATTTTCATAGAACATATATATATATGTATGCATGCATGTATATACATTTATAACTTATAATGAAAAAATAAATACTGTAGAAACTCCAGTTTTCACATTTAAATTATTATAATAAAATATTTTTAATGGCTTTCCTCCATAGCAATGTGCCAATACTAAGACCTGATGATCCTAGATGTTTTTGGAAATTACTCTTTTGCGCTATTCAGCTGACTTGTATTATGAAGTGCCATGGCCTGCAACAAATCTCATTTTTATCAGAGGAAGACATGATACCATAACTTGCTTCCTATTACCAGATTTTATTCTGCTTTGATACATAGGAGACCACTGCTTCTTTTGCAGACATAGCATTTCTTTCAAAATTAAGCTTCTTTCCTTGTAGTGTTTTCATAAAGTTTTTTTCTGTAATCTGTAACATAGTTCTAAACTGCATCTTTACCATGTGATTTTCAATTCATGTGATGTCACAGTATTGTCATTTTCTTACCAGTTTCCTGAATACCAGACCTAAATGCCTGTGAAATTATTTGTTAATAAACAAGGAAAATGCCTGACAGTAAAATTACTAACAAGAAAGATAAAAATAAACTTATTCCAGTGTTAAAAATATGTCTTCATTTGGGGAAAATATGCTGCAACTCTAATGGCTGATTATTTGATGAGGATGTACAAAGGGAACAGAATATTTCTTCTTAGGCTTCCACTGAAGATTAGCTTTTTATTTGGGAGGAACAATTGTTTTTGGAGTTTTTAATGTCTCTTCAAGAGATATCATGATACTATCAGGTTTACTTACAATTGAAATATCAAGGGATTAATTTTTTGACACAAAGTTTAGTTCTAGTAGCTAAATATTAGAGTCTTGATCTGCTTGAAAATCAAACTGCAATTGTAGTGAAAGAAAAAAATAAATCATTGAACATTTTGAGAAAAATACTATAATGAACACAATACACAGTTAATGAGTACATATTTCCTTACTGAAAGCCAAGCTAAACTTTTCATTTTAACAGCTATATTGATAGAAAAATCTTTAATCCAATATAAGACTGTGTGGAGAAGACATACAAATGCGTATTTCCATTTCACTGATGGCCAAATTTACTACACACTTGCTGGGTGAGAATAACTTTACGATTTCCTGGTAGCCTTTTAAACATTTTCAAAAATACCGTTACTAGGTGTCTCTGGATACTTAATAACTTAAGTGCTCTAAGGTTAGAGTTGTAGACAGAGATCCCTTAAAATTTCTAAATTACCTCCTTGGATATTTTCTGGAGTATTCATTTGCACCATTAACGTCTAAATGTTCTTTATCAATTTAAGCGGTGTAGAATTTAAAGTCCTGTTCGTCAAATACCACCAAAATTTAATCAAAACATCACTGATTGCTCATTTGGATAAATATCAGCAGAGAGTGCAGTATATAAACTAAGTATATAAATTGTCATTTAATAATAAAAAGGTAGGAAAAATATCGAGGGAGAGAAATTTTTACAAATAAAATAGAAAAGTGGGTATATCTCAAAACAGTTACTAATTATCAACATATGCAGCCTGTAAGTAGAATACCATTGAAAATAGGGTGGGCTTTCATATCAGTCATTACATCATGAATTCTGGGCGCTTGCTTGCTGACTTCTCAGTTATTATTTCTATTCAAGTCTTTCTAAAGGCTGATATGACCTCTCTCTGCCAATTTAACATGCAGCTATAACTCTAGTCAAGCTAGATGAACATTTCTGAGATACACCAAGCACCCTGCAGAATTTTAGCCACCTTAACTTACCTTTTAGTACTAAGGTTTATAACAGCTTGGTTCACTTTTTATCACTATAGCTGCTGTCTGGGATCATTGAGACCACAAATACGAGATAATCCGAGAAAACTATTTCTTGCACCGCTTCCAGCATGACTTAAAGGTGAAAGCACTTCAGAAAAGTTTCTTAAACTTATAATAAGAATGGAACAAATCCTACAAGCTCTGTAAGATTATCCAGTCATTATGTTCCTATGGAACAGAAGAGAAAAAAATACGGTCACAAAAATGTACCTGTAATGAGTTTTTGAAATATCCAAGGGCAAATGACTAGAGGGAAACTAACCTATCTTCCCAGGAAGCTGATTTTGTGTTCTCTTCTTCTCGTAAACAAAGTGCCTCCTAAAATCTTTCATGTTGCAGTCATTTAATAAAAGTCTTCCTCATATAAAGATACAGTGAAACACATTTTAAAATGTACTTGTCTCTGTCCATCTGATTTCATTATTTTCTATGTTATTCTATATCTGAAGATTTTTTTTATAGATATACAGAAATTACCAGAAAGCATTATAATCTCAACATAAAAAAGACAAAAAAATTAATTACTCTTTAAAATAAAAATTCAAATAAAAGTGTCTCTCTAAAAAATCCAACATGTAACCCCGGAAGTCCCATCAGCTTTTAGATATTCTGACATTAGAAGAGGATCCTTAAAGGTAAACTACTGACATTAAAAAGAACAAGCATTGCATTCTGGCAAGTTTGTGGAAAAATATTTCAGGCAGTTCACGAATGACCTGCCTTTGTATCAGTAAGGTGACAAATTTATTCCTCAAGCACATTTACACATTTCTACCAGTTACGTTCCTAAAATCGATAAAAGATTTTTGAAAAGCTATCTTTCAACCTCTAAAGTATATAGTGAAGAATATAAAGGAAATTCTGACAAGGGAAGTGTTTGGAGACTGTAAAGCTTAAAAGTATATAAAACTTTCTCTGTCCAGTGGAGAGGAAGAAATAGCTATTCACACTAATGCAAATAAAAATCCTGGCCTTTATTGCAGATAAAGAATCTGCTTAGTATGTTACTAAACTCGAAGTGAGTTTAATTTGAGAATATCTAAGCATTTCGGCAGTCAGAGAGCCACTGAGGACAATACTCATTCAGCTCCAGTATAGGAATAAGATTGCTTCTGCTACAGATGTTAAAGTTCCTCCACTGCAGAACAATGTCTAATATCTAGGACATTGTTCAGGTCATGGCTGAAGGACAGTATAGCACTGCCCAGCAAGCTCCAACCCATGTCTTAGCAGAAATGTACATCAGGTGCCCTGTGTTCTGCAGCTAAGAACAGGATAGACTTGGAGCTCAGCTCCATGCTGTCATTCTCTAAAGATACGTATATAAGGGAGGTGAGAGAGTGACAAAACCATTACAAAAGTTCTCTTATGGTGTTTTGAAATAGTTGTTTTTTCCAAATTTCAGTTCAGTGAGAGTTGAAAATTTCTACCGGATGCCCAGAATTACATTTTTAACTGATGTGTTAGACTCCAGTTCATTTTATTGCAGCTAAAACTGGATAATTGTATGTTGACCCAATTGTCTGTTGCAATGAAAAGAGTCTACGAGTTCAAATGAACTTTTTTGGTTGTACGTTTTAACATAGTAAAACAGTTGCAGCATATTTATAGCTGTCATTTTAATCTCTACTTTTGTTTTTTAAAAATATTGATCAAGCTACATATAATTATATAAGGCATGCATGAAAATTACTTAACAACAGAAGCCTGTATAATTTTTAATAACACTGGTATGGTCATCACATTTTTATAGATACACACACAGAGCTTGCTACTGAAAAAATATGAAAATAAAATATGATTTATAAAAAAAAAATCTGTGCATTTTTGTATTCAGTCAATTGTTTTTGGAATCAAGTTTCAGTTATGTCTCACTAATGACTATTTTCTTTTATTTCTTAGTTTAGGAAATCAAAAATCAGGTGAAAGTGAAAAAAAATTTCTTCAAGTGGGTCAACAAGTGGGTTGCTATGGGAAACTGAGATACTGAAAAAATCTCTGTACTTTCACTGCTGAGGAAAATACAAGTTGCTTTTGTGTGCCTCCCATGTGGCTTCTCCTGGAGTGACATACTTTAAATTATGTTATATTTTTCAAGGCACGATGCCTGTCAGAGGATATAAATATATATAATTTATTGCTATAGAAAAAATGATGCACAAAATGAAGGACTGCTGTTTGGAAAATAATGATTTTAAAAACCAGTTCAGCTACTACTAGCTATAAATTAAAAGTATATTGGAAATATATTTGTATATTTATCTTATCTATTCAAAATATTTCTCTTTCTTCTACATAAAGTCCTGTAGCAATGCAGGGTTACAAGGTCCATTACCTTATATGACAACAACCATCTTTATAGGCAGTAGAAGTGGAACACAACAGCCCTTAGAAAGTGCTGATTAACTTCCTTTCTCTTTCCACTCACCCCACCCAGAGCATGATGGAAAAACAGGGAAGGATAATTGCAAAAATAATGGTATCAGTTAACTTGATATATTAAGTTATTTTTAAAGTTTTGTTTCGTAGAGATTATATGTTTCAATACTTCATAAAGTATCACTCTTGTTAATAATCTACTTTACAAATTTTTCGAATGTTTTGAGGTTTGAAAATGAATTTAAATTCTGTTTTAAATTACTGAGAAAGTTATGGATGTACACTGATGTTCTTATATACATTATAAATGACTTTAGAGACCGGTCTATTGATCTCTTAAGCTGCTAACAGATTTGCTTTAGATATATTCTCTCTCTTGATGCATTCTGAACTAGATTCTTGCTGGAACATGAATACTTTGAATTTAGACTTTTATAGACATTTGTCTTTATACATTGACCTGCCTCCAGGCATGCCAGTACAATCTCTTGCCTGGAAGGCAGTCATATTGACTACTACTGTTGGGAAGGGTGAAGTAGGAACTTTTATATCATTTCTGGACAAGATGTTCTGGTCACCTGCCTGCAGGCTTAAGTTCTCTGGAAAGTACCTACGTATCGGCTGCTTTGGGAGGTTATTTTAAGAATCAAATTACATTTCCATATACGTACCTTCAAAGTTTTCCCCACCAGGTCTGAGCTGATCCTGCACAGTAGACATTTTGACTTACTGCCTTCCACGAACAGCACAACTATAACTCCCTCAACATTTAATAAGAAAAAAAAACCCAGATACTGTATACTAAATGCAGATTTACAGGGAATTAATCAGAGTGCAGTCAATGAGTGCAAATATGCATAGTACATAAAGTATATCAAGGTTTTGGATCACTGACTTTTCTTCCCACTTGTGTTACCTCTCCTTAGAGCAAAAGTCACTTTGGGAATATCCATTTTTATTTTGAGTCATCCATTAGATTGCTATAAAATAGTAGCCTTGTTTTCTGCATGCTCCCACCCTCCCTCCCCAGCCCCTTCATCCCCCACCCCTCACCTCCCCAGCCCAACATCCATTTCAGCATGTATGGACTACAGCTTTAAGGTTTTCTGTAGCCCAGAGGATTACAGCCCTACAAAGAAGAATTAGTCTCGTTACAATTAGTAACTGTATCTTTTTTTTTATTATGGGGATAATAATGATATTTTAAATGAAGGAAATTATTTGACATATAAGCAGCTTTGTCTTCTTTCATACATTTGGATCAGGAAAAATGATGCTAAACTTTTGTGCTAATTAGTGTTTATTAATTCAATTAAAGCAGATAAGAGGCATTTGAAAACCTAGAAACTTCCCCTGTCAGGCACTCAGGAAATCTATTGTTCTGTTTCCTTGCATTTCAGCTACATTAATGAAAGTGGTAATAGTTGCAGACCCCATGCCATTTTGACATATAGTCACCATTTGTCCTTTCATGAAAGAAAATCAAAAAACTGCTGAGTATTATAGATATTAATGGGTGCTACAAAAGTGTAACAAAGGGCTCCTCTTCTAAAGCATTGCCAGGCTTTTATGTCATTATTCATGAATGACTAACACATTCAGAGGACAGTAGTTCTGATATCCAAGGAAGCAATGATGAGCAGCAGCAAAGATGCAAGGAAAGCAGTTTTTCACAGGACCCAAATACCAGGTCTGTATGTAATATGCAGGTTGAACAGAAGCAAAAATGAAATATTTTTCATTAATGTCAAGTGGTGTGTCTTTTGGAAAGAGAGTAGGTCAATCCTGTATAGTGGTTGGAATATCTGAGAGTGAGAGTGGGGTGGAGAAGGGAGCAGGAAAGAAAAGTAAAAATGGACCAGATGAGCAGACAAGATTAGAAAAACTAGCAAAATAACATACAGACATTCTTATATGTTGAGCTGTTTTGATGACACTTACTATTTGAGATCTCAACAAAATTACATTATTTTTAAGCAGCACTTAACAATGTTTTTACAACATATTACAACAGAAGAGCCAATAACTAAAACATAAAAGAAACTGTTAAATCAAGTATACTTCCTGATTTATTAGCTAGCCAATTGTTCAACTGTATTTGCTTAATTACTCTGTAAATCACAAAATTTATTCCAAAAAACTGCAGTCCCCATTCATTACTATGAAATAGCTGGGATATGCTGTTGAAATAAGTAGGTAATTGTGTATCAGTGGTTGCTGTATGCCATTAAGCACAATGATTTTTCTTTTCTTCTTTTTCTCCAGCTAATGTACTATCTTGTTGGGGTGTCAGAAACACGGTTTGAGCAAACGTTGAAAGAAGCCACTGGGAATCTTTGCATTGACTTTGAAGGGCTTTGAAGTGGATTCTTTACAGGAGAAGAGTGCTCCAGAACCAGGAAACATCCAGTTCACTCTGAAGTTACTCATAGCATTTTTATAGCGTTTATACCTTTCAGTACAAAAATTCCACTTGTGCTAACTTTTGAGGATTTAAGTGAAATTTAAACAGAGTAGATATCTTAGTGCCAGCTGTGGGGCAGGATATATTTCACGCTGAAAATGCAATCAGAAAATATTTTTATCGGTATTGGGGAAGTTCACCAAACTTAAATGAAAGAAATGAATAAGTGTATTTTATAACAAAGGAAGGGCAGTAATCACACTTTTTATTATATCAACTATTTATAGATTTGCACAGTGAGACAAGGATTACAGAGTATTTTATAGTACATAGTTATCTGTTACATTATATTAGACTCTTTAAAATATTCAGGCTTCTACCCAAAATTAAGATGCTTAGATTCAGGTATCTACATGGAGGTGGTTAGATGTAACCTACGCTCCTATCTGTGGAGAAACTGGGCATGGGTCACCCCCTTAAAAATGAGTCTCTTGCTCTTTAAGACTTGGTGAGGCAACAGAGACATCCTCATAGTGCTGGCAGATTGAGACCTGTGCTTTTCTGAAATATCAACTGGAGGCTAAGAGCATCATTTGCTCAAGAGCAAAATCTGAGTTTGAAAAACTCAGTGGAACTCCTTGTTTCAAAGGGATAAATCTATACTGGTTTTGTTTAATCTTGTCTTATTCTTCATGATATCAGATGGGACATAGCTTTTGCTGTAAATAACCATAGGTTAAAAACATGCTAATTTTCAAATTATTTGAAATCAAATAATTTTTTTCTGCCTTTCTTTTTGCTGATACATGAAACAGTTTATAAGTCAGGATTTCAAAAAGGAGTCTGCCTACCGATCCAGGCTTTTTAGACTCCCAACCTTCTTTGAGCATTTTTAATTATATTTATTAAAGTAATAAACATACGATATACAAATGCCTTAATCAAAGGATGTCTGTGTTAAAGTAGCCCAAGGGACAGATTTTCAAAATTGGGTGTTATTATCACAAATTATAAGATACACCAATTAAAACAAAATCAAAGCAAGACTTTGTGTATGTGCGTATGCATGTGTAAATGTGTTTGAGACAAATTTAAGTTAAAATTAACTATCTCTATTTTAATGTATGTTGAATAATTAATTATTTTTTTAGGTATATCCTACAGATTATTAGGATTCTTCTCTAGGGAAAAAAACTTCAAAACCAATCAAAAAAAAAACCAGAACAACCCAAGCCCTTAAAATGAAATAGAAATAAAATAACACACTGGCTATTAACCTTCATTTCTTAAAAATATCCAGGATTAAAAATCATACTTAATTACATGGAATAACTGCTCCTAGAATGTTTTTGTTTAGTTCTTAACCTGAACTCATTTAAGTGGTATACATACCTACATATCTGGAATCTATTCGTATCATTCTGATTGTTATCAGGTTAAACTGATAATCTGAAGAATACTTTAAAAGCACAGTTTATAATAATTTTTTTCTGATTAATAAGAAGAATCTTTGTGACATTTTATTAAAAATATTGAAATACATGTTTTCTTTCAGTGTACTGACAATGGACAAGCAAGGCTAGCACAAATATACATAATGCTTAAGATTGCACATTTTGTCAGATTCATATTCATACGTGGAAAGAATGTTCATACATGTCTTTCAAAAATGACAAATTCTAACTAGGTGTTACTGAAGGTTAAAAAAATGCATGAAAGACATGACAAAATTTCCATAAACATTATGCAAAACCATCTAATGTTATTCATGTAAGCTTTTAAATATATTTTTTTCAGTCATCTTTCATTCTTTTTTTAAGCATGTTTTCCCCAACATATTTCACTGATAGTTTACCAGAAAGCAAAGTTTAAAGTTGAAGGTACAAGTCTGTAAACAATCAATCTGCAGAGAGTCACTATGGGTGAAATCAGAGATAGAAGATTGCTATGCATCAGTACAGGGTGCATTATAAGCATTGTGCTAATTTGCTCTAATTAGACTATAATATTAGCTGTTTTCTCAGTCTTTTTGGAACATTTTCTAAGCTTGATATCCCTTTTCAGAGTTAAAGCTGCATAGTAACGATTACCAGATGCAGTGCTGATTTGACACTGTGGCTGCAGTACTGGACTGCCAAATACTGAGATCTTTTTAAGTTTACATTTCAGTAATCATTGAGGGACGAAAACATAAGTTGCTATGGTTAAAGGAGGAAAAAAACCCAAAAAACAAAAAACAAAAGCTGAGTTTAGATTTAGATACCAAAAAATATATGTAGTTTTAAGGAAAAAAATGACATCTTTTTCCCTACCCTGGTTTCTTCATCACTCCTTTGAGTGTATGTTAGAATCTCTTATTTTCATGACTTCATGTTTAATTAATGAACACGTAGCTTCTATGTTGTATGTCGATTTCCACAACCATCAAGGGTTTTTTATTTTTCAGAGCTGTCTGTTTTGCCCTCACTGATTATTTTTACTCACAGAATAATTCACACTATGTTACCACACTGCTCTGCTGATGGAAAGACTGGCCAGTTTCTGTTAAGATTTTATTTGCTTTCATTTTATAAGCATTTTTTTTTTTTGATGGCAGGTTTTTTACTCCTGTACTAGAGTAAGTGGTGGTAATCAGTATACATAGGCTCTAGTCTGAGAGCCATTTATTATCACAAAATTGACTGCATGGTAGAAACTGCTGTGGCACTATTTACAGGAACTTCCCTGCTGCTTAGAATCAGAATTATGTCTATTTGCTGTATGAAACTAAACCCACTACATTATTAATGCCAGTAAATGCCACATATTGATGTCCAAATGGGACTATTCTGGTTATATATTACACATCCTCTCAAAGCTGTCATATCGATGATGTACTATATAACACTAAAAGCTGCTACTCCAATGATATATACCAAGTGCCATCACTCCAGCTAAATATTTCATCATGGCAACAGAATTTGTGCTAAAATACTTCAACAGTATGGTTGTAAATACAATATACATGCACATACCAATCATTCTGTAATGTGCTACAGAATTATTTACCCTCTATGTGCTTGTGTGTATGAGTGCGTGAGCTTGCACACTTGCAATCAGATAGTTCCTATTTTCAGGATATGCACGTTTTTCTTGATTATTAACAGCTTGATGCCACGTTGTCTTAAGGATAACACCTTTAACGTAGCCAAAATCTCTTACCATATCCTTACCCTGAATTTTCTTGATATATTTCTCTGTGATTTGGGAAAACCAGTTTTCTGTATCTGAGGTCTCACTCTAACACCATGGGCTATCCACTATCAGGGTTCTACTTCATCAGTTGCCCTTTCTTCATTATTTCCCTTATCCTCCTGCTTGTATCTCCAATTGCTCTTTAGCTCTTTTCAACCCCACCAAGTGTCAAAGTTGAGTTTCACTATTCAGACCTATCCCTAGTATTTAACAATATTCAATGATCTGCTACATAACTTGTGATTTCAACCCAAATCGAAATGAACGAGAGCCAAAAATCACCAAAAACCCCAAACCAAAACAATATAAAAAATCTCACAACCAACAGCCAACAAATCAAAACCAGAAGAAATGAGCTGAAATACTGTCACATTCCACTCTTATGCTCCCCTAGGTCAGGAGTCATGGCTTGATAGAAAGAGGTGTGCCAAGCAAACCCAACTCATTCCTCCCTCCCAGTTACATTAAATGACCAGCTGGAAATGCTACTACTTTATACCTAGGATACTTCCTCACAAATATGGGAAGCAATGTGGAAGCAGAATAAAGTTTACATGTAGAGACAATTCATAGGATAATTCAGGCAGGAGGAGATCTCAGGCTGTATCTAGTCCAAACTAACGCTCAAAGAAGGGTCAGCACTGAGCTCACACCAGGCTGCATAGGGCTGTATCCAGTTGGGTGTTGACTGCTCAGCTCCCTGTGTAACCTGTTCCGTTGCTTGAAAGGAAAAGCATCTCTCCAGTCAGAGCACTCCTTGTTCCAGTTACACCTATTGCCTCTCATCCTCCCACCATGCACCGCTATGAAGGTTCTGCTTTCTCAGCCCCCTCCATGGAGAGCCGCTGTTGTCTCCTCCCAGGTCCAGGAGCTTGTCCTCCATCTGCATGACTATATTGGTGGCTGCACTGAACTCACTCCAGTCTGTCAATATCTCTCTTGCATTGAGGGGTCCCAAAAACTGTACACAGTTTTATAAATTAAATCTAATGATTCCTCATTAAAGAGGGTACTCAAACCAGTCCAGGATGCCATTGGCTGCTTTTGCTATCAGGACACACTGTTGTCTCATGTTCAGCTTGCTGTCTGCCACAACCCCTAGGGCCTTTCCAGCAGTGCTGCTGCCAAGCCAGTCCATTCCAGTCAGTCCAATTCTCTGTCACTGGAAGAAGCTGTTATTCCTTCCCAGGCAGAAGACTTGCCATTTTTCACTCCTCTGATCCTGATACACAAGCTCTCAACCAGTCTGTCATCCATTCTTCCAAGGAGCTCTCTACAGAGATGCCATTAAGCTCTGGAGAATCTCAGCTTCTGCCACAATTGTGCCCTCCCTTCTGTTAATTTACATCAAGAGATTTCTAATCCTGTTCAATGTTCTGCCCTCCCTTCCCCTGAGGGAGAACACTGGAGGAATGTTCTTCAATTAAAAAATTAGCTAGTCTAGCTTTTGTCAATCTAACTGCATGCCCTGCTGAATCATGTAGTTGGCGTTTCATTACATTGCTATATTTAGTTTTTCATAGAGTTCCTGCAGTTCCTTTCTCAGATCTTTTTCATGTTTCAAAAAAATAACTTCAGTATTCTAAAAATTATTTTATTTTTAAGTAGATGGTTGTCTGGCTTTCTATTTAGTAAGTGACGAGGTCTCATTTCTTACAGATAATGACATTTTAGCATCTAAGTGTCTGCAGCATTACAGTGGTCTTTTTTTTTTTATTTTAAATATTATCTTCAGGTTTATATAAGTAAATTTCCACTACATTCATTCTTTCTGATTAAATTATTAGTAACAAATAGTACTGAAAGATGTTTAAACTCTCCAGATTGTTGACATATACAGTAGTCAATTACTGTACGCAGTACAGAACAGATTACTGCTTATTACAAATCATACTCATTGTGTCCTGTTATACCTTTTTATAAGATAGATATATATAAAATATTATTCTATTGATTGCACTGAGGCAAGTTGTCTTGCACTGGTTTTTTACATCATATTTTTTTCAAAACTGCAAGTTCTTTATGTTTTCTTTCACAATTTCAGAAGACAAAGTTACCATGCAAAGCATTCAGTTCCGTTTATCCTTTCTTGCCTTAAATGATTTATCAAGAATGCTGCAAAAAATTAAGCTTTTTCATTCTCGTTAACTTTTAAGAGTCTTCATTTTTTTTCTTCCTGCTCACAAATCAGATCATCATCTGAAAATGTTAGCTTAAAGCTTACATTCATATCTGTCCTATGTTTCTGTCATTTAAATTTTTGTGACTAAAATATTTGCATTTTTTTGTCTTTGGCAAATTCACTCATATTTGATAGTTTTTCTTCTTTACCTTGAGACTCATATGTGCCACTTCCAAATCATTAGTATTTCTTTCTGTCTTTTTTTTCTTCACCAAATCATAAAATATTGCCTTTCAAGATATCTTACCAGTCTTTCATTGGTCTCTTTTTTATTTTCATGTTCTTCAAGACATGACTGATTCTGAAAGCATGCAGTTTGCAATTCATTTTACAGACAGGAAGCTGCAGAAATGTATCCTCAAATACAAATACTGTTCTTCATTTTCATGGTCTCTGGTGTCTTTTTTCTGTATATGCCTGAACATGTCATACAAGATAGCAACAACGTCTGAAATCTACATAGCAGTCTTCTAAACTCTTACTTTCAGCTTGATATTACTGCTGTATTTTAGGTTTCACAAAGGTTTTGAATTGTTTCTGCAGCTCATCTATTTCTCTTACCTTTCTGTCATATCAAGAATTTTTTTAACAGTCTTCTTTTAAGTCAGTGGTCTGAGTATAAACATACCCTGAGGTTCCTCTTATTCTTGATATTTCTCTAATGTCAGGAATCAGTAAATGCATGATTAACCTGATTGATAGCAACTAATATCTTATCTCATTTAGGATTGCTGATAAGCACTAAGTTTATAAAATACATTTCTCTTTACAGCCATAACTATTTATATGTTTAATTAATTATTCTCCTTCTTCTTCCTTTCATTATATTATAAAGACTCTCATCAATTAAATTTTTTTTCTATGCAAGTGCTTTTAATTCTTCCCCATTGCAGTCACACACAGTTATTTGGATGTTTCACTCAGGGATAATACCTGCTATTTGTTAATACTCTTTATAAAATACTTTGGATTTCAACTTCTCTTCATAAAATATCTTACATTTCATTTTCTGTTCTTCCAGAAGGAGCAGTTAAGGTCAATATTTTACCATTTTGCTCTTATCCTTAGATAGAGGATTTTGATAGTGTCAAAACCAATAACTGCTGATAATAAAGTATCATTCATCACATTTTTTTTTTCTATTTCATGCCTCACAGTCTTTTCTCTCCTATAAAACAGTGTGAATTCACTAACCTAAAAGATCCACATCTCAGGTACCTTGTGAGGCTGTGATGTACATGCATTGTTTCAAATGGATCCCAGCTCTACTGATGCTCTAAATATTGTGCTTTCCAACTCCCTGTCCTTTTTCTATGTCTTCTAATCCCACCCACCACTTTACTTTTGAGTTCAAAGATAAACTTCTGGGAGGGCTTGCAGGACTTGAGATAATAAAGGAAAGGCATAAACTTTTTGCTCTGAAGTGATTGTGATTCACACTACTACAGGTCTTTTATTTATGACTATTTTTGTCCCAGAGATATTTGGGTTTCTACATGGGAATGATTATTGCTGAATCAAAGGATTTTGTATTTCTTGAAATAAAATATAAACATACACTATTATCATATAGAACTTATTTATAGTCACAGGGGACAAGGTGGGTTATTCATGCAGGTCAGCAAACACATAAGACATTCTGGTCACTATAGAACCACAGTCAATTTAGGCTGATTATGCAGGTTTGCCTGGAGATTTCTTGAAGACTCTGAACTACAAGATAGACTGAAATGTCATGTAAAGGTATGTTTGGGTAAAGGCATTGTAACGTCTGAAAACGATAAGGAGGCAATCTTGTGTGATATCTGCTGATTCTGAGCACAAAACGTCTCTTTAAACTGAATGTATATTTGCTACAAAAAGTGAGAATGTTATTTCCTGATAATAAGGAAATAATAAACTGTAAAAAATGCATAGCTTATTTTAACAGTGAATGAATGTCTGAATGCATAATGATTGATTAATAGGATGAAAATTGGAAAATAGAGTATTTAAAAAGAATCCACACCAAACAAAAAACCAAACATAACTTTTATTAGGCTGTGAAATAATATGTCAATAGAAGAAATAAAAGAAAATAGAAGAAATAACAATCTCTTGCATCTTGCAAATGTAAATCTGGAATTAGTAAATTCTAAAACATGATTTTACACACAAGTTTTTAAAACTGCCCAGAGACACTAAATAGAGATTGGGAGAGGAGGCACATGAAAAAAACCTTTCTCATACGTCAGAAAAAAATGTGAAAATATACTTCTGTAATGAGCGAAATAATGTTCTACACCTCAGAGAACAGATACCAGCATTATCTCCAGAGCCAGACATTCAAGACCTGCCTGGATGCTTTCCTGTCAACCTGCTTTAGGTGAACCTGCTTTGGTAGTGGGGTTGGACTACATGATATCTGAAGGTACCTTTCAACCCCTACCATTCTGTGATTCTGTGATTTTGTGATTATTCCTTCGGAGGAGTTTGACATAGATTGGGTTTGCAAAATAAATTCAACCAATTCAGTAAGAGACAGAACAAATATGAATTGGGAATTAAAAAATCAGATTCATAAATTTTTAATAATAGTGAAAGTATCATTTTATAATCACTATGAAAAATAAGCGATTTGACGTTGGGGAACAACTCTTTAAAGACTTAGATACATTCATAAATGTGAAAAAACTATATTTCACTATATGAAGAGTAAGGTTAAGGAAGTCTTTTAATTTGGCATCCAAGGGGAATTTAGAAGAGATATCTAACAGAACAAAGGAGAAACTAGCTAAGAAAGTGATTACATTTACTAAGTAAAAGTATTCATTAAAAGCTGATACGGAGTGCCATTTGATGATATAACCACAGCTAATTATAAGCTTGAGGGGAAGATCTTAAAACTGTTATATTAGACTATTGCATTTTATGTCGTTAGTGATTTTTAACATTTCAGGTACTCATTACATTGCATCCATCATAGTGTGTCCAATCTGAAATTATTCACATTAATATAATCATTTTCACTTATATTTTTATTCTCTGATTTAATATGAATTTAACTCATTATGATGAAAAATTAGCATTACATTTTAATCTCTAGAAATGGATTCTCTTATGTTATTAACAAGTATGTTAGCGCAGTGTATAATGAATAAAGATCTAACAGAAGAATATATTTCCATCAGTTCATAATAGCATCATTTCATGCAGTATCTTATTGAGAAGTGAGTTTATTAGTAAAATTGACAATGTATTTGAAACAATTCACATTGCAACCTGCAAGGCAGAAAAGGATCATCATGTCATTTAGTATATGTTACACAGGTAGTAGATTGATTTTTAATTTTTTTTTTATGGTAATATGAAATGCAGCATGTAATGTGTTATGATGTTTGTTTGTTCTTCCATATAAGTGTAAATATTCCCTCTTAAAATGGGACTTGATGCACAGGGAAGCTATACAAACTCATGCAGAAAAATTATAAGAAACTGGACAGTTGAAGGCATATAGACGAAGGCCCAAAAAATCACTCAAACCATGGAATCATCTTTCTTTCTCATTAACTCAGAACATGTCGGGGATGTTTCCCCAGGGAAAACTGTTAGAAGAAAATATTTCAATGATGATAAAAAATTGACTAGCTCATCCTCTTGAGAGAAATAGATATCTTTTCTTTTATCTATAATCTGTGTGAATCTGAAATTCTGTCCATAGATCTGCTACTCTGTATCTGACTCCAATAAGTCTGCTTCCTTAATTAAATAGTGACTGGGACTTCTGTTATTTTTTTGCTTCCCTTACTATCATTTATATCTTGATTTCTCCTATAGAAATACATCTAAAAAATTAGCTTGATTTACTTTTTAACTCTAAAAATTTTAACATATAATTAATGACAACACCTAAAGCATTAGTAGACACAACCTAGCGGTTAAGTGCATCTCTTCTGTCTGATAAACTGTCTCAAGCATCCGTTAGGAATCTCAGAAAAGTTAACCACTTGCCTTGGACATTCCTTGCAGGCAGTACTTAGATGACATGTAAAACAAGGGAAATGTATCAGCACAAAAAATGGAACATAACATTAAACTGCTCTACCACAGTGGTCAATAACTCCAGACCCAGTTCTGAGCTGTAGGTGCCCAGTAGTCAGGTTCTATCAAAATGCAGTAGAAAAAAACTCTTCCTTCCTTGGAAGATGTTGCCTTTTCCTGTCTGAAAGGTTAAATGCCTCTAGTTATTTAAGCACTGTTGCCTTCAGCATGGAGATCTCAATCTGACTGCAGAGCTTCAATAAACAACTGCTTCTGCACTATATCAGCCCTGCCCTACCAGTCATCTGCAAAAGAAAGCTAGCACAAAGAAGCACCTACTGCTATTTAGAAAGAGACAGGGAAAGATGCCTCCTTTCCATCCTGATTCATCCAGAGCTCTGAGTAAATAATTTCCACAAATGAAATTTTCTGTACCCATTTTCTGCCCTTTTACTCCCTGTCCACTGTTGACAATCAACAAAGCTCAGCACTGCCTAGGATTTGAGCATGTGTGCACACTCTTCCTGCTCTCTTTTACTGACACACACACTCTACCTTAGCAGTTGCATACCATTTCCCAGGGAAAACCCTGTACCATCAATAGCCTGAGGGAATCATGGCTTCATGGACTTTTAAGATATGTTTTATTTATTTTCACTTTTGACTGATGACTTAGTATCTTGCTACCTTCCCCCCCTTCCCTTCTGTTCTTTGGCAGACTGGACAGGGCTTGAGAGGATTCTGAGAAACAGAAAACTTTGTATATCGGAACTCTTTGGCTCCCCAGCCCCTAAATTCTATTTTGTTTCACTATTCATGACATGACTGTGTGGGAAAACTGTTAGATGTTGGATTTCCTCTGAGGGTCCAGTTTTTCCTTCATCTCACAGTCACCAGAAAGCCTTGAATCTCTATTCTGGTGTAATTTGGCCTCTAAGGGACTCCAAAGTCCAACGTTTAAGAGTTATCTACAAGGCATCTGCACCTGATAATCAGATCAGAAATTTGTGCAAGATCTGATGGCTTCGTTATGGGGAGATGTAAAAAAAAATCTGCAACTCGTGTATTGGAAAGCAGTATGATTGACTGTAAAAACTGCTTATAAATTGTGTGAATGAAAACACATTTTTATTTAAAATATTTAAGTCAATTAAATATTGCTGAAAAACAGGAATGCAGCTAATACATAATAAATGTCAAATTTGGAAAAAATATACAACAAGGAAGGGAAGAAAATATTCAGAAGAAACTGAAAAAAATCCCAGACACTGACTTGCTGTCGCATATCCTATTTCAAGCAGAGCAAATTAAGAAGACTGTGTTAGAATATAACAAGATAAATAGCTATTAACAATTCACCATCACGAAGAAACCATGTAGTGGTCACACATGTTTAATATACAATGGAAGTAGTTATCTTATTAAACTTAATGGCACCTATAAAAGGGAGACAAGTCACAAGCTTGAGACAGTAATGAGATAAGCTTGCAGTCTGATCAGTTTGCATGCAAATGACCTCATCTGAATGAAATTAATGTTTGCATTTTGTACTGTTCTGAAAGCACCACCATTCCCATTGTTCTATCCTTGCTTGTTTGAATTTTCTTAGAAGAAAAAAAAACATTAATCAAAAGGCTAAAGATCAACTTGTACTCTGCTGTTACATCAGTTTTGAAATGTTCATTTCTGAGTGCTAGCTTCTATCAATGTCCACCAAACACGTCTTGTTAGCAATTTTAATAAAGTTTAAAAAACTGAATGTATATTTGATTTGAAATGTATTCATGTGCTTGAAAAGGATAATTAGATGATAAGACCTCACATTGAGATGAACAGCACATCAGTGAATTTAATTATTTTTTCCATATAAAGAAAACCTCCTCACATTTTAATTTTATTTGTTTTTATAAATTCCATAATTAAAGAAATAAAGAAGCTGGAATTATATTTGTCTTCATCTACATTTTATTTCTAAACCTTTATTTTATTTTTCCTGCAAATGATATTTCAGAAGAGATAAACACTATTTCATTCATTTGCTATTTGCGCAGCTGGTTTTTAGACCTAATGCAAAGACACATAAAAAATATTTTCTTTATACCATCAGATGTCAGTCTGACAGCAAAATACTTTAATGCAACTTTAATGTTCGATAATGCAACATGCTGAATAGTTTGACTATAGCCTAGGAAAACATTTAAGAGAAAGTTTCATTTTAAACACAAGTACGAGCTGTACTTCTTTAAATTATGAATATGAAGAAAAAAGGTATTTTGACAGGTAAGGGTAAATAACTATAGAATTGCACAAAACTGAGTGTAATGCAAGCTCAAAAAATACAATTTAAAAAGCAAATGCCTTAAATTTGCATTTTAATGAATGTCAGACTAATTCTTTAAATAACTTCTGGTATATTTTAGACTCAGTAAAAATTGAATTTCTTCTCTTCTCCCTTCTTAATTTTCCAGACAAAAAAGAAAGTCTTATTGTAACATAAATATACAGTATCGTGCAATTCAATGATTTGATTACTTTCCCTTTTATTGAATGTCAGAAAATAGAGGAGAAAAAAAACCAAAACACCACACAAAGCAACTGCTCTTCAACCTCTTTTTTTGTCATTATTCAGACAAGCTGTTAACAGGATCGACTTACAGTCTCTTAAAGAACTATCCCTGTGATTGAATTGCTCCAAAGAAGACTAGGACTGCTAGTGAAAAGTCATAAGGAGAATTTCTCACATACTTAAAGGAATAAGTGCCAGGTGCTGTACAGCCTCTTCATATCAGAGAGAAGGAGACCTAAGACTCCTGTTCCTGTGGTGCTCTAGCAGCAGGCCGTGAAAAGGTTTTCTTTTTGAAGTAGCTAACAACAATTTATGAAATGCAAGCAGCAAGGCAGGGAAGACATTCAACTGACATCCCAGTACCTCCAGATTTCCTCTCCAAGCACAAAATGGAAATCTTTTGGAAATTAGTTTAGAAAAAGTTGGAAAAAAAAGGAAATTACCTTGCTGGAAGTAACAGTAAATTATTAAGATAAGTAAATTATTAAGGAATGAAAAGCATTTTCAGAGACCAAGAAGAGAAGCAATCAGGAGGAAAGGAAATTATGAAGTCAATAATTTAGAAGTTGCGAGATAGCTTTCATTTAATCTTTCAGTGTAAGAAAAAAAAAAAAAAAGCATAAAGCGCTGTGTATTAACTATAGTTCTTAAAAGACCATGTCCCAAAGAAAACATGTGGAGAAGATGCTGTTGATTTAACTGTTTTAACCATGCTGAAAAATTCCATTCCATATTATCTCATCAATGGAAGAAAATAACCATAAAAACAAAAGTAGTATACACAAGATAGAGACCCACCTTTAGAAGACACTTAAGATATAAAGAGGACTTAAATATTTGAATTAACAAATGCAAGAAAATGGCAAATGGTACCACCAAATTCACTTGTGGCTAACCAACTATAAGCAGGAATTCCATTATTCAAGACAACTTGAAAATGTAAAACAGTATAATCTCACCTCTAAACTCTATTCTAAACTCTAAACTTCCACAAACTCCAGAAGCCTCCTAGACTGTTTCCTCTCTGCTGTATTGTATTTCCAGCAGACATCTGGTAAGTTGAAGTCCCCCAAGAGAACAAGGGCTAGCAATCATGTGAATTCTCCTAGCTGCCAATAGAATATTTCATCTACCTTTTCATCCTGGCTGATTGGTCTGTAAGAGACTCCTACAATGATGTCTGCCTTGTTGGCCTTTCTCCTGTCTTTTACCCATAAACACCTGACCCTTTTATCACTGTCATCAAGCTCTAGATAGTCAAAACATTCCATAATCAGAGGGCTATCCCATTGCCTCTCCTTCCTTGCCTGTCCCTTCTGAAGAGTTCATAGACATCCATTGCAGCACTCCAGTTGTGTGAGTCGCCTCACCATGTTTTCATGATTAATCACAAACCCCCGGTATGTACTTACATTTGGGATATTTTCCTGAAGCTATGGAATCTACTTGTAGTTATTCTGAATTTTTTTATGTTCAGTTTCTACTACAAAAAGTAGTAGAAAAAATTGAAAGTTGGAATCCTAGAGATTCCTATTTTACATTTGATGTTAGAAATGCTGTCAAGTTTTCTTGTGAAGATGCAAGATGCCTAAGCTAGGTTTTAGGGACTAAGGATCTGTTATTCCTCAACTGTTTTAGTGTGCCCTATGTTACAGAATGTCAAGATCTTTACAATTGCTTTTTTAGACTTTGGATATTGTATTCAGAAATGCTGCTTGGTTATTTGTATAGCAATTTTGAAAGCTTATTTTCAGCACTGATGGGAATAAGGGAAAACAACTAGGATGGATAGGCCATTGAAACCACTATTAATGTCATCATAATACAAAACTTTAACAATTGTGTCATTTAGAGTATGGAAATAAAGTAGTCATATTATTCCAAGAATGTGCTTGCCTTTATAAAGGCAATGATAAGGATGGTTTTACAGAGAAACAGTAACTTATCTGACAATTCCAGGATAAAAGTCAATGATAATATCAAGTAAATGAGAACATAAAAGTAGTTGACCAGGCAAGTTAATGCTTTTCACTTGGCATGAAAAAACATTTATGAAAATTATAGTGATATCAAGATCATTCACTTTATTGTATGGATGTGAAACAAGCTGTGTCTATAGATTAAAATCTGACACAGATATGTCTGGTTTTCAGAATTGCTAAGGAGTCTATAGCTCCTACTTTAGAAAAATACACGTTTTTAGAAATCTCCGTTTAAGCTCCATGACTGCTATTATGTCATACTCTGCATTGATCAGAGAGCCTGATTCACATTTAAAAGCTCAATATTCTCTGGAAATTACAATATGAGAAACTGTAAGATTAAACATAGAGAAGAGCTATCATGACTTTGGGTGGTTGGGGGTTTTTTGGTGACATTTTGGATGTTGGTTTCAAGTTGTTTTGGTGGTTTTTTGTGTTACCCATTCATAAAGCTTTTCAGGTCTTCACACTATTTCCCAAGCCAATAAAAGCAGCCACAGTATATCACCTTTTCCGTTAATTGATTAAGAAGATTCACTCTATGTGAATTTGAGTCCTGTAGGTAAGCATATGAATTAGATTTAACTGTATTTTTCTTTATATGCCCACCTAGTGATCCGTTGTCAAATGTGTTTCTTTTCCCAGGTTTTCCATATACATAATAATATAATTTTAAAAGCTATCTTCAGAATGTGTGTTTCTTATTCCAGGCACATATGGTGCTTGATCAACAGCCTACTTTCAAAAAAAATAACAAAACTGCAGCAGAGAACGTTTCAATCTTTCCTCGTCACAGAAAAAGCAGGTAATAGAGCACAGTGTTATCATTCTAATAAAATTTTATCATAAATAAATGCCCACAGGACACAAAACCTCTGAATATGAAAAATCACAGATCAGTTGAACTATTAATTCATGGAGACATTAAATACTTTGTATTCACAGTTTCTGTAATTATGTTAATAAAGAACATGACCAAATCCTGAATCTCAGCACTGCTAGAATAGGTTGCTCTGGTATAGATTAGCCACCATTTCATGGCAGTCTTCCAGCATTATATAAAATGAATTTGATTATCCAAACAGTAAGGCAAGTAGATGCTAACAAAAAAAAAAGACTAAGTAGTGTGAAATCAGTGATACAAGTAATGGATATGATTTTTACAGGTGCCCAATGGTTTACGGCCCATGGTTTAGCAAGTTCTCCCACAACCCCCTGGAATCCAGTTATTTAATACTTTAAATTACTTTGTTTAATATCATTACCTACTTTCAGAAATGTGTTCCCAGAAAATTCTTGGTGAACTGTTCAAAACATCAAGGGTAGTTCTCAAAGGATTGCTTAAAACAAGGTAATAATTTTACCTACAGTTTGAAATCACAAGGTTAGAAATCAGACCACTACAAAGTAATGAATTATAATGAAATGTCTCTCCCTTGGGAAAGTGTAGTACATTCTTGTTTTCAATATTCTACTCCTGATTCAAAAGGTTGGATTTTGACGACACAAGATACCATTGTCTTCTTACTCCAGAAAAGGAAATTAGCAGCAGTTTAAGCTTCTAATGTTCAACCCCAATTCCATTACCACATCTTAAGAATTCTTCTGACTAGTCAAATCGTGTAATGCTTGAGCTTTATAGCCTAATGCATGCCTGGAAATCTCACTTAACAGTGTCCATAATAACAATACAAATAACTCCAGCAGAAGAGATTGACTTCTTTCTGAACTCAATTACAGCTGGAAACTAGCAAAAAGCATTTAAAATATTGACAAAAAACCTAACATCCTAAATATGTCTTTATCTGTATATTAACCCACAACCTTAGTAGATCTAAAGATATTCAGCAGACCGATCACTATGTCTGTCTTCAAGCTTTTTTCTAATTACAATCTTTTCAGACAATTGATTGCAAGACATTACTTTATAATAATAATATTAGAAATAGATAAGTGGTACTGCATTTCTCTATATGTAATATATGTTATTTAGAACGTAATGTATGATGCTGTGAAGCTACAACTTTAGAACTGAAGCTTTCCATACAGTGCAGACCATGAAGTATCTTTAGGCTTCATTTTAAAGTAAACTGCCAGAATATAAAATGAAAAAAAAAAATCCTAATTTTTCTGATATGCAAGGTCATCAATATTACTATCCTTATAGCACCCTTCCATAATATAAATAATAACCCTGAAAGGAGTAATAAACTCTGAAATTAGAAAAGGTGAGTCTATAGGGCATAGCAGCCTGTTTCAGAAAAGTAGAACTAAAGCAAAACCAAATACAATTGAAGAGAGAAAAGACAGAAGTACAATGCTAAAAATTTTGGTTGGGGGTTATCCCACATATTCTGAGTTATTTTTCTGTATAAGCAAGTTTTATGTCATTAAATTCACTGTATGAAAAAACAGATGTAACTCCCCATGGACTACCAAACTCCAGATTAAATATTCATGAAAGATAGGGAGTTTTTACAATTAATAGTTCTACTGTTTACCACAGGAATGAGACAGAAATTACACTGAGGCACACAGCTAAATGAGATATTGGCCACTTACATTTCTCCACAGGATCTAACTTATACTTTTCCCCTGCAGCTTATCTTGAAACTTTGCTCTATATGTGTAGTCCTGCAGTGCTGTGGTATTTCTACATGGCAAATGCAGACCATTGATACAATACATTTAAGGGCAAGAAAACAGTTATGTTGCAAAGATGAGAGAAACTGAGGAAGATGAAAACACGTCTGAATTTCCTAACCATCTAATTAAGAGCAGAAACTAGAATTTGATTCTGATATAAGGCACAAGTTATATCAGCTGAAATACTCAATACTAAGCTGATGATTAGATATTATTCTCATTAATTATTATAGTTCTCAGCTTCTTACAAGTTTGAGGTTTCAGTAGTTGATCAGTTAAATTATTATTTATGACTCTTTGGATTTCTAAAACTATGCCAACTTAAATGACACTGACTCAAAACCCAGTGAACTTAATAAGCTTTGGATCATGACCTGAAAAAGCAAAAAAATGCAATATTAAGCACCATAGATATAGACATGTAACAGATCAAAGAGTGTGAAGTGTTCACCATAACTTTTAAAAATAGAGTGTTTTCTGGACACTTGTTCCTTTTTATTTATTTTGGCCTTTAGTAATTACTGTTACTCCAAAGTTGAAACAATTTGCCAGTGCATTGGACCACTTAAGTTTTACATTTTGGGGAAACTATCAGCATATGTTACTTAATTACATGAAGGATGACATTCAGAGAAGAATGCAGTTATCTAAAACACAGTATAGTTGCAACTTGGCAATAAGGGGACAATAGTCCAAATTGCAACCCAAACTTTGATCAGAAGGAAAGGTGTTCACGTACACCTTTATTTGAATTCCTAGGATCAAAGAAGATTGAAAACCAGGAAAGAAGAAAACATGTCTCTTACAGGAGACCACACCTTGCACAAAAGCCAAAGTCAAAATTCCATAAACGTGCTTTCAGGATGAGAGGCCCTGTTCTTGAAAGTGCTAGTGGAGATGTGGGATGTGTGGCAACAGATATACTTGCTTTTGTACATGTTAATCTATGTCACTTTTCTTTACTAGGATGTAGTGGGGAAGACAATTTGTGTGCTTTTTTCTGGCACTTGCTTTGCAGGTCTTCCTGGGCAGAGTGCATGGAGGTATGAGTGGGTGGTGGTGACTCAGGAGTCAACACCAACATGGGGACTGAGGGACTCTTGAGAAGCTCAAGGAGCCTGTCTAGATGTGTGGGTCCTGAAAGTAAGAAAAATTGTTCTTAGAAATCTGGAAAGGACTGTGTCAAATTTATCACAATTTAGACAGCTGTTGAAAAGATGCTGGACTAGGAAGGAACCTGGGCTAAAGGATGTTCTTTTCAAAGACACAGTGGGCTCATGACAACAGAGTAGAGAAGACTGGCTTTCAACTCTGCATGTACTCTAATTCATTCTGAGCTTTATACAGAAAATATCTTACAGTCTAATAGAACCCAATTTTAATTGTGCGCTTCTGAGGTGTTTAGGATGCTCACTGTGCATGCAGTTTCCTCTTTGCTTTCTCTCTCTCTTTCGGTCCCCTCAAAAGGTATCCTATTCATTGCAAGATTGGTCTAGTGGTACTTGAGAATAAGTAAGCCTACATTTAGGCCCTTCTCTGTCAAAGCAGGTTCAAATCAACATCTATCTTTTGCTTTCACACAGAACAGTCTAAAAAGTGAACAATAAACAGTATTCCATTGTTCATGCAATAGCTGTGCCACTGGTTGCATTAGCAATTGATGTGGCCCAGAAAATCTGCAGATCCAAATGCTTTTAGGTTAAGGACCCAATTTCCACATTATATGCATATCTGGGGGGTGGTACGGTGATCACGGAATCACGGAATTGTTGGAGTTGGAAGGGACCTTCTAGAGATCATCTAGTCCAATTCCCCTGGCAAAGCAGGACTGCCTAGAGCACATTACTCAGGACTGCATCCAGGCGGGTCTTGAAAATCTCCAGAGAAAGGGACTCCACAACCTCTCTGGGCAGCCTGTTCCAGGGCTCTGTCACCCTCACTGTCAAGAAGTTCTTCCTCATATTTGAGTGGAACTTCCTATGTTCCAGCTTGTGCTCGTTGCCCCTTGTCCTGTCTATGGGACCCACTGAAAAGAGTCTGGCTCCATCCTTCCTCAAACCACCCTTCAGATACTTATAAGCATTAATAATGACTCCCCTCAGCCTTCTCTTCTCCAGGCCGAAGAGTCCCAGCTCTCTGAGCCTTTCCCTATAAGGGAGGTGCTCCAATCTCTTAATCTTCTTTGTTGCCCTACGCTGGACTCTTTCCAGCAGTTCCCTGTCTCTCTTGAACTGGGGAGCCCAGAACCAGAAGCAGTATTCTAGTTGTGGCCTCACCAGTGCAGAGTGGAGGGGAAGAATGACCTCCCTCGACCTACTGGTCACACTCTTCCCTATGCATCCCAGGATTCCATTGGCCCTCTTGGGGACAAGGGCACATTGTTGGCTCATGGAAAGTTTACTATCCATAAGGACCCCCAGATCCTTTTCCTCAGAAGTGCTTTCCAGCAGATCCATCCCCAACCTATATTGGTGTCTGGCATTCTTCCTCCAATGGGGAAGGAAAAGTTATTTCCAATTAATTCCACTCTGGTCCTCTGGACTGAAAGCCAATAGGATAAGAGTTTAGAATGTATAGGTTGAGATTCTTCTGATGTAATTTCTAGTAAGCAGAGAAAAGAACGTAATTCACTTCAAAAGCTCTCTCCAGATCTAAACCAAAATACGAATATGGACATGTCCATTTTGCAGCTGACAAAGTATATTAGAGACTGAACTTGGAGAGAAGTTCCTGAATTCCAGTACTTGCTTATGCATTTTATTAATTGATTACTTGATATCAAGTTTGTAAAAACATACACATAATGCTATAATCAGACTATGTTCCCATAATTTTTCCCTAGTTTCTAGAGGTCACTGAGAATAAAAGTTTTTATATACTGGTTGTTGGTAAATTTTCATACTAATGCATTATTCAAAGTTTTTACATTACTTAAACAGAAGATGTATACCTTTTCTTTTAAGCAAGCTTCTCTTTGAGTCTCAGTTACTGCTTTTCCAGCTGTCACTTAGCATCAAATATTATTGAAAATGGCAATCTTCAAGAAAGTAATACTATGCTTGTTCTCAGAGGTCATACATATTTACATGCAGACAAATTTTGATGGGAAAAGTCTCAATGAGAACTATACCATGAGATCCTCTAACAGTTTAGAGAAGAAAATGATTCCTACTTGCAGAAAGAGCCATAAACACTCATTTTATGAGCTTCTGAGGGGCTGGATTGGTCAACACAGGTGTGGCTAGACCACTCCTTCCCTCCTTTCTAAGGCTGATATATGAAGAAAGTTCCTTTGGTTTCTGAGTCACAAGTATTTCATGCTATAATCTGTATCGGTGTAATTTGTGTTAATAGTGAAATAACTGAACGCTGTTCTCAGTAATTAAGTGGTAAGCTGCATTAAATTAATTGGGAAAGAATTCAATCAGTGCAGGAAGGACAATACTTCTTTAAAAAGAATGAGATGGAACAAGATCTTCCAACTACATGAAAAAACTTTCAGAGAATCAAGCTCTAAGGCAAATTTAATAGCTACAATCAATAACATTTTTGCAAAATATTTTTATTTATTAAGATTTAACCCCCAAAATGTGGTTTATAAACTGTTTATATCCAGAAGTATTATAAAATATACCATCTCTTTTCTGATAGCTTCTACACCCTGTTATTTAGGATAATAACAGACCACACATGTAACAAACAGAATTATTTTGATGATCAGGAAGTGTACTTCACAGTGCAATTAATCCTCTGTAAAAAGGATTTCTTTTAAAACCCTGTGATTAGAGCCTCTTTAGAAATACTTCCACCCCCCCCCGCCCAGTTTTCTAAATTCTGTTAATCGTATCTATCTGAATCTCACTCTGCAATTTTCCTGCTTATCAGAAAAGATGTTTAATGCATTGTGATTAGGCCATTGGACAGAGATTTATAATTTACATTTTGTGAAAGAGGTTCATGCTGTTCTAAACACTTATCTCCCTTATTATATTTCTAGAATATGCTAATAACATGAGAAAGTGTATTATTCTTATCACTGAATAAAAGCATCACGTTGGTTCATGAAATATGATAGAGAGAGTAGCCTTAAGCAGCCTTAGCATATAAACCAGTCAAAACTGGATCAAAAATAGATAAGTAAAAGCCTGACAAAAAGTCTATATGATGGATAGGTTTGTATAGATTGCTGAAGCACACCAAGAGGTCTGCTTTAATTGAAATAACACTTTCTTTTCAGCCTTGTATGTAGAAGTTGCCATTAAATATATGCAAGGGCCTTTTTTCCTCTTTCAGAAAAAATTATTCCCTTGTTTCTTCCACTGAACAAAGCTAAGTAATGTGGTTCTTCCCCTATATGACTTATACCTTTACAGGTATTAAATGTGTTAATTTTGTTTTCTCTTCCCCCACCCCAAATTTCCAGAACATTTTGTTCTTCCTATACCACTTTTTCTTCAGAATTCACAAAAGGAATGGCACAGCAAAGAAGTTTCTGGAAAACTTTTACTACTATACTTATTTTAGGCAAAAATAACAGGTGATGCTGGGCTATTTTCTAGAAATGGTTTAATTATTATCTCATAAAATAAAAATCTCACTATATTTGCCTAGACCATACCCTGTCTCTGCCAGTGGCCTACTGTGAGTCCCCAAGGGAAATGTAGAGGACACAGGATAAGTATCAGACAGTTCTCTGGTCTGAGTGCCTCACAACTTCCAGTAATTCGCTTTTTGTCCCATATTCTCTTTCATAGTTTGCAAATCTTTATGAAAAATTTTTAATGTGTGCACACATACATACAAAACCAACATACATAGCCAGTCTATATCTTCCATACACAAACAAATGTACTCATGTAATGGCAAATCTTGACTTTAGAGCACAAGTAATAATTCTGACACCATTTATTCACAAAACATGCAAGATTTTCAGCCAAATGACAAGGTTTTACCTTGCATTCCCTGATGCAAAGGTGGACTTATCTTCATATTGACTATATTGAAACATGCAGGATACCAATATTTTACAGCAGGACAGGTAACTACTTGTGAAATTCCCCTTTATCTTTCAGATATTTAATTTTTACTGTAAGTGTACAGAACCTTATTTTGCATAGAAATCTTGAACATTAAGGGCGCTGGGGGACAGCAGGGAAGAATTAGATAATAAATACTCAGGAAGTAAGTGAGATATATTTACTTTAACTGTCACCTTGTGCATATCACCTTAGACCAGACTATGCTGAGCATGACACATATGAAGATACTTTATACTAGATAATAATCCAAAGGTTGTTTGCAAAACAGATAAACTGGAAAACATTGCTGAATTAGTACCAAACACTGCAAACTACTAATCAAGACTAAGAAGTGATATGGCAAGCAACCAAGGGGTGAGATGCAATGGTGTCTTTTGAATCAGCTGCAGAAAATGTTAGAATCTGTAAGGTGATTTCTTTTCACAGGATACCAATGGACAAAAATAGTGTTTATACCTACCATCTGAAGTTCATGCTGTTTGGAACAAGATAGAGCTTCTGCCTGAGGTGGGTGTTCACATTTATTTGAAATACTGGGAAAAGAAAGGAGTTTGTACATGCTTGCATCTCACTTAAGGATAAAACTAGGATGTAATTAAAAGAATGCACCCAGTCTCAGGCACTTGGAAGAGCTCAGAGTTCTCTAATCTAAACCATATACTGGCCTTTGGAATCATTCTCCGGTAAAAGCGGTAGTTCTTGTTTCTGCTTTGAATTGATGTCAAACTTTGAGCAAAACTATAACCTTGAAAAATAAGACCAGCTGGAAAATGACTGGAAGCAAATAGAAAATGAGGAAGACCCTTGACAAAAATGTTCCTGCATTTTGTGATATAAAAGTCTGAGCAGGTAAAAAAGCTTTTCATTGGCAAATTTCAACTTATTGTCTGAGCACTGGATTAATTTTTGGTAATTCTGATAAGTTCCAATGTGTATGGGTCTGTATTCCTTTTTTTTCTAAACTAATTACATTTTGATATGTCTGTTCATCAGGGCAAAAATAAATGCAAACGTCCCCTGAAACTCACAGTCCGAGTAAAGTATCAGCATTAGATAAGTACTAGCAATCCTTGGTAGACTGAGCCGTTTAGTTTTGGTTGGATTTTTTTGTTATTATTTTTAAAAGTAAAATACAGGCTTCTTCATTATTATTCTAATGATTCAAAGTAAAAGTGAACGGAAAGTCCTTCTAGAGGTATATTTTGGAAACTCTTAAAAAATGAGTTTTCATGCAGGCTCAGGAATATGAGGTCATCAAGAAGAATTTAGATGTTAAACATCTGTTTCTATGCAGTGGCAGCCATAATTTTTATTTGATATTTCCTTATCTGTTTTGTTTCTTAAAAAAGATAAATAGAAACCATGACAGGAGTTTAATTGAACAAGTTCCATATTCTGTGCTTTTCTCTCTTGATTTTCTATCCTTTTTTCTTTTTTAAAAAATACTATCATCAGTCTTACACTCACATTCCCAAAGCCCATTTTCCTTATCAACCTGAAAATTATCTTCCCAAAAGGAATCGGAGAGAAAAAAATGCCATTGTAAAGGAATCCACTTCCAAGTTGAGGAGCAAGGAAAATGCCAGCAGCTAAAGTGCAGATGCAATTTTGCTGCAAACAATGAATTTGTTTTCCAGTTTATTTCTCAAAGCTTTCCTCCAGAGCTTCTCACCTAAATTTCCTTTCTCCTTGCTAGCTGGGGAATAATTTTAATGGCAGGAAATCTTTTTCACTAATGTTAATCCCAGTAGATACATATATTGTGATGTTACTTTTCAATCACATTGCTACGGAAAAAATAAACGTGCCTGGAATACTCTGTGACAAACTGAGTATCCTTTTATTACAATGCAGTAATTTAAGCTTCAGAATTATTACAAAGTGGTGTTTATATATTTGGTCCCTAAAACTCACTAAAAAAAGAGTACTCTGTGGCATGGATTATGTATGGCCTCTGCCATGAAGTAAGTTGACTACTGAAATAAAGATGAACTGTTTGATTTTTTTCCCATTAAGAGTAAAAAAAAGTACTGGGGATAAAGGATATTATCCTTCATCTGTACTCCCTGTGCATTCTGAATACCACTTCCCAAAAAAGTTTGGGATCCTGTGAGCAGTCATATTGCTCAGGGTGCTTAAAATATCTGTGCAGCCAGAAAACCTTGGAATAAAGATGTCTCCTTGGTTTTAAATACTGATGCAGTCAAAGGTTATCAGTTATCCCCATTTCAGTAAATCAAATACAGAAAATATAGCTGAGTTTCAGAAAAATAGTATCAAGAGTAGAAGGCTGTGGAATACTCTTACAAGAAAAGCCATATCATTTTGGAGCGTTTTAACGATACCGGTGTAAAGTTTTGTTAATAAGGATACAGAGTAAATCTGACTCGTAAAAATTTGATCATAAGTGAGACTCTGTGATTCAGAAATAATTTCCTGGCACATTCTGATAACAGAGAAAGAGGCATCCGTCACACCTGACTACACATTTCTGTCCTTTTATGATCTGAAGCATCTCTTATATACACACACTTATAAAACTTTTATAGATTTCCTAATACACCAGATACATGGCTTCGGTTTTCTGTTACATCAAAAGATGAAGTAGGAGGACTTCCTGAAGAGAAATACACATCATCCAGACTAAATCCATTAAGTAAAATGATGATGCGAAGTGATTGGAGTATATGCTGTTCACTGAAGCATAGCAATAACTCTCTGGAGGGAGAAAAATGAGAGTGAAAATTGGATATGTTGTGATGCCATAAGGGCAAAATACAAAATAAGTTGTTAACCACAGATTTAAAATCCCTAGGGATGGAAAACATTACCTCTTCACTGCCTTTGAAGAGAAAGGCAAAGCACATGGGAAATCCTTGCTACAAAAGTAATTTTTAAATTACTCTAATCCTTCTAGGGGATAGCTGACCTTTCAAAAAGTGTGTTTGTTCACAGACATATAGAAAAGGATCATTATCTTACTGAAAGTAAACTATCTGAAGATATTGTATTTGTATATGTGGATTTATATACAGAAGCTGCCTGTACACAACAATCTATATCCCAGCTTCAGCTCTGCTGTAGCTAATTTTATTTTGACCATGTAAGAAAGTCTACTGCGTGATGCCAACTTGCTGACGAATTTTAGGAAAAATTAGTTATTTTGAGAGTCATGGAATAAAATTGGCAGAGTGACTACAATTTTCAAGGAACTTACTTCTTTTTAGAAACTGAGAAACCGAGGTACACAACAAGTGGCTACCCACTTGGAAAAGAAGTGTCAGAATGAGGACAGCAAAATAACATACGTGGAAGGCAGTTTCATGATAAAAGAACATTCAAAGCAAAGAAGAATTAAAAACTAAAAAAGATAAAACCCTAATGATTCAATGTTCTCTTTTTAGACTTACTTTACTTGACTTATTTTAGACACATTTTAGATAGATGATGTCACCATTTCCACATCTATCTAAAACCTACATGATCTAATAAACAAAAAGGCATGGGACTGACATCATAAAGGAAAATGCATTATTACATAAATTCTATTGGGTGGACTAAGACACTCACCTTAATTAAGCCACAGAATATTTATAAATGCAGTTATTATCTTCCTCCACAGGAAATATTTAGAAAGACTTCCTTAAGATATATTAAAACCGAACAGCATCAAATAATTGGAAAATTGAGATGTTTATTCTTTCAGAATTAGAGGGTAACATAGTCTTTTTAAAGTGAATGCAGTTAAAGCAATGGCTGAAGGTGTGTTCTTGAATGTCAAAATAATGTAGCAATACATGCAGAGTGGTCTATTACTGTCTTCTACTGATTCCATAATATTTCAACTAGTGAGCCAAAGAATAAGTTTTTTCAGTTAATCACATGGGGGGGGACACTCCTTCCAAAACTTAGATTTTAATTATCTTCTGTTCTAACACATGAGATTTTATTATATTGCTTTTTATGTTATTGCAACAAACAATTAGTCAAATCTTTGATCCCTTATATGAACCCAAATTCAGTGATAGAAATATGAAAGAGAAAAAATGAAGATTAACAAGGAATGAGATTTTAACACTGTCACTGAATTTTGCAGGGCCAATAATCCATGCACACGGACCCACAGTTGGTGTTTCCCCTCTTAAGAAAAGAGTACACTCTAAACAGAGCAGAAAGATCAGACTAGGACTATAGGTACTGTAACTGGTCAAAATTGATCCTCAGGTGTCACTTCACTACTTTTCCCCCACAAAGATAAGCCTCAAATATTTAATATATAGAAACCTGTAATAAAACCTGTCTAGGTTGGGATTACTTTTGGATAGCTACACTTGTAAGGGTGGACTGGGAGCTGATTCAAGTAAATGTGGTCATTGGGTACAGCTGAAACAGAGGGTTAGAGAATAGTGAAGGTAGCTGCTGGTTTGGAGTTGATTGAGAGGAAACAGGCTGCAGAAGGTGAGTTGTTAATAGTATCTCAGTTAAACTCATGGGGGAGTTTGACTCAGTCGGTTTAAATGTTTAGTCCATGCTCAACAAAGAAATATGTGCCAAGAGGATGGTAAACATTACAGCTAATTTATTGCCTGAAACAACAGCAGTTTTAATTGATTGACAAATAGAAGCAAAGAATAAGAAAAGTAAATGAAAATGCTGCAACAATAGACAGCTTTGTAATTGGAAATTGCAAAGGTCACTAAACACGGTTTATTGCTATCTGTTTGAATGGAATCATTACCTTGCGGAAATATCTATTTGGAGTCTGAATATGAGGAACTCTCGTGATATGAGGGGTTTTTTTAAGGAATATTTTGAGCATGAATGCACACAGCAAATGGGGAGTCATGCTGTTTCTGTAAAAAGTGACAAGGCAATTACACACCATTACTAATGTGCACTTTGGACTCAGTCTGAAATTATGCAATACATTGTATTTCTGGAAAACATTGTTAATCTGGGCAACAAGAAATGAAAATATTAAAAGATTTTGGAGATCGAGAGGCAGACTAATATTAATTTAATTTAAAAATGATTTTTTAACAAATGAAATAAGTATTTATGATATAAAAATGAAAAAAATACATTTGCCTTAATTCTTAACCTAAATATAAACTAGCAATTAGTTATATATTTCAGTGTTTCTGATATGATTAAAATACTACTTTAAATATCCCAAACACCACTGTTTAGAACATTATTGCCTGAAAGCTGACATTGATACATGAAATTATTTCCATTGGAAATGTATGTAATTCCTTCAACATACCTTTTAAATTGAAATATTCTCCATGATATTTTCCTTTGAAAATATATATATATCTACACACACATAGCTGTAGGTATACATAAGCTGTTCAAGACTTACGAAAAAAATGTTTCCTTCAGGTGTTAGTCTTCAGCTAAAGACATCCTTTTTCCCAGTATTTTTTTCCTGATATTTAGAACAGTTGTTTCAATCCATAAACAAAGAGCTGGTGCCCATACAGATATTCTTTAAGCTTACAAATTTTTCAAGACAGAACACTCTGCCCTTTTGCCCTGAGCAACATATTTTTGTAATTATTAATATATGATGGAGTAGGATAAGTTTAAAACAGTTCTTTGTCTGGAAACTCTTTCACTGAAGTTTCTTTCAACTGACTGAAATTTGATTCTTTTATTCTGACTGGGTCATCTGATATGAAAGTGAAGTCTCCCCATCACATTTCATTGCCTTGAAAGATAACTCATTATGCAATTTAAGATGCTGACTATTTTCGTCAGTGCAGGTTGGGGAACTCTGTCAGAGAAAACCCCTATTTGCATCAAAAGTGAGTAAGAAAAGTGAAAAAAATCTTCCCAGTCACAAATTTGGTGTCCTGTCACTTTTTCTTTTGCAACTTTAACAAGCGAAGCTTTCACAACAGAGACTTGCTTCGAATTACCTTTAGCTTGCCTCCTGAGGGATAATTATTTCATATCACTCGAGTGTCAAAGATAGGAGGTTTCAAATCAATTCTGAAATTGGCTGTTCCTCCTAATGAAGTAACATTTGCAGACTTCATTACTGTGTTATGCATTTCCTCTAGACCACAGTGAAGGATTAAAAGAACAGCCCTATAACTAATTCCATTTTTTACTATATGAAATGATTTCTGCCATTTTAATACACTGCAATGTTGTTCCCTTTGTATGCTGTCCTACTGCCAGTTTTCACTCCACTGAAGTGGAAGCGAAGTGGTCATTCTGAAAATAAGTTTTCCACAAAGAAGATTGAGAATCATTTCACCAAACTTCTCAGTGTAGGTATTTATATCAGACCTAGTTTTCCAGACATGTTTTAGTGTTATTGGAGATGATGGCACATCTGGACTATCCCAAATATCTGATAAATCACTCTGAAGCAGTGCCTATTTCTCTCACTTGGCTATAAAGGGAGTTCAGATGTTCAGTATGCTGGCCCCCACACAAATGACCAATGCCACGGAGGTGCTCTGAATATCCTACCTCTTTCCCCCCCCCTGAAGACTGCAGGCTCAGCGTACAATCTGTCAAGCCAGTCCCAGATAAACTAGGGCCTCTCATGTGCTTTTGTGTTGTCATGATTAGACAAAGGACTTGTGATCCAACGAACTAGCTCAAAGGTAGGTGTCTAGGTACCTGGAGTGGGATGCAGTTCAAGATTATTATCTTTCAATGTTGATTTACTGTGAATACATGAGCTGTTTTGTAGCCATCCCTTATAGTCAGAGGTGATCTATGGCTTCGTATACCTCCTTAACAGAGGCATCTAGTGCCTGTTGAGATATCTTAAGGTATGTGAGAGCTCTGCAAAGGACTGGCAAATAGAATAAATTATTCTTTCTTGTCCCTCTGGACTGGCAGGGAAAGGCCAGATGGCCAGAGATAGTCCAGGACATCTCAGGCATCCGCAGACACCCAACTGACTTGTACTGTTAGTAAAAGCAATGCATTCTTGCAGAGAATCTGCTCAAACTGCAGTAGACACCTAGTGTCTGTTCGGCTAAATAACCTCCTAAGCCTAATTGAATAAAGACTCATTATTTCGTCTAAACATTGATATTTTATACTGCCATTTCAGAAGCCCTAGTATTCCTTGTCCAAGGGTACCCATGATATTCCCATTCACTACCACTCTCCAACGAATCTCAACATGAAAATTTTCCTTTGTGTGAAATATTCAAACATCTTTTCTGAACTGTGAAGGTAAAATTCATTGTAAAAGTCCCTTAACAGTTCTTGTCATTAATTTAATCTACTTTATTTATTAATTTTTCTCTACTGCTTCTTTTACCATTGCACATTGATAAGAAGCCTTTAGATTTGCTTATAACTCAAACCTATTTATTTTCCTGTAAACGAACAGACTGCATATTCTTTTTAATAGCCTACTTTTCAGTTCCTGTTATATTCCCTTTCCTCTTCCCTTCAGTCTCTCAGCAGTCCTTTCTAATGTCACATTTTGCCAACATTCTTCCCTACTGTGAAATATTACAGAACTAGGACTGTTTTAATGAGCTGCCTGCAACATTAAATAGTTGCAACTGTTTAATATCTCACTATACTGGGAGGACATTACTTAAATTTCGGTATGTGAAAGTATAATATTGACCTCAAACAACTATTTCTATTTTTATTTCTTAACTTCACATTTTACAGCTCCGATATATTTTCAGCTGAATCCTGATAGCCAATCTAACAGAGTCCATACACAATGAGTTTACTCTTGCCTCCCTCCTTTTACACTTAATTAACATGATAAAATATTTATACTGCTGTCATAGCCTATGTCCCTATCAAGATTGAGGTCCTATTGTGTTAACTGCTAGGTACAGTCCAAACACAAAAGTCCACCATATTAATTACTTATGAAAAATGCTTTCTATGAAGAATTATTTGCTCTATGAAATATTCTTCAATTTTCTGAATAGAAAATAACCTTGCTTAATATAAATGGTTTTAATTTGAAGGAAAAATTATATGGATTTTCACACTTAAGGATTAAGATGGTTGTCTGATTATGGCAGCAGCCATATATTACCTAAATTATAATTACGAATATTATTATTATGTTCAATCAACATGACCATCAGTATTTAACACTGCAAGGTATGCAAAATGAGAACTACAAATAGCTTTATAACAAATAGCCATTCATATGCATTGTTAGTGGCAAACTAGACCATAAAGCAGAAGTTTATATTCACAAGAAGAGCGAATATGTTCCTAAAGGAGCTCATACATTATGTATCTTACATAATATAGAAGCTAAACATCAAAAAAAGTTATGTAAGAAAATACACATGAGAAAATTCTAATCCTTATGCATACTCCACTACACATATTAAACACATATTACTTTTGAGTAAATTACTGACATAGAAAACAAAATGAGTAAGTACACATTAGGGACTGGTAGGGCCAGATAGCAGTCTAAGCATGGCAAAATTCTCAGTTCTACTGAATTGACAGAAACAGTAGTAATCTTGATTTAATCCAAATTTAAGGTTACATAGTTTTGTTTTAGAATTGCAAGAAAGAGAGAAAGACAGAATCTAACAGTTACTTACTAGTAATTACAGATCCTGTAATATTTCAGAAAATAAAAATGTGTTTGTGTTCAGATGACTTAAATCCCAGCTTTTGATGGGACATCAAAGAATTATGGTTTCCTTCCATTTCCTTCTAAGAAGCATATACTCATAAAATACTTCATGCCACAGCTTTTGGTTACAAACCTCCTCAGATACCTATACGCAGAATTACCTCAGATTAGGGAACCTATTATGCTTTGTGAATGAGTTCTTATATTCTGCCTGTGCATCTGGATGCACTCGATCCATAAGGCATACTCCCCCTATTTTAAAACAAGCCCATTGGTCAAATATCTTGGACAAAATGGGCTCCGGAACTGTAATGGAATATGTTTAAAGATTAAACACAACTAATGTAGCCTGAGCACAATTAACAGACTGGGCTCCTGTAGGGATCAGGGGAGCGTGATCAACTTCATGTATCTGATCTTTTAAAGGAGGATTAGTGTAACAAGACAATATTGAGGTTAAAGCAGAGATTACAGGCATTTTCATTCAAAACTACCAAATGGATGAAAAAGGTACTTCCTGTAACTTAATAGCTCATTTTTTAGAGTAACTCTAAAAAATAAAAGCCTTTAGAGTCAAGTGATGAGGATCAAGAAAACGAAAAGCCTGTGGTCAAGGACATGCAAAAGAAAGATTAGAAAGGTATGATTTCCCAGTTGAGTGATGCCAATGTCACCTCTGAAAGAGGAGGTAGCAGCATCAGGGAACAGGATTTGCCTGATGCTTCTTTCTGTATCTAAATTTGGGGAAAACAAAAGATAATTTCTTACTTCAAAATGATTGGATTTAGAACCCTTCAAAGCTCTCCAGCTTGATAACTCGGCTAAAAATGTATATTTTTACAGCAGAACAATCTGCATTAGCCACATAATTGAGTAGCACTAGCCATTTTTAAGACATAAAAGAACACAGAATCCTCCAGAACCATCCAAAATCTTTAAATTCAGTAGGAACAGAAAGAAAAATATTTTCTTCGTCTTTTTTTTCAAACAAAAGTTTCAAAATGCATTCCAAATGTCTGAGTATTTCAATACATGTTAAAGTGACTAATACACACTGTAGCACCATATGAGCATGTTAACCTGAACAAAAGATACTTTTTCCTAAAAACTTGTTCACCTGAACTGCTAATGTCACTTCCATGAATATGAGCTAAAATGCCTTCTTAGAGATGATGTTATTTGATCTTCTTACTTGATGGTATCTAATGTTAATTTCAGCAGGTACTGTACAGAAGTCTATTTTTTGCAGAGACATTTAGCTTTTGTTTCTAGCAAGCAAGTATGTTCTTCTCCACTAAATTTTTTCTCTCATTGAAGCACTATTTCTCGATGGACAAGTGTTTAAAGACCTTTTCCTCAACATTGTGGGAATCTGTGGATTCCCTAAGACTCCACTCAACTATGGTATTAGTTCACCTCATATAGGCTTAGGTGTGTGATGCTGTGAACATTTAAACATACTCCTAAAAATCTGTCTCATTGTGTCTACTACTTGCCAAGCAGCACAATTACAGAAGGAAGAAGAATTAAGTACAAGTTACTTTCACTTACAAATATATATCTGAGAAGGATTTATTTCCAACCCCTGGAATTTTTAAAAATGTCAGATAATATTTTATGTCTCTTAAAAATCTTTGAAAGAAGAAGCATGTACATTTGGAGTTTATCATCAGCAAATCAACTGTTTGTCATTGTGACCATATGATTTCTGTGAAAATACAATAAAAAGCCCGTGTAAAATAAAAATTTTTAGTTAATTGAAATAATCAGGACTTAAAAAGTTACTTTGAATAGCTGATTCACTGCTGCACATTTTTTACTCAGAAATTAATGTCCAAATATGTACATCCTATGTATTCATAAATAATGAGTTCATTTCTATATGCAAAGGTCTCTCTTTGCAGTCACATTTCTATGTTGAAAATTCAAAGTTTCTCTAATATCTATCTTCATTAAGTCTTCCCAGGAATCACACAAATGAAGATTTGCAGAATCTAACCTGCAAATACACAGTAACATGTCAACTTCTCTCCTTAAAAATTCAGGATCGATCTGTACTTACCCTGTCTTTATTAAGTTTCTTAGACTGGGTACGAAAAAATGTCCCGGACTTTCCTAAGCCCGGCACCTTTGCCTGGGGTGTGTGGGGCAGGACAGGACCTGGGCTTTGGGATGCGGCCACGGGTACAGCTCCAGCAGCCGCCAAGCATGTGCCAGTGTGGGGTCAGGTGTCAGGAGCCTTGACACAGATTAAAAAAGGCAAAAACTGATTCCCCCGAACCCCCAGAGCGCTCCTCTGCTCCACCACTGCCACCTCCCTGTAACGCCGCGGCGCCAAAATCAGACCCCGGGACGGCCCGTCCTTTTGACCCTGGTCCTGTGAACCTGGAAAAGGAGCCGAATCTGTATCCTCTGATGAGGAACCAAGGGGGGCGGTTGGGGGTGTTGCGCCGTCTCAGACTGTGTATGATGGTGCTCTGGAACAATGTGGCAAAGAAGCTGTAGCCCAGGGAGATACAAAATTCCTACGTTTCCCTGTGACTTGTCGAAGGTGGCCAGCAGTCCTGCCGGGAATCTCTACCTTATGATCCGGTAAAAGAATTGAGAAAATCCGTAAAGGACTATGGTCTTTAACCGGCATACAGCTTTAGCTTATTGGTGACCATTGGTGACGGATATGTTATGACTCCTCATGATTGGAAACTGCGGTTGTGTATGGTTTTGTCGGCTGTGCAATGTGCTGTATTGGTGACTGAGTACCGGGATCTGGCGACAGCTAAAGCACTGGATAACTTAACGGGCGATTTAACTCATATTGGTGTGAATGAGCTCCTCGGTGAGAGCCTCGGGCTGCTCCCGACGTGTTTTGAGCAAGTGAAAGCCATTGTGCTGCGCGGTGAGACGGGGCCCTGATACAGCCGCTCCAGAAGCTTCCTTTGCAGCGGTCACACGAGCGCCTGGAGAACCCGATATAAAGTTCCTTGATCGGTTCCTTGATTTTGGATGCAGTAGAGAGTACAAGTAGATAACCATGCAGCTCGTGATATTCTCATGAAACAATTAGCAATCGAAAATGCTAATGGTGACTGCCGTAAAGTGTTGCTAAAAGGGTGCCAAGTTATCAGCATGGAAACTCATGGAGTGAGTCTCTTGGCTGCTGCATTGTCAGCGCAGCTCGCTGTGAGGGCAGCTCAAAAGGACAAACTGCTGTATTTGCATGACTTGGTACAAGAAGGACTGGCCGCTGACCCCATTGTAAAAAGACAAAGACCTGCAGACAGTCGTCTGCCAAGTCTGCCTTGCTGTCCTAGGAGCAGGCTTGCAGATAGCTGAGAAAAGGTCCAACGTGAACCACCCTGGAAATATCTAGAATGGAAAATTGCAACTCACACCATCCAGCCACAAGCACTGAAGCTGGCCTTACAAATAAAGACTCTCAATGATCTGCAAAAATTGTTAGGAACCAAGATACAAAATGTGTCGATGGATTGCCCCAAGTTGTTGAGCTTGCAGCTGTTGTGCATGCTTTTCAGCTTGTTTTCTGATGTAAACCTCAATATCATAACTGATTCTTTATATGATACAGGAATTGTTCAGCCTATAGAAGGTGCTCTCCTAAAGGAAGTCAACAACCTAGAATTATTCGGACAACTTAAAAAAATATGGCATTATGTTTCCTACCGTAAATTACCCTATTATGTCACACATACACGGTCACACACCTCTCTGCCAGGACCCCTGGCTGAGGGCAGCCGTGCTGCTGACAAAGCCACAGTCGCCCTCACCACACCACAATTAGTTCAACAGCCACAGCTCTCACATAACTTCTTTCACCAAAAAAGGAAGGCACTACAAAAGTAATTTCAGCTAACCACTGACCAAGCATGTAATATTATCCTGACATGCCCTGAGTGCCAGTCTGTAGCCCCGTTGCCACAATTGGGAGTTAACCAACATGGCACCTCACCATTGCAAATTTGGCAAACAGATGTTAAGCACTTTGGAGAATTTGGTCACCTAAAGTATGTACATGTCACTGTTGATAGTTTTTCTAATTATATTTTTGCCACTGCACATACAGCGGAAAAGAGTCAAGATGTCCGACGACACTGTCTAGCAACTATCGCTGCTGTGGGTATACCAGAAACCATCAGGACAGACAATGGCCCTGTGTATGTATCTAAAACCACACAACTTTTTTTACAGGAATGGGGCATTCGCCACATCACTGGAATTCCACACTCCCCTACAGGGCAGGTGATCATTGAGTGTGCCCATCAAACGCTAAAGCAATTGCTAATTAAACAAAAAAGGGGGAGTCTGGAGGATCCACCGCAGGAACGACTGTGGAAAGCCCCTTTTGTTTTGAATTTTCTAAACAGAGACAACACTGAAATGACATGAGTGAATCGACACTTGGAGCTTCCCCAATGTTCAAAACACAGCCAATGGTCCATATTCGTGATATGGCCACTGGACAATGGGAAGGCCCCATGCCATTGATAACTTGGGGGCAAGGATATTGAATTTCACTGAATTTTTAGAGTTGGAAGGGACCATAGAGATCATCTAGTCCAACTCCCCTGCTGAAGCAGGATTGCCTAGAGCTAGAGCATGTGTTTCCACAGGAAATGGTCCCAAGTGGATCCCGGCACGATTTGTTTGACCGTATCTAGAAGCTGAGCACCAAGAACAACCATCAGAAATGACAAAGCAATGAATTTTTCCTGTTCACAAAAGTATCATTGGTTTTAATGTTATCAGGCCTGATAGTTCTGTTAATTATTATGTTTTCTTTACCATGTTTGTTTCTCTGTGTTACAAAAGCATAAATGAAGTCATGTATGCTCAAATGCACACTGTACTTGCCTTGCAAAGCATGATGTTAGAAAAAGAAGTTTATGTAGAAACCATCCATGGAATAAGAGAGTTATAGGAATCTATAAGCTTAACAATATAGTTAATAATAGTTTTATAGCTCAACAATATAGTTAATAGTTTTATAGTTTATAGTAGTTTTAATAGTATAGGTTCAATGTAGTCATTAGGATGTAATATACATGCATATTAACACAAGCATTATTCTGTATGTTAAACCAAAAAGGGGGAGATGTGGGAGAACAGGATGTTAACAGGATTGTGGAAGAAGCAAAGACCAGAAGAAGAAGCAGGAACACTGGCAGAGGGTGGCCCATGAGCAACTGCAGATGACCTGTAAACAATGCCTGGCGCCCCTGACTAATTGAAGGGAATTCTGCCCACCTGGCAGTTGGGGGTTGCAGGGGTGTGTGGGTTGGGAAAAAAGATACATTGGTACTGTGTAAGCTGCCTGTTGGTTATAATAAACAATTCTGGTTGCATCACCGACCGGGGTCCATGCCTTCATACGCTACTTTTCACTGTGACTTTTCACTAAGAGGATATTTATGATTACAGGATATATTAAAAACTTAGTGCAATGTATTGCATGATCTTCTTGGCATGGTTCATCTTTTATGTTAACACCATTGTTAAAATTTAATAATTTCTTATATTTATTCTTCTTAATACAGCCATTTAGCTCTTAACTGAAATTACGCTGTTTTAATGTAAAGGCAATTTAAACATTAATTTTATTTTTTAAGTTGGAGGAGGAGCCCAAACCAACAATGATCTTTTCCTAAAATGTTCCAAAGAATGATAATTAAAGTACTCAAACTTTATGATTTTCCATCAGAAATGGCTTTAAGTCATTCTTCTATTAATACTTATGAGATACATTAAATTTGGGGGTGGGTTTGCAGAAAAGTACAGATTAAAATGCACCTGACCAACCTGCGTGTTTCATACTGTGTCAATATAAGAACTGATTCACCCAAACATGAATCCAGTTACTTAAACACTGCAGAAGTTCATAAAGCTGCAATGAACAAAACTTTTACTCTTGATTCTATTTCAGATGCATCTGTAAGTGACATTTGAAACCCAGCATATTTAAACTAGCACTTTCAGCTCATCACATAAATTTCATACAAGATGAAATTAGGTAAGATATCTAACATTTATATTCCCATTTCTTCTGCAAAATCAATTGAATATATTTATGAAAAGATGTAACAAGGTAGAAGGAGTCTGTTAGGTCAAACGATTTATAATAGTATTTAGGAAGGAATAACTAGCAGTGTTTGACATTATGGGTATTGTGATACTCTCTTAACAAATTTTGAAATGTAGAAGGGTCCTCATTTCAGTGTCTTTAACATAATATCCAAGCTGAAGAGGAAGAAGCAGAATTATTTGAAATGTGGGATGACTTTGGAAGTAATAAGAGAATTAGGTTCCTTAGAAAGTAATAGTCTAAGTTCAGAGATGGTGTCAAATAATAACTGTATTAAAATAATTAGGAATTTTGTTATTGACTTCATTGAAGAAAGATTTTTCTCTTAGTCTGTGGAAATTAAGCCCCTTTCCACTCACACAGGCTGCTCTTCTCACAGATATTTTCAGACATTTTTAAAAATATGAAGAACTAACTTAGCACAATTTAACAAAAAGAGATGAAAGAAGGTGTTAAATAATGTGTTAAACGTGTTAAATAGTGTCATTTAAAATGGAATAGGTACTGAGACCTACTTCCTTCAAAATAAAGTAAGCAAACAAAAATAAAAATAATATTCACATAAAAGACAACAGTATGGGAAACTCAACAGCTTTAAACAGTGCAGATAGAAAAACCCACAAAGTGGCCTCAAGCTACATATTAATTTATAACAGCTACCATGCTTTATGAACTAATTTGGATTTCTCTCTGAATAAGTGATCAGTGATAGATTGAGACTAAGTAAGGAGTCTCTATTACAAAAGTTTCCCAAAGCTAGGATAATAATCATTTTAACATTATCCTTCAATAAAAAAAGGGTGGAAAAAAAAAAGTGACAAAACAATAGAGCTTAAAGGGAAGGATATGTTTTATGAAGTTTTTGTGTACGTGGATATTGTATCAAACAGTATGTAACCAGTAGTAAAACAATGGCACATAGTATCTTGGCATCAGTCCCAAATAACTAATATTTAGCATTCATATAAAGGTCAAAGTTTTCAAAGTGCTGTATCCACATTAACTAATTTGTCTTCACTGCACCTCTGTGTAGGTAAGTAAATAGGTACTATATCTGCTGGAAAGCAGTGTGAGAGCCAGAGCTATTACGATTTCCAAGCTGTGTTACATTTATAAGTAGTATGTATTGCCAGCGTAATGACAAGGTTAAATAAATGTACGTTCTCATAGCAATTCTGAAATCTGGATGAAATCACACACCTTCAAGATGGTAAGTAAATAGAAGTGCTTTTGAAATTGTCTGCATTTAATGAATTACCTGTTTAAGGTAAAACAAAACACATTCAATGACTAGAATTCAATTTAACAATGAAGAGTTTTTTAAAAAAGGTTACTTTGGGGAGAAAAAAGCATTGTTAGTTGCAAAATATTGCTTTGCAAATATTTCCTAGTGGCCTGAATTTTTTGTTGTTGGTTGGTTTTGTTTTTGTTTTTGTTTTTGTTTTCAAAGTATTCACTGTACAAACTGAAATAAAACTTGAGCAATTCACCCCTGGTAAAATATTCAGAAAGGCCTAAAGGAATAAGAACACAAGGTCCTTAGACTGTCAAATGTTGCACAGATTCTAAAGTTCCTAAGTCAAAAGACCAACCCTTTGTCTTCAGACACTAGGAAAAAAATTTTGTTCAGTTAATATTACTGAAGCTTGTGACTTAGAAAAAGGGGAATTCCCCATTCAGCCTCCTTTCTGAAGAGACATTAAGTCTTTGGCAAAAGAGGGAAAGGCTGTTTAATTTCTGAATGAGTTCGGAATTACTGTCTATAGATAGTGATGTCTATGAGATTGTCATGCCATCTGTTTTCTCACTCAACTGCTAGGCCACCAGACCATTAACTGTTTGTACTAGATGGGAAGATAAATTTGCTGCTGGAGGGCATCTTTGTAACTTGCTTGAGATTTTCTGATCGTCTTGCCCTTCTGGTATCTAGCACTACTGATCTAAATTGACAGATCAGTCAGGGTACAGAAGCACACAGTCACGTTGCTCTGGCACACAGTGAGCCGGGGCCAAACGCTGCCTCCATGTAACCTGCCTGCTCCCTCTCTGGTGAAGGTGGGAGTCCCAGCTGGAGTCTGTACATGAGTCTCGGCAGTTCTTGCCTTTTGGGCACAACAGTTATTGCAGACAGTCCCATTAAAGAAGAAGGGCAGACTGGTATGGGGGTGCAAGGTGAGATTTCTTGTCAAATCAAAAGATACTAGAAGTGACATGGTAAACAGAAGTGGCCAGTGTTATCATGCTGTATGTAAAATTGTATGGACTAAATTTTACCTTGTTTTCTGTACTACAAATAAAGTAATCTCAGGGTCTAAACAGTATACTCAGTTATTTTGAGGTACTTTCTGTGCTAGGCTATATATTAATTATGCATTTCAGTTTAATTAATTTTCAGTATTGTCCGTGATCCAGTGCAGACTGTTCCCAGCTTTTCTTACATTGTAAGAAATGTCCATTCTTACAGAATTCATCAACTGCTCCGGCTGTTGTTACAGTTGATTTTAAAACCCTGTGCACATTAATATTTTGGTTTTGTATTAAAGGTGTTTTGAGATTCACTGCAGCAAATTGACACCTCTTAATTCCTAATGTGATTTTCAATTTGCAGAGACTCTCTCCAGAATGAGAAGAGAGGGTAGAGCAAATCATATCAAATCAGAAGGTCAAGTTTCTCCGTTCAAAGTAGAGAACAAAGAATGAGGAGAATTATACATGTCATAAATACAGGTATAAAAAATATTTTAAAACATGATTTATGCTTTACATATGATAAACACCACAAAAAATAGCCAAGATTAAATTAAAAATATCCTTAATTATTATATATTTAAAGTATTACCTCCTCTGCCTATATATCCTGCTGGCCATCAACAGTAGTATGGAATGTTCACAATGGATTTGATTCTGCTAACTCCAGTTCTAAAAAGGTGCCATGATGAAAATATCTTTCCATTGTGTAGTGATATTTGCTATTCTTTTTCTGTCTCTCAGAAATCAACAGTACATCTCATTGTTCAAATATATTAGGTGCATTTAAGTATTTGAGAACCAGCAGACTTTCTTTTCCCCTGGCTATACAAAGAAGCCCCAGAGACAAAAAAATACGTTGACTCATCCATATGTAACTTTCAGGTCTAAACCATTCAATTATTTCAACTTAGGGAACACTTCTGAGAGCTCTGTTTCTGTAATGTCTGAGCCCTTACTCAAGTCAGAATCTGCAGTATGTAGAAATCTGTGATATCCACAAAAGTGTGTGCAATTACATTTTTGCTAAAAACCATCCCCTCCTCCAGACAGATGATTGCTTATACCTTTGTAAATACGACTCGCACTCACTTAGCAAATAAATACAAATATTTTAAAATTTTGTCCTGGACTCCTTACTGTTCTAATGCCCTGCAGAAACTGATAGTCCTGAAAAATTCAACTGCAGGTTTTATCAGACACAGCTGAGTAACAAACCCAAATTTTTTCATGTTTAGACTGCTATGATGAAAAGAACTGAGATTTTACTCATGAGACTTCACCAAAAGACCTATATAATGGATTATGATTTCTTTTTAAGACACATAATTGTTCTGTACAAAAATTATCTTAGTTCATGTTTGCACACAGGATCAGATTAGACAGGCCTCAGTATTTATACATTCACCAGTGCTTAGGGAATTCATTCTTGTTAGGATCAGCAAAGTCAGACTAGACAAACAGATTCTATGGACTGAGTCCCCAAGGAACTGTCCCCAGACAGCATGAGAACGCTATCAGCAATTATCAAAGACACTGTCAAGAAAACATGAACTGTGGCTTCTTACATCTGGGGTGATCATGAGATGCATTTGGATATGGGGGAGAAATAAATGACTGTACTTTTTTAAATCATGCATTAACACATTTGAAAATTTCATGTGCAAACTTAAATATCCATAGTATTATTTGTTAGCATTTTAACAGTTGTGAAGATAAATAGGTCAGAAAATATCAGTTGTGTTACATTGCTACACTACTATTCAGGAATATGCGAATAAAATTTCCTATCCACTATTGTTGTCTTTAAAAAGTATAATTTAGCAATGAAGTGTAAAATGAGAGACTCCAAGATGTTTAACGTAAGAAATTTTAGAAAAGTAAATATATTTCATGTTATGAAAACGTGTCATTTTTATGCATTTTATGCACCACCCAGCCACTGCATATATCAGCTTTATTCAGGCAGTGATGTTAAACCAGCAATGTGGGAGATCAGTCCTTTCCAATGGGATCCCAAAGTAAAACTTACACTTAACATCTGAAAGGGAGAAATACAAATATACAAAGTCAGTGTCAAACTTCCTGTTTCCTTGCCTGGACATCTTAGGCACACTATATATGCAGCAAATAAATCTCCTCCTTATGACCACTCTTTCAGGTTCTCTAATGGTCATACTGGGTGAGACAGGCTCACCAGCCCTTGCTTTGTTTTCATTCTGGTTTCACCTAGAAACTGCAATTTAAGAGCAAAAATTAGCCAACCAAAGTATTCATAATAAAATTTTCTTCAAATTTTTAAAAAGTTGTTATTTGTTTGTTGATACACAGGATTAAAGTTGGCTCTTGTCCCAAAATCAGTTTGGCTTTCTCTATGAGTTTGACTATTTAAGAGAGAGAGTCTAGTTTTAGCTGAACTAATAAAACATTAAGCAAAATGCAAAGCCTTGTTTTCATAAACTCAAATGCTAATTATGAAATAAATACATGCTAGGGAGAGTACTGGCTCAAGCAGAATGTGTTAAGACTACACAAGAAAATAATAACTTTTCAAAGACTCAGAGGACTTGGAATTCTTCCCACAGGTGCACCACAAAACATTGTAAGTTTTTCAAAAGATGATGGGATAACAACAGCGGCACTGTATACTACTAGTTTTACACACAGTGACCAAAGTCAAGGTTTACTACTTTTCACTCAGAACAAACTAAAATATTTTTCAAAAAGAAATAAAGTAGAACTGAACTCTTAGATTTGTAGGTATCATGAAGGCAAGCAATTACCTTTGACTTTGTCATTTGTCAAGTAAAATCCAGAAACTTTGGTATCACAAGCTAGTTGACAGCTTAGCACAGTAACTTTCTGAGACCATGGCAGAACAAGTGTCTTTTCATGTTTCCAATGACTGCGTTTTATAAAAGCTTTTTGAAAATATTCTGACAAATAATTTTCTTTTTTTTTGTTCATGAAATATTGACTAACTAAAATGATTTTTTCTTAAGATTGCATTTATTTCTTCCCAGTTGAATGGGACGTGACTGAATAATTTATTTCCATCAGTTGAAATACTGCATAGTTTTACAACAAAATATAATTTTAAGGTATGACCCGTCAACCCAAAATGTTCCAGTGAAGTCAAAACATTTTGATTATATTATATTGAATTATGCTTACTGATTTATATTCAAAACAGAAAAGATAAAAATCATTAGTTTCAGTCTTATCAAGATGAAGTTAGATTCTAATATTTCTTAGAGTTGCATTACAAGCTCAGATTTCTACCATTTGACATTAATTTCGTTCAAAAGTTAATCTGAATTCCAGGATTTCCTGTAGGTTTTCCCACTAAGTAGAGCTATGTATTAATGAAAGATTATAGGAACCACCACTAGGAAGATTGTTTTTTATCTTAAGATTTGGGAGACCAAGTCTGCCATAGAGAAATGACAGGTCAGAAAGATAAAAAAAATCCCATTTTAAGTGATAAATGTCCTGTGTCCAGATGTGTCCACAGTGTGTCCAGATGTCTTAGAATGCTCTGGAAAGCATAACTTAAAATCTTTAAACCAACATCAACAATTTTCTGATAGTGTCAGGGAAATGTGTCATGTTAAAAATCTTACTTTGTTGATCATAAATATGTATTTTTATCTTTTTTTAGCCTTAATAGAAGTAGTAACCATTGCCATGCCAGTTTATCCATGCCTCTTTAACACCTTGTAGCCTTAGAATCTCCTCTAACAGAAACGTCAACCAAACAAACATACTCTTAGCAGCTGTGAGAGAGAGAAAGTGAAAAGGAAAATGGCATTCGTTTTTGTTATATTTGTAGTAAAAGACATCACTGGAAATTAGACCTGATATTCAATTTTTTTTCCTTGATTTATTTGTGAAGTGGGGAAAAGGTATTAGACTATGGAAGATACTATTTCCTCTCTGGGATGTTTTTCACAATGAACCCAGTCATTGTGGTTAAAGAACACCAACACTTCTGTTACACTGAGCACCTCTATAGAAACAAAAGCACATCTAATAATGTAACTTTAAGTTTTCAGTGCTTCAGATACCTAATATATTAGACCTAATTAATAAGGCTATCTGGGTTGCTTATATAGCAGATCTTTCTCCCAGAAGCATTCCAATTTATTCTCTTTGTGAATAATTTGTTCAGGAACCAGGAAGGAATTATACTTCTGACATAATAGATTAATAAGACAATTTTCAAGCAACAAAGGAAATTCAGTATAAAGTTTAGTACCCAAGGATGATGCAAATTAAAAAAAGTACATAACCTATTTCTCTGGATTTCTAATGTACATAAAACTTATATAAAACTTCAGTGATTCCCTGCGATAAACTGGTATTATCTTAAATACTGTGTGACATTTAATGTTGAACAAGAACAAACTTCTCATTCATTTTACATATATCTGTATGCATTTATTGAATATTTACTGAAGAATAAGATTTGCTGTATGAATAACTTATTCTTGCTTGTAAGGTTGTTTTTGCATGTGTGCTTGTTGGCATGTATGCACACATGCATACACTAAAGAAAGAACTTGTAGAGAAGAAAATGTTCATTTAATTTTTGATGAACATCCAGGAACTGCAATATTTGTTCTTGGCTAATGCATGTATTTTCAGTCTAGAAATTCTGTATGATTAGTCTCTTTTAAGTGTGTCTTATTTACGTAAGTTAATTTCTTGATTCACAAAGAGAAAAAGTAGGCAGAAGCTTTGCTATTTAGGTTCTTGTGTTTTGGAAAAACTTGGAAAAGACAGAAACATAAAGCAGCTGAATTTTAGGTTGGAAAACATGTTCACATTGTTCAGTTCATTCAGAATCTGAGAAACTTCTTGGAGAGCAGGGGTTCCGGATTTCATGAAACACAGTTTCCCGGAAAGAAAGAATGTTTTCAGCCCTACCCCTCTGTAAATATTATACAAAGCCACACATGTAGGTTTGTATAAACACAATTTTCTGTCCATCTACATATCTAGAAAGCTGCTATATGGTACCTGTAAGCCACTAGGGAGCTTGGCAGCAGAGAACGTGGCTGTTTGCAGTTTGACTGTTTTGGCAAGCGCCCTGCCAGCAGCAGGTCCAGGGAGGTGAACCTTCCCCTCTCTATGGCGCTTGTGAGACTTCATTTGGAGGACTATGACCAGTTTTGGGCTCCCCAGTACCAGATCAGAGTGAGTCCAGCAGAAGTTCACTGAGATGGTAAGAGAACTGGAGCACCCGGCAATACAAGCCTGAGCACTTCCTCCGCTCAGCCTAAAGAAGCGCAGTCTCAGGGAAGGCTGTATTGCTACCTGATAGGACAACAAAGCCAGACATTTCCAAGAGGGACACAATGGAAGGACAATCTGGAAGATGGGGAATGCCAACTGGATGCAAGGCAAAAAAAAAATATCATGAAGGTGATCATATGCTTGAAGAGGTTGCTCAGAGAAGCTGTAGATTCTCTTTCCTTGCAGATATTCAAAACTCAAGTGGTCAAGGATGTGAGCAACTTCTTCTAGTTGACCCTTTCAGCAAGCAATCTGTATTATTTAAAATAATGTATTTTTAAATAAAATTAATATTTTTTTAAGTTTTAAAAGCTTAATTTTTAAAAAAAGAAACATCTATGACTGGATTTTCTGTTATTTTGTTCATTAGAAAGTGTACATGGCCATGAAGATTCTTAAATTTCTTGTGATCTTACTAACCAAAGTAGTCTCCACTCCCAACAGAAAAAAACCTCATTTGAAAAAAAAAGAAGAATTACATTTGGCTTTAATTTTCCATCCATACTCAATAAAATAATATAGTATGGCTATACGGTCATTTGCTATTATCCGTTTGAGTAAATTTAGACTATGTTTTCAAAATATTTTTTCAATGTTTTGTGCACAGTTAGAATTACACTTAGTTGTATGTATGTACATACATAAGTATGTACAGATGTCTGGGTATTTACACACATATATATGTATGTGTCTACAGGAACCAGGACTTTATGGATAATAACGTATGGACACATAGCAGCAAGAAATAATTCTGACAATATTACAAGATAATGTTGACAGTGTTGTCAAGATCTGTTTCAGACAGACAAAAGATTTTATGGACCATATATCTAAATAAATAGTTATCTTTATTTTTAATTGGTAGAAAGTGATCTAGGGGTTTTATGGATAATGCTGTAAATTCATGTATACGAGAGTAAGACTATTAGCAGGAAAACACGGTAGAATATTTAGATGAGATTAATTCAATAAGGTCAGATATTTTAGCACTCAGACTTTTCAGTTTCAAAAGGACTATTTTCTTACAGGAGTGAAGGATAGAACTGTGTTGCTTTATTTGACAGACAGACAGCAACATTGGCAACAGATCCTGGTTCCTATAAGTTAACCCAGAGCCTCAGGAAACAGCAGCTGCAGAACTGTGAACTACCTAAATCTGAAGTGAAGATTATTTTCTTGACCCAGGAAACCTTTTCCCACGTGTGGGAAAACAAAACAAAATAAAATACCACAGCTCTTGATAACAGATTGTTTTGAGGGAAGTTCATGAGTAACGCCTGTTCACAAGCAAAATAAATGAGTGACGAAAGAAACTCAAGGTAGTTGGAGACATTAGACATTCCTTGTAGCAGGGAAGGAGTCCATCTGGTTTAACTCTGTAGAAAGAAAAGTATGTTAAGTGAAAACGTTAGTTTGCCACATTCTCTGCAGCTTTGCCTGCTTTTATTGTTTTCCTTTTTCAAGTGCTGGAGTAGAGGATGAACAGTTGTGTGGTAATGAGAGCACTGACAAATCTCTGTTTTCGATTCTGTTTTAAATGAGCTAGTTATAAAAAAAATCAGTGGTTTATTCTGAGATTGGAGAGGAAGATTCATTTCTAATTAGCATTGAAAAATGTCTGCTGGTTTCCAGTTCTCATGAGGTTTTGCAATAGAGTGACAGTTAATTGTCATTAATTCTAACAAAATGTTTCATCCCTAACTTACCAGCATATTGCAATAATCAGAAATAATTAAAATTACTTTTACATTAAAACTTTTATAAATATGTAGAAACCTGTTAATCGATTCATAATGAAATAAATGAGGACAGAGAGTCTCTTTTTTTTCTCTGCAATAGAGAACGAAGCTCATTTGGAGTCTATCACTGGACTCCTGGGCACTATCACAACACAAGAAATAAATTATAACAACAGAGCAATGCAAATTCTACAGCTACAAGCCTGTGCCATAATTTTTAATGATGTGTGTGAGCCTGCTGCACTGTTCATAACAAATATTCACACACAGTCTTATGCACATGTACTCGTGCATCGTTTTTACAATGTTTCTTTTCCTCCTGAGATTTTTTTTTTAAATCATTGTCAGTCTATAGCAATCCCATTCCATTTTCCGAAGTTAGGAAAATCAGTTTAAAGTCATTTGTTACAGATCAGTGAATCAAGTGCACTTTGTGTTTGGGAAACGGAGGGTTAGCCTCGTTTGCTTGACCAGCTTGCATATTTCAGTAACTCGCAATGGGTTTCTCAGTCATTAGTCTGAATGAGTGAGGTTTTCTGATAATAATAAAAATAGCAACATGGTCTGCTAGTCAAGACAGCAATCACACTGAAGTGGAGCTCTGCTGTCTTAATAATATGAAAATGCAATTGTGCTATAATATTTTTGCACTCTGTGGTCTCTGGGGACTGTGGTTAGAATCAGAGGTCACAGATGACCTTCAAAGTCACAAAAGATGAAAACAAGGACTAAAAAGGTCGGTTTCTACTTGTTCATGAAGAATCAGTGCTGCCTCTGGCTGATCCATTTTGAATAAAGGGAAAGCCCAACTTCATCACTTCCACATTAACACCTTGGTGTGTTCCCCTCACACAAACTCTAGCAACAAGCAAGGTAAGTTCAAAAAAATAATCTCTCCGGTGTCTAACCATTTTGGAAGTACTCATTTAAAACCTGATTAAAAATTTTTCATTATGTTGATCATCAAAATCTCTCTTTATTTCCACTGTATTTTTATTTTTTTAGAAAGAGAAAAAAAACCCACCTCATAAACCATTACCTAACAAGTATTAGGTAAAAGTAAACCTTAAATTTAGAAATGCCGCACTCCGGAAGTCAAATTTTGAAAGGCTTGGTGTATCCTGTACAAAATTGCCAAAATTCTGGACATGCAGGAAAAGCAAGTAAGCAAAAGCAATTTAGCTAGAATTTCAGATACAGGCTTAAACTCCTACTTCCCATTTTTTTGGCAGCATTACATGCAAATTAATACCAATATTTACAGTGTAGAACTTTCTTCTTATACCTTTCAGAACAATATTCAGACATTTATTTAGTCCTTGAACCATTCACATAAAACAGGAATATTATCTCCAGTTTATACAAAAAGAATCTCAGTCCTGGGTAGCACACACACAAAGTTCACCCCACTACCAAACATGTGATCAACTAATTAAGACTCGAGTCGAAACTCTGGCTCTTCCAGTTGTCACTGGAATGTGCTGGGAATCCATGAAAAACATAGTTGCTTTAGTTCAAGGAAAACAGTAAATTCCTATAACATTTTATTGCAAAGATAGCTTTGTAATGACACTCTGAAAATAAGTTTCCAAATTCTCAAGTCAAATAACTGCCATTTTTCTGTTTCAAAACACATAATGAAGATTCCTTCCTTCCTTTTGTCTCCCTACCAATCTCTTCATTAATGTAGCTCCCACACAGGATAGTGAGGCTGTGGAATCAGATCTCTTCCAATCTATTCAATTAATTGTTCTCTTCTGTTATGTGGCAAAATTGAGAAACACATTAGAAGAAATTTTTTAGGCAAAAGTCAATCATATTGCAATCCAAGCTGGGATTTCTTTCATAGACTTGCAACAATATACTGTGCTTTTATTGCAACAGGTCACTCACACATTCATACCTTGAATGTTTTTTTGAGACAGAGTAACACTCCTGGATGTGGATTTTAGATTTAATGAATTCATTAAATGCATTACATTTGGTTTTCAAACTATAATTTTTAAATTTATATAGTTCTTTACAGTATTAATTACTGTATTTTTTTTATTCTTCACTTGCATATGTATGTCTTAACAGAAAAAGATGAAGTTACGGAAGTCATTATCATCTGAAATGTCAGTTCTGCACAGGATCAAGTCTCCATATAGAAACTCATTCTCTGCTGCTTGTCAGATACAAGATGAATATGTCCATGTTTCCAAAACATCTAATATCTATTACCTAGCAACAGAACAACAAACTTATCTTAAAATTAGTTGTATTGTTGAGTTAGATGGAAAAGAAAAAAAGGTTCTTCTATATGCATGTGTAGAAGATGAAAGAGCATAGTGTCATTAAGCGTTTCCAAGGCATTCTTTTTTCTCATAGGCTTTATCTGTCAGTAAGAACATATGGAAATGAAAACAGATACTGAAGTGATGCACACTCAGCAGAGGGAAAGAAGCTCATAAGGGATTCCTACACTCAAACTCAATTCTATATTAAATAACTTCATGGCTAATACAAATGGAACAGACTAACTCCTGCAATTTAGTTTAAATCAAGGGAAATACGTTACTTAATGAGGTATCTGCTATATGAGCTGTACAGACAATCAGTTCTATATTTCTCATTCAAAGAAAACAGCTAACTGATATACCTGAATTTAACACCACCCTAAATTAAACATCAGAAGAAAGTCCTTACCATCCACATAATCTATAATATTTGTACCAGGATATCCTCCATTCCGTATTTAATTTATTATTAATCTCAAAAATGTTTGCTGCACTCAGTCAGAAATATAACAGAACTTCACTAGTTAAGCTTCAGTAAGAAAGTAGACTATACTACTAAATGGAAAATTCATTGATGCAAGAATTTCAACTTGCAGTCAATACCCTGTATAACACATTTTATTTCACTGCATTTAATCTATGAAAAAGGTCAGAGAAAGATGTTCTTTGGTGTGTACAAAAGTGCCTTCTACAGGAAAAAGAAATAATCCTTAAATGTGTGCTGAAGCTAATTTTCCAATGGAAGTAGAATTTGGCTTCAACTGCTGAATTCTATGTTTTGTTTTCATCTTGTGATAAGCAGATGAAATTTTCTTATTCAAATAGAGTTTATAGTGTCTGTTATATCTCAACATTGATGGAGTACATATTCTGTCTTCATTCGGCTGACATAATGAATTTAACATTCAGTAGTCAAAAAATAACTCAGTTTTATATTATGTTTAAAAAAATGTGTATTCCATTTCTTTGTTTGCACATATTTTATTCATATCTCAGTTACTAAATCTTCAAAACAAAAAAGTTTACAGTTCATATTCATTGGGATACTTGGACAAATGATGCTCTTGCTCACAGAATATTTAGCTTCATTAATTTTAAGAGTCACTCTGAAGTGCAGGAGATCAGATTTCCTTTCACTATTTACAATGTGTTACAAACGTCTTAAAGTTCAGTCCAATTGGGAAATGTCATAGCAATGAATTTTGAGAGGTTTGAGGTTCCCTGAAACAGGTTTTTCAGTCCCTCATGAATTAGAATGAGTTTAAAATTCCATTATATTATCAAGGCAGCTGTATACTATTAGCCATGTTACAGAGGTTAAAGTTTAAGAAATCAAAAATTTTCATCTTACCTATTCAATGAAGGAACTTCTTTAGTTATAGAATAATGCTTGATTTTATCACTGTCCTAAGAGCAATAGCATTATCACATATTTATGTAATATAACATTTCATCTCTGTCTTGTGAAAATCACAGAAATCACTGGACCTAGAGAGAATTTGGCTCTAGCTTTAAAAATAATTTGCTTTGCCGTTGTGTAGGACTACGATATCAAACTGTCTACACTTAACAGTAATAAAAATACGAGATGTGAGGAAAAATAACATTATATGCAGATATTCCAGAACAAAAAAAAAAAAAAAAGATTTAGTTTTTCAAATTCAAGAAATTTGCTGTAAGTTGAAGAGTGACTGATTGCATAGTTTACTAACATTCAGAACAGAGTTTTATTGGCAGTAAAAAGTGAGGATAAACAAAATATATTACAAGATGGCAGCGTGCTTTGGTCCATGTAGTCCTGTTACAAATATTACCACATATGAATGACAGGCAGAATTCCTCAGGTAAAACATGTGCAATAATTCTTTGTACCCCAAAGCAGCTATGACTACCTGCAGGGATATGCTTGGAACAGCAGTAAGAAAGGGCCCCCAGTGTCATATCCTGGCATTTCCACAAATTTTGGTTGGGTAGCTGCTATAACCAAAGCCTCATAAGTTTATTGCATTAAGCTGAGATGCCAGAACTTTGTTTAGACAATGGAGAAAAGGAGAATTGTAGATTTATAGACTCTTATACACATATAAGTATATATGAACTTATATGAAGTGGCTATAAAGCTAGAATCAAAGAATCACAGAATTATGTGGGTTGTAAGCATCTTCTAGCAGCTCAATACCTTGCTGAAATAAAGGGCAACTACAGCAAGTTGCTCACAGCCATGGCCACCTGAGTTTTGAATATCTGCAAGGAAGGAGAATCTACAGCCTCTCTGGGTAACCTCTTCAAGCATGTGATCACCCTCTTATTTTTTTTCCTTGCATCCAGTTGGCATTCCCCATCTTCCAGACTATCCCCATTGCTGCCTCTCACCCCTTCATTTTACCCTTCTGGGAGATGTCTGGCTCTGTCACATAGCCCATCAGATAACGATACAGCCTTCCCTGAGACTTCCCTTCCTTAGGCTGAGCAGAGGCAGTGCTCGGCCTTGTATGCCACGTGCTCCAGTCCTCTTACCATCTCAGTGAACTTCTGCTGGACTCCCTCTGGTCGGGTACTGGGGAACCCAAAACTGGTCGTAGTCCTCCAAATGAAGTCTCACAAGTGCCATAGAGAGGGGAAGGTTCACCTCCCTGGACCTGCTGCTGGCAGGGCGCTTGCCAAAACAGCACAGGTTATTGAGGAGATACAGCACTCAAAAAGTATTCTTTTATCACATGTGCATGTGATACAACTAATCTTATCTGAAACAAAGGCAAAATATGCTAATTTGAGTAACAATGTCTACCATATGCTTCATCTGTCTGCAGATTCTACATGAACTTTTGTTTTTCAGTTCGTGGTAGCTTTGTCAATGAGTAAAATTATATTCATAAATAGTGGTAAAATGTTTTAAGGAGCTGTTCTAGATTTTAAGTTTTGTAACCATTACATGAAAAAATCTGTACCTTAAGCACTCCCTCTTTCATGAGTGTTTATAACTATTGGACAAGAACTTCAATATATAGTGAAATATTTGATATGTGGCTAAAAAGCAACTTAAGAGTACTTCTATGGGCTCAAAACCACTATACAAATTTCCCTGGTCCCTTGAACAGTAGCTTTTCTTTTTCTTTAGAAGATGAAAGGGGTAACCCTGTTCTTAGCTGAAGACGTGCATTGTGTATCTGAGCAGTACTCTGTCATACCTCATGCTGAGAATTAAGTTCACTGCTTTAGTCAGGATCTTGGGTTTTGTGCGGGGCATCTGGCTTCACGCACAGATTTTATGGTCCTACTGCTTCTCCACTATCTGCCATTTCTCAGCGGCTTTTTAATCTACTAACAAGCTGAATGTATTAATTAAGAATTAATTTAATAATTTCCCATTTTGTAAGTATGATTCTGGTCACCTGGCCTTGCAGCCAGTGAAAACCTATAATCTTCCTCCCAATTGTTCAGCTGCCTGAGATCCAAGGATTAGTTTAGTGCAGCGTAACTGAACTACCTTCGTTCGGTTTTGCAAAGAAAATTGTTGCTAAGCTGAGAGCACAAGGAGCAGCAGGAGCCTCACCTCTCTCAGGTGGTAGGATCTGGCATGACACATTTTATCCTAACAAATTCAAGATTTCAACCCTTCTGTGAAGAGTTTCCCTTTCATATTACACTGCATTACATGATGTTTCACCCCACAACATGCTCATCAGTGAAAAACCCACCCAAAAGGAAAAAAATACATAAATCTCTTACATCTGTCAATCTGGTTACTACACTCATCTCATATCTTATTGGCAAGGACAATGTAAATGATATCATTATCTGTACAGAGATAAATAATATTGTTTAATGACAGAAAATTAACATGCATTGAAAAAAACAACAACATGAAAATAGAACCAATTTAGAAGAAGAGATTCCTTGCTTTCCCAGTACCTTTGACCAGGTCACCAAAAAAGTATGATGAGATGTTTTTAATTGACAAAGTTCTATGTCGAAGTTCCACCTGAACGTGAGGAGGAACTTCTTTACTGTGAGAGTGGTAGAGCACTGGAACAGGCTGCCCAGAGAGGTGGTGGTGGAGTCTTCATGCACTTATGAGAAAGAAGGTATGCAATTTGAAAACAAGAAAATTAATTTCAGAAAGAAAAAAACAAATCTCAGGTCTACAAAACAATAAAACTGACTGAAAATACATACAAATTATGTGGCACTTGTCTCAATAGAATCACATTCTTTTTTTGGAGTCTGTCAATGAGACAGAGCTTCACTTAAAACACCTGAGCGTCACTGACTTCAGTTTCTTTAACCATTGTCTTTTTAGATGAACAATTTTTGTGAAATCATGTAGATTTTTAGTTCTCTTCTTGTCTTAGAGCAATATACACGTATTTATAATATTTAATTTTATTTATTTTTAAATACAACTTTGATGCTTTAAAGAGAATAAGAACCTCAGCAGTATTTACCATATTTTGTATATTCTCTAAATGAAGTAATTTCCACTTGCAAGAAAGAGCATTATCATGGATCATGTTAAGAATGTTTTTTAAGAACAAATATGAATTTCACATGCAACATCACAGGATAAACTTCACAGCAATGATTTATTTTCTTGGGAACCTTTCAGTAACAGATTAAAGGACTAAGCTGTAGACATTCATTTGGAAATGGACAAGGTACAATTTTGAGCATATTGCAGACCAAACTTTGTCATTTCATTTTTAAGATACACAAAATGCAGTAATCAATGTTATCAATATACAACACCTCAACACTTACAAACTACAACAGAAGAAACACTAAAACCAGCATATGTGTACTAAATAATAACAAAATGAATAAAAGGAATTGCCAACAAGCCAGACTAATCAGGAATACAAGGAAAGGTAATATAAGAATCTGAAGAACACATGTTCTTTAAGATACTGCTCTATTATCAACTGTTTCTTAATTGGAACATTTTCTCTAGCAGGTTGCAATATGAGAAGACACAAACTCATTCTGCTTGCAGCATTGCAAGAGAGCAGGATGAGGACCACCTGAACCCAAAAGCCAAATGATTGTGCTGGGGTGGTTATGACTACCCTACGGCAGAAATTATTACCCAGTACTAAGAAAGCTACATGGCTTTTGCTTACCTTGTAGCACAGCAGGAACAGTACAACATAGAGATACATGACTTCTTTTAGCCTTCAAAGACCATAATGCAACTGAAGTACTAAAATAAAAAGGATCAGATGGAGCAGATCTCACTGAAGAATTTCAATCCATATATTACAAAACTGAGCCCTAAAAGCCCATCCATATATTACAAAACTGAGCCCTAAAAGTTTAAAGCATAGGACCAGAATCCACAGGTGAGTCTGTGTTATATTACATTTTTTGTAAATGGAATGCAGAGGGAATATTAGAAACTCACCCTGAATGCTCTAGACTGTAACCATATGAGTGCAGACTATGTTTCTTTAGTGCACTGAAAAACTGTGCTAGCACCTGAGAAAAAAAAAAAAATAGTGTCTGTAGCTGCAGGTCAAATGAGATCCTCAATGGAAATTCTACATGGATTAAAAAAAGCACACTGGCAACTAGGTTTATAATATTCTCCGGTTTGTTTCTTTACTTGAATCTCTGTCTGTGAATCTGATTAAAAAACAACTCAGCATCTCATATACCACTTGCTGACATCTGTGAACCACCTGTGGTCCACATGCTGCAAGCTGAGAAACAGGAGAATAACTTAAGGATATGATCACTAGACAGGAGAGAAGGAATAGGGACAAATATGATGGAAGAAAGGGCAGTATTAAAACATTGGTCAAGAAATGCAAGTGAAAAGAAATATGCTTAGACTAATCATAGGTTATTGGAAACCTGTCAGCGCAGGGGAAAATCTCTATTCTCACTGCAAGGCTTACCAAGAAAAAAGTGTTCGCTGCACAGAACCAATGAAGAAACTTTCCTATAGATGTATATCTTTTGTTTCCTAAGTCACCTCCACATAAAGTGGACACTTGTGACATCATTGGTAGCCAGGAGACAAACTGAAGCTATAGGCACACCACCTCACCAGCCGGTCTGCACGTGCTAATTGGAGAGTTGGCTTCTGCTAGACAGTGTACAATGGTGGAGGTTTTCCTGCCTTTCTTGCAGAGTCCCTGCCTCCTGCAATTAGTTTTCATAAAACTCAATGTGTTCTTATCTAAACTCAGGTTATTCAAAAAGTATTAGGAGGTGGGGAAGGGAGTGATAATTTGTCATATAAAGCAGCCAAGTGTTTGGAAAACACGGGTGCTCCTTGAGGGGGAAAATGGAACTATAAATAGCTTTTTTGGAGTATCTTAGATATTAATGTTTTGCACTGTTCATAACTGAATACTGACTTTTGAAAGGTAAGATGGTGTAAAGGTTGAAGTGTAAAGTATGTAAAGATGACTGAGGAAAATGAGATTCATGAATTAATAACTGATTAGTTTCAGAAAGGAGTATATAAGTCTTTGCCTCTGGGCATGTTAAATTGAATTTACCTACATTTCTGCTTTACACAGTAGGAAATCCACATTAGCACAAAAATTGGCATTATATAGGCAGTATTTTCAGATGAACAAATTATTTTTGTAAACCTGAAGCTATATTGTAATGATACTGGTGGTGAAATTGAAAGTCAATCAGAAGATTTCATCTAATATCTCATAAATCCTATCAAATCTTACTGTTGCAAAAGTAGACAGTATAGTGTTACCTACAAAAATACATACCTATATTACTAAAGTTGGTCCTTATTGGACCACTGAAGAGCTATCACCTCTGTGATCTAACACTGAACTAGAAAGCAACATCAACAAAACTCATCAAAGGCTGTCTGAATTACCTCACTAATCATTACTAAATCAAATGAAAAAAGTAAGCAACAATAACAGCATTGTCTTTATCTTTCTTTCAACAAGTTCTTCCAAGCAAGTTCTGTCAAGGTCTTATCCTTGTAATATCTATATATTATGAAACATACAGTATTGTATTTACAGTGCATCATTAATGTTTAAATTGAGACATAGTTAAGAAAATAAACTATATTTTACCAAAGAGTGTCATTTTCTTTTTTATTGTTTTCTGAATTTTTAGTGGACTACTACTGTTACAGTAGTGAGATTTTAGAAAATGTGAAGAAAATGAAAAAAATGGTAGGTGAACTGTAAATTTAAGAAGTGCTGGTGTGACTGTTTTGCAGCCAGTCATTGTTCAAGACAAAGGTCTGGTTTACATGGTTCTGCTAAGAGAACCGGTACTGAACAAAGCAGATGTCTTTCAAATTTCTAGGAGTGATTATTGATCACAAAAAGAATGTACAGTTGCATATCACCAAATCTAAAATTTATTGACTAAATCAGTTAATGTAAGTAATAAGCAGCACTTCCAGGCTGCATATGGATGTGTCCTCTGGTGAAAACTAGACACAGGAGAACCCAGGCTAATAAAGAAGCGCTGGGCATGTGGGTTATGTCCCTGAAATTGTCAGGGAAATAGGATCCCCTTTCACATGTTGCCACTGATCCATTTAGCCATTCCTATTTGTTCTGAATCTTTATATCAACATAATCAATGGGCTTTGTGCAGCTGCAGGAGGCAGACCATGGAGCTCCATGCTATTTAGCTTTGAACCACCGCCCAGAAATTCTATCAGTCTCAAGCATTCTTTGCTCTCAACAACTGTTATTATTTTTCTGAAGCAAAAAGCAACAGTGGTCCTGATGGATGCTCAAAAGATTAAGGATCACAGAATCACATAGCAGTTGAGGTTAAAAGGGACCTCTGGAGATCCAACCGCCCTGCTCAAGCAGGGCTCCATGAGGCTTGTTGCCCAGGCTTTTTAATTTCTGCAAGGAGGGAGACTCACAATATCTCTGGGCATCCTGTGCTCAGTCACCTTCACAGTAAAAAAGTGTTTCCTGATGTTCAGAGATAACCTCCTGTTTTTTAGTTTGTACCCATTGCCTCTTGTCCTGTCACTGGACACCACTGAAATGAGCCTGGCTCTGTCCTCTTTCTATTTTTCCTTCAGGTATTTATACACATTAATAAGACTCCCCTGAAACTTCTCTTTCCAGGGTGAACAGTCCCAACTCTCTCAGCTTTTCCTCGTAGGAGAGATGCTCCTGTCCCTTAGTCATTCTTGTGGCCCCTCATTGGACTCTCTCCAGTATATCCATGTCTCTCTTGCACTGAGGAGTCCAGAACTGGACCCAGTACTCCAGCTGCAGCCTTACCGGTGCTGAGGATCTCCTCGCAGTCTTTCCTGATATACTGATATTTTAGGTAAATATTGCATTCCTGATTTTTTAATCAATTTAATATCTTGCAGAAATACTTCTAATAATTTGTTAATACTGTGGAATGAGTGGAAGAGACATTTATTTATTTTTTAAAAAAATTTGGATATGCGTTTGTGATGGCTTATTAAAAGGTGTCATTTTAAAACTATTTATCTTGGAGTCTATCACCTTAGTCCAATGGGATTTCATTGGTGGAGGTAGAAACACTTAACAGAATTACAGAATCCTCAAGTGGTTTGGGTTGGAAGGGATGTTAAAAGATCATCTAGTTCAAACCCCCTGCTGTGGACAGGGACATCTTTCAACAGATCAAGTTGTTCAAAGCCTCATCCAACATGGCCTTGAACACTTCCGGAGATGGGGCACCCACAGGTTCTCTGAGTAACTTGTTCCAGTGCCTCACCATCCTTAACATAAAGAATTTCTTACATAGGTCCAATATAAATCTATTCTCTTTCAGTTTAAAAATGTTACCTTGTGTCCTATCACTATGGGCCTCAGTAAAAAAGTCTCTCTGTCTTTCTTATAAGCCTCATTTAAGTATTGAAAGGCTGAAATGTTTTCCAGGAACCTTCTTTTCTCAGGATGAACAACCTCAACCCTCTCAGCCTGCCTTTCAGAGTGTTCCAGCACTCTGATCATTCTCGTGGCCCTCCTCTAGACCCACTCCAACAGGTCCATGTTCTGGAGACCCCAGAGCTTGATGCAGTACTCCAGATGGCATCTCACCAGAGCAGAGTAGAGGTGCATAATCACCTCCCTCAACCTGCTGGTCACACTTCTTTTGATTCAGCCCAGGATACGATTCACTTTCTGGGCTGGAAAGAGGCTTTCAGTAGTACAAAATCTGTACAGGAAATCAATGAGGAGTTAAAAAAGTCAGTTTGAGCTCTATAATTCTCAAGAATCTGAGATTCTAAACTGAAAAAATTTGGCTACAGAAGTACAGGGCCACAGATACTGAGGAAATGTGTGCACTGACATTGGCCAGAGTACTGTGAGTCAGAGGGCAAAAGTGGTTTTGAATTGCAGACGCAGAATGTTACCTTTCATAGTCTATAACTTTAAAAAAGGTGAAGTCAGGTGAAGCAAAAGGAAAGTTACTATTTTCCTCGTATACCAGGCACCAATTTGTTTGTACCCATAAGCCTGACTACAGAGAAATATGCTTTCACTTTAGAAAGCATTCCCACTAGTATATCCCCAGCCAATTTCTCTTTCTGAAGAGACAAATATCTTTAAGGACATCTTTGCATTTAGCTAGGACTTACAGGCTTTTCTCTGACAGAAGTCAGTTAAGGAAATGTACAAGAACTAAACGTCTTTCCTGTGTGCCAAAGACTTGTCCCTGTCCCAGTCTGCAGATGATTAGTGTAATCGCAAACCTCTACCAAGGGAAAGACATCATACCAAATATCCTCAAACTGTCTTCATTTACTCTGTCCTTCATAGAATAACTTTATCCATTGATTTTGAGATCTAAGGAGTAGTAAAGTAGACATACAGGTAGGAAAGACAGTATAGTGTAGGAGAACTTGATGCCAAATATACTATTAAACATCTTTTTGTGATATAAGCAAAGATTTTGAAAGTGGCATCAGAGCATTAAAAGAATGAAGAAGATTAATACATTCTCTGAGTAACATTTCTTATAGTGTATAAGGTCAAGATCAGGCTGCTTATTTTAGACAGTAAGTACTAAACTACATAAAATACAGGTAATTAGTGGGCAAAGATGATTACCTATGTTAGAGTTACACCTATCTGTATCAGTTAAGTGTCTTTGAGTGATTGTCAAGGAAGTTTATATGCTGAGGACAGACCCACATCAGGCTGTCTACAAACAGCAGCACGTCTACCTGTGGGGCAGATACAGTCTGTGCTTTGCATCACCGCCCTAGTTCCCAGTCATGCAGATCAGGATAGCTATTGGAGTGCACAGTGGGACCCGGTCTTTCAGAGGAAAACAGGGGATGCAGAGTTCTGGGATTCTCATCCCAAAGTGAAAAGAGAATATGGTCATGATGCACACACAAAGCCTATAGCTTGCACCAGGGAATGCATCTGCTCTGCAGTATGGTGTTTGGAAATAATTGCCCCTGTTCTGCAGCCAGCTCTCTGAATCCTCTCTATTTTTTTTTATTAAACAGTCACTGGATAAAATTCAAAAACAATCTAGCATTTGTCATTCATCGGAATACTATAAAGCTACAATGCTACTTGCTTTCCTACAAAGCTAGCGTGCCTATATTCCTGTGGTTGCACAGTGTCCCAGATTCAACTGGCTAGGTGGGAAGAGCCCTGTCTCCCCTTGTGTCTGCTGGTCAGTGTTTGTGGTATGATTCTGTAAAGACAACATAGATTTCCACTCCTTCAGACTGAGGATTGCCTAGAACTCAAATGTTTAATATACAATCTAATTTCAAGATTCCTGTCATCTTGCTTAATAATGGAATGGAGCTATTTAAAACCTTTTACCTCAAATGCAGTGTGGTCGCTGGAACATACTGTAGAGCGTACTATATGTGGGGGGGGAAAAAAGAATCAATTCTTCCTTGGAAATTGAATGCTTAATAAAAATCCACATTAAAAGTAAGCCTTCTAATGCAACCAAATAAATGGAAATACGTAAGGCTGTCATGAAAGAAAATGTGGTTCTAGTGCAAATAGATTTTTAGTCTCTGAATGCAACTAGAAACATGGGGCAGGTGGGACCTACTCAATTATCTCCTATTATCCCTATGATTAAGTATGGCGATTCATATTGGTGGTATTACAATTAGTTGTCACAGTCCTTCGTGATTCTTTAATTTCTTAAACTCTTAGCAAAGTCAGACTAACCATTTCTTTTAGTGTAGCTCTCCTGGAGCTCAGAGAGTCCAGTGTGAAACGCTGAAAGGCCCAGAAGGGAATTCACTGCAAGTGTGCAAGAAAGTGATACCTCGTCTCTCTGTCACAGGAAGGAAGTTAACAAGCCCACTGAGGATTTGGGTCTGCTTATTTTTTGTCTACTTCTAATTTACAAGCAACCTAAAGGTCTCTATCAGATATCAGGAAGAAATGATTATCCAATTGGGAATGAAACATTTACATTTTAGAAAATTTTGGTTAAACCAAACAAAGAAATTAATCTTTTTAGAGGACTACAGCCTTCAGAAGTTTTACCTGGGAAAGATTGGAAAGATTTCAAAGAATTACTGTTACTTCTGAGTACCCATAGAAAATTATTTGATAGAGAGGATGCTTCAATGCCTTATTAAATTGTATTCAAGGAAGCTAAATTAGTAGATAGGAAAAACTAACTGTAAAATTATGCAAGATATGTTAGAGCCATAATTACACATGAAATGTTTAGCGTGTTTCTGGAAATATTTTACAGTCTGTGTCCTCATAACACAGTGTCCCCATGGAAGAGGATAGATTCATTCTCCAGTGATATCCTCAGCTGATGAAAGTTCTCGGAGCTCTAAAAATGTATCACTAGTGTCCATACATTTAAACACAACCCCATTGATTTTTTTCTTGAAAAAATAGGCTTAACCCCTCATCCCCACCTAATAACATTTGAACGTAGTAGTAGACACTGAAGTTGGACATCTTGGGGACAGTTCTCTAGTGCTAATTAAAGAAGAACAAAGTAACCCATCGTTTACTCCATGTTACTCTGTGTCCCAGGAAGCTGAAATGAGACAGTGAGAAAACACGGTTCTCATGGTATGTTAGTGAAGGTACTTCATTCTACCTAGTTAGCACAAGCCAGTGCTTGTTCATCGTGCAGGGAGAAGAATGGCTTAATTTTAAAAGCATGTGGCGAGATAACAAGAAATCCCAGTATAAATCACTTTAAAAGTTAATTAATTAAGGGACATAAACCCATAGGAAATCCAGCATTGTTTCTGGGAATCATTAATACACTTAGCTGTTGCTGTTGTTTTTACCCTCATGGTTCTATGAGATGAAATTTTCATTATACAATGAAGTAATGAAGCAGGATGCTATAATTCCTACTTCTCTTTACACATTGGTTACAGCAGCAGTCATAAGGACAGTCGTATTAAATAAGCTTCTTTATAATTTTGGGATATTGGGCATGGCAAAATTCAGATATGATTCCAGAGAGGGAGAAAATTTGGGGAATTTGTAGGTATTCTAATATTACTAACTTGAGAAGAATCCTTCCCAAATATTGGTTTTCAAAGTACATAATCTTTTTTAGGTAAAAAAAAATTAAACAAAGTACTACACATTTTAGGAATAGGGTTTGGAAGGAAAATGAGACTTGGAAGTAAACCATTCCTTCTGAGAAGTGAAGCAGTGTTTCTAAAATATTTTGACACAAAAATTAAAATTTCATTTTACTAATATAGTAACATGGTAACTTGAATTCCATTGTTTTAAACCCATGTACAGTTGTTTCCTCTTTAGTTCAACTTTAGTTTCTTGAGATGTGACTAAGCTTTCTTTTGTTTTGCCATGTGACTAGAATTGATTTCTAGAAACCAAACTAAAAATAATTCCCCCCCTTTTCTCAGAAAGATTATTGGTAAAAAAAATCCAGAGACATTAAAAAAAAAATCAAACCTATTAAAATCTTCCACCAGTGAAAGTCATGACTTCTTTGTGCCTTTTTCTGCATAGTTACTGATACATAGGATCCAGATGTCTGTTCTACCTTTACAACTAAAACCAAGGGTAACTGGGGGAATGACTTCAACACACCCCTTGTCAGTGCTACAGACCATTACCAATACTATAAATAGTATGATCAAATCCCAGATTGCAGATTCAGTCATAAAAGTGTCTACATTTCATGCTGATTCAGAGGGGCAGCAGCATTAACTGCAATCATCAAGGAATGTGACACCTCCACAGTATTTTCTACAGCTCACTGGTCTGATGACAGGATGATTGTTAAAAATTAATGGGGACCATCAGATGTAGATAAGTACAGCTTGGCAACTATGAAAGCCATACTTCCCATTTGCAAGTGATAATGTAATATTATTCTACGATTGCAACACATTATTTAGATTATGTTTCATTCAGGAAGCAGTAAGTCTTCTTACTCTGAAAATTTGACCACAATATTTTATTAAGTTTTTAAGCCTAGGAATAGGAGAAGGAAGGTATTTTCATATTGTTTTCTAATTTTTCTCTGTTGAAAGTACACTTCCGTCTTCTGTTTATCCATTATAATAATTCATTTCTAAATTAAATAACACTGACAAATTCAAGATCCTAAAATCCAAAGTTTATGAAGAGAGTGATCCTGATAATTAATAAGCAAAATATCAACACATTTTATGCAGTAATTTCCAGCTTCCTGTCTGGATTTTAAGGAATAGCACAACTTTCTTTGATACATTCTTACTGTTTCATGTGTCTGTATTTTTAAACTGCAACAAATTATTTCATCAAAATCATGGGCCTCATGAAGGTTTAGCTGGATTAAGTTCTCTGGGCTGTTTTATGCATAGCAGCAGGGTAAGCTGTTCACAAGATTGTTTAAGAACTCCTGCATAGGAGCTGATCTAAAAGGATGGGCTGACAACTGGAAGAACAGGCTGACTGCCCAATAGCCCTGTTAAAAAATTCCTGTTTACCATTACAGACACAGACCATTTGTCCTGAAATTATAGATGCTAGGCACCAGACACTGTTGTCAAAGAATGAGACTAGACAAGCGACATTTATCTGTCCGTGCTCAATATTTCATATGTCTGAGGAGTCCCTAATGTTAGTGCAGGGACTTGAAGACTGGCAGAAGAAACAATGTGTGTGCTATATCTGTCTTTTAGAGAGAAAAATCCAATCATATTTAGTCAAGTTGTAATACTTCAAAAATATGCAGCGTATGTGAACAATAGGTAGAGTTCCCAATGATTCTGAAAGCAGGTAAACAAATGTTGATGGATGGGAATAAGAGTTTTAAGCGTGGGAGACAATGTTTAAATTAACGTAAAAGATAGAGCATGCTTCCCCCTATTGCCAGCCTTGCATATATGTTTCCCAAAGCTTTACATTTCCTGACTGCCAGCAAATACCTGCGGAACCTCAAAGTCTTGAGCCAAGTTCTCTGGTCAACACCCCTGCCACTGCAGAGATGAAGTCCAGAGTCCACCTGTTGCAGAAATAACTGTGACTCCAACATGCAGCAAATACTGGGTATAATTCTTCATTTGTTTTTTTACTATTTATGTTACTGGTGGCATTCACTAATACTCAGAAATCTTAAAGATCTTAATTAGACCATATTTAAAAGTCTGGAAGTAAGACACAGAATTGAAAGCATTCACGTAGATTGTCTGTATGGAGTGAATTGACCCCTCCAGAAAATGATACAGCTGATCTATCTTAAATAATTATCTTAAGGATGAGATAAATTCTTTTTTGGAGGGTCCTGTTTCCTCAGATTTGCTGACTGAAGTTAGCTAAAATTAATACCACTCTCACTAAACCACATAGGATTGACTCTATGCACTCAATGTCATTGTCCTATGTGGAAATAAACAATTATGGAAACAAAAAGCACCATGCTATATGTAGACAAAAGATCTAAACAGAGGTTGCAAAACTACCTTAAAATCCAAGTTGTAAGTCCTTGACCATGATCTTCTTTTAGTACAATATTTATTGTGTAACAGGGCATCCATTGGACTTCATTTAAAACAAAACAAAGCAAAACAAAACAGAAAATAAAAAAGTTGTCAATGTCTGTACTGCGTGACAGATGTGTGATCTACATTACTGGTCCTTTAATCATCCAGACAGGTGTCCGATTGGAGGACACCCAAGTTGTGCCCTCCATGTGTGTACATCTGCATTTCTTTCCAAAGGAAAACAATGATTTGAAGGGACAGTTGCAGATCCAGATCTCACATCTCCCACATTAGAAACTCTCTTTGTAATCTCTTTTCCCTTTGACTTTACTAACAGAGCAATGAAAAAGAAAAAAAAAAAAAAGGAAAAAGAAAAAAAACAACAAAAGACCCAAACCATCTCCTTATGATTGTATAGGTAAAAAGGATTTTTTTTTTTTTTTTTGCTTGGGTAATGGATTGTAAGAAGTGAAAATTTAGGGGAACAGAACAGACTCTTGAGTCTCCTTCTCTGGCACCCTTATGCATAAAGAACCCCAGTGATGGACAAGGAGGATGGTTGCAGAAGAGGGTTTTATGGCTGTTTTTATAATTTGGAAGTTCCTAGAGGAGCCTCCTTGTAATCTATCCGAGATAAACCAAAAATTTGACCCTTGGACCAAAGCTTGGAGTATGAAGGAACTCCTCTGACTCCTGTACTTATTGTAAATTGCATACAGAAGAAAATTTACTGTTACAATCCAACTTTATTTTCCATTTTCTAAGGAAAATTTTCCTTTGTCAGTTATAGAGGAAGAAGAATTACTTGTAGTTAATGTTTTTACTACTGGTGATATGGATACTTTTTCAGCCATTAATGTAATTATCATATTTCTGCTTAGCTGACACCTCTATTTTCTTTAAGAAATATTAAATGCATTGAATTTTTATAAAAAAGAAAAAATCCACTTTTGTCGCTTTGCTCAAAATTACCTGACAAGACAAGTGAGTACCTTGTGTAGGAGGAATGACTCAAATCTTCATTGTATGGGTTGTTACCTGATGTCATTGTGAAAATGTATGAGTTTACTCATTCATAGAGAATCAGACAAACAAAATGATCTTTCTTACAATCAACCAACCTGATGCCAATTCATCCTTTAATACAGTGGGCCATTGACGGATTAAGGATTTCAGAGTATGCTCTGTAGACATAATCTGTCAGTCAAGCACAGGACAAGGACTCTTTCCCAGGCCAATGGTCAATCTATTATGTGCTAGTATTATCACAGTTATCTTTATTATTTTAAAGAAAAACCAAAGGTTGCAACACTATTTATATCCAAGAAATATATTTTTATTCAGTTTTTTAAGCTAAACTTAGTTTCTTACTGAAAGTGAGCAAAAAAACCTCCCATACATTTCCCAAAAAATGGTCTTCCAGAAATGATTTCTTTTCCTTTTGAAAGATTAAACTAAACTAGAAAGTCTCATTTCCTATAAGAAGTTGATTGCTATCTGATTTGGATTATCATATCATTAAGTTTCTTTGGCTTGCCTAGGTCCATGATTACTATCTAATAAAGTAATGTATATTAGTACTTAAAAGGACTCATATATTAAAAACAGTCTGAATGCTTTGAATCAGAACATTGTGAGTGTTTAGCAAATCAGCATTAAATCTATGTTATATCCATCATCCTGTGCTTCAGCAGAAGTAAGAGATAATTTGTTCATATGTGAGTTTTGGCTAGTCTGAGGAGGAACAGAAATATTGTGAGATCTGACCTGAAGCCTAGTAATAAAGCACTGATAAATTACATGACCTATGCAATGTGTAGATATGTAAAACTATGGGAGAGGTTCAAATACTTTTCCTGTTTTTTTTTTTTTTTTTTTTTTAAATAATATTTTAAAGGCATAGCTGGCATAAGACGATTTTTAGTTAAATTAGATAATGATCCAAGCAAGAAGGGTAAAATGTCAAATACTCCTGTCCCTTATAGGCTGTGGTCATCTCATGTTTGAACTGAAATATCTGCCTTTTGCTAGCAAAAAGACAACAAACCATACTGAGGATTTCACCTTAACAAAAACCTGGGGTTCTAAAGCCATCCATATTATACATATGACCTTTTAGAAAAACTTGGGATTGTTTGGGCACATTAATAACCAGAGCTGAATTAACAATAGTAGATACCCAGAGCTCCATAGACAGGACCAGACTAGTAAAAAGTAGAAAAGTATAATACAGCTGAGAATCTCTAGTGTCTTAAGTGGTGTTTGAGCTGAAAATACCTATTATTCTTCTGAAATGATTAGAGCAGACTTAAGTCATAGCTACATTGAATGACAGTATCTCTCAATTTTATAAGCACTTCTAATACTCACTGCATATGTCCTTACTGAAAACGTTGTATTGTGTAATCATGGATTACTGAAATAAATGCAGAGAATTCATCAGTGGCCTATGTATTTAGTGAATTCTAATCACGACAAAATAAATGTCATCAAGCTTTTAAATTAACTGGAGCCTCCTATTTATTGTTTCCTATTAGGTACACTACTTGACTAGTTAAACTGGTTATTGAATTCTTCATACAGTAGCTCCTGAACTCCTTCAGTCAATTAAATCCTTTATTGCATCTGATTTGTCAATGCCAGTGTCACTTCTAATCTCTTAAATCCACACCAGTTCAGAAGCTTTAAATGTACTTATTCTGTTGCAAAATTAGGAAGTTACGCAGACAGAATCTTTTCCCTCTCCATCCTCCTTCTGTGCAAACCACAAAGCTGCTAACAAAGATATAAAGACTTCAGCCTCTATATATGCACTCATATAGGTACAGAATGAGACATTTTTTTTGATACGAGCTACAGAAGGTAAAAGGGAGAAACATACAAACGAACAAAAACCCTACATTGGGTGGTTTGATACCAGCATATTGAACACTTTTAGTCTTTGACTCAGTTTCTTATCACTTTAAATTACGGAAATTAGTAGAAAAAAAGTACCTTCAACTAATTCCAGAACTGGAAACTTGAACATCTTGGTATTAATCACCACAGTTTTTGATTTATCTGCGAAAGTATTCCAGAACATTTCTTAAAGTTGGTACAACATTAAATCCCCTCTTCTTAAATCTCCCCATTCCTTTGTTCATCAACAAAAGCTCGATTTCACAGGAAAAATACAAGTGGTAAGGGGAAAGGAAGGAAAAAATACAGGTATTAAATCATTGTTCTGTGAATGGTCTTGTCAGCCTAATAACTCCGTAGTTCACCTAAGGAGCAGCATAAGCATGCAGGCTATTTATTTCCATATTGTAAAGTGGAGTTTGCCAGGCACAGACTTGTTTTCCCTTTAAAACATCCCTTTTTTTTTTTTCCGCCAGTAAGAGCTACTCTTTACATATTCCAGCCGTGTAAGGCTCGGAACCGTGCAAGCCATTCCCCTCCTAGGTTAGGCACACCACCTTGATTCTGAAAGAGAAGGGAAACCAGACAAGACTCTTACCAGCCACGGGGAAAAAACAATTGCTTCAGCTGGATCCGGCAGTGCTGCGCGCGAGCCGGCAGCCGGAGCGGTCCTTGGGCCTCACACAAAAGGGAGATAATTGGCTCTCCAGGAAGAGCTGTAAACATCCATCACGGCGGCGCTGGCGGCGGCTGGAGCTGCCCCGGCCGGGCTGGGTGCTCCCGTGCCCGATGATGTCAGAGACATCAACCGGGCGTCCTCTCATTGGCTTCCCTCACCTGGAATCATGCCTTAACCCTAAACTGCCAGCCACGAATTGAAATGTGTCTCTCTAATCGTTATGGATGCACACAGTTGGATTTTTTTTTTACCTTTTTATTTTTTTTTTCTTTTTCCTTTTTATTTATTTTTTTTTTCTTCTTCTTGGAGTAAATGAAACTGTACAAGAAGCTCCTGCTTCAGGGACCAGGAGTGGCAGGTGCTCGTTGCTTAATCAATGTGTCTGGCAATTAAAAAGAAAAAAAAATTCTAAAACCTCATTTGCCTAAATTATTAAACAAGACCCTCAGGTAACTGCATTTTCATAATCTGTTTACTAAATGACAGTAATCATCAAAATATTGTACAGAAGAGGTATTAAAGGAAAGGTTAATGCATGCTGCACCTGGAGAACTCACGTATTTAATGATTTTGCATTGACTCCTTTTTAGCCATAAAATTAATAGAGGTACACATTGAAAAAAGAGTGTAAGTTGTTGCAGTGTCAGGTTGAATACTGTGTCTTTTCAAGTATTTAAAACTAACAGCAAAAGTAAAGATATGCCCAAATGTACATGCACATTTATTCTTTGCATGCTAAATAGCAGCGCAGACATTCTGTAGTAAATGAGGCATGAAACACACTGCCAAATGTATGATGTCCTAAATATAGTGGCACTAAGTATTTTGCTATATTTCAGGCAATAATATAAATCATGTGAACTTTTAAATGAATCCAAATCAGTGCTTAAAGAATTGCTTTTTCCTTAAATGAATATTGTGATTTCTCATCTTTCAGTAACAAAAAATCCTATTGCTGTATGGAAAACCACAAAATCTGTGGAAACTAATTTTTTTTTTTTCAATAGATAGGAACCTGGTTCAGTATTTATTTGCAGTAAATTATATACCACCCAGTTTATTTATGGTCTGCTCCCTCTCATGACAAAAAAAAAAAATAAATATTTTTTAAAATTCTCTTACTCAGTTTGTTCTCCGAAGAAAAAAACAAAACCAAAGAACCAACCACACTAAGCCAAACAAACAGAAAAAACAAAATATAATCAGACACAGTTTACCTTAATATATAAAACATTTAACATAAGATTTCTAGAATAAACTTGATAAACAGCTCTGCCATTTCCTTGTGGTTCTTTCACAAAGTTACAGAGACTCAGGATATTAAATTCTGGGGACTTAATAAACAGCAGTTCTGTGCGGGGATCTGGAGGGTAACCTATTAGTCAAAACGCACTTTAGGCCAAAATAAAAGTCTCTGTTCATTTATTTCTGTTCAGAAAACATGGGAGTTCAAATGGAAATATATCTAAAAAAAGATTCATTGCCATGTAAAGTGACAAAGCTGAATTACAGATCAGAAAAGATTAATTTGGACAATGGGAATGCCAGCTTTGCTTTTGTATGATTAATGATAAAGGTAAGACATAGTAATTGATGACTTATTGATGAGATAAAATATGCTTAGATGTATCATATGTGCAAGTTATATTCTCCTGAAAATTTAGTGTTATAAATAGTTTAGACCAAACAGAGACATTGTTGACAAAATTTGATTACGTGGCCTGAAAAATATACTCATTTCTAATATCTAGTTAATCTAACCATGATGTATTAAAGTTCTATGCATTTTTTACTCTTACATAGATGACACTTTCTTCTTTAACAGAGCGTGTCACTCACAGACGACATGCTAGGCAGTCTTTAACGGTAGAGTGCCACACTTTTACAAAGTCTTCAGTGTTCATAAAGTATGTTATCTACAGTGATAATACAGAGCTTATTATGTTTTATGTAAGCAGTAGCTTAAATTAGTAGAAAATTTACTTGGAAAGGGTAGTACAAATGTTAGTTTGGAATTTTAGTGGAGAATACTTCTTAAAAAATGGATTGTAAAATTAGGCATGTTTTCTTTAGAAAAAAAAATTCTTTTTTTGGCAGTAAAATATGATAAAATAGTGTTTTGAAATTGTATGACTTGTAATATTAGTGATAAATTATTGATTTGTACATGCTCCTTGTTTTAAGAACAAAAATTACTTGTCACTAGTGTATTTAAAAACATGGGTAACTTTGGAGATTCAGGCTGAACAAATGTAACAGCTGGACATAACAGAGCAGTTCCATGATCTTAATCGAGTCACACAACATTTTTCACACTTCAACATGCTATCATGTCAACATGAATTACAACCAGTTTGAATTTAGTATTATTTTACAAATAGAAAAAAAATCATAGAAATCAAATCATACCTTTTAAATATGCATTAGTAGCAAGCCAATTCAACAAAAACAGTCATAAGGCCATGTCTTTAAATGAAATATAATTGAAATAAAATAAATATATATAGTAGGTTACAAAAGCTCAAACAAGGGTGCACATGACTGTGTGTGAAATCCAGAAACACACAATTCATATATTCCTATGATTGTGCCATGAGTTATTTATTTGAAGAGACTAGATTGTTAACCCTCACACCTGACATCGACAATGGGGGTACTTTTGCTGGTGATATTTTTTGGCATCATGGTTTCAAATACAAATTACATGGAAAAAGAAAGAAGAAAAGATGAAGGAATGAAAGAGAAGTGAGTGATGATTTTCAATAACTAACTGTATCATTTCTTTTTATAACATAATATTAATTGATATATGTATAATGGCAAAGAAACTAACAAGAGTGCATATTTTAGTTCTCAAGCAAAGTGAAACTCAGGTATATTAGTATATATTTCCCATGATTTGAAATCATTACTGCATTTAATTGCTTGACAATTATTTTTGTCACATCAATTTAATGGTTAAACTAATTATTTATATTACAAAACATAGCTTTGCATCACACACTAATTGAAAAACACAAGCAGTTCTTCAGTGTTGCTTAGCCTATACATTATTAATATTGGAAGGGCTAGGTCTAAAGATTTTGGGGGAAATTAGAATTCAGTCAGGTGATAAGAGGTTTTAGAGATTGAATGTGCAAGCTCAAAATTACAGCTCTCATAATCCTGTGTATGAGCTGAATGCCAAGTCAGGTAGACCTGATAACTATTATAAACATTTATTTCTCCTGCATTCTGGCAACATGAGCCACCTGCTCTTAGGACATTTTTATCCACAAGATGGCAGCTCTGTTTGCATGGTTAGTACTTGCAATATTCAACTTGAAAATCATAACTTGGTCATTTTTATTTTTCATTTTATATCAGATGTTTTTCTGTCTTCTGAAGAATTTTTTAAAAATCCTCAAACAATCCCAATAATTGAGCATTAATTAACCACAGTGCTGAGCCAAATTTTTGCTGAAGTGTTAGCAGATCATAAGAAAAATTTTTAACTGCACAAAAAATTTATTTTTAGAGTTTTGAAAGAAATCGCCATTCATCAAATCTACATGTTTCCTATGCTTGAATTTCTAGGTCATCAAAGCCAGCATTTAACAGATTCAATTTAAAGAGTGCAAAAAATTCTACTGACAGTAAAGGAAATGCTTATACCCCTCAAGGGTGTAAGCCCTTAGGTTAACAGGTTTCCTCTATGGAAAATTGCATCTTCAATTTTATTTAACTCTTAAACTCATCAAAAATCCTGATTTATGTTATTAAAATCTAATAGGTAACTTTATTTCTAAGGTAAAAAATGCTGATGTTTACGTGTAGGGATCAACCACATATAACGAATAACTTTTTGTCCCTTGTAATATTAATGAAGTATAAAAAAACATAAGTAACAGGCTCTAGCTCTTTTCAAGGAGATCATTCACGGCTGAAATGATTAGTAAGAGTAATTTCAAATTTGTGCCAAAAGTGTATATAAAATGTAAAAGCATTTTCTTTGTCAATGAAACACAGCACATTAAAATGAAACTTTAATGAAACAATGCCTAATTTAACATGGAAATAGTTTGCCCATGAGATGGCCATTTCAAAGGAAGTTATTTGGCCCAGGGTAACAGTCTGTGTGCAGTCTTTGATGCCACTTCTGGAGCAGAATCTTTTATACTTCAGAAAGGGGTAAGCAACTCAGTTACCTAAAATTTACCATTGATCAAGACCCTTTGCACATTATAAATCAGTGGATGGGAGCTTATAAGCTGTTGTAAATGCAAAATAGATTGATGTGACTTAGCTCTTCATGAAAAAGCAATAAATGGTTTCTTAAGTATCGTGGGCAGGAGTGCATCTGTGAATGCACAGCTAATGGGCAGTAACTTGCTAACATGTCAGCAAGGCAGTGATCCATGGCTTAGGGACCCTTACCCAGCTCTCACGGCATTTCACATAATAAAAAGCACAATTTGGGGCTGTGAAATTTCCAGAGGACAAGAGCATGGTTGGTAACCTAGGCCACATCAGCATTGACTAAATTGAGATATGCAGCAGAATAGAAGCAAATAAAAAATGTATAGAGAAAAAGGGTGATATGATAGAAGGGTAAAGGTAATTTGAGGTAGTTTAGACTTCTGTGAAGATAGGGCAAGCTGTCCAATGCATGACACGAGCCTGAACTCAGTCAGTTATCTCAGAGCAGATGATTCACTACAAATGACAATCCCACAGTGACTTGTTCATATAGCCACACTGTAAGAGCACACCTCTGATCTTGTCAGAGAATTGTTGTAACAGAAGTACTGGTCTTTCATCAGAGAATGTCAAAATACATTAATGTCATGAAGTTACATTTCCATTCCATAAACTAAGCTGTGAAAAGGGTGTCAAGAGAGAAGGGTTTCAGGTTTTCTCTCTGTGCGTGTGTGTGGTTCTATATCAGGGTTTCTTAGCAGTGGTAAGTTGACTGTTGTATTCTGGTCTACCATGTGAGGGTCTATTTTAATACACTTTTTAAAAAATAGTTGTTATTGTGTGGATTAGAATGTTGCATACATAAAGGCACCTGGACTGAGAATTTGTAACAATCTCAGTAAAAAAAACCCCAAACATACAAGGATTAACTTCTGGCAACTATGAAGATAAGAATTTTCAGATACACTTTTCTAAAAAATCTACATTGTTTAGCAGGCTAAATCACTTTTTTCACAAGTGACTTTAGCTCTTAGTTACACTTATCTAAGACTTAGCTTTCTTACTGCCTAAGTTCAGAGATTGCTGAGCTAGTGTGAGTGGTGTGAGTGCACCAGAATCTACTTGCAGGAAGGAGTGGAACCGTGAAGGTGTACTCTTTGGGCCTCAGACACACCACAGAAAGCAAGTTGAGTGCCTGCATGCTCAGTTAAGAGCAATAACAGGTTTGTTCAGACACAGAGCCTGTTTGAACTGCTGCTACAAATCAGGAACAATGTTAGCTGACTGACCTTCATTTGAGCATGACATGGACATCATCTGAAAAGATTAAAAAAGAGGATAAAGACAACTGAAATATGGAAATATCTTCTGCTTCTCTAATGATCACATTACTGCACTATTTCAGCTATGACATTCTGTTCACAAGCATCACACAAAGTTTCTGCATAAAATAGGGACCAAACAGAATCATAGAATCCTTTTAGACCATTAGCTTCCATAATTGCTTTGGAAATTCTTTATTTATAAATCAATTGTGTTTTGACTAATAAATTACTTCATTATTGACTCCTATATAAGCCATTTAAAGTTTAAAATTTAAAATGTGATTTGGTAAGTACAAACATAAGAGAAAAGCCTCATCATCACTTCATACACAGGAGTCAGAACATATACTAAATTTAAAAAAAAATAAAAATATTAACTTTACAGCTTTTTTTCCTACTTTCTATTTTGGTAATACTATCTCTGTATGTAAGCTTTAGACCAAACAGAAAGATCAAAACTACTGCTGAAAGCCATGACTTCTGTGTTATATACTTTTCCCAAAGTAAGGATCACAGGGCTAAAAGAATGAGTAGGACTATCTGAAAATAGGTTTTTGAAAACTAACTGTTCATTTCAACATTTTGACCTGTAAGACACTTGACCACCCTGGAGTAGCATTTTCAGACACTACTGCAGTGAAAAGAGCTCCATTAACTTTCAATTCCATAAGCAAAGAGAGATTTTTGCAGGTCCGAGTCTGAAATCCTGGTCTGAAACATTGGGCCACTATTAGTGACCACACAGCTGTGCAACTCTTCCTCAATCACACAGGGATTAAATTTGTTCCTGAATGTCATCCGAACAAGATTACTTTTTTAGCAGTTCAGTTGAAAGTTCATCAAAGAGGAAATTATTCAGAATAAATATGTCAGTGTTTGATGTTTTATCAGTAGATTTTGAGGCAGTATAAAATGAAGAGCTTGTTTCTGCAGCTAGTATGACAGTGTACAGAACCATGTCACACGAAAAAGGCAAAGGTGACTGATTGAAGTACAGCTTTGTGCTGACTGACCAAACAACCTTTCTGATGTGTTGAATGTTAAGTTAAATTTGAATTGACAAATAGCTACATTTATGTTACTTATACACATCAGAAAACTTTATTATGTTTTGCCAATTTACCCAAAAAGGTTACTTCCAAAAATATGTATAACGCTATTTAATAGAGCTGTTCAATTATTAAAACAGTACACATTGAAGCTATAGGAAAAAACCCCAAAAGATACTCGGCAGTATCTTCAGTGTTTATTGAATGCTCAGGGAGTAATAAAAACAAGACAAAGACTTTGAGAAGGATAAGCTATTAAGTGACTTTTAGTCTTGAAGACACTGTCTTCATTCTGACATTGTGGAAAGGATTTCTGAAAAAAGTGGAAAGGACAGCTCACTGTCAGAGGACTCTGCTAGTGGCTGGACAGATGGATTTAAAAATGACAATGAATTACTTTTAAATTTTATTAATATACAAATATTATGTGTGTACATATATATGGTGTATGATGCATATAGTATGTCATAAAATACAATTAAGCATATTTAAAAGTGCACTTTCAAAGGCAGAAAACAAAATAACAATAATTACAAGTAATAATTTTAAGCTGAAAGATAGTAGATACAGATTGAATATAACGAAGAAACTCACTATTATGAGGGTGGTGAGACACTGAAACAGGTTGCCCAGGGAGGTGGTAGGTGCCCCATCCCTGGAAGTGTTCAAGGCCATGTTGGATGGGACTTTGAACAACCTGATTACTGAAAGATATCCCTGTCCACAGCAGGGGGTTTGGACTAGATGATCTGTGAACCATTCTGTGATTCTATAACTCTATGACAAAATGCCAGCATAGGTAACATTTTGAAGCACACTGAGATCCAATTATTTTTGGACTCTTAAAGTGTTAGGTCATGTAGAATTAATATTCAGCAAAGCACATATACAGTTTCACATAGATTGAAAACTATATACAAAATACAACACTAACCATTACTTTATCAAGCACAGTCTATTAAAATGATAACATCTTAGGTTTTAGAATGGTTGCAGTAATTAAAGCTGGTCAAACCATTCTGCACAAGATAAAGAGTCAGCTGAATTTTGGGGGGAATTTTCAATTAGTTTACTAGATTAAATCTGTCTTGGTTTAAATCTGTCTGGATGATTTAAAATGGTAATACTTTGCTATATATGGGATTCAGTTTTAGATTAACACTCACAAATTCAAGTGTCTATGTGCGAGCTGGGTATCTTAACTCACGTTATAATCAAGGCAGAGCCAATCAATGCAGTCACTGGAGCCTAGAAATAACTTCAGTTCACTTTAGTATAGGTATTTATGGGAGATACAGTTGTCTAAGTACAAGAGTTGTTTAATGTTATTTGAGATGGCCAAGGGTATCCGAAACACCAACATGTCAACATTTGGCTGCAGTCTCTTTTCTGAGAAGCGACAGGTGGACACAGGAGTTACAGGACACCTGCACCTTTCTTGTCCAAGGTCTGCAGGCCAGGCAGGTTACCCAAAGCATCACAGAAAGCAGAACGCTTCTATGTTCAAACAGTTGAATAATTCCTTTAGTGATTCTTCAGACCAGTGGGAAAACTTCAGCTCTTTGAATATAGGTGCCTATATTTGATGCTTGCTATTTGAGATCCATCTGACCCAGGCCCAGAGGGCAGAGCTTATGACTCTCATAATATGAGAGTTATGACATACCTGATCTTATGACTTAACCTACCATTCCTGTGCAGATGTCTCTGGTAACCTAGGCCATCATCTCAAGTGGCACTGGATGTTTTGGCAACTGATTTGAATCTTGTTTACTAAGGTGAAATAGCACCTTTTCAATATTAACTGGGACTGCTTGTTTCTCGCACATTACTTGTTAAAATAAGCACTTAGCTCCTTTAGTCCATCCTTACAGTGTGAGGAGAAATCTTGTTCCCTCCACAGTATATACCTCAATACATATTTTCCCCTCAGATCCATTCCAAACACAGAATGAAACAATGTATTTATGTGTAAACTTATTACTAGTGCGACCAGATTTTGTCTGATGTTCTAAAATTTAGGAACTTGAACATGGGCCATTCTTCAACAATATCTATATTACACTGTTGGAAAAATAATCAGCTCTTAACAAACAATGGGACTGTGAAATACAGTCTCTATGACGACTTGCACAAAGAAAGTAGAGCTTCAGCATTGTTTCTTAAATTTATTGAAAATATATTATTAGGCAACACAATAGAATGAATTATCTAATTTGGTGGACTGGCAGAGGGAATGAACAAGGTGAACATCAGCACACCTTTTTATATTGTCTGTATCTGTTACTTTATACATTACTATCTTATATGCCACCTAACTAAAAGCAATATTAAAAAAAAAATCCTTTCTAAAGCATGTACATTTTACTTCTTTCCATTTTTGAAACCTAAACTGTGAACTAAAATAATCCCAGTCATTGTAATACTAGAGAGTGCGAGCATAAATTGCATATAGATCTTGAACTTGTACATGAAGCACAGGGAGACCAATAATCAAGAAAAAGTTTTATTGTCTCAATATTACCGAAGATACACCATAGGAGAAAAAAAAGAGTATATAACTGTTCTCATCAGCAGGATTGTGAGAGTATGTGTCCTTTCTGAGGTGGGACTTCTCCATAATGTTTACTTCTCAACTGAGAGTGTTTGAGGCTGAGTTTGAGATTCATTTTTGTGAAAAAAATGTTAATATATATTTTTATTTGCTGAAGCAGACATTGTGACATCTACAGCAGAGTTTGTTGATTCATTCTGCATAAATCTGAAGTTCAACATCCTCAGAAAAAAATCTGTGACAAAGACCAACATGACAACGTAGGATTTGGAACCTGTGCTAGGCCTTTGACATAGTTATTTCACTCATGTTGCTTATTTCTGAAAACCCTAAGAAAGTTTTCTTGAACATTAGTACCTATTAGCACAATACCTCACTGCAGTTGTAAATTTTTAACACTTTATTTCGTTCTATGAAGTTATATAATCCACCATTTTAATATTATTGTGTTCCTCTTGCTTGTAATTAGTTTTATGAAATAGCTTTTCTTTTGTTTGTTTAAAGTATATCTTAGACAGAAAAAAATTGAACAGTCCTATACAGTGAATATTCAGTGACTTTTCAGTGAATTTTCTGCTCTTCAGGGAAATTGTTTCTTACCTTTTTTTAGTTATGCCATGGTGACACATACTTTGTTCTTATTTAAGCAACACAATTGAGGAGATGCTTGAAATAATCTGGATACAAACCACTGTATTGTCATTGATTGTGCTGACTTCATATGTAGGTAATCTCTTACTCCATATTTATTAGGCTTTTTCCTCTATGCTGCTAAAATAAAACATAGACTCGTATTTTCCTCCTTACCTTGCTTTAATGTAAATAAATTCCAAGATGGATCCTAAAGTCTATTTTATGATATAACCTTATCTTGGCTTCTATTAATAATTAGCCACTTTTTTCATTTTCTGCCTTATTTTTAGTTACAAAATTAAATAAATATTATCTATTCTGAGTTTTCTGATTGAAATTAATGAACCATATATTTCATTTCATTTCATCTGCTTTGGATGAAATTAATAAAGTTTCAGTCCTATTTTATCTTTTATTTTCTGAAATTAATAACCTGTATGACCTTTGTTATCTTTCTTTGACTTAAAAAAAAGTAATCTTCATGTCTATTTTTGCTTTCTGTATCCCAAATTGCTGTCTCCTTCAATAAAACTAAGTTTCCTTAAATCATTTTATCTTCATTTTTACTTAAATGAGAGAATTCTTTATTACAACTTCCTTGTCATCCTTCTTTAGTTTCAGTGGTCTAAACCAGTAACCTGCTAAGAAATATGTTACTTTAAACAAATAATTTGCTATCTAATGCATTAGTATGTAGTTTCTTCCACCTCTGTGTCCTCTTCCCATCCCATATGTCTTTGCAATTTGTAATAATTTTATATTTTCTTTGTAGTTTTGTTATTTTTTTTCTATTTTGTCCCAGTAAGGTGGACCCTGAGTCTCTAGCTACAAAGCTTTCCTCCCACATGCTATCTATGCACAATCAAATTTGCAGTGTGGTTGTAATTCACCCCTGTGGCAAAAGGTAAGAACAAAGCCCATGAATCACCTAAGTCCAACTGAAGCCTTTAAATAGACTTTACATTATCACTGTGCATACAAATGAATTTTGTCACTATAGAATATCCCCAGTTTGCTTGTGTGCAACCATTACACAGTCCAAACCATTACATATGCACAGTCCAACAGAAGATCTCTAGGGAAAAAGCAAAAAACATAAAACAATCAAACCAAATAATAAAACAAAAAATCAAAACAATCTGACTTTTATGAACTTCCAAAGTTGATATAAATTATTTGTCTCAAAAAAAGGAAAATTTCAGAATATTTGGCAGCATCTTTATTGATGAGACTAATTTTCTCTTTCTTTTTATGTGTTTGTTTGGCATAGAATTATTAACACAAACTAAGTTTAATACTTGAAATAAATGGTTTTTGTGGATACACAAAACTGCAGGTATATTCTAAGTCTCTATTCTATGAGATGATGACTCATGATGATGAGAAATGTTTACTTACTTCATATTTCAGACCTCTGAAATGCCATTTGGGACCTTTGGCCAACCTCTAGCACTAAGGTCTGTTTGTCAACCATTTTGTCAGGTGCCATGTGATCCCCATTTGTAAGATATCCTCCTGAAATTGGTAGAAAATGTCATGCCAGAAATCTAAATTGTTATTAATATTTGCATTCTTGAAATCACATTTTTTCATTAAGTCAGTTTTATACTAAATAACCTAGATAATTCCTGACTAGAAAATAACAGAAAATTCTGCATGATAAATGGGTATTCTAAAAAAAGAATTTAGTAAGAAGCTGTACCTGGAAGAGGAAGGCCTGGTCCTAAATCTATTGAACCAGTGGAAAAATTCCCAATGATTTTATTGACCTTTGCCTCAAGGTGATAAGGAACACATAATCAATAACAAACTGTCAGTTATTACCTTCAAGTTACATGAGGCTGGATTTCTGGCAGATCTAACCTGGTGCAACTCTATTGAAATTCAGTTGAGTCTTTGTGGATTAAAAGAGATGGTGTCAAATTTAGTTTAAAGCTCTCACCGCTTACCAAAACTTCTCTTATGAGTGAAATGTCCCTGTAAATTAATCTGAGGTCATTTGGAAGAAATATAAAAAATGGATAAAACATATCTCAATTTTTGATCGTTAGAAATATTTTAATGAAATTATCCCGTTCCTTTAGAAAAGTTCTTTGGAAAATAATCAGAGAGGAATAATAACTATTTTGAATTACAACACCTATCTAGTCTGAATAATTTAACTACAAAGCATTTTGCCTGCATTGTCTTACAATGGGTCATTGATGCTGCCTATGATTCCTTACTCACTCAAGCAGCTCTTTCAAACCCATCACCTTCATTCCCTTTCTGTATGTATTATTCAACACCTTCGAAGCACTAGGGACACTCATAACATGGCAATGATTATGCTTCCCAAGTTTAAAGAAAAAGGATTTTCACGTGGTATTTTCTTCCTTTCCGTTATGAAACACTGTTTTGGACTTTGAACTGACCATGGTTCATATTCAAAGAAATGTTAAGATTATACATGTTCAAAGATGATATTCTCTGGTCATACTGACACTCTATGATGAAAATTTTTTTCAGCTGCCTTCAAGAATCCCACTCCCAGACACCTGGGAAAACAGCAATACACTGCTGTGGTCAGGACTGAACAGGGCTGATACTGACACAGGAAACATGTTCCAGTTCTGCATGTCTTTTAAAATGAAAAATATCTTCCTTTCAGTCCCCTACTGGTTAAGCGGAATGACTGTTTATTCAGAGATGACTCTACATGAGGAGAGATGTTATTGCTTAGAAAGGGTTTCTCAGTAAACAGATGAAAATGCTATCATTTTTTGAATAAATAATTTAAAACATTTGAGGGTGGATTTCTTGGTGGTTTGTTGAAGGGGTTTTGTTTGGTTGGTTTTTAATTCCTTGGTTCGAATTTCAGCTTCTTTCTCACTTAAATTGAAAACAATTTACATGATTGAAAACAGAAATCAGAACATTCATTTCCTTCAGAATTTCTCATAGTATCTATGTGCTATTTTCCCACAAATGTAATTTCATACGGTGTGTCTTTCAGTTAGACAGCACTGAGGGACAGCTGCTGAGAGGAAATATATTCATTTCCCATTGTGAAACTTGATTTTAGATCTAGCTAGTTCATGTTTCTCTTAGTTATGCCAAGTCCTACTCGACTTGTTAGCCTCTGTGTAGCTGCAGGGAAGGCCAATGTTGAAAATTCATAGAGAACTTTCTTTAAGCACAAGCAAAACCCGAGAAAATAAGTTTCCTAATAAAAAGAGGTCTTTTCTACCTACCAGGTTAACAAAAAAAGAAAAAGGAAAAAAAAGGAGATAAAAAAAATATCCATCAGTGGTTTTTGTTCTCAGATGAAGAAGAACAAAAAAACTCTTAGATGTGTCATTATAAGAGACTACCTAGAAATTATTAATAATAAGGTCTGTAAAAGCTGTCATATATGTATATGATGCCCTTAAATTAACAGAGGTTTACATTGCCTACATTGTTTTCCTCAAAGAGTGCTGTTTCATTCTATTTGACCTTAATTAGTATAATTGATAGTAGTTTTAGAGCTGCACACCATTTTAATCATGTAGTTACAGCTTTCATGACAGAAGAAAAATGAAATAGCAGCTGGGAGTTATCTATTAATAGTGAGGGAACAGAAAGGTAAAAGGAAAGACTCTTCTCTTCTAGGACTTCAGGGCTTTTACGGCGTTAGTAATGAATGACTAATGTATTCTAAGAGGAGCATGCTGATCTCCAAGGATGTAATGAAGGGCAGCAGGAGGTAGGATCAATGTGAGTTAGAAATTTGATATCATTAGGAAATCATATGGCTACAAAAGTATATGGATAGGCCAGAAAAAATGTCAAAGCTTGAGAATATAAAACATGCTTATGCATCCATATATGAATGGGATTACCTGGGAATGTACGTTAGGGGTTCAGACTCTTGACACACAGAATACATTAAAGTTTCCTGGAAAAGCATGCAGTGCTACTGTGGATAACGAGGATGTGAGAATGGCAGAACAATCAAAATTTATTTGGATATATGATTATTTGGGATGGATTTGAAATAAACCAGGGTACAATGAAAAAAAACAAAATAACCAAGAGAGTTTCTAAGCTGTCAGTAAAATATCCCAAATGAGTAAATTTGTTCATTTGCTGCAGCTGGTAATACTTTTCTTGAAGGTTTCTCCTATCATTGTTAATGACACCCAGTTTCTGAGGTTGGGAGGCTTTACAACAAAAGAAAGTTTGTTCTACTGACTCTTTCTCACATATATAGTTTAAAAAAAAACCACAGCAAAACAAAACAAAAAATCCCTGTACAGGTGGCTCTTACAGTACATCATACTGGGAGAAAGAAGCACATCAAGCTAACTCCCAATTATGTTTAAATCTGTATTTCACTAAGTTCCTCTGTGACACTACTTTTGTAAAAAATACAGTGTGAGATGAATTAATTAATAAATGCCAACTATATTTTACATCTAATAAACCTTTTTTCTTCTTTAAAATAAAAAGGAAAAAATAATCACAGTTCAATTAAATATGTCAGAGAACAACATAATGGAAAGTGAAAGAGTCTGGGGGTATAAATTAGATTTTAACTGTGCATGTGCCCAGAGAACTGTACCTACTTAAGGAAGACTGGCTTGGTCATGAAAATAAATAATACAATGTAGCTCTAACAACTTATTGACAATCATACCTATTTTGAAGATCATGCCAAATAACTGTGTGTTATTCATAATGTTAAAACATTTTTGCAGTTCCAGACTTTATGGATTTTACATATAAACATGGCTAGAAGTATTCAACTGTCATTACGTATGTGGGAATTGTCAGATGTTAAGTACTTCTAAAGACTTGTCAAAAAAATTCTCATGCAGCTTTTTTTCTAGCTTTGCAGAATGATTGTTGGCCTTTTCCATTATTTTCTTTTTTTACTTGAGTTTCTCCTTTCCTGTATTCTTGCACAAAGAAATAAACTTTGACAATAGGATTCTAAGACTTTTGGTGCCTAGGCAGAGTGAATAATGTTCACTCTGCAATTATTTATACAATGAATAGTCACTAAATCTGTTGTTGTTCCAGTTAACAGTATATTGTGTCTACATGATAGAGCCAGTTATATTTTTTAGGTCAATTAATGCAGAAAGGACAAATTTTTTAACTAGCTCTGTAGAAAAAATATGAACCATATATTTGGGTTAATACATTAGGGTCCATGAAAGTCAGGAAAACAGTAAAGTTACACACAGAATTCTTCCTCTAGATGAGAGAAAATATGGACAGTGATTGTATTTCTTACATAACTATATAGAATTGGTAAAATATTAGATGACTTTTCCAACAATTTTAAGTACACATATTTGGAATCTCGCACCAATGATTTATTCTTAAACATATAAACTTTATTTGCATTCTATCTCTGCCTCTGTTCTGACTTAACTTGGAGCCCCTTAGAAATGGCCATGCATTTCAGAAAGTTAAATCTTTTTCACTTCCAATAAAAGGGCACAGGTTTCACTACCAGCAAAACCCAGGGCATAGGTTTTGAAATTAGTTCACAACTCTGATGAAGCACCTTGATTCCATTATGATTTTCCTTCACAACTACATAAATCTTGAGAAGTAACTATTATTTTTGGTTCCTTCTCCTTTGCCTTATAGACCACTAACTCAGTTTAAGTACAGGTAAAATCTTCAGACATTTACCAGAAACATTGTTTAAGTTTCTTTTAGATATTAAACTCAGCTTATTAATCAGTGAAAAACTCAGCTTTCACTCAGTGAACAGTTATGCAGAACCCTTTTTTTTTTTGGTTCAAAGACTGGTTTTGGTCTGCAAGATTTAATACTTTATCTTTGACTGGGGAGGAATAAAGCATTCCTTTGCCAGGGAAACTTTGGAAATATCATTAGTACCCTCAATTAAAAGAACACAAAAGAAGAATTCTCCAAAACACCGAGCATTTTAATATATATATATCTACAGTAATACCTAATGATTATCTGTAAATGTTTACACATCCACAATTTTCTGCAAAAAAAATTTAAATAAAGATAATAACAAACAAATGGGATGTGTTGTTGCATAAACATGACTTTTTAAGACATGTCTCAGATCCATCAAGTTGAATAGACAGATTTCAGTACAAATGCCTAGTTTTATCAGCAGACCCAAGAGAATTTGTATTAATTTTATAGCTTGTTTGAAATTTATCCTGTTTTGAAGATTGTTATTTTTATTCCTCACCTCATATTTTCTTAATTTTACACTCTTCAATGACACCATACTTCACATGATAGTGTAGCTTTCTTTGGAGGAAAGACATTTGCAGAATGACACCAATATGAAAATGACTTTATTTACGGATCCAAACAAAACCATCTAATTTCTGTTCATTTATTGATTTTGGTAGCGAATCACTACTGTTGCCTAATTTCAGTTACTACGCTACCATTACAGCTCCATATTTCTCCAGTTCACTAGAGAAACTTCTGATCTGGATTTAAGAGCCAAACTGTCATTCATTTTGTGCCACATTGCCTTCTCCAACTGTTACTGGACAAGGATTCTTAAGATAATAATATATTTTATAAAATGTAATACTGTGTCATGGTTTAACACCAGCCGGCAATAAGGACCAGGCAGATGCTTGCTTATCCTCCCTTTCCCATAGAAGGGCAGGGAGAAGAGGTAGAAATGAAGTGGAAAGGGAGGAGAATGTTGTTTATTCAACATTAACTGTAATAATCAATTCTGTTATTTAGATGCTTAGATTTGCAAATGTTGAAGCAAACACAGCCTCTCAGAGCATCAACAGGAGTTGCTTTTGTATTATTAATAACATTGCAAATCAAGAACATACTGTGTAATCAGTTCAATATATGAGTCAGTTATGTTTAAGTAATATAACTCCTTTACTTTTCAATTACCATACTTTGGTTCTCCCAAAATAATAAAATATTTAATTCACATTCTTATTTTATACTCCATACACATTCAAGAAAAGGAATGCCAGCCACTGGTGGGACTGATTTACTGAGAATTTTTACACAGTCCTTGACCTATGGAGCTTTCAGAACAAAATTATGTTGCCTTTTTGTGTATATGAAGGATGAGCATAAAGTTGGCAATAGATTAAGGAGGAGAAAGATAACATTCTCATACAATCCATATCTAGTAGAGGAAGGGTCAATGGCACTTAAGCAGTGCGGTTTCCAAAAGGCATCTGCCTTGAAGATGTCATGAAAGTTTGAAATCCTGATGCTTGTAGTCCTTTTTACCTGTCAGCTACATTGGCCAGAAGCTAATCAGTGCTCCCTGACTGTGTCACAACAATTGTGTTCCATTATAGGTGGTAAAAGGGAATCCTGATCCCTTGATCAGAGGAGAGCATTGTGCTTCATGGCTCTGTGCCATTAGGCACTAAATGTGAGCTACAGACTATGTAACAAGAGGCAGTAAAGTAGCACAGTTGTTTTCCTATCATTTACTCTGTATACTCTCAGATACTTTATTCTACCATCAGAAAACAATGTTTTGACTGAGCTCATCCAAGCATCAGAGCATCTTTATAAACAGTAAGCAAAACTATGACTCATCTCTGTATGACTAACATTTTTGTCAAGGCCATCTAATCTTTTCACCTGACAGTGGATATAGATGTTGTAAAGGAGGAGGAATTCATCCATGTGGATTTTCATAGGAAAGCAGATCAAAGTAAAAGCATAATTTCAGTTTCAATGTCAGTTGAATTTCATCAGACTTTAGACACATACATTGCACTGCGATGTTGTGAATCAGGAGAAATACTCCAGGAGAATCATACAACCACCAAATCATAGAATCATAGAATTGTTTGGGTTGGAAGCGACCCTTAAAGATCATCTAATCCAGTCCCACTGTCATGGGCAGGGACATCTTGCATTAGATCAAACCTGTCTTTGAACGCTTCCACCCTCATCATAACAAAATTCTTCCTTATATCCAATTTAAATCTATTCTCTGTCGTTTTAAAACTGTTGCCCCTTGTCCTGTCACTACAGACCCTGGTATAAAGTGTCTCTCTATCTTTCTTATAAAGCCCTCTTTATAAACTGAAATGCCACAGGTCTCACTGAAGCCTTTTCTTCTCCAGGCTAAACAACTCCAACTTTCTCAGTCTTTCTTCGTAGGAGAGGTATTCCAGCTCTCTGATCATTTTTGCAGCTCTCCTCTGGGCCTGCTCTAATAGGTCCATCTCTTTCTTGTGCTGGGGACCTCAGTCTGGATGCAGTATAACAGGTGAAGTCTCACAAAAGCAGAGAAACACTTCCTTCAACCTGCTGGCTATGCTTCTTTTAATGCAGCCCAGGGTACGACTGGCTTTCTGGGCTGCAATCACACATTGCCAGCTTATATCAAATTTTTCATCCACCAGTATTCCCAAGTCCTTCTCAGCAGGGCTGCTCTCAATCAAGTCATCCTCCAGCTTGTATTGAAATTTGGGATTGCCCCAACCCAGGTGCAGGATTTTGCACCTGGCCTCTTTGAACTTCATGAAGTCCATAGAGGCCCACTGCTCAAGCTTGCCAAGGTACCTCTGGATGTTATCTGTACCAACTGTACCACTCAGCCTGGTTTCATCTTCAAACTTGCTGAGGGTGCACTGAATCTCATTATCTATGTCATTAATGAAGATATTAAATAGCACTTGTTCCACTGCAGACTTTTGAGGGACACCACTCATTACTGATTTCCACTTGGACCTTGAGCCATTGACTGTAACAGTTTGGATGTTGCCATCCAGGCAGTTTCCTGTCCATCTAACAGTTCATCCATCATGCCAATATCTCTCCAATTTAGAGGCATGTGGGGATTCAAAAACCTTACAGAAATCCAGGTAAGTGACAGGTAGCAACTAGTGAGTCTGTTTGAGAAGTCCATCAGGATCAGACAAATATTGCTATGTAAGTGCTTGCTTCTCCTAATTTAAAGTCAGTCTACACAGCTAGGTCAGATGCAGATATCCACAGTCATGTGATCTGAATGTCACCAGGGATGTATTTCCACAAGGAGGATTCAGAACATGTTATAATTACTGCTGTTCTAAACATGATTTGTAGAAGTTGTTCATTATGAAGAACATTAGAAGCTAGAGAGACAGATTCACTATTTATTCTTACACTATCTGTAAGATAGTGTAGGCAGAGGCCAGCAGTAATATATCTATAGTACAAAAGCTCCTTACAATTACTCCGTACTACTTGCTTGAACTTAAATGTAGCAGATGACAAAAGTTAACTTCAATTAGATTAACTTTTTGTTGGGCTTTGATTAACTTCTGCCAGGCTTGTTCAGCTGTATGAAATTTGTCTCTATGTACAATTTGGTCAGACTTGAAATATTGCATTATTTTCCTCATGGATAGTTATGCTGCTACATTCTTGACTACTTCGAGTACTGAATAGTGCATTGAATTGTGCAACAAAATCTGCTTAGCATGCGTAGGTTTTTAGTCATCTGCAACCCCCAAAGGACTCTACTTCCACCTTTTGGTCAAAGATGGTACTACCTTACAGGGACTTAGGAAAATGATGGTAACAGGGTATTTGATATCTTACCCTGGAATATCGGTGAACCACTTTACATTTTCCAGAAAATCTTGATAATTGAATGCACTGAAGCTAAGGAACATGGGTTGATTTTTGGCTTGTGAGTACAAAATGGGATGATTCGTACTTCAGGCTTCATATATAAGATCTTTTATTATAATAACATTGTTTTTACAGCACCCCATGCTCCATTCAATTGCAAGCTGTAGATATCTGGGACTGACTTACCACCTTAAATAACAACACAAACAGGACTTTAAATTGTCATTGAGAAACGTTAAGAAATATATTTGAAGAATTTTATATGTGTTTTTTATCCCTTTGGATGATTATAACAATCACAGAAGACATTTTTTTAGAAAGGTCACGTGAAGTAGGTGTTTGCACAGTACCTCAAGTTGCTCTTGCTGAAAATACATTCAACCTTTCCTGAGTGCAAAGGATAAAGTCTCTCAAATATGTAATACCACATTTTCAACCCAGCCTTCTTAAGCATGAATTACATGAGAAGATTAAGAGGAAAAAGAAACAGAGTACGCAAATAATCTGTTTCTAAGATAAACATTTAATATAACTTGCCTTTAATTAAAAAAAAAAAAAGCTAAAAGGTGTCCTTTGAGATAGATCAAAATCAAACTTCAATTTTCAAGCTTAAATTTCAATTCACTGAATAAACTTTCTATGTTTGGACATCTTATTTTTTCTTCCGGCCTAACTCCATATCCAAAAATTGTTAAATGATTTGTAAGAGCTTGCCATATTTATACAGTACCCAATACAGAAATGGCATTTTTTCCATCCTGTGGTTAAAATATTACTAACTTTATCTTATACCCCAACCTTCACTTTATTAAAGGAATTGACAACTGCTTCGCCCTAAGAATCTAAAAAAATCATATTTTTCTGAAGGAGAATCCAATTTCTTGTATCAAAAGAATAGGGAACAATACATTTTCTGAGGTGACATTTTGTGATATAAGTTATGCCACCTGTTAACCAGAAATTAAGAATTCATGGTGCTTGGTCAACTCTGAAAGTATTATCTTCAAATAATAACAATCAATAACAAAACAATTATTTTGTCTGATACACAGAAGATTAGCCTTATGAGCAACACATTTTCTCAGAATCAGAGATTTGCATCCACTCAATGATTCAACAGTTTTAAAAGTCCTTTCATTGCTGCTACATATCCTTTTTTAACTGAACAATTCACAGAAGGAGTTATAGAGAGTCACATTTTTTGAAAACGTCTTCATCTTGTTTGTTTTGGAAAGTTTCCACATTTAGAATTGAACATGGTAAGAGACAGATGTATAAACATATACCAAACCCCTGATTTTTTATTTACTTTTATATGTCTTTTCTCTCACATTTATATCTACAGCTTTATTGCCTCTCCTTCCACGAATACTTAGCTTTCTTAATAGGCTCTTCTATATGAAACCACATGAACAAACTTTTCTAAGTCTAAATGTAGCATGTTTCAAAATTTCTTTTATTCATTCCACTATTGACATCTACAGTTCATCTCAAGAACTGTGTGAAAGATGCTTTTCTTGGAAGAGACCATGCTGGATAACTTCCATTATTTCATGCTGTTTGATGTTTTTACTACCCTATTTCTACTTGTTTCCCAACAGGCAGTTGTCACATACAGGTATAAAGATTTAAGTGGCTTAAAATGTTCTAGGTAACATTTATAGCATTTGTAGCTAAAAACCACAAACTCATAATTAAAAGAGGTCAAGAGGCAATTAGCACAAACTGAAACACAGGAGAAAAAAAGAAACACTTATTTACTGTGAGGGTGACTGGGCACCAGCACAAGCTGCCCAGAGCAATTGTGAAGTCTCCCTCCTTGGAGATATTCAAAAGCTATCTGGTCATGGTCCTGGAGAATTGCCTTTATGTGGCCCTACTTGAACATTGGGATTGGACCAGATGACCTCCAGAGGTCCCTTCCAACCTCAACTATTCTCTGTGATTCTGTGAAAACAATGTATAGTTAAAATTTCTGCTTTCCGTATGTCTGAGACATTGAGCTGCTTAGAAAAAAGAGACTGGATCTTTCTGTTGTCAGCTCAGTTACTTCACAGTTAAGCTTTTTTAGACTCTTGGGTGTATACCATCTGGAGTGGTGACTCTGCTTTTGAAGTTGTTAGTTTACTCCAAAAATGTTGTTTCTGACAAGTCAGTCTCTGAGGATTCCTCATGTTAAATATTAAACAAGCTAGGCCCAAACTGCTGCATTTTTACTGATGGTGGTAAGAAATGATCCACTTCTCAGTATTGCCTGCATCTTGTTTAGCTGTTTCTTTTAACCCTTTGATATAGTCTCCCACTTCATCAACGGGTTTTTTGCAAACCATGATTTGATTTTGGCATTTCCGATTTCCTCTGATTTCAATCATTATTCACAAAACATTCCTCTCTATTCTATAGTAAGCATGTTTCTGAAGGAAAAGTGACAGGGCAAGGCCAAAGAACCAGGGAGTCCATCTCATGAAAACGGCATGGTATGTGCACATGCACTGATAACAGTATTTTTCCTGTTGACCAGAGAGGATGGTGACCTCTGATGAATTTTCTTAATTTATGGTTCTCTTTGTCATTAGCTGGGCAGTGACTTTTCCTCATGGGATAGGAATAATTCAACATAATTAGCAATTTCTCAAATATCTTCACACTTATTGAATCTAATATCAAACCTGGCTCCTGATGTGGAAAAACGTAATTCCTTAGGATTTCTGTATTTTGTGTTTGTACCAAGAACTGTTTATGTTTTAATGGGATATTAGATTGGTGTTTCTTGAAATACCTTTATTTCAAAGTGTTTCATAGGCAAGAGCATCAGACAAGGAACATCCTTGATTCCAGAGACTTTCCATAACTAGTGTTAAGCGCTATTCTAGGTAGCAGTACCTTGTCTAGTAAGTATGAAAATCAGAACTCTTTGAAAGATGAAAAGTGCCTTTGCCTTCCTTTCTATGAGCCTAGACCAGCTGGGGATTTTACAAGGATGGTGTGTTTGGTTTTGGGGTTTTTTTTCTTCTTTTATTTCCTTTTTGGGTTTCTCCCTTATATCCACTTTTAGCTTCTCTCAGGAAATTGAATCTGTTCGATCCAGTTTATCAGAGCTTGAACTAAATTGCCACATAAATCTTCCAAAGCACTCTTTTCTTTCTTTTTACATCACTATTATGACAGCTAGTCATCACTTTAAGGAAAGTACATATTCTTCATGCTCTAGATCCCCCTGTCTAAATATGTTAAGGATAGATGGATGCTTTTCCTTAACTTCGCTTCAGTTTTAACCCACTTGGTCCTCCCTCATGGAATTGAAAAGGTAGCATTATTTGTCAGTTCCTCCATGCTTTGTTTCGACCAGATGTTAGTAGAAAGTAAATTAAGTCAGAATGCACAACGTAATTCATGGAACTGATTTTACTTTTGGGAACGAGTAGGCACAAAGGTGTCGCAAAACAATTGCAAGTCCTAATAAATGGAAGAAAATAGACAAACAGTATTTTCTGAGCAAAAGGAGTTTAAAAATATAAAATTCTAGAATTTACAAAGAAGAAAAAACTTAAAAAAAAATTTGAGTTTACTGCTGGTAAGTATGGTGATTACTCACTAAAGAAATAAACCACTCCAGAAATACACTTGGAGGTTTGAACAAGTCAAAGACTCTGGTACAGCCTTATTTCAGTAGTCTTTTATACATGTGTTGAAATATGACCCTTGACTACATTATTACGTAATACTTTCTGTGAATGACTGTTTCCAGTTGTCTTAGTACATCTTTGGTGTCTTCAGAATCTTAGTTCTAGCCTTCTCAGCTGAAGTTTTTGGTATAGTTTAACTCCTGAGCCTGCCTCTGTCCTAGCTACTGTTGCATACTTGTCAATGTCCCATCATCTCTATGGTCAGCCCCATTCTCACCATTGCTCCTGAACTTCACTTTCCAAATACTAATTTCTTCCCTTAGTTTAGAGACACAGCAAAAGTGTGAGCCTCTAAAAAACATGCAAAAAGAGGGCAAATATTCCCATACTCACAGCTAAAGAAGAAGAGACCACACAACTAGTCATGGAATCAGAATGGTTTGGATTGGAAAGGACCTTAAAGATCACCTTGTTCCAACCACCCTCCACGGACAAGGACACTTCCCACTAAACCAGGTTGCTCAAAGCCCCATCTAACCTGGCCTTAAACACTTCCAGGAATGGGGCACCCACAACTTCTATGGGCAACCTGTTCAGGTGCCTCACCACACTCATAGTAAAGAATTTCTTCCTGATACCTAATCTAAATCTCCCCTCTTTCAGTTTAAAACCATTACCCCTTGTCCTATCACTACACTGTCTGATAAGAGTGCCTCCCCATCTTTCCTGTAGGCCCCTTCTAAGTACAGAAAGGCTGCTATAAGGTCATCCCTTCTATTCACATTGTGGGAAGTTTGTTGAAATGTTGTCAATGATAGGAAGAAAAACAGTAATTAAGAGGAATAAAGAAGAAAGAGAGAAAAAGACAGACCCATTTACAGTGGAACAAAATAGCAGATTTCATTTCTCACAATTTTCCTTCCATCGGCAAAAGTTCTCTTAAATTGCTCAGGAATGTGATAATCTATGGAACAACTATGTTATTTCTCATGCATAAGCAAAGTTTTGTCCTGCTGCCCAGCCTATCCACTAGTCCCCCTTTCATGCAGATGAAACAGTTTTCTCTTTTCTGTGCTAAGAAGCATCCAAAATTAGTTGAGGTTGCTGGAAACTTGGGAGAGCTTCATGTGATCTATTAAATCTCTACAGAGTATGAAAATTTTCAGCAGATCAGAGTATAAGAACTGATGGATTAATAGCTATAAATATTATATTAAGTGCAAAAAGCTATGTTAATTCTACATTAAGTATGCACAGTTAAAATCTCAGTCAGCCAAATTCAAAGGTTAAGAGTTCTATACTTCAACAGGAACTCCTGAAAAGAGTATGGAACATATATCTAATAGAAAATTGAATCAAAAATAAAACATGCAGAATGGAATTTCTAAGAGACAATATACAGAAGACATAGGATAATAAACTAACTACATCAAATAAAAAAGTAATTCTGCAACAAAACAATCATTTATAGAAACAGCAAAATAAAATTTAAAAAATTGACTAAACAGTTGAAATTGCAAAAAAATCAAACAAGCATTACCAACAAATCATGCTAGTAATTTCCTCTTATTCATTCTCTAGCATCATGAATATGTATGTGATCACATATTCATCATTCTTATGAAGTTTTCAGAAACATTTTACTTAAAAGAATGTCTTCGGGATATAATGATAACTATCCTAACAGCTGAAATAGTTTCCAGTGTTTATGATAAACTTAAAAAAAAGACAGCAATCTCAAACTTTAAGCATTCTTAACCAAAATAAACAAAACCAAATAAACACCCCCAAAACAACCAAAGAAGTAAATTAAGGTTTTTTTGCTGTAAGATTGTGAGCTTTAAGAACTGATAATATCCCAAATTCTCCTATATCTGAAAGAGAACAGTTACAAAATAATAAAAAAAATTATAATCCAACACATCATCTGAAACAACTGCAATATGAATCTTAATTTGAAATGTGGTTTTCTGTTTCTTATGTATACAAGAATGCATCTGAGGTAACAGTCATATTTCATGAGATATAATTAATCTGCCAGCTACTTCTACTTATCTTTCTTGGTAGGTAAAAATCATCAGTGATAACCTGCATGTGTACCAGTAACTGATTGTTGGTATACACTTACAGTTTGGCTGCACAAAGGCAGTCTGAAGATGACGTGCATTACTTTTGCAATACCATCAGAAAGCCACACTTCCAGAAACTATTCTACCTATTTCAGACAGTAACATTTCAGAAGACAGAAACACAGAGAGAAGCTACAAAGATTAAACACTGTGAAGTTTTTCATATGCAGGTTAAGGTTTCAGTATTCAGTATTTTATTTTAACTTCTGGCGGAGAAGGTAATTAAGAGATAATCAGGCAACTCTACAGAACACCACTAGTCTTGTATGATATCTGTGACCAAGCAAAGAAATAAAACTGATAGATGAGTCTGCCAACACTAGCCTTGCTTACTGGAAAAAAACCTACATCTGTACACACATATAACACAGAAATAGAGTGATAGTGAAAAATAAGAAACTTTTACAATAAATACTTTCAGTAAACGGTGCATTTTTGAAGCCATACATTTCCATTCCACAGTTCATTAGAAGGTTCTTACCCAATTCATCTTCAGATTGTCTTACTTAGTAGTATATTTTATGTTACTCTTCCTTCCTCCAAACACAAAGTTATGCAGAATATAAACCACATATAATATTAAGAATATAAAGCTTTCAAGCTTTCAGATTCCTTTATGAATGACAAAGGCAAAAAAATGTAGAAGTTTGATTTCCATAGAGTTGAGAGAAATATTTTCTCTTTTGAATAACCACTGTCCTCTTTTGGAGGAGGATATAAAAGATAGGTATTATGTTAGTTATTCATTATAGGTTAAAGAAATAAACAAGCAAACATACTGGTATCCATGTTCAATTACTAAAGACATGATCTCGTTTAAAACATGACATGCAATGACTTAAAATGGCCTTTAGTGTAAATGGAAATCACCTTACACGTCTTGAAAGTATCTTTTACACAGGTTTTTAATAGAAAGGACATGAAAGTCTTTCTTTAAAAGAAAGAAATATCTACACATAGTGGTATACCATCAGAAGAGCTGGGCAGCACTGAGGATGCAAAATGTTGCTATCTTTACACCAACAGCACTACAGTATATGTATCAAAGCCCAGTTGAGTCCTCTGTTTAAGATCATGTCTTAGTCTAAAAATAATGCCAGCCTACACTGTTACATTGACAACTGTTCTCAGTGACTGAAAGACTTAGTCATACGACCTGTGAATATATTCCATATTAGAGAACCAGGAAAGTAAATGAGATGTATTCACTTTCACTTTTAAATGTCTAAGGTTTTTTCACTGTGTTGCCCTTCTCTTCAGAACCTCTCAGTTAGTTAGCTAATATAAAATGTCATCATTGACTTGTATTAAAGCTTTCCAAGCCACACACACTTCTGCTATAAAGGATATGAGAAAAAATAGTAACTGAGTCTTACATTTGCATAACATCTTCAATTACTATTACATTGATTAAAAATTAGTGGTAGAGATTGTAGAGACGTTTCAAGTGAAATTTGCTTTCATCATGTGCAAATAGTGGTACGGAATTGAAATGGTCAAACAGCATGAAAGGCAAGCTTTCAATTGCTTTTCAAGGCAAACGTCAATGTAAAATCAGTATCTGCCTTCCACAGCACAACTATGTCTTTAAAATTGCTGGGGGAAAAAAATAAAATCAAAAAAGATGAGAGAAGTACAGCACACTAGCAACAACCTCAAGGGAACAGATATTAAACAGAAGCCTGAGTCATATTATTAATTACTTTTCAATTTCAGTAAGTGATTCATAGTATGATTTGGTCTTGATAAATTCCTTGGAGCAAAAATTATGTTTTTTTTCAGTTTCAGAAAGTGAATGACTTTGCTAAAGGTGTTATTGAAAAGATCCACTTCCAATTTCTGCACAATTTCCAAGGCTGAGTTCCTCAGCACAGATTTTCAATTGTTCTAGTTTAGTTCCTTTTTCTCTTATACCTGATTTAATATATTGACCTAAAGATCCGGATTTACTCCTTCATTTGAAAGGTTCACAATAACAGGAGACCATTGTCTCCCACTCTTTACAATGACTTGAAGTGCATCTTTGTCATCCCGAGGTCTGTGACAGACTCACCCGCCCTGACAAAGAACTGACAAAGACCCAGAAGAAGCCTGCTAAAAATTTCTACCACTGCTCTTGTCTCAGCCACACAGTGGTGGTCAACACTGACATATTTCAGTCGGAAGATGAGAAAGTTGGGGACCTCAGACAATGTAGGGAGGGTCCTACATAACTATATTTGACCACAAATCACGTTTAACTGGGGTATCAGTGGAGCCCTGCCAGAGAGCCGGTTTGAGTTGGTCATCCTCAGAGCAGCGGGTCTGCAGTTGGGAACACTCCCCTTGGGTCGCAGTGTCACCCAAGGAAACTCTTTCAGGTTTAGAGCCCTCCCTTATTAGGTGAGTGATTGTGCATTTTGGGTCATTAGCCATAAACCTTAAAAATTCCTAAGTCAATTATGTAGTACTGATTCTTGAATGACATTGTGAACCTGTGGATTATTAATGTTTCTTGGAATCTCAAAGCAGTTTTGGTTAGAGTAAAGCTTAGTTTGATTTGGTACCATCTTGTAAAAATAAATCTTTAGTTTATTTTTACAGAAAAAAAAGAAAAACAAAGGTGAAATTAAATTAAAGTATCTCTGAGATTAAAACTGATTCAACAATCACAGTGAAAGTAAACATTAACTCACCACTTACAGAAAATGTACCATTCTTTAATGTTTTGATTTTGTGAAGATTACTAAAAGTTCCTTCATTTTAATATCCAAATACCTTGAGATCTTAAAACTGGGTATTAGATCAACCAACTGTTACAAGAAGTATATAAATATAGCATTGGAAAGAGGTTTCCATTATCAGTATTTAATGCAGCATGTGTGTAAATTCCTTTTGTACTCACAACGCTATTGGAGCTGTCTGTGGATATCTTGTCTTTAGGGAAAATGCATGTTACTTTATAATATAGTTATTGCTATACACAGACATTTCTTAGAGCTCTTCTGTCATGGCTTAAATAAGAGATGTCTCATAAAACGTGGGAATACCTGTATATATTTACCTAGTTTTCCATTTGAAAAGGATTTAATCAAGTGATGTTTTGTTGGAATTTTCTGTTCCATGCAGCTATTTATGGAATTAATAAGCAAACCCAAAGATTGTTATATCCTACAATGTAGAGACATAATCATATCCACAAATGTATTTCCATCTTTCCTATAGGGTTTTTACAAATAGCAGATTTCCATTGTTGGCTGCTACTGTTCCCAGCAGGAAAAATCAAAACATTGTGTGCTTATACTACCACCCATTATCCACACTTCATATGCAATCAAATAATTAGCTGCAAATTGAGCAATTTACATAAACTACAGTACTAGTTCAACAAAAGATGTCATGTGTAGAAGAGAACAGCTTTAGTATGCATGACTCAGAAATATATCACTGAATCCTTATTTCTGCATCTTTTCAGCTGACTTTTTTCTCTACTGGCTCATTTACGATGCTGAAAATATTTGAAAATTATTTTTGTACAACAAGGCAAGTGTTTCTTTTAGTTTCATCAGCTTCTTTGCTAAAAATATTATTAATAATATTATTATTAATAATAATTAACTGCTTCTTCTTGTTTTCTTCACTACTATGCTTGAACAAATAGATGTGATTCTTTAATTGCAAACAACCTAGGAGCTTTACTGTCAAGAGACCATTTCATGATATGAAGAGTTTGTCAGCAATACTAGTTTAAAATATTCCATCTTCTTCTTGCAAGGATGACAGGAGGTGGAATTATTCTCTTTCAAAACTGAATCAGTTTGCTGCTCCCACTCACCAAGTGACTCCAACAGTATCTGTTGTCAACAAAATGTGGAAGGTCAGAGAGGCAGGAGTGACAAACAATAATGGCAAGGAATGGAAAAAAAGGCTGGAATATTTTAAATCAGGATTACTGGATGTTTTGTATCAAGCAAGTACAATAATGCTTTGTATCAGCACATGTTTGATAAGGTAATGAGCAGTAAAACAACTATTTGGAGGGCAAGATGGAGAAAAAAAACATTGAGGTTTTCCATTAATACTTTGACATAAACATGGAGAATATGGAAATTCCTGAATTACCTCTCTTTTCTGAACTGCACAGTGATGAAGCTGGATAAATAACTGCACCTTTCCACTGGAGTTCACGGTTTGTAAAACTGTCACTGCTAACACTTGGTTGATAGCACTGGGGAAATGACCGCTCACAGCACAACAAGAATGCAGATTGAATTGCTTTGACTATGGGTGTCTTGGGAGCTTACTAAACATTTTATCCAGGAACCAAGTCCTGTCACTTCTTAAAACAACCAGAAAAACTGCCATGTGATACAGATCATATTCTACACATCTTTTAGACTACTAATCTCAATTCTATTTAACAAAAACAATGGTAACTGAACTGACAGCTGTACTAATTCTTGCTGAAAGTATTCTTAAATTAATTTGCATTATGCATAGTTCACTGTTGGACAAGAAAAAAGTTGGTTCTAGAATTAGTTGAATTAATGTGTAAAAAATAATTAAGAAATAATGAATTTAATACCTAATTTTAGTTTTAGCAGGAATTAATATTTGCACGCACAGAGTTCTTTGGAAATTTTAAAACAAGTTAAATCAAATCAAAAAGACTCCAATTATTCCCTGAAATGTAAGTCTTTCATATTTGCATTACACCATTGTTAATTCTCAGCGAGAAATTGGAGGAATACTTGGGAAAATACAAATAGACACTTGAAATGCGGATCTGTTTGATGAGGCTAACATTTTTCCATTAATATTCTACATCTCTGCAATGCTAAAAATTCAGAGTCAAAATAATTTTGTAGCCATTCCTTGTAGAGAATATACTCTGAGTTGTGGCTTTTAACATGGGCCTGAGCAAAGTAATGATCTAACAAGGACTGGACCTTCCACTCTCCAGGAGTCTGGGTACAAGCCTGAACAGCTGCAGCGAGAAAAGGAGGCACCACCACATAAGGCACTGGAGAAAAAAAGAGCAAGGCTGTAATGAAGAAAGTTCTGGAACTGTGCTTTAATAGGTGATTAAATAATTGAACAGGCTGCTCATCAAATAAGACTGAACTTCTGCCAACAAGTTTGCGCTTTTGATGGCTGCAGAACTAGAACCTGTGTTTTGTTTTCTTTTTTGACTTCAAAAGAGGCAATGAAACAGCATCCTTTCTAAATCTCATTAACTGCGAAGGACTCTCCTACGATGTTGCAGCTGCAAAAAACCTGAAAAATATTCTTTTTGTGTGGGGGTCAGAGCAAAATAGCTACCAAAACTAGGACTAAAATGGGAATGAATTCTTCTAGCCCAACTACAAACAAATAATTTGACTTTGCTCATATTAAAAAAATAAAAATACACTGCTGACTTTTATATGATCTCAGCTGAATCACATATAAACAAAACCAAGTCAAAGGGTAAAATAATGAACTGTGCCTCAGATAAATCTTCAGTTCTGTGATGATGGTGCATTCCTCTGATGCAAAATTTTTTCCTGACTTCACACTTGATATACAGACAGTAATCTAGGTAAATTTGTTATTTAAAGTCAAAAATAATATGAAACACCAGGTTGATGCTGGTCTCTTCTCCCAGGTAATTAGTGATAGAACAAGAGGGAATGGTTTCAAGCTATAACAGGAGAGGTTTAAACTGAACATAAGGAAAGAATTTTTCACAGAAAGTACTCAGACATTGGAATAGGCTGCCCAGGGAGGTGGTTGAGTCATCATCCTTAGATGTGTTTAAGAGTCGTTTAGGCGTGCTGTTGGGGGATATGGTGTAGGGGAGAATTTTGCAGAGTAGGGTAGATGGTTGGACTCTATGATCCCAAGGATCTTTTCCAACCTAAATGATTCTATATGATTCTATGAAAAAATGAAAATAGGGAGATCTACCTGAATACACTAACTGTATTATTTTGAAAATTCATTTTTTTGTAGCATTTATGCTGTTTAAAATACATATAATTTAATGATATTGTATTGTGTCCCATTATATAACCTAAGTGTAATAGGTATTGTTACAATTAGTGTTCATAATGTATACATGAGTATATCTTAATGTGCCTAAGTATACATTATATATAATATATATTACCTGTGTATATAACACTATATATTTATAGATTTATACATAATTATATATATAATTTGTTCATAAATTCACTTATACCTATTTTTCTAGCTCATAAGGCAACAAAAATGCACTGAAAAAAATAAATCTAAGCCACAATAAAAGAAAGGAATGGCACAGCACACTGAGAAGATACTGTCACATAGGTATCACTAGTGCTTTCCAAATGTGAGAACATACAGCAATGACTGTCAACCCATCGTCATAAAAATTCTAAAGCCCTGCCAAATAAGGTTCACAGAATTATGTAGAGATGAATAATACATATGTGTATATATATATATATATACATATATATATATATAATCAACCTCAGAAGTTTCCCAGAAAATCAATCTAACCTATCATGTGATTATAGAGATAACGTAGTTGGGAGGAGTACAGAGGGGTTTTTCAAGACTAATATACTCAAGAGTGACTGTAGTAGTCCCTCTGTCATTATAAAATAAAGAAAAATATTATAAAGGAAGCCAAAGAGAGAAAGTACTGAGAAAAAAATGTTAACAGAGATGAATGTTCACATTTCCTTATCAAACACTCTCACTCTAGTATACAGTTCATTGTGCTTTACAGAGGGATCAAGGCAAGACAGGAAGGAGCTATCCAAATTATTTGCTCAGTGAAGGGAATCAAGGTAGTTTGAATTCTAGGGTCTGCAGATCATATTTCTCATTTTTTCCTGATAATGGGATGCAGCATTCTGTGCAGCATATACAGAAATTAGTGTATTTGGCAATTTTACATTTCAGGAAAAGAAACTTTGATATTTATCTAAATTAGAAATCCGAGAATCACTTCTGTAATTACAAAAATGTGTAATGGAAAACACTGGGGGAAAGAAGGGGAGATAAAGAGAAAAAATAGAAAACCCTCATATTCACGTTTAGCATTTAAAGTTATATTAATGTTTACATTAACATTATCTGTATTCAAAAATTTGAACCCAAAATAGAACCTTTTTTCTTGCAAATGGGCACCATATTAAACATTCGTATAATGGGACTTTGTGCCTAAAACCAAAAAAAATCTAGCTATATTCTCATGACTCATTTATCCTTTTGAAGAAGAAGGTGTCTGTGGAAATCACACTATCTATTATGAAATTAAATAAAAAATATTAAAAACAAGTAAAGTCAAACAAAAACAAAACCAAAAAGCACAAAACAAACCTAAAGAAGTGTACCTTTCTGCTGTGATTCTGTCATTCTGAAGTCCCAGTACATTGGAAACTGCTAGCAATATTATCATATACTTGTATATATCACATACAATTATCTTTGTTTATTATTAGTGAAAACTTCTGATTCCTAGTTACCTAAACTCATCTGACAGTTACTGGTTTTGCAACTGATTGAACACTTCATGAACTCTTTACAAATAGTGGATCTTTAATTATATTTCTCTCACCTGCGTTCAAGCTCTATGCCAGTACATTCCTGGCATGGACTCTATGCCTAGTATATTTCTGAAGCCCTCAGCTCAGAAGACCTGGAGCAACAGGTCCAAAGGAGGGCCACAAAAATGATCAGAGGATTGGAGCACCTCTCCTATGAAGACAGACTGAGAGAGTTGGGATTATTCAGCCAGGAGAAGAGAAGGCGCTGGGGAGACGTTATTGCAGCCTTCCAGTATTTAAGGGGGCCCACAGGAAAGATGGGACAAACTTCTTAGCAGGGCCTGCTGCAATAGGACAAGGAGTAGTGGCTTTAAAAAAAAAGAGGGAAGATTTAGACTAGATATAAGAAAGAATTTTTTTTTGAAACACTGGAACAGATTGCCCAGAGAGATGGTAGATGTCTCATCCCTGGAAACATTCAAGGTCAGGTTGGATGGGGCTCTGAGTAACCTGACCTAGTTGAAGATGTCTCTGCTCATTGCAACAGGTTGGAATAGATGATCTTTAAAAGTCCCTTCCAACCCAAGCTGTTCTATGATTCTATGATGCTGAAATAGATGGGGTTGATATTCTGCTCTACACAACAATTTACAAAGAATCACTGGCCAGTAGCACAATGAACTCTTTCCAAAGATCGCAAGTTCAACAGGTCTTGTTAGGTTACCCTCATGGTGCTCTTTCTATATATTGATGCCCACGCAGGTTAAAAAGACTAAGTAGACACCTGAGCAATGCTTTAGTCCACGGTAGTTCTGGTTTAGCCACCTCACTAGTATTAGGAATGTTGAGATCTTACTTCGTAAAGATTGAGAGTGGAGTGCTTTTTTCCATCAATTCGCGTAATAGCGCAAGGACAACAATAAATTATTTTAAAATTATTTTTAAATTTATTTTTTTCTCAGTGCTTTACTGTATATTATCCCAACCCCACCAGTATAGTCAGAGTATTTTTATACTTCTGAATAATGAAAGAAATTTATAAAGTAGTATGAGAATGTCTCACAAATCTATCCCTAAACTATTTCAACAAATGAGTTTTCTCAGGAAATATGTCACCACAACAATAAATAAATACAGAGATCTTCTGAAATTTACCTCTGTGCTAGAGCAAAAAATATATAGCTGACTTTGTGTGTGGGAGCAATGTGTCAGAATGAGAACAACAGGCATATTTAAAAGTTATTCACTCATCAAATATGTGACATGAGAAAGTACACGGATAAAAATCAGTATTAATGGACAGCTATTCTTGCTATAGTAAGAGTAAGTGCTGAAGTTCAGGTAATGTTTGCCAAAATTTGCAGCAGTGGAGAAGACCTAGAATGACTTATTTTTTTCTCCAAAGATGTTTCTGCCTACAGTTCCTATGTACTTTGATCACAGAGATAAGTTTTCTGCCTATCTAAATTCAGCTATGAAAATTAATCCTCAGTAACTAAGATTAAATATTTTGAACCTCATTTCTAACTTTTCTTCTTTGTTTTTGAAGAGTTTCAAGGCATAAATTTTAGGAAAGCAAACTTCCGGGTCTTTAAGGTTAGTCAATAGGGCCCCCTGGGAAACTCCCCTCAGGGACAAGGAAGCAGAACAGAGCAGGCAGATCTTTCAGGAAGCTTTCCATAGAGTGCAAGAGCTCTCAGTCCTCAGGTGTAAGAAGTCAGAAAAGGAAGGCAAGAGACTGGCATAGCTGAGTTGACACCTGCTGGTCAAACGGAAGGGCAAGAAGGAAATGCACAGGCAGGGAAGCAAGGACAGGTGTCCTGGGAAGAGTATAGGGAAGCTGGCTGGTTGTGGAGGAATGGGGTCAGGAAGGCCAAGGTGCCTTAGCTGGAACTGCTAAGAAATTGCTAAGAAATACTTTCCCACTAACTATTTCCCACTGCACTTATAGACAATCATGTTTTCTATGCTCTAGAAGAAAAGGACCCAGAAGATAGGTTCCTTCATTGTGGATCATAATTGTACAGCAGTTATACTTTAAATCAGATAGCTCTTCTAATATTAAATAGACAAAGCTGAGTAGCTATGGTCAAATTTCTAATTTTTTCTTGGGTGATATTTACAATATTCTGTGCAAAAATTATAGATGGAAGGCGTTCATTAAGCTAGACATTTGTGGGAAATACAAAACTAATAGAATAAGTGACTAGAAATCTTTTCGTTTCTAAACTTGAAAAGTCTTAGAATATGACATCATGCAGTTAACTAGTTTCTCTGAAGACTATGATATTTTCCATGTTAGTTTTCCCTACATTTCTGTCCAGTTTAATTTTAAATATCCTGGTATATTTGACTTTTAGTGTTTTCTTACTAAAGTCCAGAATGCCATTTCACACTTTGGAAAGAATGTTTTCCTGACAACATCAACAGATAGGAACCATCAAATGAAATACAGAAGTTGCACTGATCTATGAAAATAAATAAATAAATGTTTATTGTCTAATATTTTTTTGTTTAAGTAACATACAGACAGGCAAGCTTTCTCAGTATAGAATAAATTTATGTCAAGAAAAAATATTTAAAAGATTAATTTCAAAATTAATCTGCAATAGTCTTATGTGAAAAGAAATATGTAATTTAGACAAAGCTTTTCCACCCATAAAGTGGCATAAGATTTCTATAGATTACCCAATTTTGAAGGAAAAAAAAAACAAAAACTTGAAAAAAATGTTGAATTCTGACACTCAAGAATGTATAAATTACACAGAAAATTCATTATACGATTTCAGAACTTTTTACAGTGTTTTTAAAACTTTATGTTAGATCACAAGTTGTGGAAAAATGTATCTTCGATATATATTGCTAATTCTCCCTTCATTTAAGTCTTTCTGAATTTTTCCCATTTCACTACAGTGAATGGTGATTGCATATATAACATAGCTTTTCTGCCAGCTATATGTCAGCTTTATAGAAATATATAATAAAGAGGAGAGCAAAATGATAAGATTTAAACTAGTTCTTGGACTAGAACGGAAGTGGTTACACTATTAATCATTAAACTGCCTTTGATTTCTGTCATTTGAAAATCTGAATTTGAAAAAATCTCCTAGTACACTTAGACAAACAGCAATAACAGCTTCATGGACCAATTCTGATTTTCAAGATATAAAAACCTGTGTAATATCTATAGTATTCTGAAAATGCTATTAGATATAATATACAAAGTGGGCTTTTTTTCAGAGTTCTTGCTGACAAACTACTGCATAACTGAATTACAATTAGGTCTAATCTATTATCCCCAGTTCTTTGAAAATGCTAGTGATATTAAATTTGATTAATTCAAACTGGGAAAACCGTTCCATTAGCTCACACATCAGTGGAATAACATTTTGTGTAACAGACCATCAAATGCCAACCATGAAGTAGATTAATATGCTACCTGAGGTAAAAGTTATTTTAACAGAATTGTAATTATTTCTCAAAATTCTTCTTAAAGTGTATTATACTATTTCCTTATATTTACTGCATTTGACAGATAAATGTTCTTATAACAGTTATTTCCAATGAGACAAAAAGAAATAAAACATTTGGATTAGATTTCTGCATTAAATTTGCTCCTCTTTCTATTTTGGATATTTAGTAATACACCAACAATGAAATAAACAAAGTGTTTTTAAAGCTTTTTTTTTCATTATGTTGTCAACTAAACTTTTCAGGATGCATAAGTGAAAAATCTCTTGAAGGCTGTTATTAGAATTCCTCTATTTCTTTTATGCATAGAACCTAGTGTCAGAAGAGTTTTGAGAAAATATTTTGATTCACCTTTTTGATTCTTTGTTCTCTGTGACACTATTACATTTCCAAAGTAGCCTGACAATTAAGCAAAAAAAAAAAAAAAAAAAAAAAAAAGAAAAAATCTTTAGTACTTTAAAAAGCTTTAAAAAGCTTTCAAAAAAAAAAAAAAAAAAAAAAAAAAAAAAAAAGGCAAAGAAAAAATCTTTAGTACTTTCAAAAGCTTTCAAAAGCTTTCAAAAAAAAAAAAGAGTGATTCACCTTAAGTTCGTGAATAATGCAATTTTATAAAATTAAACACAATTTGCTGTTGGAGTTACTGATTTCAAAGAACTTTTACTCTTTTCTCATTGAGTTCTGTTGCAGAGTCCCCTTTAATTCAATGGGAATATAAAAAAAATTAAATCTATATTCCATATGTCCCTGAAAAACCCAGGTAATAGAAAGACAAAAGAAAAAAATCATAAACCTGCATTATGATGACATTACACAATGAAATACGGTCCTTACAATGTGCAAAAAGACTTGGCCATGCCAACATTTAATTCTATCCAGATCCTACTTGTAGTTTGAATTTAATCCTTTCCTGATCTGAATTCATGCTTATGAAAGAAAAACGTCTTCAGATACCTCTTGTTCAATAGCTAATTTAGGTTTTGTTATATCTGAATTCACATCTTGTGTTGGTGTGAGCTTTCCCTCCAGATGTATTTCCTGAATTACCTAGGAAAAGAGGAGAGAAAAAAATGCTTTGCAAATATATCTGTTATATTGTATTGCATTCTACTGTATGATATTTACTTACTCTTTATTAAACTCTTTCTAATGCTATGGAAATTTACAAGATATATTACTATTAGTCTTTGTGTCTATTCAGGTGACTTTTTTCCAGTTGGAGGATACATAGAGGTGGAATTTTCAAAACCTGTGAATGAAAAAAAAAGGAAGCTCCTCCATGGCAGAGACTGACTGTTTTGACATGGCAGTGAAAAGGAATTGTGTTTATTACTGAATAGCTTAGCAATGGTATCACACTTCTCTTTCGAAGTTCACTGCATTGGGCTTTTCCATGTGGACAGTATTACAGTCAGTTTTCCAATGAAAAGTACATATTAAGAGAATGCTTGATTATCTATATCCTCCATATCCTCCTGAATATGCATTTCCTCAGGCTTTCAATTATTCCAATTTACTTTCTTTTGGGATTATAGAGCCACAGTCTCATTCCACCCTCAAAATTTGGAAGCAGTTTCCATAATCTTGCAGAGAAATTTGCATTTCTGCTCAAATGTTTGGGTAGAATAGAAAACCCATATGTATTCAATTATTTATTGATAAAACTTGGCACATATATCATAAAATATTCATATTCACAAAACATATTTATATTGTAATAATTGTTTTCTGATGTAAAGAATAAAATAATATAGTTAACTACAAAGTATTTAATTTCTTGATTATTTTGGGAGTCAGAATAAATTAATCTGAAAAATAACAATGTAAACTAAAGGAAAGGAGAATAGCAGTCAGCAAAAATGCTAAATACTGCATTCTCAGTTTTGTCATATGTGCTATCATGTTTGGTTTTTTTCCTCACAAAAGGAAATGATAGTCAGTCTAATAAGACTGCATTTAATACTTCACATAAATCAGAAAAAAATCATAGAATGGTTAGAGTTGGAAGGCAACATAAAGATCATCTAATTCCAACCCCCCTGCCATGGGCAGGGACACCTCCCACTAGAGCAGGTTGCTCAAAGCCCCATCCAGCCTGGCCTTGAACACCTCCAGGGATGAGGCATCCACAACTTCCCTGGGCAACCTGTTCCAGTGCCTCACCACCCTCACAGTAAAGAATTTTTTTCTGATATCTAATCTAAATCTCTCCTCTTCCAATTTAAAACTCTTCCCCCTTGTCCTGTCAATACACTTCCTGACAAAGAGTCCCTCTCCGGCTCTCCTGTAGCTCCCTTCAGATATTGAAAGGCTGCTATTAGGTCTCCCCGGAGTCTTCTCTTCTCCAGGCTGAACAACCCCAGCTCTCTGTCTGTCTTCATAGGAGAGGTGCTCCATCCCTCTGATCATCTTCGTGGCCCTCCGCTGGACCAGTTCCAACAGGTCCATGTCCTTCCTGTGTTGAGGACTCCAAAGCTGGATGCAGTACTCCAGGTGGGATCTGACAAGTGCAGAGTAGAGGGGTAGAATCACCTCCCATGACCTGCTGGCCACTCTTCTCTTGATGTAGCCCAGGGTGCAGTTGGCTTTCTGGGCTGCCAGTGCGCACTGCTAATTCATGTTGAGCTCATCCACCAACACCCCAAGTCCTTCTCCTCAGGGCTGCTCTCCAGCCATTCTCACATAATATAATATGTAAAATCTCACCAGTGTATCTGAGATGGAGAAAAGCAGACTGAAGACAGCAATGTGCAAAATTAGGTCTTATAGCAGAAAGATTTGTCAACATTTCTATAGTATAAAATGCAGTGGAAGTGGATGGGAAGAAATCAAGCTTTTGTAGTATTTCAGAACCTAATAACAACAACAAATGAGGAATTAACTTTGTGTAAGAGGTAAATATTGAAAAGTAGTGTACTCCACCCCAGAATGGTGGAAGGTTTGCTAAAATTGTCTTATGACTTTTTTAATTTTTTTTTTTTGCCTCCTCTATAGATAAGAAAGCAAAATCTACCTTCTTGGGAAAGTCATTTTGGGACAATAAAGACTTGATGTTGACCCAGAATTCCAGTCAGAGGCAGTGAATTTGGAGCTATTTGTGAAAGCATGAAAGATGCTGCCTCAGTAATTAGCAGTTAAAGGAGGATCATCCACATCATGATCCATATCCAACTATTTATTAGTTGTAATTAACTGGATAGAGATGTTTGCAAATAAAGTATATGGGTTTAGAGTCAAAAATTGACACCGGTGTAGTTTATCAACAGCTAATCATCCTGATCACTTAATGGTGAGAACATCTGTGCTATGTATACATCAGTAAATAGACGTTAAAAACTGAAAGTGCTCAGGATAGATATTGCATATGCAGTTTTAATTCAGGATTACGTAAACCTGTATATCCATAACATATAAAAGAACTTGGAAAACAGAAACTGGTACCTTGAATATGGAGAGGTTATTCAGAGAAGAGTTTCAGAGTTTAGGTAGATGAAGAGAGATTAAGCTATTGATCATTTTGATCCTGTATGTACAAAAAGGCTAGAAAAGATCATGGCAAGATAAAGCTATAATGACATAAAAGAAAGAAAAAAACTCAGTTTTTTTCACACATGATAAGTTACATGACTTGAAATATATGAAATAGGAGGATCTTGCAGACTATGAATCATTACAAGTGTGGAAAAATAATTTTAAAAGATAGGGTTTTCTGATAAAGAATTTCAATTTATTCTTCCAAGAATGGATCATCATTGGCAAATCTGGAAATAAGGGTTGAAACAACGTAAGTAATTGGCCATTCAGTCAAATCTGTAAGGAATTGGTGAATGTCTTTTGGAAATATACTATCACAACCACAAACTAAATGTCCAGTACTACTTAATAGGTTGAAAAGGAAGGAGTCATCTCAATGAACATATGGATTTACTGGCGCAGCGTAATGTACTCAGGTGGCTGTGACATGAAGGTCAGACACGGGCATTGATAATGAGACAAGTTCTAAAGCACATAAAAAGAGAAACAAAATTTTATATAAACTGATAACCCTCTTGGATTATTTGCTAGCATATTGTGAAATATTCATTTCATATTTGAAAATACATTAACTACTATGTAGATACAGAATCTGAGAATATTATTTTTATAAAGTGCATTTGCAATAAAGACTATTATATTCTATTAAGTCATGTTGGGAAGTAGTAGTCTTTCTGTATGGTCTCCACTGATTTTATCTAACAACTCACTTAAAAGGTAGTGTTGCCAAAAAGAAAAGTTATTCATCTCTTGTGAGCTAGTTCCAAAGAACATTTATCCTACTCGGAAGCTATCACCAGAGAAGAGTAAAGAGATTTACGGTCAGGTCATGATCGATATCCTTAATTTAACTAATGGAGACAAACTCTGGCTCCTCAGTGTCTTCTTGTCTGCCAAGGAACTTAACCTGGGAGAAAAAGATAAACCTTACTTTCCCAGTTTTTTTCAATTATAACATGGATTAAGAAGGCTTTAAGTGAGAGGGAGGGCTGAGGGAAACAAGGTGTTTTACATTAAGATGTAGATTTTTCAAGGTATAGGTAAGCATAGTCACAATCCTTAATAATGAACCAATCTTTTACATATATGTGTGTATATATGTGTTTACATGTGTACAGCAAGTAGTTGGGAGACCTGAGAAGGAACTGAGGCATTATAGTAAAAGATAGATTTAGTAGCTCTTCCACTCGGAGGATTTGCTTGTTGTGTCTGAGTTTTATTCAATGAAATGAGGGTTGATATGCCCTGAGTTTTTGTTAAAGTTAAATTTGTCACTTGAGCAGGATCTTTCAATCTTTTGCGCTCCATTTTCATTTTTACTTTCTAGTACCTCACTATAAAATATTTCTTCACTTTGATTTTTCTTTTGCTGAATGTTTTAGAGAGCCATGAACATATTTAATACATTACAAAAATGCCCTTTTCTATGAGACTAAAGAACTATGGACTTAAATAAGACTAGAACTTCCACTGTTGAAAAAGTTATGTGTAATCAATCAGAAAATAAATATTAAGAGGGAACACACAGAAAACATTGCTAAGTGTAAATTCAGATGTGAACACATTCTCAACAATGAATAGTAGCTTAGAAAAGTGGCTGATGGGAATATTAAAGTCTGACAATTTTTGTTTTTATCCCTTTCATCTGATGGCCAGTCTAAATATGGAACTTACTGTAATAGCCCTGACTGTAGGGCTATATAGACAAACATCTATACTGCTTTTGGTCTCTTCATCTTTAGAGGAACTGCCTATGAGTTGAGCAGAAAAGTGTAGCTTAAATTGTTCCATTTTCCCCTCTCCAATAGATTACAGAGAGGGAATTTGGGCAATTGCTCATCTGCACCCAGAGCCCTCTGCTATGTGATTCTCCTTTGAATTGCTCTTCAGTATGTATGTGGTGCTGCAAAGAAAGGAGAAAGAAAGATTAAGTGGATGGTAGTTTCAGCAAAGATGTGAAAGAGGCAGAGCTTCGGCACTTTTTTAGACTAAGGTGTCTGTGCTTTATGGGTGTATTGCCAAAAGTGAGTGTTTGACTGAGGGGGATGGTTTCTAGAACTGTAAGTAGAAAAGGGAATTGTAATGTAAATACACCAAGAGAAACCTTTAGAAGAATAAGCAGGGATTGAGAGGGTGAGGTTATTTCTTCATCATTTATAATAACCACTCTTATTTCAGACAGAATATTTTATTGTGATGCTGAATACACATTGAACATCCACTTAGATATCTATTACTTTTACTAACATTAGCCCCAAATACCCCTTTTCATTTCTACCTCATTTTAGCTTTGTAAGCTAAACTTAAGACTCATAAGATGCAGAAGACTCAGAAAATGCATTTTTGGAATTGGCACGTCACCTATAATATTTGTTTTCTACATTCTTCAGCAACCTGCTGTGTAACTTGGATGAGGGCATGCAACACAAAAATTGTTAATTCTTCTATTCATTTATTTTTAAAATGAATCAACTCTGAATATGAGATTGATGCTTAATGGCTACTCCTGTTAGCTGTTACGGCCAGAAGAATCAGACATTTTGATTACGATCTAAACTTCTTTGAGTCATGCCAGAGTTATTGTAATTTATTTTATAGTGAGAAGCTAACCTCTTGAAGCAAACTTCCAGGAGAGTATTATTTTCAATGATTAGTTTAAAAGAATATAAAGGATTCATTTCAAATAAAGTTAGATACATAATGAATATATTTTTATTTATGTATAATAAATAATAATACTGGATTCATTGTCATGTAATGAAATATATTGCATATCAACAATGGTCAGACACGTAAAAAGCAGTGTTAAAGAGAATGGGATGCTAGTTATTGATAGCATTGAAATTCAACTGACTGTTCACCAGTCAGCAATACGAAGTGGTTTTGAATGAGGGCTTGAATAAATGAAATATCAAAAATAAAGAGATACATACAGTTAGTCACATGAGACCAGTTATTTTGCATATTAGAATAACAGAATTCTAGCAATTCAGCCAACTCACAAGCAGTGTGATCCCTCTCTTTGGTACATTTGCTTATTATTCTATATCAACATTCAATTGCCTTACTGGATGGAATGGCAAATGAATGCATTTCTCCTTATTTATATATCAAAACAGAATCTTCCTTTAGCATCTTATAAAAAAAAAGTTCATTGCAAAAATAATTAATACACATTAAAATGTATTAATAGTTCACATCATCCACACATTAATGTAATGCTTCTTCCCTGTATTGTTTGGATTATTCCTTGTGACATTTTGCATTGTCAATGAGTACTTTCCATGTCAGAAACACTGCTTCTAATTTGAGTAATCTAATCTTCATAGATATCGGCAGTGCCTGCACTGCAAATGACTCCCTGGAGAAGATGGTGTTATCAGTGATGATGATAGATAGGGAAAAACTATATATTTCACTGGCCTGGCAATAGGCATAGTATAGAATATGCATATTAATTATTTTCAATATTTGTTTAGCTTTCATGCAGGGCTTGTGCTGTCAAATGAATATAAGTTTTAAAATTACTTATTCAAAGTTCTCTTCTATGGTTTCTATATCATTATATGAACTTTTTCATCACCTTTATGAACTGTACTTACATATACACAAGTGATACTAGTGACCTGTAAGTATGCGTCGCTAAGTCAATACATAAACATGATACAGAAAAAATGAGGTAATCTCCAAGTAAAAAACTGATTAGCAGTTTTTGTTTATTTTAATAAATTAGGGAAAAATGTTCACAATTCACAAAAAATTGTAAAATATTTACAACTTAAATAAGAATTGAAAAAACTGCTAGGTTGAATCTATAAGTACTGGTTGTATGTGAGAATCTGTTTACTGACTGTAAACTTTTATCAGGTAGGTAGAAAGTAAAATCCTTTATTTTGGTAATTAAAAAAGTAACTACAAGAAATAGATTTGTTTCATTTTGAAATTGATTTCTAGTCACTCACAAAATTCAGCTCTGAAAATATGTTTTGGGATTACAGTACTTTGACACTCAATACATTTCAGGACATATCATCTTTATAAGAAGTTCATTTTGAGTGACCCTGAAATTTGAATTTAACAGCATATTCATTAGCCCGCTGCTTTGCCACCCACAACAACTAAAATTTATTTTACAACAACTTTTAAAAAAATGCTTAAATATCTAGATAAATAGTGGTGTGTTAGTGTGTTTTGATAAAGAAAGATGGTAGATTTGTCTAAAACATATTAATATAAATTAATGAATAAGTAAGTCAAAGGTGTCAATAAACATAGTTTTGGAAGTGCATTCTGGCCCAATTGATGTAGGTGCTCTTCTAATACGTTGTATAGTTGCCTAATTGAAATAGAGATTTTCTAAAGCGAAGGCTATCAGACGTTAAGCATGTGCTACCATCTTACAGAGCAGCTGGTTAAAGCACAGCAAACCAAGAACAGGAATAAATGGTTGCTTTAGCAATGGAAGTTTACTGTAGAAATTCTTTGGTGACCTGTGAGGGAACCTGTGGTTTTTTACTATATTTGTTTGGAAAAGGTATTAAACAATGAAGGAATATATGATAAAACAACAACTAGTCAGAATAGTCAAAATTAAAGTTGCAGAAGTGCTTTATGATACTAAGTAACTGTACTATAAAATGATAGGAGAAATTCAGTATAATCAGTGCAAAACAGAAATTATGGGAAAAAGATAAGGGTATATATGTATATAGATAACAATGGATTCTAAACTAACACAGATAAAACATTAGAGTCATTGTGGTGTTTATGAAAACAGCAGTTTTTAGCAACAGTCACAGTTTTACCAGTGGGGTTTTAGAAAAGAGGAAAAAACTACAAAACAAAATCATAAAACATTACTGTGATATTTCATAATTGCATAATTCATATGTATTTTGAATGTTGAACATCTTTCAGGTCTCCCCAACTCCAAGGAAAAAGTACAAGTAAAAATGAAGTATGAAAAGACTTGCATGTGAGGAGAGGTTAAATGAAGTGGGATTCTTCACCTGCAAAAAGAAATTATTGGAGGAGGATATATGATTGCAATACAGAAAGACATGAATAATGCAGAGAAGGTGAAAAAAAGGAAGTTATTCACCTTTTCATACAATACAGTACCCAAAAATAATCAAATGAAATAGTCAAGAATTCTTGAACTGAACTGAAAGTAGGGCTTTTTCCTCTCAATGTGCAAATGAATTGTGAAACTTTCTGGCAACATGCTGTGCCAATATAACTGCTGTTGCAGTTATTAAAGTGATATCAAACACAAGGATGTAGAGAAAAACTCCAGTTCAGAAGGTCCTAAGCTACAGGATGTTAGAAGCTGTGAGGTTAAACTGATTGAAGTATTAATTTACTCTTGCATCCACAATTGGCCACTGTCTAACACAAGATATTGGAGTAGATGAGTCTTTTATTTTGCCCATTATCATTGCTTTTACGAGCATTTCACAGTCCTTTTGACCTAAAGTTACATTCTCAGTAAAACCCCTTGTTATTCTTATTACCTGCAATTTAAATAGATGCGTACATTGCCGTAGTACGTACTATATTCTGGTATACATTTTAAGATTGTCACTGAAACCCAGACACCACAAAACAGAACAGGCCAAGTGTACATATATATGTATACACATACATATATATATATATTTATGTTATCATTAGGTTCATGTAAAAAATCATGAGGTATTCTAGTGAGAAGAGGGGATATTACAGGAATTGGAAAAAATGAATGGTACCTGATAGGAAGAACACAGAATTTGAAGTGGGTGTCCATTGCCATTGACAGTTACTGCAGTGAGGAAGTGTGTTGTACACAAACATAGGAAACCGCGCGCTGAGATAAATATCCTGTTCTGTTTACTTTCTTCTTTTAAGAAATCAAGCAGTGGAATAACGGCATATGTAACCCAGCTCTAGTTGATCATAAAGAGTTCTTCTGCAGGAAGAATGTTATTCTGATGAAATGGAATGAAGCTGGGAATGTCAGGGGAAGTTCAGACTGGACATTAAGAGAAGGTTCTTCACTAAGTTGGTGGTTGGTCACTGGGACAGGCTTCCCAGGGAAATGGTCACAGCACCAAGCCTGTTGGAGTTCAAGAAGCATCCGGGTGATGCACTTAGTAATATGACTTAGTTTTAGGTAGTCCTGTGTGGACTCGATGATCCTTATGACTCCCATGAAATATGCCACAATTCTATGCTTTGGTCAAACCCCACTGCTCAAGTAGTGACACCTGGAGTTGGGTGCCCAGGAACATGTCCAGATAGTTTTTGAATATCTCCAAGGAGGGAGGCACCACACCTGCTCTGGGCAGTGCATGCCAGTGCCCACTTACCCTCACAGTAAAAATGTGTTTCTTGATGTTCATAGGGAACCTCCTGTGTTTCAGTTTGGGCCCATTGCCTCTTGTCCTGTCACTAGGCACCACTGAAAGGAACCTGTCTCCATCCTCTTTGCACCTTTCCTTCAGCTATTCAGATGCACCGGTAAGATCCTCCCTGAGATTTCTACTTCTCTAGGCTAAACAGCCCCCCGCCCTCTCAACCGTTCCCCATAGGAGAAATGCTTCAGTCCCTTCATTATCTCAGTGCCCCTTCTCTGGACTCTCTCCAGTGTCTCCGTATCTGTTTTGCACTATGGAGCCAAGAACTGGACACACTGCTCCAGGTGTGACCTCACCGGTGCTGAATAGAGGGGAAGGATCCTCTTCCTTGACCTACTGGCAATACTTTGTCTAGTGCAGGTGATACCATTCACCGTCTTTACAGCAAGGGCACTTTTCTGGCTCATGTTCAACCTAGTCTCCAGTAGGACCCCAAATCCTTTTCTCTCAAGCTGCTTTCCAGCTGAGTAGCCCCCTGCATATACTGGTGCATGGGTTGTTCCTCCTGAGATGCAGGACTTTGAGCTTCCCCTCGGTGAACTTCATGAGGTTAAATTTCAAACATTCTTGCTTTATATGTGAATATGTAGGTTTAAATAGCAGAGAAAACAAAAACTTTCAAATGCTGCCTGAAGAACAATGTCAAAAGGTAAAAAATTAACTCAGAAAGATTTATCACTATACTTCAAGTGTTAAGCAGGGCTCATAGCACAGGTACTCAATAAAATGAATAGTAACAAAACTCAGACCAGACCAGAGTATCAGACCTTATGGACAAGTACAGTTTTGTATTTTGAGAACGCTTTAACTGAAAGACAGTTATGGAAATCAAAGATAGATATAGAATATTACAACTCAAAGATTAGTTTAGATATTTTTGGTTGCCATTAGTAGTAAAGATGACACCAGAAACCAGATTGCCCAATAGAAGTTGCACACTAAATCAGTGGAACAACACTTATTCTTAGTGAAATATGTCACATGACTGACATTGCCCAAAATAATTTGGTTTCCTGTTTTTCTTATTCAGTCACAATAATTACATACCAACTGCTAAAACTCTTGAAAAGGACTTTAAGTCATCTAAAATAGATGTTATTTAACATACTAGGCTGACTCACATTTTCTGTTTATAAAGAAAACTAAGTTTTTATGAAGAAATAAGACTTTTCAGTATCTGTAAGCTGATTAAAAAAATATTGTCACCTTTTAAAATATTTGATATACCAATGTAGTAAGCTTAAAGATAGCATACTAAACTGAATTTTCAAAGATTTATTACTTTGTCCCTTTTCCACTCCTCAGACACAGAGAGAGTAGTGTAATAAGAGAGCTAAAACAGAAAGTCAGCAAATCCAGTTATTTGCTCCAAACATCTCAACCATAGAATCTCACTGACGAGAAATTAACTTACACATTCTCAGCTGTAGAGAGACTTTTCAAGTACTTCCGGTGCTCCAAAGCCAGTCCTACTGTTCTGGTTCCAAATGACTTGCACATAGTTTCTGGGGCTGGCATCAGGTCTGTAAAGTTTAATCTTATCAAAGGATTTGGTTTAAAAAATCTTGTGTATGTTCATAATATCTCTTGTTTTCCAGATTCCTTTCTAATGAAAACGTGAAAATTTCCTCCAATAGAAATATGTGACAGTAGTGAATCTCTGGTCCTATTTATCACTGCACTCCTTAGGAAAGTTAAATTTCAGTTTAGTTTAACACACTTTACTGCAGTTGTAATCCAGTTTACCTCAATTCTGTGATGTAACCCGTGTCTCAGAAAAAAAATGTATTTTGAGAAAAACCTTAAGAGCTTTCTAAAAGGAGGTTTCTGTGGTTCAGTTTGGATAGAGAAGCAATACAATGAAGTTCTTTTTACACTGGCACATAGTTAAAGATCTGTTAAATGATTAATTTACCAATGCATTATAGCATAGTTATACATACAATAATTCAGAACATTTTTACAATGTAAACATCAAACTAATAAAAAAAATTAACTACACTGCAATCGAAAATAATATATTAGCTCAGAGGCAGTCATAAAATAAGTATATATTTTAAAGACAATTGCAGTAAGTTTTGCAAAAGATATTACTGAATTGAGATACATGTACATTATTAAACATAATTCAGGCATTCACAGTAGCCCATTAGACTTAGATACTTTTTTTCTTGATCTAAGTTCCCTGACAAGTGTCAGAAAGTGTACCTGTTGTGCATTATTTTTATTATTTCTTCAACAAATGCATAGCCTGTCAGCTAGTGATGTTCATTGCACTGTGTTATTTGCATTTAGAATATCTATAATAATTAATAATTAATGAGTTAATGAATTAATAATTAATGAGGCACAGGCATTTTCTGCAGTTTTCACCCTAGGCTCAGACTTTACAATTTTCTGCCAAGTTTCAGGAAGTTCACAAAAAAGAAGAAAGTTCAATGTGCTCTCAGATGCTGAATACAGTAATCCTTATTTAGGCAGATATATTGAATAAAATGTCCAACACTGGTCTACAAAATCTAGCCTTTACTTATTTGAGACATGATTTATGCACACCTGACAATGCAATATGCAAACACTTGGTACATGCACAATACTTCAGAGAATTCTTAAACTGACAGACTGTTTGCACGATATATTTTTACCTGTACAAAACCAGATTTTCAAATCGCAGGGAAGGGAGAAAAAAATTTTAAACTGCCTTTATTACCATTCCAAAACCCTGGTCTCCAAGGCCTTGTATAAAGATGAACTGTCCATTTGTAATTAAATCTTATAAGGTACAGCAGTGATACTCATTACAGAAAAGGCCTTTTATGGTCAGCAATCTTATTTGCAACTAACAGGATGATACAAAAGTCACAGTTCACAGAAACATTATGTCTGTTATTTTATGCTGGTATAATGCCATACAAACCAATTAGCCAGTATAATAGTGTCACTGTGTATTTCAAGAAAATACTGGATCTGGCAAAATGTCTCTGCCTTTTTTGTATTTATAATGTCCTGTGTATTACTGGAGCAGTAGTTTTACATTTGAAGGTGGTGTGCTAAACAATAAATCTCATAAAACACTTAGCTTATACATAATTAATATAGAATGGCATAACTCCCATTCCATAAATAAAATGTTTCCTGAAGTTGGAAACACCAGCCACAGTTCCAGAAAATCCGAAACTGGATAAAAACTATTAAAATTAAAGAAAAAAATTTGCAGCCTAACAGCTTCAGTTAATGCATCCATTGAGGTGAATGGGATGAGAAAGTGCTATATTTTTGATAGACTGCTGAATTAAGTCAGCAATGCACTGACCATCGCATGATGGTTTGTCACAACCATGAGTGAGGGTAAGGGTGGACTTCTTCTTTTGTCACTTTGTTTGAAACAGAATGATTCAGGACTATCACAGAAAAAAAGAGGGGAAAACAGGAGAGGGAAAAGACTGGATCACTGATGAAAGATTTGAAGGGTGATAAATTCACTATCTTAAATTAAACACAAAGTTCTGATTTCCAGAAAACCTCTGTCATCAAATTCTCATAGATTTCTAGTTAACTGAGATCTATATAAAGTTTTACAGAGGAGTGGTAAATGTTTGTAAAGCAGACCTAGTATTTAACTCAATGAGTAAGGATGTCGCTGAATTCTCAGAAAACCACATATTATTGCAAGTTCTACTAAAATTAAATCATAATATTCAGTAATATTTTTACAATGGCAAGTGGATTTGACAAGATTATAAAACTATAAAACCAAAATGTGTAGGAAACATTTATATGCATATCTTTGTCCTATGATAATGTGGCTTTTCTAGGGAGATGCAAAGATGCATATTGTTGCATACCTGTAACTAACTTCAGTATGGATGTGGAAGTATGAATGGAAGAAAATGTTTCATCACAGATCCTAACTACTAGTTCCCCCTCCTAATCTGTGTGGAGGCCAGTATCAGTCTAAATCTTTAAATAAACCTCATCTGGATATTCAGATTGCCTCTCATTTCTTATCATGACAAAGGATTTACTTCAAGCTTCTACCAAAATACCAATGCATTTACATGACAATTTCTAATTTTATTCCGCTATGATAGAGCAGTGGCAATTCTTTTCCCTTTTAACTATTCAGTACTGTTTTAATTCGTTGACCATTTCAGTTTCATATTTAAGCAAAACAGTAATTTTTATAGGTTTACAAAAGATATCTAGGTATACTAAAGGATATTAAAAAAGCTTTACAGCGGTATATATACGAGCTTGTCACCACAAGCCAACAAAACAAGAATACTTCAGAAACGAAAAGTTAAAGAGGTTTTTGCACATGATATTATGAAGGTGCAATTCTACTTCATTCATTAGGAGGTTTATACCTTTATCTCTTTCTTTCCTTTAAAGAAAAATAAGAATATCAGACTTAAAGAAATAAACAGAATGAAAATATTGCTGTGGAATTATGCATTACCTAGAAATTAACACAGCTGGAATAAGAAAATTTAACTAAGAAAATAAATTAAAAACCCCATTGAATTAATGACACACGCATTGAAAGAATATCTATGGTATTTATGACACTTCCCAGATTAAAAATGTACTTAAAAATGTTAACCAAAACTATTTTCATCTAAAGAAGAAAATTGTTGTATAAAGTACCAAGTACAGATTTTTTAGTATTCAGTAAGTTTAACATTTTTAGCTCTATATGATCAAAAGTCAACTCACACAAAATATTTTACCCCTCTAAAGGAAGAAAAATGTTGGATTTACATGTAATGTCATTTCCTATTCAGTATTTGAAGCTCATGGTTGTCTTGCAATAACGTTTAATTGGACATAAGTTTTAGTTTTGTGTTCTTGATAAAAAAGAATTATTAATTTCAAAAATTTAAGAATACTTTTGAGCATAAATGCTTTTAAATGTATGTACTCTCTTTGTCACTACTGCTTTTTAGATATACACAGAAGGTTGAAGTTCACTGTTTAATTTACAGATTAGAATGTGTGGAGGACTTTTCATTTAAATACTGTGAATTCTACATGTTGCTGTAATAAGCTGTCTTTCACAAAGCCTTACTAAGTACTAATATCACAAAAAATGTCATTCAAGAAGACTTTAAGACAGTCTTAGGCTTGAATAAAACTCCACGGAAATAAGTCTGAGATTTATCTGTGTACAACAGGACTTTCCCCTGACCCCCAAAAGAGAATCTAGTGACAAAACAATAAATTTAATCTATCTTTAATATATAGTAATTACAACAAAAAGCTTTAGTAACAGAAATTTAAACTCATTATGAATCTTTACACAGTAATCAGCAGCCATTCATTTAATCTTACAGAAGCTACACATAAACTCTCCACAGAATGATAGTTATCTACATTATAATAATCAGCTTTTCCAGACAAAAAAAATAATCAAATGTAAAATCGTTAATTAGGTGGAGATTTCAGGTGCCAAGATCTTGATAGAAACAGCCTGTACGAATTAAGCATGTTCCATCCGGTAGCATGGCTCTGATGACCCCTGAATGTGACCTGCTCCCAGTGGAAAGCAATTTAATGCTCTAATGCACATAGAACAGTATATGTGAATACAAAAAACCCCAGATAAATTACTGACAGGTACATCTGAATAGGACTGCTTCTTAGCCACTTATCTGTAACCAGGCAAGCTTGTTTCACCTCACTTTAAAAGATAAAGACACGTGGCAGGCTGCCTCTGCAAGTTCTCATTAGGCAAACATCCTCCATTGTCCATTAGTGGAAAAGTCTCCCTATTATTTAAGGAAATGTGACAGCAATGGAGGCGAAGTGAAAACTATCTGATGGCAGGAAATTCATCAGTGCATTACAAAGCTTTTTGCCTGCTACAACTTTCACCAGCCTCTTTCGCTTTCTCCTTTTTAATCTGACAGCTCAAATGTCCCAAGGTTGTAGTCATGGCAAAGGTCAAGAACATAACAGTAGGGCTATAAAATGAGGCTGTTTCAGGGGGAGAAGCTGCCAAACTCAAAGAAGTTTATTGAGCACTAGACAATGAGATGAGAGTCCACATTTCAGCAAATTTATCTTAGTAGCTTTTGAAAAACATTAACAACCTTAAAAAAAGTTTAGAATGTCTACATACTCTCTGAAACCCAATAAAACTAAGCAATATTAAAATATCTGTTATAATATAAATATTAGAAAGGTTTCATTTATGTTGGGTACCATTTTAAATACGCTTAACTAATAGCCATTTTTTAAAAACTACATCAATCACAATCTATTAATTTAAAATATTCATAAAATTATATATGGCTTACATTCGGGCTCACTTAGTGCATATACAAACATGCACTTTAGTAAAGACTAAATCACTTCACTATGATGCTCAATTAAAAATAAACCAAAAATATACCATCTTCTTGCTTCCTCTAATAAAGAGAAGGTTTGCAATGCTACATATGTCAAAATGAAAGGCAAGAGTTTGGCTTAGATTAATTTAATCCTGGAAATTCATGGGTTTAATTTTGCACAATCAGTAGTAATAATAAGGTAAAGTTGAATTACCTTTCACAATGTCTGGTAGTACACTTATCAAATCAAAGAACAGGTTGGTTGTCTGATTAGAAATTCCACAATACAAATTCCTACCAAAACAAAGAAGACGAAGACAGAATCTTAGCTTCCTATTCTGTCAAAATGTTAATCTTTACATGTATACATATTCAGTATGTGCAAGGAATAAAATAATTTTTAAAGGGTGAGATAGCTTCTACTTATGTGCCCATTCAGATATGATTTTAACAACTGACAAAAGTCTGTCTATTGTCAAGAACTGGCTATTATTATGATGCACACATCATATAAAAACATGTTCTAAAGCAAGTTACCATTAGAAGTTTTTAGACTCAAACACAGCTGGTTTTACACAGGTCCCTGGTCCCATCATCATTCCCAATGAATGTAACAGCAAGTTGATAAACTGTCAAAACACTAAAAAAACCAGAATGCCTAAGATGATACAAAATATAAACCAGTTGTATTGGCCATATGAACCCAGATATAAAATTAGTTAAAGCATTTTAAGTGTGCTTATAAATATTTTAATATTAGCCTTTTTCTTTTTTTCTTTCATTTGCACGTAACTTTACACTTCACTTTTAGTATCGTTATTTAGATCATTTGGAGTTCAAAGTAGATAATTAATGTCTTTGAATAGGTGATGCACAGCTTTATCTAATACTCCATGACAAACACTTTCCTAGGTTGCAGCATGTAGAAAAGAGATATGCAACTGTGATCATTGGCTGAAAAATCAACTTCTCAGTTAACTGGTTTAAGAATCAATGCACAATTGATTTACAGCAAGAAGACTCTCAGCTTCACTGTAGACCTTGATAGGGAAAGATGAAATGAATGCTTAGAAACATGAACTGGAACTTTTTGAGTTAAATTTAGTGTTCTTGTGACATACACAGTTTAGAATGAAGAAAAGCCTTATTAGAATGAGTTCTCAGTAGCACTGTCATTGCTGCATGCGTCTTTCAGTAAGTCTCTCTGTTCAAGTGTTTATGAAAGGAGGATCCTCAGCTCCTCTCATACTCAATCTTGCCCATAAATAAAAGTAAAAATATTAGCAATTGACAAATTTCATAATAAAAATACAACACACCCAGCTAGCCTTTCAAAAATAGAATTACGTTTTGATAATAGAGATGTAAATCACTCTTTCCCTCTGGCACTGCCTGCTTGTCTTGTGACCAGAAGCCACAGCTATACTTGGCCCTTTCAGCTTCAGCTACTCAGCACAGCAGAAGTATTCAGCCTGCTTCAGTGCATACAATAGCCTAACATTGAAAAATTCGGCATAGTGCTTTAAAAAAGATGTCTTCAGAGTCCTGAAGGTGCAAAACATAAGCACATTTTAGAATTCCTATGCATATTAGCAGTTCAGTAAAAATGCTCAGACTGTGTATTGTAGGCATTTAGAGAACCATATTACAATAATTGCATGAATTATATCCCATATAGTCTTATGGTCCAATACATATCTGATGGGATGACCCTGGATGGCTGCCAGATGACCACCCAGCTACTCTCTCACTCCCTCCACAGGACAGGGGGAGAAGATAATATGGAAAAGGTCATAGGTCAAGATAAAGATAGGAAGCTCAATCATCCATTACCATTGTGGACAAAACAAATTCAACTCGGGGAAAATAAATTTGATGTGTTGCCAATTAAATTTAGAGTATGATGGTGAGAAGCAAAGGTAAAACCTAAAATGCCTCCTCCCTGCATTCTCCTTTTTCCCAGGCTCAGCTTCACTCGGTCATTCCCAACCCTCCAGTGGTGCAGGGGGAAGGGCGATTGGGAATCAGTCCACAACAGCTCCTTCTTCCTTTTCACACTTTTCCATGCTCTGGCATGGGGTCCTCCATGGGATGCAGTGTGGATATCACCTATATCACCACATATAAATCTTACACAGAGGAAAACTATTTATTGAAGTGGAAATTAAGAACAGATTTAAGAAATGTGTATTATTGTGCTGTATAACGTAAATGTAAGTAATTTTTTCTTTCCGTCTAAAGAACTTTAATCTATTAGAAAGGCTGGACTCTTTGCGTGTCTCTTTCCTGCATAACTAACTTTTGTCTGCTTTCATAATTTCTCTCTCACTTTATATACCAATCTTCCTGTGTTCCTTTCCAGTTGATTTTCTGTAAATTATGATTTCACATATTTGAGGAAATGAAATAGCAGCACACGTAATATAAGTGGGCAATACTAAGCATTAAATGACCTCAGACATGAATAATGGATATAGTGTCTCTCATCTAAGGCTGCCAGAAGTATCTTGTTTTCAATTACTTTATTATTTACTTCCAAATGAGGAAAAAATTTTCAAACAAATATGCTGAAGTCTCTGAGAAGCAAATTCTATTTTCAAAAACATTTATTTCACTTTAAAGTCAAAATTTCACTGAATTTGCATGGATTTTTCCTTCCATATCACCCACAGTTCCATATTCAACCCTATTTTTCATATAGCTGATTTCTATCAGCTACCTCCAGCATAAATGGCTACCTTCAGCATAAATGCAAGGAGAACTGGTCTTTTCACATCTTGAAGAGAACACTTTCTGATATCTTACATGAGTGCTATGGGTAATTATCCTTCATTTTCAATATATTGACCAAAAGAAAAAGTAAAATAAAATATATAACAAATAAAACCCTCATACACTTCAGTCCCAGTGAAGGGAAAATATACCTAAAGCTGTAAAACTGAGAATGTACATCTTAATTTTCTAGCCAAGCCCTATGCAGTAGAAAAGCATTTCCAATTTGTATAGCAGTGTCATTGCAAGGAAAGAAAGTGATTTTTTAATAAAGAAAAACATAGTCAGTAATATTTACAATATTATGCTTTTGTGATTAATACTGCAAGCATGACTAATTGTAATACATACAATAGAAAATGATTAATGCAAACTTAAAATTCAGTTGGGAAATATTATTTCAATCAAAATTAAGACATGAGGAGTAAATCATCATTAAAGTAACAACACAAATAAGATACAGTGAGGTAACTCTCCAGGTTCTAAAAAGTGATTTAAATGTGTCTGATAGGATGAAATTAAAAATATCATAAGCCTCAGAATTGTCTAAAGAACTAATTTTTCTGGTGAAACTGTGACCTTATTTGAAGAAGTTTTAGTACAAGTTGTGGAGTAAATTAAAGATGACAGAGTCATAAAATACATAGGTTCCAGGAATTTGTTAGGGGAACTGCAATATTTCATAATTGTCAACTCTTTAACTATATCTGTGTCAATAGCATCAATAATAAATGTTCAGTCAGGTATTTTTGCAAATGGATAGTACTTTTTATCACAGTTATTTTCCATTTTCTATTAACTATTACAAATTAATTTCAGATTAGGGTTGTATGAAACATGTACAACAATACATAAACCGAGGTGAAATCTAACTTTTATGAATTTAAGGTATTGCAGGAAGTCACATAACACTCTCTTTAACAGAACTGCATTTCATATCTAGTAAGAAGGTCTTTAATTTTCCTTTAAAAATGAAAACATAATTTTGTAATTGAAAAACATAAATCAGTGGCAAAAACCAAATAAGCTGCTTTATTTTTTTTCAAGGATCCATATAAGGGAGTAGCATGAACCACATGTCGAGTAACTTTGATAGTTTGTTCAAAACTAACCTGCATGAGATAATAATCAATGGATGCATGTCACTATCAATGATAAGTTAACATGATAAATACAGCATACCTCTGCAAGAGGGAGTTATCTCATCAAATTTTTTTTTAATATCGAATAAGCAGCTGGTCATATTTCAAAAGTCTATCTCTTACATAGAATCATAGAATCATTTAGGTTGGAAAAGACAGTTAAGATCATCAAGTTCATCTGTTAACGTAAAACTGCCAAATACCACTAAACCATGTCCTTAAGCTCCACATCTACATGTCTTTTAAGTACTTCCAGGGACAGTGACTCCCCTCGGGACCCTGTTCCAAAGCCTGACAATCCTTTTGGTGAAGACATTTTTCCTAATAACCAAACTGAACCTCCCCTGGCACAACTTGATGCCATTTCCTCTTGGCCTATCCCTTGTTACCTGGGAAAGAGACCAACCCCCACCTCTCTACAACCTCCTTTCAGCAGTTGTAGAGAGCAATAAAGTCTCCTCTCAACCTCCTTTTCTCCAGAGAAAACAACCCCAATTCTGTCAACTGTTCTTCATAAGACTTGTGCTCTAGACCCTTCACCAGCTTTTTTTGTCTTTCTCTGGACACACTCTAGCACCATAATGTCTTTCTTGTACTGAGGGGCCCAAAACTGAACACAGTATTACAGGTAGGGGCCTCACCAGTGCTGAGTACAGCACTTTCCCTAATCCTGCTTGGCACACTATTTCTGATACAAGCCAGGATGCTATCTGCCTTCTCGGCCACCTGGACACACTGCTGGCTCATATTAACTGTCTGTTGACCAAGATCCCCAAGTTCTATTTGCCACCAGGCAGCTTTCCAGCCACTATTGCCCATTGCATGGGGTTGTTGTGACCCTCTTATGGACAAACATACCAAAACTCTGTGGCAACAGACCAAACAAGCTTTCTGATGATACTATGCAGTGTCTCAGGAACCACCAACAACAGAAATTTCTGCATATGTATATGTTAAGAAACATTACTGTGGCCTTCATCTTTAATACAAGATACCCTATCGTATCTTGTAAAATGTTGAAAGTGCTAAAAGAAGGCACCCTGGGAGGTGTGAAGAAGCCCAAGTAGATTTCTCATTTACATGAAATAAATTCTAATAAAAATTTAAAACATCTCAATTTCAAGGTTCAAAAATAGATGAGACAATTCCAAGAAATCAAACCAAAAAGCAGTAAATTAGTTAAACTAAATAACCCTCATTGTTTTAGGCAACTTATGCTGTTGTGACCTTAACGAGGAAGATATTTCATATTCAGGCAAAGCTCAGTCAGAATGATGCTTATTGTCACATCACTTTTTTCAGTTTTCCACATCTGAATTTAAGATTGGGAAGAATGATTGAAGAATAGCATTTCACACACAAGAAAGTAGATTAAATATAGACCTTCCTTTCCTCAGTTCATTGTTTGAATTTGAAAGATGTAGAACAGAACAATGGGTCATTCATTTTCTCTAAAATCATTGTTCGAAGATAGGTTGGTCTAATCAGTCTAAGCCTATGACAAGAAAGTTGATAGGCTTAAAAAGGTGAGAGAAATTACTTCTGGTTGAAGATACCAAAGCGGGCAATTAGTCTAACAATAGTTAGCATAGTTCTTTCTTTAGGCTTATCTGTAAAACAAATTATCAGTTTCTTTGATACAATGCTGTAATAACCAAATAAGTGTTATAAAACCTTTTATCTTCCCTATTTTACATAATAGAGATTTTCTAAAAATGTAGTCTACAGCAATTTCCAATCTCTGTTAAGGAGAGTTCCCCAATGTTCCACTCATTTTGGTGCCCTCATAGGAAGAGGTAATGCATATATACCCACTTGAACTTTCGTGATTATGCAGTGATCCTCTATTTAATACTATACACAATAGGGATTAGATGCTTTCTCCCTAAGGTTTTAAAACACATTTCTGATTCTCTGTCTACTTTCACAGGTAGTGTGATGATTACAAGTGGATTAGGAGGTCAAGGCAACGAAGTCCCTACAGCTACATTATGCACACTTGGATGGGAAGGTTTATATAACACTACAGTTAGTCTGACCATCTCAACTAAACTATCAGTGCCAGAGTGCTGCAAGGGCCAGCAGCTCCCTCCAAGCTGGGGTCTGAGAGCAGTGGAGGGACCCTATGGTGGACAGCGGGGCAGATTCTGGCAGACAGAGCCTGACCCAATGCCCCAGCCAGGCACTAGGGCAGCACCAGCCCTAGACATGAGGCAGCTCCATATGGGCCAGGCTGGGCCAAGGCCAGGCTGAGACATCAGTCCAGAGGTGGAGGGTCAGGATCCAGCCTCGGGAGGGGAACTGATGTCTAATACAACCCTAGGATGGCTGCACAGGGCTGTGGGGATGGACCCAGACTGAAGCTGAGACAGGCCATCAGCCCACAGGTGGACTGATGTGAAATATTTTTTTCTCATGACCACAGATAAAACCACACTGAAACTTTGGTGAGTCCAACAGAGAGAAGCTGACAAAGAAAGTACCAAGGAAAAATGAAAAAAAAATAATAATGAAAGGGGTTCAGTAACAAGATACAGCAACCAAGGAAAAGGCAAAGAAGACAGGAAATTATATCAAGCCAAAAAAACATCTCTATGAAAGACAAAAGAATGAGCTGTAAAACCTGAAGGATTATGGTTGACAGCAAATGTTAAAGCACAAATTAATTTTGTCTTCTTATATATTCTTTCAGGTGAGATGAGAGTTCTCAGTGGTTTGAAAATCTTCTTTTGCCATGAGCGCTTGGTAGGCACTGAAGTAAATGGCACAACTCACTATTTTGGAGTCTCGTATTTGCACTATGAGAAGGCATGTGGCGCTCAGCTGAATTGGATTTTCCAGTTTACTTTCATCTGAAAAGCATCTTGTTTATATACACTTGGCAGTCAAAACCAATCACAATAAACAAGGAGGATCAGGGGGTTTGTTTCAGAAGTGCATTACTGCTCCAAACTAAAATGCTAATTCATCTTCTGTCAAATATAAATGTGGGGAAAACTGCTAAAAACATCATCTCATCAGGATTACTTTTCTCTGCCTTTCTGTTGCAGGGCAGCCCCTAGAGAAGCTGTGAACTCTGTCTTCTAACAGTGTGGAACTTCCAAACTATATTCAAACATTGGCAACACATACTGGCTCAAAGGAATGGAATTTAGAGACCACAGGCAAAGCATATTCAAAAACATCAAACCTTAAAGCAATGTACCAGTTACTATCTTATCAGATACCATTCAGCTAGATCTCTTATGTTCAGAAAGAGGAGTATAAAAAAGACATAAGTTACCTCAGATACATTAAAGAAGAAATAACTGATCAACCACATAAGAAAACTGCAAAATCCACCCACTAAATGCAGTAACTTTAAAATAAACTGACTTACTCAAATAGTGAGATATATTTCCCACTCTCCACTGCTGCTATTACTCAGTTCAATGTCAGTAGCATATTATTTATGAAGAAATATGTCATGATGAGCAGCATACATAGTCCTATTGCCAGATACCAAAACGATGAAGAAAAATTACAGTTTTCTCTTTTCTCTTTTCCTTTTTTTTATTTTCAACTCCCTGTTAGCTGACTAAAATTTTAACACGGATAGTAATTTCTAAGATGTCAGTGGGTGAAACAAAAAACACTAGTGATGATTGAACTCCAGCCATTTTCTTTTTGTAGTGATTCAGTAAGAAAAAAACCCTTCTGTACGTTTTATATCAATTCAGAAAAATGTGGTTAGCTGAATGTGAGACATTCTCTCTTTTCTTGCAAACAAAATCAGGCAGTTACCTAAGGAAGTGGAGACACATTACTCTCTCTGAGTAAATTAAAGTTTGTGACCTCAGCAAAACAAGACCACATAAAAATATCTACATTCTTGTAACAAATTAGGAGCTACCTTATAAATAACAAAGACAGTGGGGGCTTCTTAAATATAGCATTCACATTGTTCGGTTAGAGAAACTGTAGCTTGAACAATCATATGTTGGGTATTTAAATTATTGAGGTTACTTTAGTTCCTGTCTGCAAACCTTCTGTTATGTTCCTCTGCACAATAGTTGAGTGTACTTTCCATTTTGTTCCAAAGGTGGGTACATTTCAGAAGTGGATTAAACAATAACCAATATTCTTCTTTATGTACATTTGGAAAGTATTTTGCAATGAAAGGTGCTTTGAAAATGTGAAATAATATGCAGGTGAATGTCTAAAATGAGTTTTGGAAGATAAGAGAAAAGAAATTAAAAGAATAAGATTGTTACATATTTCCTAATCAGAAACAGAAAACAGAACATGTTTTCTGTCAGTCTCCATTGTCTCTTATTATGACTTACTAATGACTACCTGATTTATTAGTTGTGAAGTTGAACAAAAACTCAGCAAAATTTAAAAGTGTAATGTTGAGTGAAAACTGATCTACAAATGTCTTTTATGACATCATCACCAATGCATTTGAAAATATTTTTTTTCCACGGAATGCAATCCTTACAATAAGTCTTGGTGTCCCGAAAGAAACAATAGTGGTGCTCTGTGCTTTGTGCTGCATCTGTGAGAACCTTTAGGAAGCCTTATCATTGTAACAAACGAATGCTCCACAAACTTCAGTTAGTTAATCTGTACTGAACTCTATAAAATTAGATAGTAATTATATTCCTAGTTTACATGTTAGGAAAGGAATTGTCCAGATCATGGTAAAATTTGAAACAAAACCTTATTTTTCTGAATCTCAAAAATATTTTCTCTGTTGCTCACCTGTAAAACACAAGGAATTTTTTGTAATACAGGGATTATATGTGGCTATATGCATTTGTCCAGATACAGTACTATATTTTCTGATCAGATTTCCAATGGCCAATGCGGGATGTAGTTCTAGAAGTGCTACTGAGGAAATTATTTCAGCCAGTTACACACAAAGGGGGGAGTGAAAAATGACAATAATTACACTTTTACAGATATCAAGAAAGCTTGCCAGTTCACGTCAACTGTTCAGCTAAAAATATTTATATGTATATTTAGATATACTCCAAGTATTCTAAAGGGAAGTATTTCACTTTGTCTATTAATAAACTAAACATCTGTCTTTTTCTTAAATTTGGGATAGCTTTCAATTTTTATTTTTTTTTTAATATTTAAATTGTGTTAGGTTATATTTAAATCTCAAATAAATAAAACATTATAAACATATACTATTTTTCTGATCTTCCCTAGAACCGTCAACAAGATGATATTTACTAGATATCAGCAGAACTAGCCTCAAAAAATCTTTTTAAACACTGGCAAGGAATAGGGAAAAAATATAATCATGGCTAAAGCATATGGGTTTCAGCTGTAAAACAGGTTATGCATTGCACAAAATATGAAGAGCTACTTCTGCTAGTCTTACTCATGTTCAGCACTTTTATAACTTTTATGTAATGTTGGTAAGATCACACACTGAATAAATTATATGCATAGAATTTCTTCATGGATTGCATGTATTACAGAACTCAGGAAAAATTCCCCATAGAAAGATCTTCCTTTTAAGTTGCAATAGGAAAAAAATAAGATGACTCATAAGCAGATGAATTAGGCAAAACATAAATTTAGGAGAATTTTATCAGCACCATTTTCATTTTTACATGTGAAAGAACTAAAAATTGAAATGATCTGAACAGCCAAAAACACCCAGATAAAACCTAAGTTCTAATGTGATTCTTACAATGCTGAGGAAGGGTCTAAACTCAGATTTAGGCCTCAAAGTTCCTATTTAATGTACTTGGAATGTATGGAATTTAACATAAAATACATTTTTAAATTGTGGTTGAAAGGGGGAATTAAAACAAGAAGAGATGAACAAGTGCTAAGATTTGGGGTAGGCATTTGTTTCTTTTCTGTATTTTTTTTTTTCTTAACAACACCCCAGGTTAAAGCATACACTCAAGAAATAGGAACCCAGCTTCCCAACCCTCCTTTACCTGAGGCACTCTATCTCTCTTTCCAGGAAGTGCCCTAATAACATATTGACCTAATATCTTTTGCCTTAAAAATCATCGGACTAAATTGGGATACTTTTATAGTAACTAGAAAGTATGTATTTGAACCCACTGTAATCTAACATGAGGGGAATTTCTGAAGTCTTTCTGTGCAGGTGCTCAGAAGTGATTTAAAGTGAGATATTGTTCAAATTTTTGAAAACTACTTCTCCATTCCAAGTAAGGGAATACTTACTTTGCAGCCTGGGGTTAATCACATCTTTAGACAAACTCTTGTGCTTAATGTCTCTCATTAATTAACTCCAGGTAGATCCTAATGGGAATATTAAGTACCTAGACCCTCATTATTCAACAGAGAAAGGTAGAGTATTTGGCCTTCAAACTTTCATCAGAGACGTTATTTCTCTTCACAGAGAGAGGCTATTGGTTGCCTACAATGAACACCGGCTTGCTAACAGAGTATATAGTTCCCTAATGTCTAAGTTTTGGAACCTAGAACAGGACATAGCCAACTTTATAATCCAAATTGAGAAAATGTAACATTTTCATATTGAATCAGCTGTACTTTTAAAAAATATTAAAAATCTTTGTGCACATAAATCAGATTCATTCCACAAATGTAATGGATACATAAAAAGATTTCTGGACATTCAATTCAAGTCAAATTTACTTGCAGAATTTCAGCCAAGCTGATGGAATATACAAATTTGTCTATATTATAAACAATTGTTCAAAACCCTCAAAAATTATCTAAACAAGAGTTACAGATACTGAGAGAAAATATGTTCAGGTAATTTAGAGATGATGACTGTATTTTGTACATCATTGGCACATTATGAGAAAAAGAACTCTTTTTCTGAAAAATGTGAATGCCATAAATTAAAAGCAAATGTTATTAGTTTTAATTGTTTTATAAACTTCTGGAATTCTGTTTATAAATTCTCAATTGGAAGAGAATGAATTCTCAAGTCTCAAAGCTTACTGAATATGCAGATAAAACAATATATTTCACATGACCAACTATAATGGTGTGGATTTATTTATGTATATGCACACAGATTATTAAAGGTAATTATTTACTTTGCCATCAGCTTCATCTCACAGAGTTCCAGCATTTTAACTGGAATTAAGACACATGAGAGTGTGCCTTATTGGTTCATTAACAATTGTATCAAGTGTACTGTCAAGTATACGGTTAAAGTTTGCATACCTCCAGCCTCCTGGGAAATTTATTAATAAATCACTTCTAAAAATCTTAGTGTAGGTTATTGCTACTATTTGGCATTGAATTATTGCATATGCCTTGTGAAAATAATACATAACAACTTTGGAAAAGTTCCCAATTATTAAAAACAATTCTTAAGTGAGGAAGATGACAAGTGAAAGAAAAAAATGTGGAGTTTAAAAAAATAAAATAAAAAAAAGACCTGAATAATGCTTCTGAACACTGATGCTATAATGAAACATGGATTAACTATAATGAGATACTGAGATACTGCAAGTAAAAATACAGGTCCTTTGCAAAGATGGTCTTTTTTCTTTAAATTGAAAAAAAAATCAGTTTTTTAATCAGTATAATGTGGAGAAAAAAAAATAGACCTTATAGTCATATGCCATACCTCGCATGTCAACCCAGATGTAAGTAAAATTCTTCAAATATAAACTTTGGATATTATGATGAAAGAGTACACAGTAATAAGATAAAACGCTTAGACTGAATTACCACACAGACAGTGCTGTGGCCAGGATGAAAGGAAACTTTTCCATTCACCTGCAGTTCAGATTTCTAGCATGCCTATAGTTGTGACATTGTAACAGACAAAGACCTTCCTTAAGAGATGTTATAAGGGGCCACCATCCCCTGTGTACCTGGGCCACCGTTCCCTGTGCAGTTGGGGCTGAGGTTTCCTCCTTCATGGCTTTTGGTGCCCCCTCAAGGCCTGGGTGTCTCTGCCTCAAGTCAACAGATAACACTACCAGGACTCACCTAAATATAAGTGTCAGCAGCCAAGTCCCCTCCTCCTCCTCAGCATGATGCTCAACAAGGAGCCATCAAAACAAAATATATATATTTTTTTTTGCAGCTGAAGAGCCAATTGCACCTGTCTCTTTTTGAACAAGTAGCTTTTTTCCCCTCCTATTCTTGCTCCTGTTTTATAGCCTCTCCACATTTTATTATTGCCTTGCTTGTTCTTATACCATACAGTCATACATGTTTCAATCTGTAATGCAAACACTGGCATTCTTCATTGGCTAACTTCTTTGAAAAACCAAAAGCAGTGCCATTTTTCTCTGTTTCCATAGGAATTTTCTTATATCCCATTAACTAGATAACACCTATTGCGTGCCAAAGGGTCAAACTTAAGAATTTCATTCATATTTAAGACCTTTGTTCTCACCAGAAAGGTTTTAAACAAGCCAGTTTCTGCCTACAGTTCCTTTGTGCTTTTTTCTCTTCACATGTGCCAACCATGTGCTCACTTAATGAACCCCTTCTTTACCTTATCTCACTTGGACATTGTATCCCCTTTCTAAATCCAACACTTAAGCTTGAAATTTCCTTCACTGTTTGTTGGCACTATTTTTTATCCAATACAGTCTCAAATTATCTTAGCCTTCTGTTTTGAAGTTTCAACAGAAAATACCATATTCAGTCCATAAGCTAATGCAACAAAACATGCTTTGCAGAGGAGACATCTTGATTTGGTTATTCTCAGCAGACTCTATTATTTCTTCTTTTAATGCCACCTTTGGACCACAGCCTCATTCTACAGGAAAGCTATTTCCCACATTCCTTTGACAAATCAGTCTTGAAACAATGCTTTTAATTACTCTGTTAGAAAGAACAAAAAAGAAAATTTCGCCATCTTATAACACCGTAGAAGCCACATAATGAATCACAGCAAAAGAGAAGCAAAATCACTGAGACATTTTTTATATGAGGTAACTGTACAGATAGCAAGAATGTCAATTTCTATCCGTAACTGTAAAAATGTCCCTGAGTAAGGTATTTTGAAATTCATATCTTAAGTTACAATACAGTGATTTCTTTTGTTGACATGCCCCGATTACATATCTTTACTTAGGGTGAGTTCCAGAGCCTTCTGTGCTTTATTTTGTTTTAACATCAAGACAGCTGCTACAGGAATGATAGCTCAATGTGTCACGACGAGGCCGCAAACATTGATGTAAAGTTTTAGTCATGTAGCTGGAATTAAGACACAAATGAGGCCAGATGCTGAAAACTCGCCAAAACATTTTATTTAACAACAATTTGATTGCTCTCAAAGGAAAGAGAGAAAGAAAGGAAAGGGAGAGAACGACTTCCTTGCACAAACAGCCCACAAGCAGGGTCTGAGGGAAAGTTCCAATTTAGAGTCCCACACAATGGAACAGCCACCTTAGCTCATTGTTAGGTCTGGGAAAAGGAAAAAAAATATGCACCCTGATCCTTTTTGTTGCTTCCTACAATCTTGTTCCTATCCATCCCATCAGACTTCTCTTAATAGACCACAACACTCATGTAGGGAGTATACCCATGTTCTCTCTCTCTTGCGTTGCAAGTGTAAAAAGTAAGACATAGTGGGTATGCTTACTCATTGCAGAATGAGAACAGCAACCAACTCAACTCGTGTGAATTGAAAGTTAAAAATAGTAACAAATCCTGCAACTCAATGTAGTTTTAGATTTTTTCTTTTTTAATTCCTTAGCTGAAAAATGTCTTGAATGGCATTTTCCTCTCTAACATTATTTTTTTTATGAATGCATAAAGGTTGTAAGATATTTATTTAAGAAGAGAACTAGGGAGTTGAACACATATTATTTTAGATACTGTTTTAAGGACCTTAAATTATCAGAGAAATTCATGTTAGATTGGCACATATGACATCCCCGCAAGAGTTTTGTTCTTCTGTAATAACTGAGGAAGATCAGAGCAGGCAAGGTATTTAAGATGTTGCCAGGTATCTACAGTCAGTCATGGAAATTTCACCCAGCATCTCATGGATTACAGGTCATGTTCAAAGCAGGAAGTGTGAATATAAGTGTTCCTATAGAACTGGATTTTAAAAAAAAAATAATCTTCATTTATTATTTTTTGAGGTGGAGGAATAAATCAAATAACTCTAATAAGCGCACATTCTCACATGTGTTATTTTATTCCATATTCTAATTCTAATTGTAATATGTGCAAATATTATTTAATATACATAATTTAATATTCTTACAAATGAAACATGTTGCGTAAAGAAATATAGTATATTCAGCAGTCTTACAGTCATACAGTCATATAAACTTACAATCATATAAAATCCCTGATTCACAAAGAAAAATAAAATTATGTGCAATTTTGCTAATATTATTTATTTCCCTTTAAAATTATGCCAGTAATTACATGAATATTAGCTACTGTAGTTTGCTTATTTAAAGTGGGTTGTTTTAAATGTTGCACACTGCTTAATATAAATAGCAGATTGTTTATATAGCTCAAACTTTTTATAATCCTGTTTGCAAATGAAAACTGTAAATCTATCTCTTTATTGATCCTTTTGTAACTTGAATAAGTTTTTTAATCATAGCACTGAAAAACACAGTCTCAGGTTAGTGATTTTCATATTACAATAATTATGTGTTTGATAAAGCCTGTTCTTGACTCTTTCACAGCTTAAGTGTGTGAATCTCAAGCAACTTCTAAAGACTATCAATTTTAACGTCAGGCACTGGTCTCCTATTATTCGTGACAGTAAAAAGTTAAAAGAATCTTCTATCCTATATTCACATACTCAGTCAGGAATTTGAATCATAGAAACAATAGTTACTGTTTAATCTGATTAACTCCTGTTATTTTTTTAAATTTTCAATTTAAAGATTTGGAAGAATACACTGATTTTTATTTACAGATAGTCCATGAACAAAAAATACAGTAATGAGAGATGCAGTAAAAATCCATTTAGCTAATCCTTCCACTATTTTGACATTGTTAATAAAAGCCATCAATTGCTTATCTAAATTGCCAACTGAGTAAGAATAAAGTTCAGCATTTGGTAACAATGCTCTATTACCGTAACAATTGTCTCTAGCCATGAAAGAAAAGATGAATCACCGGAATTAAAGAAATCCATCCATTAGATAGAGACGAATAGAGTTAATCCTACAAATCTAGTTCATCACATACTACAAATAACTGTCCCAAATCTGGATTGACTATACATGGACTGACTACTAACTAGAAAACCACTGGGCTCACAATGCTGTCTAAGTGTGTAGAAACCCACCTGCTAAATAAATAAATAAATGAGAAGATCAACAGCAGTCCTTTAATCTACTGAACTGCTTTTAACCAAATATATTTATTGTACTTACAACTTTTATTAAAATGTATTTTTTTCTTATTTGTGCATCCCATTCTTATTTCCCATTTGTTCATGTATATGTATTTAATGAAATAATATACACTCTAGGTGATATTAGTTCTAGGAAAACGTAACATCCTTCTTCTGTTTTTTCAGTATAAGATTAAAAAGATGAACAGAAGCTTACTTAAAGTCTATATACTTTAATGTAAGAGAAATTTGGTTTAGAATTGTTTGCTTTTGAAATAAAATTATTATAATGTAGGATCCTGCACCTGGGGAGCAAGAACCCCAGGCACCACTATAGGTTAGGGGTGGATCTTCTGGAAAGCACTACTGAGGAGAAGGATCTCGGAGTCCTGGTGGAGAGCAAACTTTCCTTGAGCCAGCAATGTGCCCTTTTTGCCAAGAGGGCCAATGGAATCCTGGGATGCATAGGGAAGAGTGTGACCGGTAGGTTGCCCCTCTACTCTGCACTGGTGAGGCCACAACTGGAATACTGAGTCCAGTTCTGGCCTCCCCAGTTCAAGAGGGACAGGGAACTACTGGAGAGAGTCCAACGTAGGGCAACTAAGATGATTAAGGGATTGGAGCACCTCCCTTATGAGGAAAGGCTCTTTAGCCTCGAGAAGAGAAGCCTGAGGGGAGACCTTATCTATGTTTACAAGTTCCTAAAGGGTGGGTTGAAGGATGATGGAGCCAGACTCTTTTCAGTGGTTTCCAGCAATAGGACGAGGGGCAATGGGCACAAGCTGGAACATAGAAAGTTCCATTCAAATACAAGGACAAACTTCTTTACGGTGAGGGTGGCAGAGCACTGGAACAGGCCACCCAGGGAGGTCGTGGAGTCCCCTTCTCTGGAGATTTTCAAGACCAACCTTGATGAAGTCCTGAGTAATGTGCTCTAGGCAATCCTGCTTTAGCAGAGGAGTTGGACTAGATGATCTCTAGAGGTCCCTTCCAACTCTGACAATTCCGTGATTCCGTGAATTGAATCATTGAATCCCAATCCAAGGATACATATATATTTTAATAACAAAGGTAATTCTGGATTTGTAAATAAAACACTATGCTTATAATTAAGGTAGTAACATAGAGTAGTCCACAATAATGCAGTAATGGAAAATTTAAACTTACCTGTAAAAGCTATAGACTTTATGTAAAATGTAGATGGCGATGTGTTCATATTACACAATTAAAAGATAATTTCATGATAAATCAGGAAAAGACTGTTGGCATCTCTTTAATTATATTAAACATTATTCTTACAAATAGTAAATTAGAAAATTACTTGGAATTTCATCAGAAGAAAGGAAGGACGGAAGGAAGGAAGGAAGGAAGGAAGGAAGGAAGGAAGGAAGGAAGGAAAAAGGAAAGGAAGATGGATGCTTTCAGTATGGCAACTCCCATGCGACTATAAGGTTTTTTGTACCCATGAAGCAGAACAAATAGATCTGTAGATCTCAGTGTAGAGAATAGTGGATGACACAGACAAAGGAAAACCATATGATTCAGTTCTTTCAGGGTCAATGTAAGTGATTTAGCACAGGCTGCAATAATACTTGCAAAAATTCTGGTTTGTGAAAAATGTGGAAACAGTACACTTGATGTTAATCACAGGAGAGATGCCATTCTCTATGTCACCTGAGAAACCTTATGATCCACAGCATATCTTTTTTCTTCTGAAGAGGAATAAATCATTGTAAGATGATGTAGTTGGTAATTTCTGTATTGCAACTGCAGCACAGCTTTGGAGCAGATATCTCTATATAGAAATCTAAAGACATGTAGAGATACAAAGAGTCGCTTTTGTTGTTTGGTTTTGGGATGGATTTTTTTTTTTTTGGTTGGCTGGTTGGTTGTTTTTTTAAAATAGTGTGAAATTCTGTACATAGTGTTCCAGCACTGCCTTTAGTGACTTTAATCAGTTTGTCAGTCTTGTTGAGTGATACACTAGAAAAATGTATCTTTAGAATTTTTAACTGAAATACGAGACATGGTTATGCTAAGACAGTCATAGTGAGAACAATGTCACTGTTTAAAGGAGGGTTGATAACTAAGGCTTAGTCTTCACTTTGTTTTAGCACAGTTTTCCTAATGGATACCAATCAGACCAGGGAATGAAGAAGAGGGTGGCAACAGTGTTAATGATGCCATATCCTGGAAATATGTGATAGAGAGCTGATGCTATTTTTATTTTGCTTGCAAGTGTATGTGGTTGAGCACGAAATATATGGTTATCAGATATCTAATGGTCATCAGAGACTTGACAGTCTAAATTACTTAGGTCTAATGAAGATAAATAGCATTCTAGACATGGACACATACTACATACTGAAGAGAAATTGACACTGATGTGGTTGCCAGGCAACTCATCTCCCCATGTTTAAAATGAATATCCTATGATCTTACTGTATATGTCCAGAAAGAGATGGAGGAGGGGAGGACAGACATTACACTGAGTTACTACTCCACAGAAATGTATCAGAAAAAATCCGTATTCAGTAATAAAATTTTATTATGTTCTTAAACATAAGAGCCTCATTCTTCTTTTATGGATCTGACAAAGAAAACAAGGTAAGAAAGCACAGTCGTATTACTTACATTTTCATTGACTAATTACGCTTTCTTTAGGGATTTATATTGGTAGCTGTGCAATTTTCTTGGTACAGTGCCAATCACTATCTGTAAGTGGATAAGTCATGAGATTTATCATTATTTGTAAGTCATAAGTGGTGAGACCCCACCTGTTGGAGCAAGTCCAGAGGAGGGCCATGAAGATGACCAGAGGGCTGGATCACCTCTCTTATGAAGACAGGCTGAGAGACTTGACATTGTTCAGCCTGGGGAAGAGTCCAGGGAGACCGTTTAACAGTCTTCCAGTACCTAAAGGGGGCCTACAAGAAAGTTGGTAAAGGACTGTTTGCAAGGGCATGTAGCAATAAGATGAGGGGCAATGGTTTTAAACTGTAAGAGCAGGGATTTATATAAGATATCAGGAAGAAATTTATTACTATCAGGGTGTTGAGACACTGGGACATTGTCCACGGAAGGTGTGGATGCCCCATCCCTGGAAGTGTTCAGGTTGGATGGGGCTTTGAGCACCCTGGTCTAGTGGGAGGTGTCCCTGCCCATGGCAGGGGGGTTTGAACTAGATGATCCTTAAGGTTCCTTCCAACCCAAACCGTTCTATGATTCTATGAAATTACATTTTGTCTCTTTCAGTTCAAACAGTAAAAATAAAAGAATCAGCTCTGTCACCATTTATCTTCTATGCAGTCAATTTATGACAGATTTTTGTTTTCCCTTCTCATTCTCTTTCTATTATTAAAGAAAAGTCTGTGATTTTTCTTTTTACACAGGGTTTTCCTAAGTGCTATACAAGTGCCACATAAGCATGATAATTCAGATTTGTTTCTAACAAGTCAAAATTGAATTAACATTAAGAGAAGTGTATAGAGCTTAATAATATTCTAGTAAAGCTCAGAAACCCATCCTGTAACAATCATTTCTCTAAGAACCTGCTCTTTTATGTTTTCTTGGTTGTGCTGAGAAACAACATGAGTGTTTACTGTAAAAGCAGATGTCATTTTGTATTTAATTCCACAGTTTGATTCTTTGTTTTATAATCTACTTTAACGTTTTTTGTTCCTGCATTCTCACATAACTATTTGGTGAGAAGAGTAAAGCTATAAGGCAGCATCAGCACATGTACTGTAGTGTAAAAAACACAGTGAATTAAAAATTTGTTCAGCAGCATAGTTGATTCAGAAATGCAAACTCTTTGAAACTGGTCCTGTCTGTCTTCTAGATGACAATCATAACAAATATTCACCATGCTGAAGATGCCAGGAGCTTGTTTCTCAATTTTACACAACCCAGACACAGTCTTTCGGTTTTCCTCACAGCTTATACTTAGATAGATAATTGGGGAAATTCTGTTTTGGTAGCCTCCAGATCAAGCAATGATATCACCTGCAATTATATTTTCAAGAACCTTTAAACAAAATTGAGTTTAAGTATTCAAGTAATAATTATTTTTTAATTCATTGTTGTAGCCATTGCTCGACATCATTTCGACTACTGAACAACTAACAGGACTACCAACATTCTTAAAAGAAAACACTACACAAAGGTTTTTTCAGTGCTGCATAAAATATTGGACAGGAGAACATATAGAACTTCCTGTAACATGTCACATGAGTTCCTTTGTTTGACTCTGCTGTATATGTTGCAAAGAAATACATCTTAACAGAATTCTCTGTTGTTTTTTGTTAAGGACCATGTAGGGAATATTTAGTGCTTTTCCAGAATCTCAGTTTTCGCACCTGAGAATATGTCTAAATGTAGCAAAAAAATGCAAGATGACTGTTGTGGTTTAAACTTATTCAGTAGTTAGAACCGCACAGCTGTTCGCTCACCTCCCTTTCTCCCCTCCTCCCCCAAGAAAGGTGGGGGAAGAGGGAAAAAAAACAAGCAGAAAGGGAGGAAAAAACCTCTTGTGGGTTGAGATAAATACAGTATAATAGAAACAGTAACAGAAAAGGAAAAATAACAATAATAATAAGAATAACAAAACAGGTCATTTTCACTGCCTGGTGAATTAGCACCAACCCAAGCAATGATCATGGATTCCCACCCCTTGGCTAACCCCACATTTATATAATGACCATGATGTCTAAGGTATGGAATATTTAATTGGTCATTCCATTGTTCTTTCTATTCTATGGGAAGCTGAAGAAAGTCCTTGAATAGTGTAAATATCACTTAGCAAAAACCAAAGCTAATAGGTGTTTTTAACATTCCTTTCACAGGAATTGCTAGAAAGAAAATTATTTTCCAGCTGAAAACAGGACAGTATGCAAGGGTAAACAGCAAAGAGGAGGATCACTTACCTGCAGCCAGTGAGGAGCTTTTTCAACTTGAAACAAAAGAAACAGGATTTCCAGTCCTGTCTCTCTAGACTTAAAATGATTTTTTTATTTAGTGGTTACTGGATAAAATACAAGCAAAACATTCTATAAAGAATGCATTTTTCTCAGACATATTAATATGCTCAAGCTTTCCCTAGTCTTTTGATTTTATCTTTATAAAGTATGCTGGTGAAATTTATGTTGGAAATTTCACAGATAGTAGGGTGCAGACTTCATCGTACGATAATCTTTTCTTTCTAATACATTTTGATCATCAATGAGATAGTAAATGTTAAAATCACTATTATTACTTGAACATAAATGGACACCACTGAGATCAAAGGACAGAATTTTTGAATTATATTTTAGTCCAAATAATTTCAGAATCTGTCAAAACATTCAGTAATATTTATAGTTTTCTCAAGCTCAGAAAGCCTTTTTTTTTTCTGTTTTGCAATCTTAAAGGCTAGAGGCTTAATTTTATATTTAATGAAATATGAAATATTCAAATACAGAATCACAATCTGAAAGAAGAAATAAGCTGTCAGCCTAACCTCAGTGCTTCTTAAAAGAATGGATGTAAAGCTACAGTGAAAGAAAGTCCAACTTCTTATGTAATCAGTATGTATATGATCATTTTTATATATTAGGTGATTTCTCCATAATTCTTTTCTGTATATGTTTTTGTGCCACTTTAGACGTATAAAGACTGAATTTTGGAGGAGATTAGTCGAAGACTATTTTCAGCTTTCTGTTTTCTCATTTTGCCACATATTTAAATGACTCCATACTACGAACACATCTATAAAATGTTTATAAGCTTGAAAGTAGGGCATCTGTGTGAAAGATTAAGATTCACAGAACAAAACTGGGTTAGGAGAAAATAATCCTTGGTAATTCTTTTGTCAGTTTACAACAAACTTCCATAAACCTAACAGTTACTTTAGAGAGATTGGAGGAGCCAAAACCTAGAGAGACACCTGAATAGCTGAAATAAGAAACTAAGTTCATCTTTAGAAAAAAAATAATTGTGAAAAGTCCTGAAGATGAAAATAGCTATGAGAATCATAGATATTTGAGACCACACAGAAAGAAAGAAAGAAGCTGTCTTGACTAACAAAAGTCCTCCATGGGATGTACATTTATATATTCTGCTCTTAGATCCATAAATACAGCATTCAAGGATCCGAGGGGTTACCCAAAATTAATAAAATTCTGTCTTGTGGAATAATTACAGTTACAGTAGAGTTGTCTCAAGGGATGAACTTTTTATTGACTCTTTTATATTTAAACTAATGCAGATCAAATAAAAAAAGAAATAGATGAAATAAATAAAAAAAAAAGAAATAAATGACTAATTCTTATTGGGATTCCAGTTGAATAAGGTGCACGTTTTATGAAAGTTCACGAATCCAGTTTAAAACTGCTCTTCTGCTTTCTTTTGCCAGTTGACTTATCAGTAAAATATGAATTAGGAAGAGATACTTAGAAGTGAAGTGTTCAGAGAGTCATTTAAAAGTTTTTATGCTTACTTACTGATATTTGGGACAGATTTTAGCTTATGTTAATGAGGAATATTCACATATACCTATGCTTTCAATATTAACATGAAGTATAGCACATCATGTCAGTGGTATTTAAGCTACCTTTAAATTCAGAATTAGGTTTTGTGGTGTTAGGATGATTTCAATTTTAATACCAGACAATTTATTCTTTCTGTAATAAGAAATAGCAACAGGAATTATACAAAAGTTATTTTTAACTTTTATATTGCTCAAGCAAGGTGGTGACAGTTATCTCCAGTAATACAGCAGTACTGTGGAGAAAAGATTCTGTGAAAGAACTGCTTCATTTCAGTTATTAGGTACAGTAGGAGTCCTCTGGACCACTCTAAGGGTAACAAGAGATTCGACACATATAAACTCATAACAAGGCAGATAGATAGACCAAATCCATGACTTTAAGAAAATATTTCCAATGTAATATATTTTCTCGAAGGCTGTGTTTAGTTTATTATATAGGTGCTGGTGGTGGAGCAACGTAATTTATATCTGTGTATATTTATTTTTTCATATGTTTTTCTTCCTTATTCTACCTAATCTAAAATTTGCTAAAAATTATATTATTGTAGTAGCTACAAATATTCCAAAATACAAAATCTATCATCAGTATCATCATTTCATGATAATCATTGTGCTATTATTTTACTTCTTCAATTTTTTAAAATCAAAATAATAAACAAATAAATGTGCATTCACATTATTTATTGACTGGTCTCAAATTCTTTCCTGTTAATATTCATAATTATTGTCCTTATATTATATTATTTTGAATTATACATTTTTTAAATTTTCTGATTCTCTATAGTTGGTGTCCTGGTTTCAGCTGGGACAGAGTTAATTTTATTTCTAGTGGTTGCTGTGTTTCAGATTTAGTATGAAAGGAATGTCAATACTGCATATTGTTTTAGTTGTTGCTAGATTATGTTTATAGTATATATGCTAAGAAGCATAGACAGAACAATGGAATGGCCAATGGAATATTCTGTAATAGGTGTTACACTTCATATACAAATGAGTGTTACCGGGGTGGGGGCGAGGGGGTGTGTAGGAATCTGCAATCATTGCTTGGGATGGGCTGGGTAACCAATTCACTGAGTGACGAGAGTGATTTATGTTCTATTACTTTATTTTGTATATTCTTTTATAATTATTATTATTAATAATAATAATTATTATTGCTAATTTCCTTTTCTGTTATTGTTCTATTAAACTGTCTATATATCAACTGATGAAGTTGGTTTTTTTTCATGAAAGGAATGTCAATACTGCATATTGTTTTAGTTGTTGCTAGATTATGTTTATAGTATATATGCTAAGAAGCATAGACAGAACAATGGAATGGCCAATGGAATATTCTGTAATAGGTGTTACACTTCATATACAAATGAGTGTTACCGGGGTGGGGGCGAGGGGGTGTGTAGGAATCTGCAATCATTGCTTGGGATGGGCTGGGTAACCAATTCACTGAGTGACGAGAGTGATTTATGTTCTATTACTTTATTTTGTATATTCTTTTATAATTATTATTATTAATAATAATAATTATTATTGCTAATTTCCTTTTCTGTTATTGTTCTATTAAACTGTCTATATATCAACTGATGAAGTTGGTTTTTTTTCTCTCCTTTCCCCTCCTTTTCTCCCTCTTCTCCCCTCTTCTCTTCAGGGGGCGAAGATGGAGTGCTGCACGAGCAGCTGTATGTTCCTAGCTACGTGCTGGGATTATACCAGAACAGTTATTTTGCCTGTTATTCTTAATATTCTGTTTATCGTATAATAGTTTCCTTTCTATAGCTGTATGAGTCAAGGAAGCTAAAGAGATCTAGAGTGATAACATGGATATTTAGAAACGTAACATAATCTGAGACCAGGTGGATGAAGGATATGGATCACATCCAGAGATAATATGACAGGTAGTTGGATGGGATTCATTACAGAATTAAGAAAACTAGTATTAGGTATATATGTGAACCTGGTGTTTAATATTCTATGACAGACAACAAAGAGTCAGAAAATGCAGTCGACGGAAGCAGGATAGTGATTTGCCTGTCTAGCTATCATACATGGAATAAGTTTCCTAAATTGAAATGTCAAGTACCACTTGCAGCACTGAGTGGTTTCCCACTCATATGATGCTGGCGGATGTGACGTGGAGCCTATGGGACCGCATGACATGGTTTATGTTGACTAAACCCAGGTTTAGATAGCTGAACTATGCTTTAGGCATCAGAGTTCTCTAGGATCCACTGGTAGTTAGCTATCGATAAGCTTATGTGTTGATATCTGGTTGTGCATACCTAAATTTAAGTGTCAGTCTTAACTAAATCCTACATTGCAGTCACATTCTCCACATAAATTCCAAATTATTTTCTTAATGTAAATGTGAAATTTCAGTTTAAAAATCCAGTTTAAAAATATTGTTTAAAATAATAAAAATAGCATATCTCTACGAGACCAAATGGATATAAATATAACAAATTTATTTGCACAAGAGGTTTAGTTTCATAAACATGGCTAACAAACTCTCAACAGTCTATGAATAATCAACCAGAAAAGATACCAACCTATTTTATTACCAAACCTACTGTTCTGTACAAATGAATTAAATATATGGTTAGAATGCTATATAATAGCAATTATAATGATTAGTTAATGGATAAATAAAATCAGTACCCTCCTAGACAGCAAATGAATTCTGTCCAATTCTGCACAGAAAACAAATATATCAGTAACAATACATTATTTAGAATAAGGGTATATAAACTCATTCCTTATTCATATCTTTATTTCAACTATCTGTTATCTCAAATAATAAGGGGAATAGACTACATGACAGAGCATCTTTCTTTTGCTGCTAGAAAGGAAGAATTTAATTAATATGAAAATATGTTCTGTATTTATATTTATTTTCAAGTCAAAATTTTATTCCCTAGGATTTCCCTTCCTGAAGAAACTGTTTAACATGCAGTTCTCACTACTAAAGCAACATCCATGGGATAAAAAGAAAAAGCAACAAAGAAGCATTCATATTTTTATATTGATGAAAGTTGATAGATCATAGATTAAACAGAGTGATTAGAATCCTGTATATATGTGTGCATGTATACTTATATGTGTATACACACACATTTCAGGGTTTTTTTTTTTGTTGTTTATGCTGATTATCTTCAAGGATGTGTTTTGATTTTTGTATTGAGCTTTTTGAAACAAAGACATACTGTGCATTAGATTGTAGTCATGTTTTCTTCAAGTCTTTTCAGATATTTCCTAAGAAACCACTGTATTAGTTATAAATGCAAAATCCAGCTAGTCCGAAACACCATTTAAAGCGCTATAAAATACGACAATTTTAGTTCTGGATTTCTTTCATAAGACATATTTAAAAAAAAATACACACACATGGAATGGATTTAAAACAAGAACAGAGGTAAAGAAATTAAAAGCAGTAATTTAAAATGTGAATTAGTTAGTGTTAATTTGTTAGTGAATTTGTTAGTGTCAATGCAGAGAAATTGTGCATTTCAAGAAGATGTTCAACTAATAGTTACCACAATGGGAGAGTCCAAAGTACTTCAGTCAGTAACAGAAGCAACTTTCTTGCAAAACTTTAGAAGTCCGATCCAATTGCAACTAAAATTACAGAAGTGTTGGTAATTACAGATTCAAGGTTACTTCCTAGGGAACAAGAATAGTATTAAAAATCCCCACCACAATATCAGATGCATTCCTTGTTCTTCCTTTGTTCTTAATGTTGAGTTACTTTTACCATTCTAATTTGCTTCTGTATGATGGATTATTTAGCTAGAAACAAACCCCTAACACAATCCTTTATCAGAAAGTACTAATTTTCAGTTAGATTAATCCATCTTGTACATTGGCACGTTTCTGTGTATGGCTTTCAGGTACATTAACAAGTAAATCACAGGTGGCCTTACAATAGCTGAGGATATATATGTATTGTTTTAATTGTTAATGAAAGTTTATCTCACTAGTATTCAGACTTCTGAATTTGATTCTCTTAAAGGCAATTTAACTTGGATGACGATATGCAGTATTCAAAATTTATTTTTTCATATGAATATTCATAGTTCATATGAAGTCCGTATCAGCATTTACACTACATCTCCTTCTATATACATTCTACTAAATTGAAATTCTACTACATTCTACTAAATTTTGAAACAATATTCAAAATGTAGTGACGTTCCACAGATTAATTTAAAAATATTTTTTAAAAGTTTGGAGGAAAAATCTTACCTCTTCTTCTTTCTCATCTTGTAGTTGTGCACAGTAAAACAATAATAATATACTTTGCAGATTACTTATCTCATTACTTATCTCTTTTTCCTTTTACTTCACTGAGTAATAGATGTTTGTGTTCTGGGTTTTGACATCGTATGGAAAGATTAGTGGAGGTGTTAACTTTCACAAATCATACATATTATGCTTTTGCTAAAAAGATCCACTGTAAAATGCCTTTCTGCAACATTTCCGTCTAGAATTCTGTTTAAAGGTTTTTGGAGAGGGAAATTACTCTAAAGTGACTTCAAGAAAAACTTAATCACCTGTCCACCTATATTTTCTAAGTGTTTTCCAGACTGTTCTTTTCAATTCTGTGTCAATCTCCAAAAAGACTATTTCTGTGAATCACTCATAGTGTAAAAGACAGTATGTAGGCATTTCACACTTCATTTGGAAATTGATGGACTTATGGTATCAAAAGCTGATTTAAAATATCAGATCTTTATCAGAGATTGTCAAAAACGTAGTAGAGTCTTGCTGGTATCATAAAGAGGCTACTATGCATATAAATATTTTTATCATAATTTTTATTAAAGTAGTTTCTGGTACAGTTGTAAGGTTTTAACAGATGCTCAGCCACTGAAACTTGTAACATAATTTACAATTCCTATAGGCAATTATGTATTTTTGTCTTATTGAAAGCTCAAATGAAAAATTTATTTTATTCCCTTTTCTCTTTCCCCTTTTTGTATGCTCTGTCCCTGCCCCCAACACCCTCATGACATACACCCCATCCCCACCTCCCATGCAATTAAGCCACGCTCTGTTTCTTCATGTCTTCCAAGAACTGTCTCTGGTAGGAAAAATAAAAGTGAAAAAATCTCTTGGACCATAGTTTAAGAAGGAGCACTGTTTCTGACACAGTAAGAGATGCCTCCTAAAAATGTCTCTATAATGCTCCAAAACAGGCCAAGTGAACTTACAGAAAATATAAAGCTTTGGAACGCAGTTCCGCAATTGCAATTGCCATTGTCTTATAACTCACAAAAATGTAATTTTAGAGACAGACGCAAGAACCAATTAGGGCATAAAAGCAAATGAGCTATTTCAAGAATTTTACCAAAAAGGGAATTGAGATCAACAAGTAATAACATACTTGCTATTCAATTCCAACCAGATATATGTATGCTAATGACAGTATCAATGCTGCTCTAAAAAATGTCTCCTAAATCATCCAACTAAATTTGAAAGAGATGATTCTTTTACCTGGTGTTTTTGAGGCTGGAGAGAAAGCACTGCTCTGACTCTATATATCCCCAATTCAGTTTTTTAACTACAATACTTTTATTAGGCTATGTTTGCTTGGTTTTTTGTTTTAATTGGAAGAGTATGCTTAAACCAAGACTATTTACAAAACTTTTGCTTGAAAGAATGCAGTCTTCCTTCTCTACAGAATACTAGAAAATTATTGATTTACTGTTTCCTAAAGTTGGCTACATATCATTGATACTATATGAATTGCCTAGTGGAAGGATCCAAAGATATCACTTAGAGTACAGAACCTAGTCTTCAACAATCTGGAAAATTAAAGAACTGGAAGACCTTGAGATGGATTATTTGTGCAAAAATCTGTATGGCCAAGGGGGTTGTTGGAATGCTGTGTTCGTAAACTAAGTAAGCTAAATGGCCTTTTAGTTTATTCATTGTTTCCCCTGCCTGTATTAATATGATTTGTTTTCCCCTCATCAGAGGTAATATGACAGAGATCCTTCACTGATGCATGCTGTATAGATATACTCTACAGTTTTTATCTGGATATTTCAAAATAATGCATTTGCCATCTGCTGTTGAATCCCACCATGTCATTGTCCATATTTTCTTTTAAACTGCTGCCAGGATTAAGATTTCCTACTCTGATGAGGGTGTGGAAATCTGTGTTGTCAGACAGATTGCCAGTGAGCAGACTTAGACTCATTGGAACACTTCCACCTGCTCAGTAATCACAGACCCTTGAGCACAGAAAAAACCTGCCTCTATCATGGCCACTGAATATATGATGTCTTCCTGATGCGATTGGCTGGACTTGGAACACTTCCTGCTGATGGTACTCTAACCTTTTTCACTGCAGCCTACTACCATCCTACTTAAACAATTATGAGAATGAATTTTGCCTGTAATTAATACCGATACTCGTCAGCCACAGGAGATATGGCAGAGTCAAGAATAATCTGAAACATATAGTTTAACAATTAGATACAGTAATTACAATGTTTCAGATGCTCACACAGAATATATTCCAGCTTTATTAAACCTTAAACTTTTCATGCTCCATGTTTTTAATGCTTGAATTTGAATTACTGTTTGATAGCAGAACATTATGCAAATACTGTTGTGCAATACATATTATAACCTTGCATATGTCTAAAGATGACATTGCCACATATTTCAAAAGACAATTCATCATACTGACACCTAATAGAACATTAACAATTCAAAAAATACTCTGTGGCTCACCAGTGTAATGCATGCTCAACTGAGCATCTGAAAACAAGCATACAGAGAATGAAAAAAGTATAGCATGTGTACATGCCACAGTCATTGGAAATTTAAATTTAGTTTTTTCTCTGTTTCATTTAAGAGTTACCAAACGTGAAAACAATATATAGGCAAGATTCTGGAGAAGAACATAATGCGGACAATAGAATCTGGAAACTTCATCACTTTAAAGTTCTCTGGACTTCACTGCATGGCTGGGATTTTTTAACTTGACTGTCTCTCAAAGACTCCAAGATATCAGGTGCAAAATAAGTTTTGATGAAGATCGAACTCTGTAACATTGCAGTTTAGGTAATTTCAAAATTGCTAGCAACTTCAAATAATTTTCTCTAGATAGTTGTCTTGGAATCAATTTAATTTGTTCCAAGGTGCTACAAGAGTAACAATTATTGAAGTGGAAGATCAGGGGGAAAATGTGAAATCAGAGAAGAAAATGTATGTTTAACATGTGAAAGACTTTCGTTTTCTATGACAGAGAAGAAAACTGAAGCCAGGTTTTCCCCATGCTAGATAACTAAGATATAAGAAAGATGATAAAGTCTCTATCAGCAATGGTCGTAGCTCTAAACATTCTTCTACTTTTCATTTCCTACAGTGTTTTATTTTGGGTTTTCTACTGGATCCACAGAAAGAGAGGGGAAATAGAACAAGACAGATTTCTTTTACTCTTTTAATCTAAAGTAAACTTTCCCCTTTTCTTTTTAGGTAAACTCAGTCAGCAAGGAATGAAATAGAACTTAAAAATATTAAAGTTCAACTAAAATTAAATGCTGAAACATACCTCTTATTCTTTAAGCACAAATTAATGCCACTTTTACACATAGTGACAATATAGTCTTGTCATCTGAGTTTATATAGATACCTTCACCTTGTCATGAATCCAGATTCTGTAAAGAATCAAATACCTGCAGTATTACACCTCTGTCTTTAAACTGTATAAAACTGTTAACTTTGATTTCTCATATTTGAAATATCATCATACTGAATAAGTTATTTACTAAGGAAATGTGTTGTTGGGATACATATAATCTATTGCTAGTGAACTTTAAAAATGATATGTCTCATGTATTATGTCTTTCACTATAATTTCCATTATAAATTTTCTTACCCAAAAGTAGGGGTGTATATTATGTATTGTGATCATGAAACATCTTTACAGGGATTATCAAGAGAGGCAGACCTTTTTATGTATATATGACAATGGAGAGTTCTATTTCAAGAAATAACTACAATTTCAAGTGAAAGTGGATAAGAGTTACTTGTGTTTCCTGGGAATACAATCTATATTGAGACACCAATCAATTTACTGTGACAAAGAAAATCCTCCATCACTTGATTCAGTGTAATAACCACCATGATTTGGAAGATTCTTTCCTATAATATAATTTAGACTCATTTTGGTCAGTATAATTTTGATTTTCATAAGTTTTAAAGAAAGCATGTAGGATAGAATAGAAAAACCACAAAATAATGTAAACTAGTACTTTTTCTTATGACACCTAAGAGCTGCTTAATGTGCTTAACTTAAATACAGTCATCTGTCCTCCCATAAACTCACTCACTGACCACTATGCCTCACTGATGATTTATCTATGGCACAATGACTGTAACAATCTTGCAGTTTTCTAGCTGAAGACATGAGAATTTGATGGCTACTTCATCATCAAACAAACAAGGTCTTTCTAGGCTCTCCCAAATAAAGCAACTCTATTCCAAAATTTGTCATGCCTCTTAACCATGAAAGCCTTTCATGAAAACATTCCAGTCTTCTAATACTCCAAAATGGAAAGCTGACATAAAATTTTCATTTATTTAGTAGCCTTATTAAAGGTTTTGTAAGCCTTATGATGAAATTCCCTCTCTAACCTTCAGAAGTTTTAATCATCAATTTGACCCTTCACACACAAAAGACAAGGCTTTCTCAGTACTTATCTCCAAACAATATTTGGCTAGAATCAGAACACTCTGTTAAAACAGAGAGAATCAACAAGAAAAGTAAAATGATTCATATACAAACTACAAAAGAAAAGTCATATCATCTTTAGGATGATAACACTCTGTTAAAACAGAGAGAATCAACAAGAAAAGTAAAATGATTCATATACAAACTACAAAGAAAAGAGTGTGACTCATCATCCTAATATAACATTGATGATTGAGGTATAAAAGCCATAAAGATAGAAAAAGATATAAAGATGGAAATACCCGAATCTCTTCCTGATCTCTGTGAATTGTTCAGCTTAATTTAAAGCCATGCTACCAGAAAGAGTTATTTAGCTAAAACTAACCTGTATTTCAACTGCAGTCAGAGAAATAGGCACCTTCAGAGATGAATCAGGTCATTGAGACAGTGCTGGAGATGACTGGCTGGAAGCACTGAATGTGTAAATGTCTGTTTCTGTCTACTAACAAAAGAAAGTCAGAATGGGTAGGTTAGACAAGAAAATCAGCTATTAGGTGCCACTTTCCTCTCTGAGTTGCACAGGAGATGCAACAGGTGTGAGTTGCCAGAAGGAAAATTATGTTCAGATATGAAGAAAAGCCTCTTCACACTGTGAATGATTAACCATGGAAGAGCTTGTCCAGGGATGCAGTGTCTTAAAGACATATAAAACTCAGCCCGAAAAGTAAAAGGGAAACCTGGCTCTAGCTTTGAATTTAGCCCTACTTCAAGCAGAACGTTGGTCTAGATGATCTCCTGAAGAAAACAGATAGATTTGTCTGCCAGTCATAGTCTTTTTATGGTTCTAGATCTAAAGTCCGAAGACAAATCCTATCTTAGTAAGATTTTTGTTCCAAATTTAAAGCTATTGACTATTTCAGAAAACCTGATTTTAATAAAATGACAGATAACCTAATAAAACCCCTAAAACTCATGCAGTTGACAGAGAGACTGGCAAGATTATTAACCTAACTGTTACAATGATTTGTGAATGTTGCTTATGGGAATAGCAAAAATTGGAAGCACAACAGTGGGTACAGAAGAACAACAAAGCACAATGAAAACACCACATTTTAAAAGGGGAAAAAATGCTTATTAAAATTTTATGAACTACAAAAGAGATTTTATGAGGTTCAAAAATTTTAAACCCATCTGCATTTGACTTTGATCATATACTAGATTCTGCATAAATAAATTTACTTGTATCTACATTAAATCATAGCAATGTGCCAGTGCACGTCAAGTATACTTTCACCTTTAGCTCACCTGCATTTTCTAAAGACCAAACTGCTTTGTAGCATCTTACAGTTCAGGAATTTTTTTTTTTCAAAAGTTCCAACAGGGCTGTATGTGCTGAAGAAAGACAGGCAGACAGACATGTGAGTTTAGGATACAAAATGTATAATTTATTAGAATTAGAACCCTAATGTCTAAATTAATTGCTCATACATTTCTGCTTTCAGAACTAGGTATGTTCTCAGAGGTGCAAACAGAGGTTCAGAATGTAAAAATGTCTTTCAAGTAAGAAACCTGTGTGCATGTAAGTATTTATGGCAACTCTTAAAATTAGAAAATCTAGTGTGATTTAAGGTTTTAAATGCAGTGCTGAAATAGAGATGCTAATTTCAGCTACTAAGTGACCTCTCACTAACATACATAAAAGTTTGATTACATTCTTGCATTACATTTTACTGTACCTGGACACCTTATGTAATCATATCACCCTTGAATTTACTAGCATTTACTCCTTATCAAGTATAAGTAGTTCCCAAGGATCACTTTTTTTCAATATTTTCACAAAAGTATTTTAAAAAGTGGAAAAGTAAAAAGCAACTTTGATTTGTCACATTCTTTTTAGTGGACAATGGAACTAACTAAATCAGTTTCCCAGATTTGTGTTGATTTCCCCACAGCAGTACATCACCTTTGCCTATGACGCCTCTGCTTTGTGACATCTTCAGTTTAACACTTTGCTCCTCGCCTACCTTATGAGTATTTCTGGTTCCCTCAATGCCTCTTTTCCCACCTATCACCTGGGTAGGAATAAAGAGGAATCCCCAAGGTCCCAGCCAACCCAAGTCACCCTTCAAGGGGACAGTTTGGAAACAACAGAAAACTCTTAAGTTATTGATATAACTTTTCTCTCAGTACAACATATACTTTCTACCCACCTGTAAATTTTATAAAATCAGAACCATATACTGGTTTTGAGCTCTCTCAAAATTGGTTTAAGTCGGTCAGCAGGTAAGGGTTATTAGGGAAAAGGGAGTGACAGACGGAACATGTGGTTGCATAAACCTTTCTTCATGAGACTGGGCTAAAATTGAGAAGAAAAGAAAAAACCCCAAAATTTTGTGGATATTCAAAATAATATCTTCGACATTCAAGCTCCTAGATACTTTGTAAAATGTCTCTCTAAATCATCTTTGAATAAATAATATCACCCTTCAAACCATAAAACACAGTCCCAGGGGACTGAATTCAGCTTCATGAATTTCTTCCGTCTGAGAAAGTCAAGCATGGTTTGCCTGTAATTGCTCTGAGAATAGGGTTCTTTTAAATCAATCTTTTTAAAGTAAGAAAGAAGAAGAACAAGAAAAGAAATATTACCTATAAAATATTTTTAATACACCTGGAATTGGTTTTGAATTACAATTGGTTTTTGAGGGTTAAAATTCAGTGATTTTTTTCTGCAAAGATTTAACTTCTCAAAAGAAGAAAAAACAAAATATGTAAAATTAGATAATGAGCTGAATTTAAACCTGATATTAAAGCTGAATTAGAACTAGATTAAAGCTGACTTTGGACACAAAGCAAACCATTTTCTAATATTAAAAAAAAAAAAAGTCCAAGTCAAAATCTCAAGTTATCATAAATTTAAGTCATCACTGAGATAAATTGTGCTCTTCTCTGGGATCAGGCAATTTTCAATCTCCAAGCCACCTTTCTCATTGTTTGTAGGGGAAGATAATATTAAATGCTTCCATGAATTCATGAAATGATATCTACTAACCAAGGATGGATTGTCCTAGACTCAGAAGCTAAGGACACAGAGAGGACCTTCAGGCAATAATTTTATGTAACAGCTATCTCTATTCCAAAATGGGAATCAGTTGACATTGAATTTTGGAACTGAGACATTTCTCTGAAACAAGGTAATTCCACACATCTTCCCCCAGTATAGAGGAACTTCTTCAACTAGTACAGTTCTCCAGTCTAAGATTCATAAATTTCATGAGTATACCTGAAAGCTTGTTAGCAGCTGTATAGGACAACATGAAACTAGATGATATGACAGGTAAAGCACAGTGTTGAATATATTTATTACTCTTCCACAAAGGTAATTGCATTACCCGCAAAATAGGGCTGATATCCCTGAAAACAGCTTCAGCAAGAAGAGATCATTGAATGTCATAGTTACTTTTAATAAAATGCTGTTTAAGAAAAAGTTTTGTGTTGCTTATCTACTGTTTTTATAAATTGAATGTGAAAATGACCTTGACAGAAGGAGAAAAATCTTCTAGACTATTGCTGCACCTACATTTTTAGGTCATGCTCTAGAGAATATATACATCTTCTCATTTTGTAACACTTAAGTTCTTTTCAATCATATTTAGCTAAAATAGTGCCATAACTTCAAAGAGAAAAAAAAATCATATGTTAATTTATTCTATCACAGGCACAGTGGACAGAGGTTTCAGACTCTAGAGACTCTTGCCAGTGATGAAGCTGTCAAAAAATTGCTAGACTTTCTCCACCCCTAAAGGAATGATGATGTCTCTGATGAAATCGAAACATATTTGCACTGTAAAAACTTTGCTAAGGAAGCAGAAAGGCTTGGTGTTTTTTTTCATTTCCACCTTGTCATTCTTTGTGAAGAGGTATGCAATTATTTATTTGAATATTTATTAGGTCCCAAAATAATTGAAAGACAGTCCAAATTGGATATTGAAAAAAATCCAGCTTTGAAAAGTTGGAAATAGAAAAGTAGGTCTGCCAATCACTGTCTCTAATATCTTTAAAGATACAGTATAAAAGCCAACAGTGGTTGCTTTTCATCTAAGACGTGCTTTTTCAAGAAGCTAACTGACTCTGAATATCTAGCCATAAAATTAACTCAATACCAGAAATATTTCTTAGGTTTTCTTTGGTTCAGAAAGTCTGGCAAGGAGCACAGCCGTGGCCAGAGAGAAAAAAAAAAAACCCAAACCAAATCAAACCAAAAAACCCACAACCCCAAACCAAAACCAAACCAAACTGACAACAAAACCAGGAAAAAAACAACTTGAGCTTTTTGTAGGAAGAAGTTGGTGAGTTCAAGTTTCACTCAGGAGCAAGTACAGATACACTGGTCATACATCTGACAATAAATGGCATGGAGTCTATATCTTACAAAGTCAGCTACTGGTTTAGTATTTACACTCATCACACAGCTCCTCTCACTCTGTTTAGAAAATGGAATGCATCCAATATTTAAGCTGTAAATATCATGGTTTTGCTGATCCATTTCTCAGGCTGTGAGAGTTTGTCGATATTCATCATATTAGGATATATACATCTAAAAAGTGTAAGTATGCAACAATGTGAACATCCTTTTTGTACTTTTTTTTTCTCTTTTTCTGCTGATTCTGATTTTCTTCCTTTAATACTTCATTGTCCCAAACTCAGTTGTTAGTACTTCCTATAACTACAAATACTGTGTCCTTCTTCTTTTCCAATATACCGGAGAAAAACAAAACTCTATAATCAAACATAAATATATCAGTAGATGAAGAAAGTTTGTAAACCTTAAATAGCCTTGTTAGGCTTGTCATAAAAAATGCTAATTTAAAATAAATGGTGAAGTTAGGATTAAATGAAGCTTCCTAAAGCATGAATTATGCAGATTTGTCAAAGTTACGGAAAACTTAATATCTCAGGAATCACTTTGAATTAAAAATAGTATGCACTTGACTTCAGCTGCTGTCCAGGGAAATAATGTTCTTGGTCTGAATGATTCTGATTGTAATTTATGGGTTTCAGAAGTAGACTGTTTTCAGCGTACTCTGAACTGAAGTTACAGACTTATGTAATGCAATTGGAAGACTATTCAAAACCTTAAAGCTAGTATATGTAATCTAATGCTGCTGTTGATCTACTAAAACAGCAAGGATATAAAAAAGTAATCTTCTGTGATGGCATTCAATGTCTACCTAAAGTTTTCAGTAAAAATCCATGCATGTAAATCAGAAAAGTTAAAAAAGCTAATAAATTAAATCATCAGTTTGTGCATTCTGTCCCAGACATGGTTCTTTGGAAGGATGGAAATATCAGAGACTTCATAAAATACAGATATTATGAATACATAGAATACTCAACATGTTACAAGTGTTGTTGTGTTCCGGGACCATAAGGTGTATTTCCTGACAAAATTAATTTCCTAGATGACAGGTACTGCAAATCAGTAGCATAAAGTGTAAGTCTTTGGAAATATCACTCCAAGGTATGCAAGGAAATAAGAGGGGTTTATATCTACAGTTAGAGTGGTAGAACTGTGTATGCTATTTGGGTTATTCTCAAGAGGTCTAATAAAGCAAGCAGTCTTAACTTATAGAAAAGTATCCTCACAATAGCAAATGAACAAAGAAATGAAAGACTTGACACTGGCCAAATTAGGGACTTCCATGTAATATAGTTTATGCATAGACACTAATATTTCAGATTGAAAACATTTATTGCTTTATCTTCCACACTTTCTCATCAATGTTAATGTCTTAAATTACATGCTTTGTGAAAAATGGCTGATTAGTTAATAGCTTGAATTAATTAACACCTATCTATTCAGAAAACAAAAACAAAAACAAAACCCCTCCAAAAAAACGAACAGCAAATGTTGAAATAATAATTAATTTCAGGTCTGATAAAAACATCGCAGTGAACTGTCAGGATTCTATAATCTTAAGCCCTGTCATCAGCCCATGGGAAAACTGTTGACTAAGAGTCTGAGACTGAGGATGGGATACTAGTGATTTACAAAGGTCAAAAACATGGTTAAGTAGTAGTCAGTCAATCAAACAAACAAAAAAGGCAGTGACGCAGCAAGAAACACTGCAGTTATAGTTTTAAGCTAAGCTTTCAAATACTTTCATGTTAAGATGAAAATTTTTAGGATGGACAGGTACTAATCAAAAGACCAGTGAAGTCTTATGATCACATCAATGTGTCTATCAATCAGCCTTTTTTTGCATTCAATCACATTTTCCTGTGACTAACTCATGTAACTCTTGTATTCCAAGGTGGTCTAACATAAAGCTATATTTAAGTAATTTATACCTTACTCTTTAAGGCTGTTGGATGATGATGTTCCTTCACATTCAGAATAAGTATTTAGAACAGATGGTGAAAAGCTTAGATTAATATAATGTTGGCTTAAAAATAACCTATATTAGCTGTAATTTTCAGTTTAACAGCAGTTTAGTTTACTAGAAAAGGAATTTATGTTGTATTGGAATTAATTGCTAGATATAGAGACTTGAATAATATATTCCTGTATCCAGAAAATCTCTGTAGATAAGATCTTCAGTAGCTTTTTTTTTTTTCCTTAAGTGAAAATTATGAGGATTTCAGGTATCCAAATTAATGAGAGTGATTCAGAAAAAGGCACTAATGTATTCTGTTGCCTGAGGCATGGCTTCATGTTATGAAGCAAATGGCCAAAGTTCCAGCTTAATGTACTCTTCCTCCTCTCTCGGTCCTTATTACAAGCCTCTGCTCCCTGTCTGAGAAGCATTGCCCCCACAGTTTTTTCAGTCTGCTTTTTATGATATTCAGTTTTGAACTTGCTTAAAAAAACAGGAATCATTCTAGGGGGACAAAAAAACCCCAAGCCAAATCAACTAAAACTCAAGTGCTCTTAATCAGGTGTCTACATTTTTATAACAGCATATGTTCACAGATACAGTAATTTTAGTTGACTTCTCACAAGGCTGCTTGGTATTCACCTCTAAACAGTGCTATGTAGCCTGGAAAGCAAGTAACGAGGCTGAAAGGAAACGAGAAAGGACTTAACTATCCATATTTATGGTTATAATGTATAGAAGGTATTCAAGTGGGGGTGGAGGAGATAAAAGTTTCTGTGTCCCTCTCTAAGGGCAATCCCAAGAATATTTCTAGATTTTTTATTAGGCACCCACTGGAATAAAAATAGGAACCAAAAAATTGGTCTATGGATGAAAGAATCTTGTATTGCTAGTTTCAGAGTGACTTTATTTTAACAGAATCATAGCTTCTGGGAGTGGCAGTTTTTAATTTGAGAGTCCCTCCCCACTGGAACTTCAAACATAAATCTTGTTTTGTACTACTACTAAGTGTAGAGAAAACAGATACTGGCACTATGCCTGACACCACAACACTCTGAAACAAGAAGCTTGCATTAAAATCTGCTGCACCTGCCTGTTGAGGTTCTCATGAGATAAAAGAGAAATCCGTAGTTTCTGGCTTGTTTTTTGGGATGTTCACTATGGGAATAAGAGATATAAATTTCAATCTCTCAAACTAAAGTACACCTATAGTTGTTCCAACTCCTGAGCAATTTGTTTAACCACACAGTATTACAAAGAAAGTGTCACAGTGTCACAATATACAGTTGTGCTTTCAAAATAAGCAGTAAGTTATCCAGCTATACCACACAAACTGCAATGATACTTGAGCACATGGAAATATTTTTGGTCTCTGAAGGTACACTGCACAACAGCCTTATGTTTGCACTGAGATACCAGGGTCAAGGTGAAATTGTGAAATACATACTTTTCTTCACTCCAAAACTATTTATAAAGAAAATAATCAAAAAAGGGAAAATCATAATAAAACTAACACAAAACAAGCTTCTTGTTTTAAATATGCAAAGATGACAATGACAGATATGTGATGTATTTAGTAAAAGAAAACAGCTGTTTTTAGTGAAATACTATATATACCATATGTATTTTCAAAGGTAGAATAGAAATATAACTACATCACCAGTTAATGAATAAAAAGTGAGGAATCTCTTCTAAACTTCATTCTGTTAATGACAGTATAATGACATTTACACTAATAACGTTTCATAATCTGGATATAAGGATCCCATGTAAAACACGTTCTGCTGGTACTTCTCATGAAGTGGGAAGGCTATGTTTGTATACTTTGTAAAAGAGTTTATGTTTGGGCTTAAATGAAGGTCTGAAAGAGCTGATTTCTGAAAAAAATAAATGTTGAAGGTTGAAACTAAGGTTTAAAAAAGCCTGTTTAATGATTAACAAATTGTTTTCCCTTCTGTATAAGAATTGTGACCACTGGACAACTAATTTAAGGTGTTTCCATTCTACTTTCAGGGTTAAAACTGAATTTCTACTTTTCTCATCCTGTGGCTGATGTACAGCAGCCTGCAAAAAGAGAAAAGTATATTATATTTAAAACAGAAAAATAAATATTTTTTGAATTCTCATACTTCAGATCCATATCGCAAAATTATTAACATGATCAAACATAATTTACATACAGAAGATTGCACAACTACTGTGAAAAGAACATTTTTGTTCAGAGTTGGATTACATACAAATTTGAAAGAGTAAAATTATTTCAAAGAAAACAAACAATATTGCGAAACCTATCATAGTTGTTCTTTATCCTGGGTTTTCTTTGTACCTTGCATTTACCTCCCTATGATTCCAGCAAACTTTGTTCTCTCCTGAAACCTCCCAAGCATTATGTTCCATTCCTTATACTTGCTATTTAGAGCAATAATAAAATCGGTAAAATTTAATATAAAATGGGAGTTGTAATTCTTACCCATAGTTGTAAAGGTTCTCAACAGAATTTTATTGACCCAAACAATAAGGATCATGAAATTACCCTGAGAATTTGAGTAGGAATTGTTTCTTCCCATGGTTCACTTTTTTCTCAAACTGTCCTCCTTTTCTTCATTAGTTAAATAACTAGCAAAGAAATGTTCACTGCTTGTTACTAGAATGATATTCAAAACTCCATTTTATTGTCTGTAATCTGCTATCATAGATAGTACAAATAGTATAAGAGTACTGTATAATATCCTTTGAATGTTCTCTCTAGAAGGCCATTAAAACATAAGAGCAGATCAGCAAAAAAAACCCCAAACCCTAGTAGTATACAGGAAAAAAAGCTAGAGCTAACAAAAAAGAAAGAAGAGGTTGAGGCAGTGAATACAAGTATATTTTCACTTGAAAAGGTATGATTTTAACACAGAGACAATAATCAGAAATGAGAACTTCAGAATTTAATTATGTCAGCTGAAATGCAACAGAAAACTCTACAGAATCAAAGTCCTAAATAAATTCCTAGCAGATGACTGTCAAAAAAAACTAGTGAAAAGCTAAAATATCTAATCTCAGCAGCATTTATGTATCAAGAACTAGTTAAATATAAGAAACACCACACTGCCAGAATAGGAACTAGTAACAAGACCTGAATCTACCTCTTAATATAACTATAAACTTTTGTCCTAAATATGGAACACCTTTTAAAAATACTGCTTAACTTGATTTAAATTTAATATATGGTAATACTTTGTGAAATTAATGAAGGTTACAGAATACCTGATTTTATCTTGCAGAAAGTGTAGAATTAAACACTCTCATTTTACCCGTTTTTCAGAAAGACACTGAATGAACACAAGTAGTCTTAATGAAAGACAGATCTGAAATGCAGAAAGTAGCAAAGTGCCAGCATTTTCAACTTGAAATGCTGGGTACTTCTCAGATAGGATCTCTGAAAAAACATAAACATTAATTTTTTGTGGAAAATTTACAGAATCACTGTGGGAAGGAGAACACATTTTTATTTCTTAATGCTGTAAGTAAGATCTTTATTTCCTCCTTTTTTTTTTTTATTATGTTTTTGGCTCAAGAACTCATAAAGCCCCTGCCAGCAACTAATACGTACTAGTTCACTTGAGGGCAGACTGAAATAATTAGATATGTTTCATTGGTAAACAGAACAGGATAGAGAGATAAAGGCATTTCCCGCTTGGTTAGAAGTAATTAAGTATCCAAGTTATAGATATGCAGACATTTATCTGGGGAGATTTAAATTGATTTCCAAGTCACATGAAAGACAAAAGTTCTCCATCTTGGTACAGAGGGTGAGTATTACAGTCGCTCGCATTTGCTCATGTCTGAAGGCCAGTTGCTGCATAGATAAGAACTGCTAGGAAAAATACAAATGCATAAATCGTATTATGACAGTAAAGGTACTTCAGAGGACTTGTGTTCCCATGTTTAAGAGAGTCTTTTGACTGGCTTGGAAAATCCTATCCTTCTTAATCCTTAGTATGAAAGTGTGTATTACAGTGTGTCCTCTCTGTGTCATGTACAGAAAGGTATACATGCATCATTTGAGAATTATATAATTCAGGGAGTAAGAACAGGGGAGAAAATTATTATCTATTATAATGTTTCTTGCTGGTTTGTGTTAGGGAAATGCTGAGAGACAAATGGAATGCAATATTTGTAAATAACTCTTCAACACATTACTTTTATGGGAGATATTCTAAGACATTCCAGGCAGAACTGGGCTACATAATGATAGGTACTTGATAGATTTATGACTAAGAACCTTCCGTGTTGAAATTTGCGATATAATTATAAGAGAAAATAGATGGGTACACTGTCCTGGAACAAGTAAATTGTGGATACACAGCTATGCATCTTGCTTTATTCTGCCACATGTCATAATAGTTGGTATATTTTTTCCTAACTACATGTCTTAAAGGAAATAAAATTGTAATTACGCTGGCACCAAAGCTACTATTTAAGAGAAAGGACAGACTTTTAATATACTGTTTCTTGTTTTGTTTTGTTCTGCTTTACCATCAAATTTAATAATAAAAAGTAAAGAATTGGAAAAGGCAAAGGACAATATAGGGAAAGGAAGAGAAAAATAAATCCTCTGAATTCTTTGAATGAATATTCAAATGAGTGAAAATGAAAGAGGATGATAATAGAAACACTTCACTAATTTCTACTGGGAGACAAAAGGACAAATAAAATGTTAGTCTGGATCAGAACTCGATCTAATATTTCTTTCCTTTATAGAATGATAAAACTTCAACAATCCCCTTCACATACAATTTTAGCATGGATTGTTCAGCAGTCACTGACGTAAAAATGATAAACCTAAATCCAAAATAAGCCCTTATTCTTAACAAAAGACACAATGACTTTGTAAAAGACAATTATGGACTAGCCAAAATATTAGCATCTTAGCTCTTCTTGCTTACAAACTGCAGAATCAAGTGAATACATCAGACGAACTTAGATAATGTAAAGATTTTCAGATGCAGGCTATCATTCCTGTCTTCCAGGGTAGAGAACGAAAAGAGCAGTACCCAAATTCTTACAACTCGTTTTAAATGAACAGTTGTACAGCTGCACAAGTTATTGACCTTGGGAATAAGAATGGTAGTGAAAGTGTGAGTGTAACACCAGAAAAGAAGGGATAGATTTTTAGGAAGTGAGTATAAAACTCTTAAATTTATTATTATTGAAGGATTTATGTAATATTTTTTTTTACTTTCTTTTTCTCTATTAATTTATCTGGAGTGATAACAATTCTTTTTTGCTATAGATTTCAGTTAGACTAATGCTAAATCATTTGCTTTGTGTGTAAAATATATTCAACTGGTTCAGGTAACCTATGCAAGTTGTAGCTAAAAAACCCCCAAACAACCTCATGAAAGGATATGCATATCTACGCTGTAATTTAAATGCATCATAATATCAAAGTAAAAAAGATAATTTAATATTTGCTTTGTAGTTATGTTATATTAGAGGGTTATTTTTCTAAAACAATGACAGGAAAACCAAGCAGCCCACATTTGCTGAAACTATCAAGAAAACTAAGGGACTATGACCTTCAGAAGATGTAGGCCACATTCTAGTTTACTAAAGGATGACTTAATTTGTAATTGCAGTCCATATATGTTTTGTAAAACAACAATTTTTGCCTCTGTATCCTTACTGAAAAAATGTAGTCAGTATAAATACAGAAAGACAAATAGAACACAACACATCAAACACCACTGGTGAACAGCCAGTCCTCACAGAAATGGAGAAAGAAATAAAAGTACTGAATTAAAATGGAATCAGAGATCAATCAAAACTTTATGCAATAAAGTAGTATGCTAGCAAATTGCAAAAAACTTCAACATCCAAAATGAAAGTAGAAAAAAAAGGAAAAATTTTTGCTACAAAGAAAGAATGATATTTCAATTTAATTCAATTTCAATTAGCATTTAATTTCATTAAATGTTGCTAAGTAATTTCAGTTGAAAAGAGCGTACAAATGATCTTCTTCCCTGTATTTGAAATCTATTATTAGGTGTTTTTACTGGTAAAATAGCAAATACAGAACGGATGGTTTCAATGAGATTTTAACTTAAATTTCAGGATTGAATAGAGTGTTGATCCAGTGATGACTCTTTAATGAAGGACACTGAGAGTAGTGATGTTGTCATTTTGTGAAGTGATAGTTTTCTCTACAAAAAGTCTAATAGAAATTCACTAACTTTTCTATCCAGACAGTGATTTTGACTAAGAAGTTAAGAATTACCCCATGCAGGCTCTTGTATTCGAACATTATTTCTACATTATAAAGTTTGCAGAACCTTTCAGTTTTTCCTTCTTTTTTAAAATTTATTTTATAATGACTTCCAATTAAAAGATACTCACAGGACTCCTCTTTTGTGGCATCAGTAAATTTTCTTTCTAGCTATTTTAAGATATACTAATTAGACACAATTCAACATGCTTTGTACAACGTTATGGGTGACATTCAGAGAATGTCAGCTGGAAAAGCTAAATTTCCACACAGAAGATGAAGAAATATGGAAAGGTACTTAAGAGTTTTAGTGGAAAGACCAATATGCAACCAAAGTACAGGATAGATTCTACTGTAAAAGAAGAATATGAAGGGTTTTATATCAACAGCAACAAAATCAGAAATATTTGGTGTGCTAGATAAATTACTGAATAACCAATTTATCCTGGTTATTTAACCTGCACCAGAACTGGATTATCACCAAATGGAAGAGTAAAATTATTTATCACATTCCTTGAACAACCCAGTGATTTATTTTTATAAAACAGACCATCAGAGGAAATGTAGTTTCAGACATGGAGAGTAATCTTATATCACTAGTGCTCTTTAAATGTTTATAAAAGTACTTTGGAATTGGAAAAGATTAGCAGCACGAGAACATACAATTTAAAATTACTTATCTTTATATTATTAGGAGTAAGACTATTTGCAAATAATTAGGTACACTGAACTTCAAAGAAAAATCTATCAAGCAAAGATGTGAAATTTGCAGTCCTCACTAAGATTAAAACTTTAAAATCCACTCTATGACTGCTTAATAAGAAAATCCTTGGTAATGTATATATAACAATAATTGAATCTTCTAAAGCTGAGACAGTGACAACAGCAACAGAAGCAAAGGTAATCCATTTTCCAAACCACATAATTGCAAAGAATGTCAATGCTTGAGATTTAAATTTATTGGTGACCACACTTTGTCTGTCATTCATGTATAAATAAATGCAGAGAACATATAACTGGGAAAACTAGTAAAATAGCTTGCAGCTAGTTTACAATAGAAAGCACATACCAGTATAGTTTTTCTAATCCTAAAAGCACTCAAGTTGTATTATTTGATCATTCTCATCAATGAATGAAAAATTAGACATAAATTTCAAATTTTTTCATATACTAGGTAATCCCATGCTTTATGAACTCTGAAATTCATAATTTTAGCTTTTAGTATTCAGAACTATTCAGAGATCTAGATCTATAAATCAGAGCTTGTTGATCCATCACCACATGGCTCCCTCTAGACATACATTACCTGCCTTGTTGGCAGCACTGCACCATTGTCTTTCTGGCGTTCCATTGAGAGCTTTCATAAGCTGCAGGGAAAATGTTCTCCTTAATCTAAAACTGATTACAAAACAAAGATGATATAAAACCAGGTGAATTATTTTTTACAAGAATCACAGAGACAGATTAAATGATCCTTAGACCTACAGCAGAAGTGCAGGGCTCCTTGCAACTGAGAAATTTCTAAGCCAGCTTTCTTTTTCATATAATCCTTCATCTTACCTTTCTGACTCCCTCTACTTTTCACTAGGCTAACCAGGACTATGTGCTTCAGATGGGATTTTTTTTTCTATAATGTGTTTGTGGTGTAGTCATTAAAGTAAGATCTTTCAAAATATTAAAAACTTTTGAAAAACTTCGAATTTGAAACCTCTATACTCTCTCTGCCTTGCCAAACATTATGAAAAAAAGCTGGACAGGAGATCATCACAAACCATATTTCCTTTGCTGTGGGGAGTGAGTCTACTTGAGTGTTTTTGTTCGTACCAGGAGTGTGCTTTGGAAGTGGTTATGCCCACTTACTGCATTTTGTCAGATAGGGACATAAAAACTGGATTTGGTTGTTTGGGTTTTTTTTTTTGATGATGCAGAATTAGATATGTTCTAAGAGCACAGTTAGTGACCTCCAACCTCTCATTCGGTCCAGTGGAGCAAATAAAACACAGTATGAAGTAAAACCACCCAACATGTTTGTATTGAGGAATTCATCTCCTTTTTCTTCTGAAAAGCCATGTATTTGGGCTGAAGTGGACCACCTTGCAAGTACTTTGTGGAAGAGGAGTCCTCTTGGACAGAACTGGAATTCAAAATCTCTCCCGGTTGAAGAAATATTGCTGAATCATTTTTAGCAAAAGCAGTATTTCTCTTCATTTAAAAATATTTTTTCAAGGTTTTTTTTATATGATATATTAGAATATAAAGCAAGGTATTAATTTACAACTTACTGCTTTAAGAAGAGCAGAGAAGAAATTTCTCAGTTCACCTGTTCGATAGTGTCAAGATGTGGCATAAAGTATCAAATTATGTCAACTGTAGATATAACTTTCAATTTTACTTTCTCTAAAATCCAAAATACTCAAAAACTTTAAAACAAAGATGAGCACATGAGAAAAACAAAATCAGTGTTTAATTTCTTCAGTAGTCTATACTGCACTTGGCAGAGAATTAGCAAAGGGAAAGGAAGTTAATTAACAATAATTTGTCCCAGAGCTGTGCTGATATAATTAATAATATGGGTATATACCAACACAAATGATGAAGAGGAATACTGATTTGTCTCATATGAAAAAATAAAGAGTAGAATCCTCTAATAATAGAAGTCTTGACAAACAGTATCCTACCCCATGGAAGAACCTGTTAACATTTTTGCACCAAGGGGACAACATATACTGATATATATATATATATATATATATATATATATATATATATATATATATATATATATATATATATATATATATATATATATGTATTTTGGAAAATTATTCTAATGCAGTTCAAATAACAACACTTTTTCTAAGGTGACAGTTTTGAACATCAGGTTGTAACTCTTTGCATCAGGCAACCTATAGGATAGTTGTTTATTCTTGGGTAGTTATCGATATAACTATTAATTCTTGGATAATTATGGATAGTTATTGTGTAGTTCTTTTCCACAAACAGAATTCTACCGTACCTTATCATATCAGGATTGTATTAAATAAAGAAAGTTTAGACATTTCAGCTACAATCCAGAGGTTTTTTCTCTTTGAGTCACTTCTTATTCCCTGTAAGAAATCTGAAACACTGGATCACTCAAGATATTTCTTGTGAGGTACCTTTTGGCATCACTTGCAATACATCATGCTGCTTCCAAATGTTTAATTTCTGAAGACTGGCATATGGCCATCAACTGCACTGAGACTTTCCACTGGATCACAGAGTCGTTACTGGTTTAAGAAATAGTCCTTAAACCTCTTTGCCACAACTGTTTTTTTCACACAGCTACTCCAGAGATATTCCTTCTTTACCCTGACTAGCACAAAGTGTTTTAAATGAACAGTCTTAGGTAAGAGGGTTTGTTAGTCTCTGGTGAACTAAAGCATAAACAGCCCTGATTCCAAATCAACCTCTCAAACAGCAGTAGAAAAACATCAGCAGATGTGTGCATATGAACACATTGCAGCCAAGACAGAGTAGCTCATGTAGTGCTAATACTCCTAAGAAGATAAAGCACTGAAGTGATCCTCCATTACAAATATGAGATACAGCCTCAATCATCTGAGCAGCTACTCAGTCCAAAATACATAATGAGTTGTCTCTTGGAAAATGCAAGCAAAGCTTGAAAATGTGTGGAGTTGTTTGTTGTTGTTGAACATCATAATTGGCAGTGTATTAAGTGGGTCTAGTATTTCAAATTCGTTTAAAATAGCAGGAACGGCAATTTAAAATATGTGATACTTGCAGGCAACTGCCCATGAAGGTTGAATTAGTGAATGGGAACAGAATGTGTCCCCAGAAAGGAACAAACTGTGATATATTTGCTGACATAATAGAAAAGATCCATAGCTTGAAATATGGAGGCAAAAAGAACGCCAGTTATATAAGAAATGAATATATAATAAGTGACATGAGGACAATCTCTTCAAGACAGTCAGGTCATTAAGGTAACAGGACTGACCCTGTGGAGTAACAGATTGATGAGAGGTTATAGCTGTAGATATAATGGGAGGAAGATGTAGGACTGTTGAAGCTCCAGCCTGCTCAGTTTTGAAGACTATGTGTTGTCCAAAAGAAGCAATGGCTGTTCAGAAGAGAGAAAACTAGAGTAAGATATCAGGGAAGAAGAAATATAATGATTCCTTGTCAACAGGAAACTGCACCCAAAAGATGGATATGAAGAATCTATATGTTAGTAATCTCGAAAAAATCATAACTTTTATCCTTTTTATCCAGCTTATATAAAAACTGATTCCATTGATTTATTTCTGAAATTATTTCATGTAGCCAGCACAAATAAGGAGGTGGCAGATAAAAATTAAAACCAAGCATTTTTAATGCTTTAATTTTAAGACATTTTTAAAACTGAATCAGAAGGAATTTTTAAAATATGAAATAAAGTCTAAATTCTTAATGTTCAAGCTTTTTAGATTGATTCCTCAGTATTACAGAAAGAAAACTGAATAATTTGTTAAAGGATAAAGATCTCTAGAAAGAACCTAATAGGAGCCACGTGTGAAGTAGAAAATAGAGTTTTATCTTCGTCTTGTGTGTGACAAAGAACTTCATATTCATGCACCAAAGCTAAAAATTTATGTATTGTTGAAGTAATGTAATAGCCAAGCCACCAAACAGGTGTTCTAGTTAGGTCAAAGATATCGGAGAGGAAGGATTAAGTCTTTTGTAGGAGATTAAGTATGATTACATCAAATAAAGAACATCCAGGCAGAATATTTATTTAAGTATGTTTCCATCAGGAGCCAGAAAAGAAAATATCTTGACTACAAGTAATAATAATAATAAAAAAACAAGTCACAATAAAAAGAAAGCTACAGGAATGAGTTACTACCATAGCTATTGAGAAGCAGGTATCACCTTGAGCTAGCTTTGCGACACAGGTGAAGTTCATTCTATGAGTTTCCAAGTGCCATCATTTCTCTTGCATTAAGTAAGTACTGCCCTTTGGAACATCTATTTCCTCATTCTAAGCACAGCAGCGGCATTGTCATAACAGGTTTAAAACAACTCTCTGGTCTCTAATGATGGGATAAGGACCATAATAAGGAAATAAGGCTACTAGGGCTTGTACAGTCTAAGTTTCAGTTCTAGAAGGACTATTGCATAGGAGAACTAAAGGATACATTGTTCATGATGACAGATATGCCAGGGTCTAAGAGAGTTCTTGGTGGAAGGATTTAGAAATAAGGCACTGTAGAGAAAATATCAAACAAAAACCAACTGAGAATCAGTGATAATCTATGCCTTAAATTAAGTGAGTCTGGTTTAATTTGAAGCAAGGAAAATACTTCTGAGAAAAACAATTTTCTCAAGTGTACTACAGGCAGAATGAAGCCCTAGTTTGCAAATATTGTAAAAAGTGGTGATTGTACTACTATTGCTATGTGCAATGGTCGCATACAATATACAAAACCAACATGGCTACAAAGCAGTCCAAACCCAAGCTACACCAAGTTACACCCAAAGGCGAAGAGGAATCAGATCAAAGAGAATCATGGCATATGAAGCCATATAAACATCATGCAATAAAGTTTGATATAATAATATTATTATAAACTTTGATATAATAAGTTTGATATAATAGCCTCAGTCTTCACTGGCAACCCCTTTCCTCCTAGCTCCCATGTTGATGGCCCACAAGTTGGTGACCAAGGTGACAAAGTCCTTCCCACTGCTGTTGTATCGTGTTATTTTATTTTTAGAAACCTAATCCAACAGGTTATGTTGGATTAATGAAGAGTCATCAGCATAAAGTTAGAGTGAGATCTTAGTGGTCAAAATAGCTCAAAATGCATGTTTTATTTTAGTATTGATAGGTACAAGAATATTGTAATGTGCTTTCTATAATGTTTTTGAATGACGTAATACAGGAGATTTTTTTTAATGTGAATACTCAGAAAAGATGAGATACGAAAACATAGTTATAGACAGGCACTTTGAGGAGAGAGAGGGAAACAAAGAGAGATCAAATGAGATCAGGAATCAGTGTGTCACTGGCAGAAAGCCAGTTACTGGTGTAACACAAGTTCAATGGAGGGAAAGAATTTGAAAAACAGAGGAAGAAGCACAATTTTACCAATAGAAATTGTGATGTACTGAAAGATATCAGTGAGGGAAAGGTCAGAATTAGAAAAAAGTCAGAAACTGTCTCAGAGAAGTGGATCTCTGGGAAAGATGAAAGATGTTAAAGGAGACAGAAATAAGCAATAATAAGCGTGAAACAGAGCTGACAGAAAAAGCAGATGTTTATTTTGCTTAGGGCTCTTTAGTTAGCCTAAAGACATTTAGCATTCTAATGTAATGTCATGCATGACAGCAACAACAAAATAAAATGTCATTGACCCATATCAGTTGACATAATCCAAATGCTCTTCTGTAAGCAATGTAACCACCATGATTCATACTACTTGAGTGTCAGGTGGACAAAATGAAAGCAGGAAAGGTTCAGACTACTTGTTACAACATTCAGAAAGTAAGAATTTCTACTTTGCCTTCCTTACTTTCCCCACTATCCCTCACATAAAAACAATTAATTGATTTGGTAACAGATGACTCTCTTCAGGTCATCCAAATATAATGAAATAAACAGAAAAAATATACTAGGATACATATGAATCATGTACCAACCTAGATAACAGATATTTTTCTGTGGTATTTAGAAATTAATCTTTTCTATGAATCCTTTTCAGAATACAAAGTTCATTCAAATACATTTATAGAAGGAGGATATAGATATACTTTGTTCAAAAATAGTCGTGTGCACTGTGCTGCCAACTGTAGGCCAGATGACAGAAAAGAATAAAAACTTCAATGACTGTAACTAAGGAGGTTTTTGTAACACAGAAATGTGTTTTTAACAACATCATGCTTATGCCTCCCTAGCAAGCCGTGAATAGATCAGATAAATTTCTAAAATCTTGTAGACTGATCTTTCAGCTGTTTACATCTTGAAGTTTAGATCTCTTCAAAGACACCTGGTCACACATGCACCTATGTCAGTATTATGTTTAAGAATTTCTGATGTTTTTAAATTATATTCTATTTTTCTTTCTATTTTATCATATTCTAGGGCTATTATCATATGAATGATTCCCAAAACAAAAACAAACTCATATCAGAAGAAACAAACCCGGGAAAAAAACACAAACAAACAAATGATTTTTGCCTATTTTGAATGACAGCACTAAAAGAATAGTAGGCAATTGTATCACACATACACACAAAATGAAAATTATGGCTGCAAATCAAACATGTTCTCTTACCCCAGTGAAGGGCTTTGGGATGTCTTAAAGCATAATGAAAATTTCCAAAATTTAAACTTTTTCTTTTTTAGTTATTATTTCTATTGCAAAAATATATATAATACAGAATTCACAATTAGAGAGTCTTATTCCTTTAAGCTGACTTCTCTTCTCTGAATGAAAAAAAAAAGAAAAAACTTATCTCATTAATAAAAGAGCAGCCTTTGCAATATCATTTTATTAACCTTCAAATAATAGTGCCACAAGCTGAAGTTACAGGGATTTTCTTATTTGCAAACTTTTCATATTTAAGCAAAAAATCAATCATCAATGAAAAAGTGTCATAAGAACAGCAAATTCCTTCTTTTCAAATATCCTTGACTACAAGACATTAGTACAAAGGAGATTAATTCAGTGTATTTAAATTATTCACATTAGTTTCACTGAATAGACTGGATACAATCTAAGAGAAAAGAAAATTTTCAATAGGATAGTGTAATAAAAGAAGAAGACTATGTGTTGAAGTTTGGTGTTAAAATTCCAATAATTATTCCAATAATTATACCTGGTAGAGAGTAGTCATGATGGATTTTCTGAGTTGCTAAGTAACTTAATTTTGAGTCAATCAAATCAAGATATTGATTGTCAGAGCTTTGAAGACCCCTTTTCTCATTTGTTAATGAGAAAAGGTTTACTAGATATATACAAATAGAGTAGCCACCTAGTTCATATTCTTTATCTGAACCTGACACAATAGCTTTCATATACAAAGACAGAGCAGGATTCCATCAAGAAAAGATATGTGCTTTGGGGTATATCTCACTGCAAGTTTTGCTTTCTTTTTTTTATTATAGAAACAAAATGAAATAACTGCAAGATTGCAAAGACCTTCATAATTTATACTGGGAACTGACAGATGCAAAGGTAATTTGGTACTTCTTCAAGGCTCTCTTACCTGTTTCAAGAACATACCTTGCCTTACTAGCTTCAAGAAGTCATTTGACTAACACTAGCTCTGAATAATTGCATTTCAAATATTTTTAAGTATCAAAGGTAGTAAAGTCACCAAAAAATTTCACAGCTCCTTCACTGATCTGTCATATCATCATGGTTACATAATTTGTAAAGTATATTGACTTTAATTAAAAAAGTATATACACTTAAATTTTGTCTTCTGATCTCAAGAATTATTAGTAAAAATACCTGAAAAACTGAGAAAAAATCCTAAGACAAAATACTGAAAATAATCTCTTTGACCATAACATCCATTAAGACCAGTCACATGTTACTTCTATTTAGGGCTCTTCATGTATACTTCCATGTGAATGCTTTAAGATTGCTTAGTTTTGCAATAAATAATTTATTTCATTAACATAAAAACATATTCTACTAAAAATACATTCTATTCTATGAAAAAATTATAATATGAGAAATTGTATGGTACCTCATTACACACAAACTCAGATGGGAACAAACAAGCATTTAAAATATATTCTAATTTCAATACATCTTATTCTTTTTCTTTAGAAGAACCAAATGAAAAAGATGCCTTATTACATGAGGATGACACTTTGCAAGAGGGCTGTTAAAAAGAATGGAATATTTTTGATTATCTCAATACTTGTTAAGAGGTAACATGCACATATGGTCAAGTCCATTTTGAAAAAAAAATCTCTTGATGAGCTGCATTGCAGGAGAGCAGAGATTGTTGGCCTGTTCTCAGGTATCCTACTTAGGCAGGGAGATTGATTCTGAATGTGAAGCACTGGTGCATACACTGTGTAGAACTGCCCAGAAAAGAGCAATGCTTAACTTCTTTCTTTACATCCTAACAGACACAAGAAAATCTCTTTAAATAACCAGTTGTGTAATACTATTTATCAAGCATATGCTAACAGTAAAAATAAAGCTATACTACCATAGGAGAAAAGTTATATCATATTATGTAAATATTTTAGCCTGCCAGTGTAGAAGATATTTTTCCTTTTTCTGGACTGGCTTGGTCTAAAATATCCCCCTCCTAGACCACTGAGGTCCAACATAATAAGGAAATGAAATAAACAAAATAAAATAAAATGGTTCAGAAACCACAAGAAGCTAAGTTATTGTTGATTAAAACAAGTATTATTTATTTCCAGTGCAAAGTAAGTAAGAAGGCAATCTCAAGTAATTTCATGTAAATGAATATGTAAATCAGTTGCAGCCCTCTGGTTCCTGAAAAGTTGCCAGTGTGGCCTTTTGTGTTGTAAAGGTTGTAATCCATTGCGCTAGACAAGGGGAGCAGACCACAGTATAAGTGAAAGCCAAAACCAAATAAATTAGAGAAACAGCAGCACCACAGACATCCTCTAGATACACATATTTTTCATTCATTTCCTCATTATGCTCCTTAGTTATTTCTAAAACACCCAAGTGATATTAGATATTAGCACTCCTTTCCATAATTACTTTCAGGTCTTTATATATAGTGAGAGAAGTCTCTTATGCAGTAATCAGTCTGATTACTTTTATCTTTCGTTTAATGTATTTTGGCAAGACTACCAACATATAATGCTTGTCTTTTTGTCTAACTCATATTGTACTTTTTTTACCCCAGACTAGAAAGTGAACTATTGTCAGCTATGTCAATTGTGTTTCTGCCATTTACATTGCTTTTTAAGTGGATGTAGAGGAAAAATTACGTAAAAGAAAAAAAAAAAAACATATCTATAATTCTGATTCCTTCTTCCTTTTATGCTTCTAAATCATAGGTCAGGTCCTTTCCAGTCACTTGCTCCAGCTCCACATTTCCACCCTTGTCCTCTCTTCTGCTTTAGTTCACTCTCATCTGCTTCCTGATGCCCAACTGACCAGAGGCTGGGAAATTGGCATGTGAGAGAGCGTGTGTCCCTACATGCACATATAAGGGAGAAGGTAGATTGAGGTGAGATAAACAGCAGTTAGAAATCTTTTTGATTGATTTGCAGGGTCTGGGATTGCTGGAGGCAGTTGGATGCAGTAACTATCAATGAATGGCTGATCACTTGGAGAAGACACCTTTCAAATATTTTCCCTGATAATGTACATCAGAAATATTGAAGAGACCATCCAGATATTGAAACATAATAATGTCTTTTCTCTGTGCTTTCCTGGTGTGTGGGTAGTGTTTGCAAGCTCCAAATTTCACTGTTGTACCTACTCCAGGATATTCATGATTACATAAACCAATATTTGGAAGAGTTCCCAGAACAGCTGAGTTCTGTTGCTCTGCCCCAGACTCAAAGGGGACGCTGACACCTTTCTCAGCAAGGCAGGGACATTCACAGGATTCAGATATCTACTTGTGATATTGAACACACTATACTCCAGCACCACTGGCTCTAGTCAGATAATGATAGCCCATGTCATGACATTATTCACATGCCACATGGTTTTAAAACATGGGTTTGGTTGCCTGAGTGCAAAATGGCTTCAAATAAGGAGATGAGACACCAACATTCTCAACATCATCTTACATGTGGGTGCCAGATGAGTCCTGCACAGGCTCTGTGAAGATGTGATGAGATTTTCTAGGCAGACCAGAACAGTAAGGACCCAGTTTTCTCAGGAGCTATATGTTCAGATGTCTGCATAATCTGCAAGGAGTCAGGACACCTAGAATAACACTCATCTGTGTTTTCATTGAATGGAATACTCTGCACGTTCAGGAGATTAAACAGGACGAGAGGAATGTAGATACACATCAATGTCTTTAGGTTTTGTGCCTTTTTTGACAAAGATTGATGAGCTGTTCCATTTCCTTGGAGTCCTGAGTTGCACCACACTGGATCTTTTGACATAGCAAAACAAGAGACCAGGGACAACTGGTCCTCTGAAAAAAGGGCAACTGTTCGTAGCGTATATAAAGGAAAAGAAGGCAACTGCATAGATGAAAGAGCAAGAGTAATCACTAAGGAAATTGGGTGCAAAAGTAAATATAAAAATGTATGCGTCACATTTTATATAGCTCAGGAGGTACGCTATAGTGTGGGATGACGCCCTGATGTTTCAAAACTTTCTGTTAGCACATGTGTGCTCGTACATTCTGGAACATTGTGTACACTCATTGATCCATGTGTGCCCATCAGAGACACTCCTGATTAGCTCTTACTGTCCAGTTGCATTCAAAAGGAATGTTTCACCTGCTAAAACCCACTCTTCATTAATAACTCAGTAAGTAGAGATGAAAATGGCTCCACTACAAAAGCACACTCTGGATTTGTATTAACACCAAGCAGAATAACTGCCAGAAAATTTTCTTGTATAAGAACAAATGATATATAGCAGGCACTCCAAAGTACAGAAAAAGTCAAAAACACATTTGTTACACATGAAATTCATTGAAGTATCCAATCTTTTAAAATCTAAATGACAAAGTAAGTTAACAGACAGCAAAACTTGGGAAATATTGACAAGTTCACTCTCTAACACACAAAAAATTAAGATGCCCTGAAATTAGTCTGTCCTATATACTTCTGGCAACTGATTCATTTGGCCTATTCAATTTTTAGACCAAGGAGGCTTATGAAAAGTCTGAATTAACACGCTAGACGAGGAATATATACAAGCGATGCTAAAAAATCCTGGACACAAAAAGACTGGTTGAGGGAAGCTTCATATGGCATACGATTACCGAATGTACTTTTCCAAAGTTTGATTTGTTACAATCGCTAACTCTGTATAACTTTTAAAAGTGTATCTTCATCTAAAAGGAAGCACTTTAAAAACACATCACACACTTTACATAATAGTTTTCCTTTTACTGCAAACAGTACATATGTGGTACAACCAGATGAATTAAAATGGGTTTAAATCTGCACTGGGAAGTCTAAATAACATGCTTAAAATATAGGCAGCCTTCTTACAATGAATAATAGCAATTACACTGTAGGTGTGAATCAAAATAAAAAATAATGGATTTTTTTGGGGGGGGTTATGTTCAGTGTTGTTTGGCGGGTTTTTTTCTGCTCTGGCCAAGTGTTTATTGATAATGTAGAAACTGAAATTTGAACATGACTTTGAGAGATCTGGCTTTTTTCTGTATGAAAAATATGTTGCTTACTTCTATATAAGCAATATTTCATTTTTTTTCTCATCAATTTTTCATATGCTAGTCATTAATGTTTAAAGAAATCTTTTCCTGAAACATATTTTTATTTCCTGTTACGTATAAATGTTATACCATGGAACTGGACAGAGATCCTTGAAAGACCAGTTGCAATAGTGGTGAAAAAACATTTGGGAATTAAATTTAAAGATCGTTTTATAGAATCAAGATGAAATGTAAACATTCTAAGGAGTTTTAGATATCCAGTGGAAGGAAGTGCAACAGTTTGTTCTACACATCATAGAGTCATAGAATCATAGACTAATTTAGGTTGGAAAAGACCCTTAAGATCATCAAGTCTAACCATAAAACTAACACTCCCAAGTCCATCAAATGGGTAGCCCTAAGTGGGTAGTCAGTTCTACACAGAAAACTTGTATTTAGATAAAATAAAATAAAATAAAATTAAAATAAAATAAAATATTCTTTCCACATGACAGGGCATTTCCACTCCAGCAAACCATATTACTGGAAACATCTTACACAAGTTGCTTTTTAGAACAGGAAACCTGCTCTTCATGTCTTATTTTTCATATATATAATGCTAAAGTTAAAAACTATTTCATCTTCATAAAGCAAGTTTTATTCTGGAAAGTATGCAAAGCATAGTAGCTTACCATCATTTAACTGCAGTTGTGCACCTGCAGGTTCACAGAGCATTCAGAAAAGCCCATGGATACCTCTGTATTCACCCCTGCTCTACCTTCTTACAATATCCTACAATACTGCAGTCACCTAATACTGAAGGGCTCAAGTCAGCCATATGTTCTGAATTAATCTTATGCGGAACAAAAGCATTCATGTGAAAGGACAGCTATCTGGCTATCACTGTAACCCCACTAACAATCAGTTTATTGCCAAAGTAAGAGGCTTAAACAGATTGATTTCAGATTTGCTTCTCTATCTCACATAAAGACAGACCAAAACATTGGAAACAGCTTATGAAACAAAATCCACAAATAAATGAAACATTCATAAGGAATATGACTTTTTAATTTAAACTGTTACATGGAGGGGGGGGAATGCTTAATTTGGGGGAAAATATAATTCTATTTAATTTGTTATTGTTTTAAAATTTATGATATTTTAAAATATATATTTCAAAAACAGATTTTTGTAAAATTGGGAAAGGTATTCATATGGCAAGTTATGACAACATTTTTAATAAGTCAATAGTATTTCACTAACCTTAGTTTTCTTGAGCTTGAAACTTCTGTTTGGTTTTGTGAGAACTTTTTTTCTCTTAAAAATGCATTTCAGGGTGAGAATTTGGAAGCTAAAGACTGGAGGGCTGAACTGTGCCAAAATGGTTCCATAAAGTTCCATGAATATTTTCTCTTAATAATGATTCAGTTGAATAATGCAATTAAGAAATAAAAAAGATTCTCCTGATAACCAATTATCAACTAGAAATTTTATCCTAACTGAGATTTAAGCTATTTTTTTAATACCCTTCAACTCTATGGTAAAGACTGAATTGCAATGGTTTTCAAAATATACACTCTTTAGCACCTAAGGAAAGCCCATAACTTCAGTGGGTTTCTGCATATTTTTACCATTTCTTAAACCTCATTGATGTACAAAGTGCAAGGCTGCTGTCAGAAACTCAGTAAATTATTCTATTTATGACTCAGCATGGGCTATGAGATTGTAGATGGTGTAAAGAGAATTAAAAGCATAGCATGGTCATTGAAGAGAGATGAAAGAATCCAGGTTAATACCAGGAACTTACAGTAGGAAGCTTAAAGTTCGAAAATTTAATACTTTGTCTGTTTTTGTTATTTGTTTTGCACAGCTCAACATTTTAAGAACAATATTTTGAACTCCTCAGTCTTACTTTTAACACGATGGTGTAAAAGAATCACCTGATGGATACAGAAGGCAGCGGATATATTTTTTAATTTCTGTACTAGGTATCATTCCTGTAGAGGATGGCGAAAGTTTATGTTCTAGTCACTTCCTTCCTTATAAAGTGCTTTCAAGTCTTAGGCTCAAGACAAGTAGTTCTGGAGCCACTGGAGTTCAGACAGGTTTGTGTGGCCACTTCCATAAGTCTTGTTTAGAGAGGATCAAGCAATAATTTCTCTCAGAAGACAGTAAACTTATCCCGTCTCATAACACCATGTGATCCCAGCAACCTTCCGCAAAACTGTTCTTCGGGTTTATAAGAGAGACACAAAATGTAGAAATGTACCATTTGCAGAGTGTTCACCCTTGACAAAAAAAATGGAAAAGACCAAGTCAATTTAATCAAGTAGATATTATAATGTTTGGTCTCTGAAAGTGAACAGTGGCAGTTGTGTAAGGAAAATGCCAGGTGCATAGGAAACTTAGAGATATATTTCTCAGAGACACCATTAACCACAAGCAGCACCTCTCTCATAAGTAGCCCACAATAGATTCCTTTCCCATATGCTTCCTCAACCCTTCTGAATTTCAGACATTCACACTTCATGCAGAGTCCATTACCTGCCCTTCTCATATCACTGTCCCTCTTACCCTTGGAGAGTCATGCCAGACTTAGAAAGCACCCTGACAAACTCAGTGTTCTTTTGTGCCCCCCTTGCTGTTCCCCACAATCACAATTCAGATATTCACAGGTTTATAAGATTTTCTATCACCTTTTAGATTTTAAATGTTAGTTGTGTTCTCCTACTTTACTTTAAATTAAGCCCGTTAGTGTGGTGCAGCTCTCCTCTATCCTAAATGCTTACCCATTCAAAACTTTATTTCTTTTGGGATGCTAGGGGTAACAGTCCACTTTTTGCTAGATTACATATACTCTGTACAGAACATTGTAATGGATGTCATATATAGATCTTGGTTTTCAACCTAAGTGCTATAGTCTGTCTTCTGTCCATACCTATGCCACTGATACAGATATGAACTGTACGTATTAACACTTCCTTAACAATTCCAAAGATAGTATCTATATGCCTGGTGAAATCAGAATATTTATTTCTATCAAACAAGTTACTGTGTAGTCCTCTCTGGACTCTGATCTTTATAACCATCCCTCCAACTGTCTATGGCTAGAGCTATTAATTTTTATTTATTTATTTATTTATTTATTTCTGATGAGTAAAAATATCCACACACAAAGTTACCTTCCTGGTGTATGAAAACACTTTAGGGTCAACTTCCTTGCCATTAAAGGCATGATATGAACATGTGAATATATGGACACGTCAACACTCAAACCCTGGTTCTTGTCTCTTTACACGTTACTCCATAATTTAGATGTATCCACCAGGGACTAAGTGATCTACTAAAATCTTGGGAACATTCACTTGCTCATGGGTTTGGCAATTGTACACCTAATACTCAGTAGAGTAGTTGGGACATCCCAAATTATATTGGACTTCATTTGCATTTTCATTCACTTGCAAGAGTAGCTGCTTTTGCTTGTTTACCCGTTAATCTAACCTATTTAGATTTTTTTTTTTTGTGACTTGTCTGTGAATTAGGGCTGGAGCAGGCCCATTTCTGTTTGTACAACATCATGGGTTGCACGTAAGGGTGTGGTTCTTGCTCAGGCCTGGCTGATCTCTATCCAAGAGCTTTACTATGATGCAGCTACATAAGAAAAAAGCTATTGCTGCATGCAGTAACTTCTTTATTTCAGAACAAATGAGAACAGCATCTGAGAATAAATCAGAACACTTTGGTATCTGAGCTTAGGAAAGAACACTGAAAATTCAAACAACCTTGGGAGTGAACAACCATGTAGAGATTTAAACAAAATAATGCCTTCAATTCACAGATTTGTTAAATTACCCATCACTCTTTCACCAAGATATCTATGAGAAGAATGCTCAGAGATTTATCTTAAAAGCACAATGATATTTTATTTAGATGTTTATTAAATATGTCATTTCCAAAGGTATTTCTGTCTAAATTTCTGGTGGAATAGTCAGCCTATCTTGTAATTTTTTTTCTGCAACATACAAAGATGACAAGATTATTTATGTTTGCACGAAAAAGTTTTGAATGTAACACTCTGTGTTGCCACCATTTGTAATGAATGATTTCAAATATTACCAACAAAATGTCAGACACAGAAAAATGAAAGGTTATCCAAAAGTTAGAAGATACAGTATAAAGTGCAGCTGGGTTTTCAGAGGTTTCAGTATGCACAGTCCATCTCACCTCTATTACTATGTTTGGAATAAGACTATTCCTGCTAAGAATACACTGCAATGTTATGCAAACGGAGTAGCAGCATTTTAAGGATGTATATGACTTAAATGTTTTTCCTGTAATAATTTACTGAAAGCTGTGTTATATCCAGTGACATATACTTTGTGTGCTCTAAAATCCTTGGTGATGCAGTACTGGTGTTACACAGGTGTAAGTCTCTCACAGAAATTCTAAATAAGATATACTCCACAGAAGCCTGCAAGACCTAGATAAACAATATTCATTATGTTTTACCCAATCACTCCTGATCGAGTCATTTTACAATAGAACTGAACTCATTCTCATTATAGAAAATAGAAAATAGAAAAATAGAAAATGAAATTATTTTTTCATGTGTTCAAGGAGAACTATCTTTAAATGAAATGTCAATGCTGACCAAAGGAAAATGACTGCAAGTTCCAGTTTCCAGCAGGAACTTATATGTGTACTCAGAAGCCTAATAAAACACGTCTAAAGTCCATTTTAGATACTTAGGCCTTTAAAATCTAAAGGATTAATGGATTTTTTTTTTTTTATTAATGTTACCAGTTTTTAAAAGGATTCATTCTGATTTTAAAAGTTTAGAAGCAACTGTTTTCTTAAATTTTGGCTAGGTGTGTATTTTGACACTCTAATATATCCAAAGGGTAAAGTTGCTACATTTTTAGATTCTTTTTGTGTTTCTTTGATTTTGTAAAAGTCGGATATAAACAGAGAACAGTCATACCATGGGAGGAATTCACCTACAACATTGGAAATGACTAGATGTCTTTTAAAAACAAAAGATTGGAAGATGTCTTTTTTAGATGCCTGAAAAGTAGCAAAATAAGTTAATAAGTTAATATCAGTGAAACATGATTTGAACAAGAGGTCTAATCTTCCAGTACACATTTTTCATGACAAAATGTTAGAGATAACAAGATATAGCCGAAGTAACAAGATATAGCCAAAATGTAAGCATGTCCAGAAGATTAAAGCACACATTTAAAACTGCCGTTTCATTCTACTTAACACAGAACAAAGTAACATAAGCACTGCTCTGAGGATCTGATTTTAATAAAGGGTACCATATTTCTCTAAACAAAAAACCTGTTTGTACAACTGAATCAGTTATGAAAAAACTGAATTGAATCAGCTGTGAAACTAAAGAACATTCTTTAATATTTATCATCAGAATCATAAAAATGAACATGCAATATTTACTATTGTTATTTATTTGTCTGTGAAGTGCAAGTCAGAATCCTGAAACAAATTACCAATATAAAAGTCCAGTGAGGTAAAAATTTTTATATTTAAGGTGCTTTATAAATGCTTTAATATTAATAGTTTTATTAAATGGAGCAGGGTATCCTACATCAGTAAAAAAGAAATCTGAAGAATATAAAGTGACTTAGTGCCTTCCTGATATCAGACTTTTAGCTATCATAGGAACATCTTAGAAGAAACGAGAGAAATCCTGTGGACTAACTTGTAAGAATTATGGTGAGAGTTTATAGAAAACATTATCTGTAGTGTTGTTATCAGAAATATTTGCAGGACATATGCAGCATCAAAAGGAGACACAGTGGGATAGAGTCTCAAAAAATAGTTCATATGCTGTATGAGTGAAGAATTTAGATTTATTAGGAATATGAAACACATAGATGGATTGCCTCCATCTAAACAGAATGGAACAGCAATTCAAACTGCTGGTTACAGTAAAGAATCAAACATGTTCATAAATTTCAGAAAAAGTACAATAAAAAGTAGGCTCCATAAAGTCCCATTTAAGTGGGACACATGACAACATATATCAAAAACATTGTCAAACATACATTTATTTAAACACAGTGGTGGAATTCTGCTGAAAAACAAAAAAAACCAAAACAAAACAAAAAACCAACAATCAAACATAAAACTGAAAATCTGGTTCTCAGCCCATTGACAAATGTATTTATAATGTTACATTAGCTATTTCAGTGCAAGAACAATGCTGTATATCAAGAAAAGTTTATACCTAAAAATTGATTGCTTCTTAGGTAATTTAGTCAGACAGCCAAAAAGACAATAAGCAGTTCTTGACTTAGGCCTGGCCTGTGTGCAGGACAGGGTTCAGAATGTTACAGGATCTCAAATCCAGCAGCTTTCCAGCGACATATATATATATATATATATATATATATATATATAAAAACAGGTACTGCAGTAGTGTTGTAGTAGCACACTCTCTCTCTCATTTAAATTAAAAAAATGGAATGCTGTGAATAATTAGAATGATTAATACAATTAAATTTAAGGTGTAAAATATTTGCAGTCTAGAATTCTATAAAGATATTACGCCATTAAATTGATATCTTGGAGAAAACTTATTCCATCTAGAAAAAAGGATAAATAAACACTAGCAAAAAAGAGATCTGGTTTGCTTACAAGAAATCTTAACAACATAACTGATATCTAGACCAGTTTATGAAACTAAACAAAAAACTACAAGTTTTAGGAAGCATTCCAGGAATGATAAAGGAAATGTGAGCTTAGAATTCTGCTAACAGGAAACCGTTATTAAAAAATATATATTTTGGGGGAGGAGGGAAGGGGCATTTTTTTTTAATATTTAAAAACTGACGTAACAACGGTACAACTGATGTTTCAACTAATGTTTTAATTTTTTTTTTTGTTAATATGTTCACACTAGAAAAACTGGTAGAGAGAATTATTTTGTTTATATAATCAGTATCTCTCCAGAAAAGCACATTAATAAGTAGTCTTTTTTATTATAAATTCCTCAAAAAGGATTGAAAGTGGTAGTAATTTTAGCAAATTTTAACATGAGAAGTTTATTACGATGACAGACATTGGTTTAATGTGTGAAATTTATATTTTCACCATATATAAACAAAAGTATTATCATTCATACTTTACAAGAAAAAAATCAGTGTACTGACTGTTTTGCATACTAATTTCTGGCTCTAATTATCTTATAGATAATGTATTGTTATTACTCCTTGCACTGGAATCTTCTTAAAAAAATCAGTAAGAAACGTACTTTGTAAATTAATCTAAATATAATAATATATTTTTGACCAGTTAATTTTCCCTCAATACTAATATAGAATAGATTAGAATTTATGACATTGCACTATTATTATTCAGAGCTAACATTCTATGGTATGTTCATTTCTGTGGTGATTTTCCCTCCACTCCGGACAATCTAGAAAATTGTCTCCAATGACTTAATTATTTTAAGCACAAGTTTTGTACTAAATACATTCTCCCAACAGTTTTATTCTATGTTAGATATAGCTCTGGTGGGAAAAATTGTAAGATTTGATCTGGTATATTCTACTCCTCTATCTTCCTGTGTCTTGAGACCATTAAATTGGAAATGATTACTAAAATCAAGACAGATAATTAGACAGCATAACATCTAATATACTCCTTTTGTCAGCTCGCCAGAAAGAGAATTTCAGTAAATGATACATTACACCATGAAAAAACTCTTTCAAAGAAGCCTGTTAATGATGATAAATAAAGAACTTTTGCAAAACCAAGCAATTAATCCTTTCGAAGCTTTCCATTGAAGTTACTATTAAGGCATCAAGAAATGCAAATGCGTATATAAACAAATCCTTTGTGAATATTCCACTTCAGGCTAGTGTAGTTTCTTGCAAACCCATCTGTAGTCAACTTCTTTAATATAATTTCTTACACGCAAAATATTTTCTTTATTTTAATAAAGGAACAATCAAAAGTCCTTCATAGTGGCAAGAGTCAGTTAAAGAAAAATATATCATGTTATGTGAGAATTTTAAATATTCAGAGACATTGCATTTTATTTTCAGAGAATAGATATTGATTTATTTACTTATGAAGCCACAGTATTTTTTGTTCCTTCTACAGGGACAGAGCAGATTGCAATATTCTGGCATTAATAATACATTGGAAATAAAGGGGAATGGTAAGCAAAAATTTATGCTGCAGCTTGTAAAAAATGTGAAAAGTCAAAAGGTGATGGAAAAATCCTCCCAGTAAACACTATTTCAAGTTACAATCTTGTAAAGCAGTTTCTCAGTGTGCAGACAACTCAGTAGATCGATGTCTCACTACAATAGGGGATAGTGTACATTGGTGTTTTCAGTTATCTTTTTCTTTCCACAGGTCCCCCAAATTATTCCCTGCTTGTATTATAAGCTATGGCCAGAAGCATGAAAGAAAGTAAAAAATGGTTTTGCATTTCTTTTCACTCTGTAAACAGAGAGCAGTTCAGATCCCACCCTATTACCAGATAGGAGGAAAATCTTCTGAACATATGCTTTCATTATAAATCACATAAAATAGCAAAAAAAAAAGAAGATAGCCAAACTATGCATCACAAGAAAGCGTGGATGTATTTTGCTGTGTGTAGCACAAAATAGATATGAATCTCAAACAGCTTGGAATCAGCTTTTGCTGAATCCCCCTACATTTCTTTGGCCAGCTTGTTCATACTCCAAAAGGTTCATAAATTAATGTAGGTCACATATTTGAAGGCAAAAATTTTTTTTGCGCTATATATAGACCAAGATTCTTCATTTTTTTTCACTTTCCCATGTACTTGAACAATAAGCATAAAAAATATTATGAAGACTGAAGAGGTACTATGGTCATTGATTTTTACAGTAGGACAATAGTGGGTGAGTGATTTAATGCAAGGTAGTATTAAACCAAAATTATCTTTAATTTTGTGATAATATTGGGCTTTTTTACAAAAATAAAGTGCAAGATTATTCTAAGGCACTATTGTTTGATCAAATGTGAACACTTTGTCAGGTGAGGATGGTATTACCAGCATATCATTGACTGCTTGCAGTTTTAGACTTTTTTTCTTTTGCAAGACACCCTTTAAAGAAATTCCAAAGGTGGTGTTTTTCCAAAGTGAATGAACTGGAAATCAAAACCAGGAAGGACACTATAGACAAATTGATCAGTTCCATCATATCACAGCAAGAATTATAACAAAAACTATAATGCAAGTTTTTAGAAGAAAGTGTTGGTCATGGACATTGAGAGTTTCTTTGTACTTGTAGGGACTGATAAAGGAGAATCTGACCATCTGACCACGTCCTTATTTTTCTGGAAAGGAAGCAATTCTGTGGCAGAACACAGCAAAAATTGCTGAAAATACAGAATCACGAAATCATAGAATCAGAGACTCAGGTTGGAAGGGACCTGTGGAGGTCTTTTGGTCTAACCCCGCTGCTCTGGCATGGCTATTCAGAGCCAGTTGCCCAGGACCATGTCCAGACAGCTTTTGATAGGAGGGAAACTCCACAACCACTCTGGGCAACCTTTGCCAGTGCTCAGTTACCCTCACAGTAAAAAAGTGTTTCCTGATGTTCAGGATGAACTTCAAGTGTTTCAGTTTGTGCCCATTGCCTCCTATCCTGTCACTCTGTCTTCTTTACACCCTTCTTTCAGATATTCAGATACTTTAACACAGTTGTCTCTTGAGCCTTCTCCTCTCCAGACTAAGAAGTCCCAGCTTTCTAAGCCTTTCCTTATAGGAGAGAAACTCCAGTCCCTTAATCATCTTTGTGACTCTTTGCTGCACTTTCCCCATTATCTTTTGTGTCTCTCTTGTACTTAGATGTATTGCAGAGGATGATTTTATGGACAAGGTTCTCTCTCGCATTTCTCAATTTGGCTACACGTCTGTAATTTAATAATGGACTTCTTAATTTCTCTGTCCTTCTATAATTTGCTAAATGGTGGCAATGATACTTCTCTTTCTGCTGATGACATTTGCGGGGCCAAGTTCTTATTTTTGAAGCTCCTGTTAACTATTGTGAGTTGAATTGTCATAGTCTTGTATTGATATTAATAATTTTTATTATTTTATGTACCAAATGAAAGACTTTTATTGCCATTTTTACACTTTTTTTTTTTTTTTTTTTTTTTTTTTTTTTTTTTTTTAATACCTTATGATGCCTCTCTTACTGCTGTTTGGCTGCCTGGTAGGGTGCTGGTCACCTCAATGCAATCATGAAAAAAATAACCTCTGTTATTTTTCTGTAAACCCTTATGTGGGAGTTGTTATTTTCTGGAAATATTATTCATTTAGTATAGCTAAACTGGGAGAGCTAGAGTGAGAGAGGCGAAGAGAATAGCTGGAGAGTATTCATAATGTATTCTCACAATGAAATATCTGTTAATACACATTTAATTATCCAAATGATTAGTAAAATCAATATCTATTCTCTTTGTGTTTATTAAGAGACAAATCTTCCTGACAAGTCTCTGTAATGGAGCAATACATGCAAAATCAAATTCCTAACACAGTAAGCTTGTAAATAATATTGAACCATTTTTAACCAGGGAGTTGTACTGTTGTGATTAAATCTCTCCTCATATACTATCAGTTACTTTGCATGTAAGAGTTATGGGTTAAATAGAGCCAAAGCAAAACAGACACCTCATCAGGTTCTGTACTAAATAGCCAAAAGCACAAAATCTGAGCATCTGCAGAATATTCTGTTAAAGAAATATACCATGCTGTGTCAGTGGGTGACTGAAACCAGTAGAAATTGAAGTGTTTAAATGAGAAATTGAAATTTGAATGTTTTTTTCTTTCACTCTAAATTCAGTAAATCAAGATTATTGATATGAGGAGATTTGTAATCTGTCCTGCTTTCTTTTATTTTTCATGTGTATGGGGTAATGAATAATACTTTCATGTTTTTCTCACAAAAGAAATCCAGAAATCTGAGTGCTTTGGAACAATGAGACTGGATAAAATAATGTGTTAAAGAGTAAATGCAGAAAAGTACTCAGTGGTCATCATGCTTATATACAAAACTATTTTAATTATTATTTTTATGTTAGGAGGTAATATTTTAGGTTGTAGTATATTAGCAGAATTATTTGGATATTTGCTTTCTCAGAACAATTGTTCATAGCACTCAGATAACTGACAAATGTATTCCCTCAGGACAGGTACCATAGCTGAGAAAAGAGTACAGTCCGAAAAATTTTATCTTTAGTGGGAATTGATATAGGCTTTTCAAGTTTTTATTGTGTCTCTGAGATAATTGGTCATCTTGGGCTCTTGCAATGAATTCCGTATTTGGGTCTCAAGAAAGAAACATGCAGTCAATTGTTTTCTTATGTCGGAAGTAACCTAGAGGGGCTGATTCATTTTGGCAAAATGATCTGCTGGGGATTGCAACAGAAATTCAGTCTACTAGGGAGAAATCAGAGAAATAGTATACATTCTGGGGTACATGTCACAACATTTATGACTTTGAATAAAACAAAAGAAAAGTTTTAATGTGGGTGTTACACATTCTCAGTCAGTATTATAAACTCTGAAAATGATGCTTTCCTTTCTCTGTGTTATTCTTCCCATCGACAGTGCCAATAGACTTATTTCCAAAATGTTCCCAAATACTTTAAGTTTAATGTCCTTAGAACAAAAGGAAATTGATGGTTATGACTTCAACTTATTCATTTTTACTGTACTTCTGAAATCCTGGCCTTGCAATTTCTAAACTAAGACATAGTTGATTTTACAGGTAACACAGAGGCACTACTTGTAACTTATCATTCAGAGGCCTTGTAATTTTGAAACAGCTTGTTCATTGGCCTGCACATTCTCATTTTAATGAGTTACAAACATATATATATATATGACTACAGAATAAATGTTATAATTTCATATGCAGTGGTTTGAACATGAAACTAAATAATTACTGCAATTTTTTATTTTTGAGACTATTAATGTCATTCTATTATTAAAATAAAGTTCTGGATAAATGTTAAAACAGAATATACATTAATTTATTTTATTAATAATACACCTTTACTTTGTGGCCAGGTAAAGGCCAGGAATATCAGGAGTTGGATCAGTAAAATATTTTTCTGCTAAACTAGTTTGGAAGTAACTTTGCAGTAACTTTTTAAGTAATACAGCTACATTGATAACACTGATTCCAAGAACAGCAACTTCAGAATTTTTAATGGTAAATATAAATGGAAAGGTACAAAACAGATCCGATTGACTGCGAGAAAGAGTAGAAGACAAAATGATGGATAGAAGTAAGGGACTCAACCAGCATTCAGCCATTCAGGAATTTGGGAAACAATGGATATTTTGGTACCATAATATGGAAATACATTCCAATGGAAGTTAAATGTAGCAGTTTTTCCCCCAAAAGAGGAAGAAAAAGATCATATCTGTTCTAAAAACATATGAAAATTTAAGTGATGTTTATGAACATTTCAATTTCCTCAGTTTTAATGAAATAACTTGACGGAATTCATTTTTTTATTTCTATTTACTTCTATATCAAAGTATTACAAGTATCACATGAGTAGTGAAATGAGAACAGCTGCATTTCAAATGAAATCTCACTAAAACTTCCAAAGCTGTAGGTCATTTCAGTATTTCAGGTCATGTGCATCTTCAGTGAAAATAATATTTTGAATGTTCACTTCATGGTAACAGTAAACAGATGAAATAATTAAGCTTCACAGTAAGTCACCAAATAGGGAGGAAGGGTGCTCTGGAAAACAGATTATTTTTTCTTTCATAAGTCCATTGGTTTTGTTACATGCAGTCTACAGGATATTGCAGTGTGTTAATGTGGGTATAATGGATTCTGTAAGTGGCCAGCATTACTAGTGAGCCACCACACAATATTTGATTGCAAGAAGAAAAGGTGTTTTACTTGATATAGTGATAAATGTATGGGATGCTTTTTTTCTCTTTGCTCTAGTTCTCTGCCCTAATGTCTCTTATTTCTGCTACTTAAATTATGACTCTTTGATGTAGTGTCTTGATATTTTTCAATGCAGAAAATATTTTTAAGTCATTAGCCTGAGTTTAATAATATGGGTAGTATTTTTATGTCTAACTAGTCATTTATTCTTCATCACCAACTTTTATTTAATTTTAAAGGCAAAACAATGTTTTATAATAAATGACAATAATCATTTATTCTTCATCACTGACTTTTATTTAATTTTAAAGGCAAAACAATGTTTATAACAGTAGTGCACCTGCATGGTGTTTCTAAAACCATGTTCTTAATTTTTAGCATTGTCTCTGGAAGGAGAAAAAAATGGCTGATCTTGTGGTAAGGCATCAGCTACTTAGTAAACTTATGTTTTCTATTTACACAAAATAGAACAGTCATGAAGTTTTCTTTAGATAAAAGTCCATTATCCTCATCTGCTTCCAGTTTACCACTATTTTAACTTATTCTAATGTTTTTGATGCATCAAACAAAAAGAACTATGCAAAAGGAAACAGAAACTCATTCTAATCAGAATGATATTTTCTACTTTCCACACAGAATTGGGGAAATGATTCAGTGTTTGATTCTCTGGACCTTTGATGTAAGTTTTACACACGATATTCATAAATATTAATGCTTTTCATATCTAAATATGTGCTTCCCCCAAGCAAACACTGTATATGGGTGTAGATGACAATCTACTTGCAATATGTATACATGAAAGTCTGGGTGAAAATATGCATTTCACTTTAAAGGTTTTTATCACTTTTTATGTGATCAAACTTTAGGTTCCTCCCATCTCTCTTTCTGGATGAGTTTTCTAAGAAACCCCATGGTTTCTTCTCATTGTTTTATTAATGTATATCTCTGGATGCATGACTGTATTAATTCAATTTTTGCAAGCTTCAACTGAAAAAGCAGCCATTTCCTTTTCATTCCAATATATAACCTAGAGGACAAGTTTACTTTTTATTACACAATATTGTTCCAGAAAATTTGTCTGGTTAATACTACATTATTTTTCATTCTTTCAGCTTATTGAAGTCAATGATTCCAATTTTAATGTTACTTACATGCCAGGGAAGAGATGGTAACCATATCAGAGGATTCTCTACTAATACAGTTATGAAAAACAAAGATTTTCTGAGAGGAAATTAGCATTAGGTAAGTAAATCCTTCAGGAACTCACATAGTTATGTAAAGACATTCAGACATAATAGAGAGCAGGAGGATAAAACACATGAAAAGTTGCCATTAAATACATTGAAAAGCTACAGTAAGGAAAACCTGGGATATCCCTCAGTTCTTCACTTTAAGGCTTCTTAGATAACTGAAGTAGATATACAAATATGAGACTGGAAAAGTGTATTTTAAAATAATCTTCAGTTTCATGTAGATTCCCCTGAAAACCAGGCTCTGAAGTAAATCATACTCATTTTTCTTTTCTTTCTTTACTTGATTTACCTAAAATATTTCTTTTCTTAATGTGAGTATGATTCAGAGCTTGCAGAATATGGTACAATTTGAACAGAAGACAAAGCATTTTATATTATGTTAATATTTGGGCAGTTGTTCACACAGAGATTATTCCATGGGTATCTGGAAAATGATGATGTGACCTTTACATTAGGAACTTGTTTTCTTTTTGTGGTAACTTGCTTCTGAAGGCATAAATTTTGTCTTAGCTAAAATCCATACAGGAGACAATCTCTTTTTTTTTTGACATTTCACTAAACACGCTTGTCGGTTTTCATCTAATACTTGAAAGAAAGTTAGACTTTCTTATATTAATTGATTATAAATCTTTATTTTATTTCATTGATGTAAGACTTTTCATTAATAGAATGCTCTCATTTATTCTAAGTCTGTATATAAGTAGATGCATCTTTTTTATTATATATTTTCCCTTTATTATCAGGTTATTAATTTCTTCTAGTGAACTGCTTCTACATTAATTTTTCAAAGTATTTTGTTCCTTTTGTGCTGAAATCCCTTCCCTGTTACATGAAGGGACACAAAAAGCACACTAACTAGCATGTTAGATTATTTCAGAATTCTCAGTCTTAATGACATGCTAAAAGAAAAGGAAAAGAAAAAAACAAAAATGTTACAGAAAGTCCAGCTAAACATGCCAGGCAGGTTTATGAGCCACGGGTGCTTTGAGGCATCTGCTCACTTTATCTATTAACATTTACTCTGATTATACATGTATGTATTTTCACACTTGCATTTCATAGATATATACACCAAATATATATTTATGTTTTTTATATATGCGTGTATATGTATTTTTTTACCTGCATTTAACTTCAGATTAGAAATAATTGTTTCACAATATAGATATATATGTATAGATATATAAGTATGCATGTTATGTGTACATGTATGTGTTTGTATATATATCATTTCCATTCTGTGATATGCTTCTCAGAGTCATTGGTGAGCCAGGAACATACTGACACATTGTAATGAATGATCCAGCTAGACTGTAAATGTCTTCATCTGTATAGACATCCTAATTGGCTTTTGTTAAGTAAGTGGGATGGTTGCAGATAAAAATTCCAGTTCATGAGAAGTTGCATCATTCTTCCTGTACAGGAGATATAGATGAGGAGTTCCTGCCAAGAGCCTGAATACTACAAGGAATTCTGCAGCACTTAGAGAAACTTATAGCTTCTGCCAGAGATTTCATTTAAAAAATTTGTTCACTGTCAAGAATATTGTATTAGCTACATGAGAGAGTTTATCTGGACCAAAAAAAGCAGTAATATGACTAAAGCATGGCTCCTAAATTGTGTTGTGCTTAACTTTTTTTGGAGACAGTCCTCCTATTGCACGCAACTATGATACCTCAATTTAAATTCTTGTTCAATTTTATTGCCTTTGGAGAGTGAAAATTAAATTAAAACCCAGTATCTAGTAGCATACCTGTACTTTCTGATTATTGTCTTCAAAACTGTTCATGCCTTCGCCCCCTCAGTCACTGTATAAAGAATTAAGAATTTATGCAAACCTCCATGTCTCTCAGCAAGTGCTAATAATTATGTGTTGTAATTGTGCCTCATCTTGCAAACAGATCCAGAGTTTGTGACCTGAAAACCTCTCTCTATATGGGGAAAGAGATAAATGTCCATACACAATTTCCATGTTCCAGCTGGAATGCCCTAAGGACTTTTACTGTCCTTCAGCAGTTAGTCCAGAAAGGCCAGGGACTCTTGGTTTTACAGCACATCTACCCTCTGCACACAGGTATCTCAACTCCTATAGTATCACCATGACTGAATGCAGGATTCAAACTGGAAAAACAATGGGAGGGTAGATTACCTCTATTTTAAGAATTTACAACAGCAGTTACATTTTTCCCTTTCAAATCTTGCATTAAGTTGGAAAAAGAAAGTCACAGTGATGTCACCTTTGTGATTGGAAGGACATGGATCTGCTGGAATGGGTTGAGAGGAGGGCCACAAAAATGATCAGAGGGCTAGAGCACCTCTTCTATGAAGACAGGCTGAGAGAGTCCGGGTTTGAACAACACTCCAACAATGCCTGGAGAAGAGAAGGCTCCGGGGAGACCTTATAATGGCCTTCCAAGTACCTGGAGGGAGCCTACAGGAGAGATCGGGAGGGACTCTTTATCAGGGGATATAGTGATATGATGAGGGATAATGGATTTAAATTGAAAGAGGGGAGATTTAGAATAGATAGTAGAAAGAAATTCTTTACTGTGAAGGTGGTGCAGCACTGCAAAAGAAGTTTCCCAGAGAAGCTGTGGGTGCCCCATCGCCAATGGTGCTCAAGGCCAGGCTGGATGGGGCTTTGAGTAACCTGGTCTAGTGGGAGGTGTCCCTGCCCATGGGAGGGGGTTTGGAACTTGATGATCTTTAAGGTCCTTTCCAACTCTAACCATTCTATGACTCTTTCTCATTCTTTGACCTATTTTTAAGATTTTATTACCAGGGTTCTGAATCCAACATGTTTCACAAAATCTAAACTGCATTCATTTTAAATATGCCACACAAAATAGGAAGAAAAGCTATTAAAAGTTTTCTTATACTATTTGGCTGACCACTTTCAGTCATAAATCAGCATGTGATATTAATTCACATGGCAGAGAAAATACATATTAAAGATCTAAAACTGCACAAAGCGTTAAACTTACCTTACTTCAGGTAAGTTTGTTGTTTTTTTTTTTAAAAAAACAAACAACTAAAACCCACAACAAAACAACCCAAAACCCCACAAAAAAGCAAACCAAAAGAAACAAAAAACCACCAAAAAAACTCTACCCCAAAACATTTAATGAAACTATTTCTTCTCGCTCTCTTAGACAGTAATAACACCGTTAACAACTATAATTGTCACTTGATTACAGAAACTTTAGTCTTAGCTTTTTGTTCCTATTACATGATTTTATTCGTAGATCTTATATGAACACACATACATTGAATTCAAGCTGATCTTATTTGTGAAGGTGTAAGAATGTGAAATAAACTTTCCACTTCCTTACTCTTTAAGCCTACCATTTTGCATATGCTGGCTTCTAAACTCATACAACAAGTTTGGGGTTTTTCTTAATGATCACTTCATTTAGATCAATATATTTATTGTGTTAAAAATATTAAATTGTGTTTTATATTAAAGCTGGCTACATTTAAAAACTTAGTAAATGATCTTCTTTCATGTGGAGAAAAAGGAAGAAAGAAAGAGTACTCTAAATTGTAAGCTAATGGAGTGTAAAATTTTCATTATCTAAATCTGTTTGAGTGATAAAAGTCTAATCATCATCAGAAATCCCTATTTTTGCATTACTCTACAATTTCAGAGAGACTATTTATAGTGCATTCTAAAAGATGACTTAGGAATGAGTTTTCATTTATGCAGGTCTAAAATATAGCATAGTACCATTTTTTAAACAAGATTGCTTCAGCATACTTGATACCAGCATTATTCTTTCCCTAAATACACAAAACTGCAGGTAAGAAAAAAGCATAAATACCATTTCTATTTACAAGAATGGAGAAAATATGTGTCCTTTAAAGTTAGAATAAATATTAGAGACAGATCCATTATAATTGAAATATAAGTAATTCTTTACCACTCTCATACAATATCTGAAAATATTACTCTTTCTCCTTTCATCAAATATATGCTTCCTTTTCTTAACAAAATCAGTCCAGCCATCAAGAAAAAACTTTGAGTTTTTTTTTGTTTTATAGTCAAGTGCTCAGATTATTTCAGAATAAGCAACAACTAATGAGGCTTCATTAGCTGGGTTAATTTATCAATTTCCATGGCAGGAGATTGAATTAAGAAGCTGCAAAATAACATACTTTTTAAAAAAGTGAAGCAAAATAAAATAAAAAGCTTGAGTTTTCCTTCCCAACGTTTCTGAGTTTCACTGTTAGCTAGCAGTAGAGAATCTGGTTTATTTGTATTCTAAATTCATCAAACACATTTTAAGTTTACACCAGATCAGAACTTAATCATTCATTTTTAAGACTTTAGGACTAGATTTGAATCAAGCAAGATGGTTGTGCTTGCTCCCCTGAGTAGCCACATGAAGGCTGCTGTACTGTATCTTCCAGGGCACTAATTCTGCAAGAAAAATTTCCCTTACAGGAAGAACTTATTGGTGAGAAGGTGGTGGAAAAAACAGCAGAATTAAGTTAAACACGATGATATTCCTGTCAGGTAGAGCTTGCTGGCAAAACACACATTGATAAGAACCCTCTTGAAGTGGATGCTCTGTCAAGCAGAGCTCTACAACAGTGTGCTATGGGTATAGCTCTGTTCAATAATTTTATAGATTGCCCGTATAATGTAATAAGAAATAAAAATATTCCATTTCCCGACAACTCAAAACTTTGGAGGGCAACAAGCATGCTCTAGGACAAAACAAGAAATTACAATTACCTTGGCAAATTGCAGAAGAGTTCCAAAACAATAGAATGCCTTTTTATTAGAGATGCATGCGCTTACACACAAATTATGTAAGTGTATGTCTATACCTAGTGCCTAAAGAACAAACTCCATAAATATAGGCTTTGTTTTCTTCAGGGATTTCTGAAGATGCTGTAGAGCTGTATGAAGAGGGAAAAACCCACAGGAAAACATGTATAGCCAATATTTGACTCTGGACATGACTGGAAAAAAACATTGTTAGCATGTGAAATCTAGTTTTGCAAACTGTCGTCTAAACCAGTATGAACTAAATTATAGAATTATTTAGGTTGAAAAAGACCTTGAAGATCATCGAGTCTAACCATAATATGGTTAAATATGGTGACTCAATCACTTCCCTGGGAAGCCTGTTCCAATTCTTGACAACCCTTTTGGTTGTGCCACTCCCCTGGCACAACTTGAGGCTGTTTCTTCTTTTCCTATCTTTTGTTACTTGGCAAAAAGAAATTGCCCGTTTTACAAAAAGTGGCCAAAAAAAGCTTTATTTGTGGTGTATTCCAGTGTTTAAAATGTTTAATGTTAATGGGTGTTGCAAAAGGAGCAATCCTCACTTCCTTCCCATTCCATTTTCCCTCTCCCTCCCCGACTCCTGCCATGTGGTGTTGCCTTATCACTTCTGTCGTTAGAGTGACCCCTCTGAGATGATAGTGTGCAGGATTTTTTATTTAATTTTTTGTTGGTTTTTTTTTGCCTATGGAATGATCTTAGCTTACTAGGCTGAATTAATAATTAGTTAATATTTTATTCTTGCATATTTTGAAACTTCTCTAATATACCAGGAAAGCTCCCATCTCCTCAGTAAGCAAGAAGAACCTTATGATTGTCTGCAAATCATCTCTTTCCTAAGAAATCTTCATTTCTTCCCTCTTTGTACAACTCCACACAATGAACTAAGAAATAGACAGCTCTACAAAATGCCAGTCTGCTTTACAGTACCTTAGAGTACACAGCCAACAGTAACAGTCATAGAATATTAAAAATAGTAAGTGATAAAGATGTTAAAAGGCAGAGCAGGGAGGCAAAATTTGAGACAGTTGTCAAGATGCAAATTGAAGAGAGACTACTTCTTGTTAAGGCTAGGAAGTTGAACAAATTGCTATTAGACAGTTATGCTAGTAGTTATTTTACCATATTCAGAGTTTGGTAAACTTAGCCTTATTTAGGCTATAGTCTTTCTAATATAGTAGAAATTATTCAGTTGCAATTTACCTATTACATATCATCCTGTCTTCATAATTTCCATCACATAATGTCAGCCATTAACTTAATTGTGCAACCACTTCCAATTTTCATTCATACGTAATACATAAAAGCTACAAAGATCAGGTTATTTCTTTATAGTCCCAGAAATTAACAGCCCGAATTTATTCCCTACCTTTTTAAAGGAGAAAAAAAAAATCATAATATACTTTCTGGATCTTTGTGTTTTTCTCCGACATAGATGTTTTCCCTTGATGTTTTCTCCTCTTGAAAAGTATTAGTTTTGAGTTATTATCTGCAATAAAAGTATTTATTAAATGTATTCATACTCACAAGGCAATGCACTCTGAAATAAAATCAAGTTTCTATGATCAATTAGTCTTTAATTTCTTTCACCCTTAAGAATATTTCGCTTAGTGTCTATATCTACTTTCAGTTCTTCCATGTTAAATATCTCTTCAGTCCAGGAGCTTGAGATACAACATGCTAGTATTCGAGGGTGTAGTGCTCTAGCATGAAGAGCTCCTGCTCAGGACATAAGTACGACCATGTTAATTCCAGGGATCATAGAAAAAAATAATCTTGCAGATTCGGACTCATCCAGATGTTCTTTAAAAAAGAACACTTTTGGGAAATCTGTTTGCAATAAGATGACCTTCAGGCTATCAAAAAATCAACTGAAAAGAGAGTGAATAGAATATTCAATGACTTTTTCAATAACAAAAGTATAAACAAAGCTCCTGTTGACAGGCAACTATTTTACAAAGTAATACTGTTCTTTGCAAGCTGTGTTATATATATTTTTCTCTGCTCATTGGATACAGTTTCCTGCCACTAAATAACTGAGCTTAATTTCTCAGTGTCAAACCACTGCTGATCCCTGCATTCTATGCCAGCTTTCAAAGCAGCCTATTTGTTTTGCAGAAACTGTGCACAATATTTTACTAAAAGGGCAGCTTTCTTATTCTTCCTGCCAAATAAAAAAAAATATATATATATTTAAAAAGTAACTCTTGCTCTGTTTATTCAACATCTGTTAAATAGGAAATTATCTTTTTATATAACATTTCCCTTTCTCTCTCACAGACTTTTATAACTCTTCACCTCCTACTCTGCTTCGGTTAATGACCATTAGTCCAAGAAATTTGTCTGCCCTAATAAGTTCACATTTATTGATTGTTGTAATGTGATCAAATCTGTACAGGGTGCTCTTAGGTCCTTGCAACAAAACAAACAAGTTGAGAGATAAGACAGTTTGGGATCTTTTCGCTTCCCTAACCAAGTCTTGTAATTTACATCCATAAGACAAGATCCTAGCAAGCAGTCAATAAAATCTAGTAATTATTCCAAAGCACACAGAAATAAAAGCCTTTAAGCCCCTTACACTGACTTCTGGCTTGTTAAATCTCTCCTCATGTATTAAGAGAACCACTTAACAACTAAAACTAGATGATTCTATGATTCTATAAAAATTACTGAATTAGCATTATCAGTATCTTAAGATTTGAGACATGAGACTAGATCCTAACCTCAGAGTCTTTCAGATTTTCCACTTGTTCTCAAGCACTTCCATAACTTCTCATAATGAACAATAACTTTGTTATAAAGTTGCAGGATTTTATGAAATAACAGAAATGTCAGAAGTATTTAAAAGGAGTTTTCATTCACACAGGGACTTTCAGCTTGGAGGTTTGCATCTGAACCCAAACTGCCTCAAGTAATTGTAGCAAATTCCCTCTAACCTTTATACCTGAAGCAGATGGAAGAAGACTGCATCAAGAGTCAACCCTTTCAAATTACAATAGTTTATGATGTTCATCTGCATTTTAATCAGATATAAAGGATTTATTCCTGAAATACATCAAGAAACACTATTTTCACCTCCTGAAATGCATCAGAGAGTTTATAGCCAATCAAGTAAAATATGTTGCACATCTTCACTTTGTATATCTTTCTCTCCAGTGTATGCAATATTACATGAATATAGGTGTCAGTGATTTTATTAGCAACTATATATAAGCCTTTCAAAACAGGAACCAGAAAGGGATTTTATATGCCAAATCCACTCTGTTAAGGATTTAACTCCTGAGACCAAGAAAAAAAGAGGAATTTATGGTTACATTAGATATGTTAGATATGATATTTTATTCAAAATGTATTGCAATACAATACCAGCAGATAGATAAAGCAGATCATGTATCATCAGAGACTAGGAAAACTGCATGATTTGAAGGCACAGAGAATAAAGACTTGTCATGTTTTTTCTTGTGACTAGAGAGAACATGTATTGCTATTAGTTTTTTCATACATCAGGACTGAATAGCCACCTGAAAAAGTACGTCTCATGTTCCTGACAAAAAAGTACAAGACTGATATTGCCAAAATATTCCCGTACTAACAATTATGTCAGGAAAATTGTCTTCTCTGTTGAATTATAATCAACTCTTTTTTTTATTCATAAATAGTAAGTCAGGTGTAATTGAAATTCAATGGCCTAGAAAAAATTCCATGTCAGTAGATTGCTAACAGTGACTAAGGTCAACTAAAAGAGAAAATAAATTTAAATAAAAATTACTGAGAACCTATTTGAAATCCATTTTATCTGAAGAATGAGCTACTACTAATCGGCAAGAAGGGTTTTGGAAAAGGAATACAGAACAGAAATATGTCTCCATCACTCTATTAAATAATTACCTGTATTGGTTGCTACAAATACTAGAGGTGGAATAACTGATGATCACAACTATTAAGGCTAACTGAATGCTTGGTTCCTAAGTAATCCTTACTTTTTCTTCATCCAATAAAATATTTTTCAAGTTTTGACTTGTTCTATTTGTCTGGAGCATAAATGGACATAATGACCTAGCTCATGTCTTGTTAGTTTCTAGGCTCAGTTTTGACAGGAACTAATAACATGTGCTCTAAAAAGATATAAAAGTATAGCGCAATAATTAATTGACAGTAAACTGAAAAAACCAACATCACCATAATACTAGATTTGTGGCTTCAATTTCCTAATAGTTTGGTACAGCAAGGGCAATTTTTTTTCTCCAGAGGCTTTTCTCCATTACCAATTTCTTGACAGTAATAACAACACACAATTAGTACTTTTATTATTCTAGATTACAGTCTTTCAATATGATGATTTTTACTGTGCTTATAAGGTTATGTGCTTATACAGACTCACATTTCCTAAAGTTTCAAGATAAGTAAGAACAAAGTATATTACAGTTTGACAGAGAACTATATGATATTTTTTAGATACTGATACCTATAATGCACTGAGTGAATATAGAGCTTGCATAATAATTAATTTTGTTCCTCTTCAGTTCCGGTTTTCCTGTTTTCCTTTAGGCAGAATTAGACATCAAGCCACCAGTGGAAACCATTAAATTTCTTGTTAAGATAACAAATATCAGAAGATCCACTTCACAAGTTTTTTTCACACTGTGATTGCTCAGAATGGATGCATCCTATTTCTAGAGTTATTTATACTATACATTTGCATGTCTTCACAATATTGACAAGGTTTCTTATCCTAATGTAATATGTAAGTATAATGGCAGGTCAGTTGAATGTTGGAAAATGCAACACATGAATAACATGTACAGTTTTAAGTCAAGATAGATATCACTTTCCTTGGAAAAATAAAGTTTTCAACAATGGCTTTTATTAGTGTTATGTATTGAAATTGGATTTTTCTGTGTCAATAAAGAGAAGATCAACAGAAGAGACTCAAAGTAGATATGAAATGAGATTAATGCCAGAAGGGCAGTTAACAAGAAAGTAAGAAGATTAAAACAGATCTCTGATACCACTGTGTGCTAGTGGAAAAAGACATTCAAGCCAGATTTTGTTATTAATGGTATAGCAAAATCAATCACAAGAATAATAAAGGGTGGAGGGGTGTGCATAATGTTGATATAACATTTCTGGAAAGTACGTTTACTTCAAAACAATGCGGTAAAATAATTTTAAAATAGCAGATTACATTGTTTAGAACAGTATTTTTAAAATATTTTCTGTTTTATGAGTCTTTCAATATTTTTCTCATAATCAAGGGAGCAGTTTCTATCAGGAGGATTTGGGAATTTTGTGTAAAGATGAGGAGTGTTTTCCAAGTGTTTTCAAACGTACAGACACACAATAGAACCATAGAATGAACAGTTTGGATTGGAAGAGATCTTCAAAGATCATCTATTCCAACCCCCCAGCCATGGGTGGGGACATCTTTCACTAGATGAGGTTGCTCAAAGCCCCATCCAACCTGCCCTTGAACATTTCCAACTGTGTGGGATACACAAATTCTCTAAGAAATCTGTTCCAATGTCCCACCACCCTTATCACAAAAAAATTCTTCCTTATGTCCAATCTAAACCTACCTTCTTTCAGTGCAAAACCATTGCCCCTAACACTACAGGCCTTGGTAAAAATTATTTATCTTTCTTATAACCTTCCTTTATATATTGAAAAACTGCAATAAGGTATCCCTTAAGGTTTTTATTCTCCAGGCTGAACAACTCCAACTGTCTTCATAGGAGTGTGTTCCCTCCCTCTGACCATTTTCATGGATCTCCTCTGGACCCTCTCTAAAAGGTCCATGTCTTTCTTGTACTGAGAATCTCAGTGCAACAGAAAAGTCTTCTTGTAATCAAAAATACTGCTTGGAATATGTTATATATAACTAACCCTGCAAGCTCTTCTTATTGCTCTCATCAGAAACAAAAATGATGACTTTTAAATTATTCACGAACTTTCTCCTTGAGGCAATATCTGACCCACAAATACGTAAAGGATGAAAAATGGTTGACAGATAAAAGAAATGCTTACTTATATAGCATTCATTTAATTCCTCTTGATTTATATTAATGTTTTAAGTAAGCATTTACATAATATGTTTAGTGTAAAGGACTGATTACGGAGGTATTCCTTCTCTAATCTGTCTAGCAAAATCAGTGCTCGGCGACACTGGTTTTACTGAGGTTTGTTTCACAAAAGACATCCAGCATCATGGAAATGTCCAAGCCCTGACATTACAGCTTTGTCATCTTTGTGCTTATTTAACTTTGTTTCACCTGATTATTTCTATTAAGGTTGGCCAGTCTTCTGCTTCTTCTGCTTTGAAAAACAAACAAACAAACAAACAAAAGAATCAAAGGAGAACTTACCTTATTTCCATCAAGGTAAATCCACAGATGAAGCATGTTTCTTAGAGTTATACAGAGCAACCCACTTTTCATTTGTAATCACCATGTTACATCTAGTAGATTTGAAAACTTGAATTTTTTTAATGATTCCAAGACATGTTTGTTTGCAATTCCACTTCTCTATTTCCTTACTGTAGGTGCCTTTTTTTAACTTACAACTTAGAAACTAGCATGAACAAATTAAACAAAGCAATATGTTTTGAAATAGATTACAAAGGCACCTCCCGTTGCAGATGTCAGATGTATTAGTACATATTGCTATTATTACTAAACACAGAGTTTTCCATTTTCTTAAAGGGATTTGCTTTAACATTTGAAATTTCACTTACCTTTTAACCTTGACAAATCTGGCAGTTATCTGAAGGGCTTGACAGCAGTTATCAAGGTCACACAAAAAAATCCATGATATAGCTGCTGCACTAAAATGACTCTGCAAAGAAAAAAAAGAAGTTCATGTAAATCTTTCAGAATACTTTTTTTCTCTCTTTTTTTAACCCAGTGGTTCTCTTTACAAAATAATTTTATTGCAAAAAAAGTAGCTAAATTTGGTCAGATTTATATTCTCTTTCCTGATGGTAACATGGGTTGATCCACACATTGTGAATAGGTAATTCATGAGGAGAAAATCTTTTCAGGAAGTAAACGGATGTTCTAGGGGCAGAATCACAGAATCTGTGTTCCTTACTTGTGGTGACTGCTCTGGAAGAATTCATGCACATACCCCTCATTGTTTCAGTGGAGCAGTAACATTTCCCTATGCATATAAAGATTACAGTTGTAAAAATGCGAGACAAAATTTAAATGATTCTTTTTTTCTAACTAGAATAGAGTAAAACTATGGCTGTATATTATTTTTTGTTTCTTATTTATGTGATTAAATGTTTTAGTGGTCTAGCTGACAAACACCTGCATGCAGTCCATTTAGAACGATAAAAGAATGATAAAATTATCATTCTTAATTATGAATGGTTTGCATTGGAAGGGACCTTTAAAGATCATTTAGATCTTTCTTGGTAAATTGGCTCTTTTCAGTTTGCTTCCAAAAATAAAATGAAATTTGAGGTGTTGTTCGGGGAGATAAATACTTCTGCTCTATAGCAGAGAAGGACTCAGATACTTAAGAATCAGGCTAAGTTATGAACTAAGCTACTGTTAGTTGCTTCTCATCTATTAGCATTTGCTTTTCCACTAAATCATGGTGCCTGAAGTTAAACATGGCATGCAAGCACGTCATACATACCGTTGTACAAAACCCATGAAGCACCACTGTCTTCCCTTTAATAGATGTTTCCTAAACTGCAGAGTTTGAAAACGATCTTGATTGAAAAATGGGGGCATAATTCATAAAAATAAAACATTTCATGAGATTATAGGCCATTCAGGCAGAAAAGTATTTTCTATCAGCTCAAATCAAGCAAAAATGTTTAGGTGAAATATTACAGCTCAGATTGTTACCCCCAGTGATAGGATACATCTAATTTTCATTTTCCCTTTGGGAACTCTTTATTTTGAGAAACTTACATTTTTAATAGATAGAAAAAAATACTTCCAAATGTATATCAAAGTTATTTTTTTAAATAGAATTTTTATAGGAAATGTCCCTTTACATGGAACTGAGAAATATTTCAGATGAGCCAAAAATTTACCAGCCAAACAATAAAATAAAATCCCTCTCTCCCTGCAAAAGGATGCTCTAGGTTGCTCTAGACTGGCATTTAAAGTCTAGATTAAAACATTTGCTGTACATAACAAGAAATACCATTAGAAAAAATGACTCAAAGTTTGTAAAAGACAGTTAAAAGATAATATTTATACCTAGAGTGCTTCGGGTACTTTGAATTTGGTTTTCTCGGAGGTTCTCACAGGACACAGAGGATGAATTTCAGGGAATAATTTGAGCTCCTCCAAGTTCTTATCCCCTGTTGGGGCTAACAACTTACACACTGCACACAACAGACAGAAGCATTCACAGAAATCTCACTATTCATTTAATAAAGCAACTTAAACAGTATGTTAAATTTCAGTTCTTCTTCAGCCTGCGTGTTTGATATTCTATCTCATAGAAGAGATACAGCAAGCACTCCTGAAAACCATGATAAATCAGCAAGGACCATTATTGTCTATGTATGCCTGTGCTTAGCCCTTTCTTATACTCTCCTTTTATAGTGGGGAGTATAAAATTACTTACCTTAATTTAGGAACGAATTCCCACAAAAAAGGCAAAATCACTGATTCTAAAGACTTGCATCAAAGACAAACATTTGCAACGCGGTAACAGAATGTGTGTGTAATTCAGATGTTTCTTTTCTCTTTAAACATGCATGAAATCTCTAAGACACTGTCTCTATCACATAGCTTGTGTAGGTACCTTTAAGAGATAAAGAACTTCAGACTTTTATTTCTTCTGTGACAAAAGTTACATAAGGAGTTCCTCCTGACCCTCTTAGTTAAAGTTTTTTTGACTAGCACCTTACTATTAGCAGAGCAGGTCAGATTTGTCCAGCAAAAGTTGCTCAGCAGTTGGGTGCTGAACATCACTTACATGTAGAAAATAGTCTTCAGACTAATAGGTATAGGATTATGTGACAGTATCAGGCAATGTAAGTCTATAAATGTTCTTGACAAAGTATACAGCACAGATCAAGATCACCAGGTAATACGACAAACACAATGTTGTATTAGCAAACCAATTGTGGGGATTTTTTAAGTTAAAGTTCAAGAAAAATGGAACTAATCAAAGTGAAAACAAACTGAAAACAAAAGAAGTATGAACATCTCTCTCTCAAAAGAGCCTACACATGTACCAGTACTAATTCAAGTTTATCCATAAAGACATTTCCTCTCTTAAACAATAGGTTTTATTTAAGTTCAAGATTTATGACTTCAATAAAACTACGATTCTTCTCTGGCTGAAGTTGCATTAAAATCAGAACTTAATAATATATATCTCTCGGTATGTATGTCTGTCTAAAAAAATAAATTACAGGCCAACTTATGTAAACTGTCTACATGTTACTGTAATTTCCCAAATTACAGTCTCCAAACCAGGACATAGAAATCAATGAAATCAATGAAATATTCTATCAGCAACTGGCATAGCTCTCACAATCACTCTCCCTTGTTCTTGTGGGGGACTTCAGCTTCTCAGATATCTGATGGAAATATAACAAAGCAGAGAGGGAACAGTCCCGGAGGTTCCTGGAGTGTGTGGAAGACAACTTCCTAACACAGCTGGTGAGTGAGGCAACCAAGGAAAGTGCCCTACTGGACCTGCTGCTTGTTAACAGAGAAGGTCTTGTAGGGGGTATAAAGTTTGGAGGTCGTCTTGGGCAGAGTGATCATGAAATCGTAGAGTTTTCAATTCTTGCAGAAGCAAGACAGGGATCCAGCAGAACTGCCACCTTGGACTTCCGAAAGGCAAATGATTAAGGGATTGGAGCACCTCCCTTACAAGGAAAGGCTCAAAGAACTGGGGCTCTTTAGCCTCGAGAAGAGAAGCCTGAGGGGTGACCTCATCTATGTTTACAAGTTCCTAAAGGGTGGGTTGAAGGATGATGGAGCCAGACTCTTTTCAGTGGTTTTCAGCAATAAGGGGCGACGGGCACAAGCTGGAACATAGAAAGTTCCATTCAAATACAAGGACAAACTTCTTTACGGTGAGGGTGGCAGAGCACTGGAACAGGCTGCCCAGGGAGGTCATGCAGTCCCCTTCTCTGGAGATTTTCAAGACCCACCTTGATGAAGTCCTGAGTAATGTGCTCTAGGCAATCCTGCTTTAGCAGAGGAATTGGACTAGATGATCTCTAGAGGTCCCTTCCAACTCTGACAATTCCATGATTGCATGCTTCTGTGATTCTTGAACTTTAAGGAAAATAAACAACTCCATATACTTTGACTTAGAGTATGAATCTCCCACTGAAAGAATATAAGTTTGATTTTTGAGACATTTAGGCAAAAATATGCATCAGAAATTCACATTATACAAAATATTTATTATATATACAAAAATGTGGCACACAGTAGCAGCTTGAAGCAACTCAAAAATAGTAACTGGTAGACAAACTAAAAAACACTGAATAACCACCCTGCTACTTTCTTTGTAGTTGGATATTGTGAGGGAAAGATTACTACATATAAGGTCAGAGATTATGTTGAAGAAAAGTCTTTGAAAACCTTAGAGTAGCTCTATCTCTTGGCTTTAATTATTTTTAGGAGTTTCAGGAAAGAAAATATAAGTTGGAATAAAATAAAAAAAATGTATGCGTGATGTGCAGCCTCTGTTCTACTGACATTTTGAAATTTTTTTCTTTCTCCAATAGCATCACAGCTAGAATTGTGCTTTTTATTATTCATTGAAGAAATGGAAACGAATGTAGGTCTTGTCAAACACCACCATGCACCATAGGTGCAGAAAAAGATTAGGCAAAGTGGAAACCTCTAATCTGTTTCTGAACAAGAATTGGTAGGACAATGTAGAGTTTATGGAAATAAGTTTATTCTGACTATAGAGACACATGTAAGTTTATGGAAGTATATGATACAGCACCTACTAGTCTGTGTACTCTCGCAAGAGGTGTACAATACCAGGAACTAGCGCTGCATAGAGAATATTGATGTTTTTTCTTTAGTAATATCTGTCTTTCAATCATATAGTAAAAAAATTCTAATTATCCAATACTGAATGATTATCTAAGAATAGGATATTTAATATGCAAATGGTATTTGGAACTTAACAAGAAAGTCAAAGAAGAAAATAGGGATTGTTCATAGTAATGTGTGCAGATCTCAAGAGATTTTTTGTTGCTGTCACTGAACTGCTGCTCATCTGGAGACCACTATAGATGATTGCCAGCCACCTGGTTCAGAAACATACAGGCATATGGCGCAATTATTAATACTGACCCAAAGATATTGCAGTAAATATATTCCAATTTTGAAAAAACGTTTCATAAATATTCATCTAATAAATGTAAACAAACGTGTTCTATTAAAAATTCTATTCTACAAACACACATTTTTTCAGTGCCAAAACAAAACCTCCTGAATGCCAGTTCACTATAGTTTTAGGAGTTAAGCAAATTATATCTATGACTTTCAATTATATCTGATGAAATGGATGAAATGGAAAGGAGAGTAGGAAAAAAAATATTACATCATGTTGATCAGCATTCAAATACAAAACGCTGACTAAGCTGTGAATTAACATTGCAAATGCAAGTATAATCTTAATGTGGTCTTAAAAAACCAAGCCAAACTTCATGGATGTGTTAGAAACAAAACAGTAGAGCTCATGACCACACTGATCAGAAAAGAAAAAGCCTGGATCTAAATGACAGTTAAAAAAATAAAAGAGCATTATATATTTTAAAAAGGTTTAATTGAATTATGCGTACATGTTATAGGTAATTGTAAGAAGTTATTAGCTACCAGCAGTTCCTGGAGAGGACAACTCGGATTTTACAGATCCAATTTTCAGTTGTGCTTTAATAAAGTAGTCAAACTAGTTTAAGAAAATTATGCAAAGTTTAGGAAAAATGGCTTAATTACCTTATTTTAGTTCAAACTTCAGCTACTGAGGTTGATGTGCAGTTTGACAGATAGCAGTAGAGCAGGAATAAAGATTTTATTTTTTATTAAACTAATCAAACTGTCAAAATCTTCAAACAAATAAAAACATGCTTCCTCCTATCCCCTGCACTACTAAGTAAGGAGTACTTTGGTGACATGTATCTTATGATATATAGTAGTGAGATAATTTATTTTGTTTATATTGTTATGCTTGCTTTGAAGAGTCAAAAAAAATGTCCAACATAACAGTTTCTCAACCATATAACAAGAAAACCTCTGTTAAAGAGTGTAATAACCTTTTATATGTACTACAAAAAATAGATGTGTTTCACATAAGTTTAGGAGAGTGTGTGCACTCATATATAAGTAATTCTATGTGCTTGTGTAAGAAATACATCATCTTCAAGGACATAATTTAGTTTTCAAACTAGACAACTAAAAATATCAAGGTCCTTCAATCCTAAATTATACCTGTTTTGTTGTCAAACTTCTTATAACTGATTAGCAATCCAGAGTTCTATCTTTTACTTTTGACTGTTCCCTTTTTAATCTGTTCTAATACTCTAGTTCTTATTAGCATAACCGTTCAACTTTACTTATTTCACTAAAAGATAACTTAGTCTAATAAGCCCATTACAGGCTCATTAATGTCAGGCCTCTAAGGAAAGATCTATATCTGTCGTCTTTCATCTTTCTTCTGTCAGACAGTTTCTTTCTTTTTCTGCTCCCTGAAAGATCTTCTGGAAAGATGAGAGGAAGAATGATCACTTGACTCATTTGCCACTTGTTCAGTGGCCCCAACCATCTTTCATTTTATACACTTGTCTTCCCAACTCTGTTATGGGTCAGCTTTATCTTCTGTCCTTCACTTATCTTGGATATATGGTTTTTGTGCTTCATGAAAACTCTTCAGACTAAATATTTAACTTCCTGTTTCTAATTGACCTACAACTTTCCCATTGTGAAAGCTGTCACTTTTGGCTATCCTTGTAAATGCAGTTCTCTCTGCTCCTGAGCAGATAAGTCAGACTGCATGCAAACAGAAAGAGTGGCAAAAATCCATCTCTGAATTCTTTTCAAATTAGTTATAGCTCTTCCTATCACACTATAGCTTCACAAATCTTGCAAATAGATATTTCTGCATCAAAACATCAATCTGTCTGGTTTTCATACAGGTTCTCTCAAGTGTATGAAAATATTAATGTGGTTCACAAAAATAAGGAGGTTATTTCAAGGTCGCTGAAATCCCAAAAAGAAAAATGCTGTACTTATAATACATTTGTATCCTAAACAACCTATGCACCCCAAGAATAAGTGGACCTTCTCCCTTGTGCAATGAAGAGCATTTAGAGAAGCATAGCAATGCCTTATCTCACTTTATACTGAATTTATTGTAAACTGAGATGACGGAGTAAATATGTCAATTCACTACATTACATGAATAATCCATTCTGAGCACTATATAGAGCTACATTATTTATTTGCTTGTGAACTCTTTATATCTTATTACATTTATATGCAAAGGGGTTGTCCTATAATTCAGCTTGGAGTTCAATGCTATCTTTATTTCTATGCATTTTTACATCTTAAAGTCCCTAAATGATACACAATGTAAAAACCTTTCCTAATGGGTCCCAGAGAGCAACGCTGATAAAAGGTATTCATTTATCAAAAGCTCTACTTCGACAATCAGCATGTTCATCGGATATTATAATACTTTTTTAGTAGAGCCTCTCAGGAACTCAAGACGCTCATTAGAGATGCATTCCTGAATGACAACTGTATAAAGAAAGAAAAAGGTCACCTCATTGTTAACTGATTATCCATGTTGCATCAGTAATACTAACATATCTTACATTAAACAAATTTCCAGGAAGGAAAATTGAAACATTTCTCTAGATTCTCCACTCTTGATTAGCTATATTAGATAATTAAAAATGTAAAAATATTATATTAAAAAAAGATGCAAATAAAAACAGGAAATAAGAATTATGCACATAGAAAATTTTTTTTTCAGTCTGTATACATTAGGTCATTTGAAACTTGTAATTCATTTAAATTAACTAATTAACTGAAAATTAACCTTAAAACATAAAACATTAAACCTTAAAGAATCTTTTACTGAAAACAGACAACTTTAAGAGTAATGATGTAATTTATTAAAGAAATAATGAAATAGGGTTTAATATAACTAAGGAAAAATTAGTGGTTACTTACAACATTAAAAGACTGAATTCGATAATAAATGAAATTCCTCCAGTGCTTTAGTAGTCTGACATTTATTAAACAGATTGACTTCTTTCGTAAGCATGTCCTCACCAGCTTATTTTCACGTCACACTGAAACAAAACCTCTAATTTTGTACACAGTCTTTTATGTATTTCTCAAATCTCCCTGTGGAATTCTCAGGAAGTTTTCAGTGACAATCTGTCATCCTTGACACAGAACATTTCCAAAACAACAAAGTTCATGTTTTTTTTTCTCCTAGTAAATTGCCAGAGAGGTAACCACTCCCACCTTCCACATCACTGAGTGATTAAGTAGCTTGTGAGCTAGTTTCTGTTCAGTTCAAAGGCATGTTTTCACATCTGCCCAGTTTGGTAGGTTTCATCCACAGTTTGAAACATCAGGTAGATGTAAGAAAAATCACTGTTACAGTTGCTTTAAAATGGATCAAGTTCACCCAGTTTACAGACAAATAAATAAAAATACACAAGATCAAAAACCATACAAAGGAATTTTTGCAGCAAGAAGCTGTGAAGCAATTTAATTGAAAGATAAACTAAATTTTAAATTATTTGAATGTTAAACAAGAGTTCGTTAATTTTATTATTTTCCAACTATTCTCAGCAGTGTTCATTCACCAGTAATCTGAGTTACAGTAGAAAGAACAATTGCAAAAGAAAATATCTCTAAAGCCCTGGACTCCAGAGATCCCAATAACCAATGTCTTAAGGTCTTTCAAATCTATTGAAATTAACCTTAGAAAAAATATCAGAAACTTAATGTAGGAAAATAAATAAATCATTAACTTTACCAATCTGGCTTGGGTGAGAGATGAGTTCATTAAAACAATTTTCCAGGTCTAATTCTACTCATGATTCATTGTGTTTGTTGTCTGTGGTTCGAAGAGGTAGAAAAAGAAAAAGGGAAAACAAAATTCAATAAAGCACTGTTTAGGCCATCAAAACTATAAGTATACAGTATGGTGCTTTTTCCCTTCATTAAGTTACTTGAGGAGATCTATTCATATAGGGATCTTCATATAAGGAATTTTAAATATCCTAAGAAGAAAGCAAGTCATGTATACTTGACGAGCTGTTTGTCATCCAACAACAAATAAACAGGATGCTTTATGCATAAACATTAGTATATAATGAAAATAGATCCCTCAGCATGCTGAAAAATTTCCATTATCCTAAAAATCTATACCATAGTGTCATGAAACAAATAAATAAAACCTTAAGCAGCTATTTTTGTAAACATCAATTAAAGATCACAGACCATTTAGCAAAACAATAACTAAATACGAAAGACTAAAATCTCCATGGCATTCAGTATGTTACACAGGCGGCGAGATGTGAAATTAGAGAAAAAAAGACATCACAAAAAAAAAAAAGACACCAGAGCAGATTTGGTGACATTTCTGGGAAAACTAAAAGCATATCAAGATGTTAAAGGACAGAGAGTTCGCATCTTAACTCTTAATTAAGTTGCAATAATTATGTCAATACTAATTAAATTTTCATCACATTAAATATTTGTTTATTCATGTCCACATTTCCTAAATGATAAAAGAGGCAGATTTTCTGATTTATTAGAAATCAAAACAAATACTGAAAGTCTTTGGAAGAACTCTGAATTTCATGCTCTGAATAATATCACGAGCTGTCCTGTTTTTAAAGCATGTGCATATGCTAGATAAGGATGACTTCTTGCCTGTCAAATCCCCATAGACTATCTTAATTTTAGTAGGGTTTTTTTTTCAAAATCAAGGCCCAGCCAGATTGCATTGTTCAGATTTTCATGTTGCTGGAAACATTTCACATTTTAAAATATTTAAACTACTCCAGGAGTAATCGAGGGGAAATAAAAAAAGCAAAAAAGATGCTCTTCAACAGGGTCATGTTAATATACATGGGGTTTTTTTAAGTGACAAAATAAAAAAATTATTAGAGGTTTGACCTAAATGTAATAATACACAGTTTTCTTAAACATACATATGTATAAGAATACAGAGTTGTGTTCAAAAAGATTGGGAAAGCAAACAAAAAGTTTGAGCTTTCATGAAATTCTTGTTATGTACACATGACTTCCTCCTAACAAAACTAGTATTAACGAAAACAACTTCTTCCTCTGCTTATTATAATTTAAAAGCTTCAAAGAGCTAAACCCAAAGTTCCTTTCAAGCCACTTGTACTTGACACCTCCTATGAATATTTCTCTCTTGTGTGTTGACTTTTTGGATGCTCCACCCTTTTGGTGTGTTAATTAAAGTCAGGCGTGAATACACTTTATATAAAGTGAGCCAGATCATATCTGAAGGTTAAATGAATTGACCTTTAAAGCTTTGGTAAAATCCATATTAGGATTTCAATAGTTCTCACGGTTTATTAAGTCCTGGGTTTTCTGTCAAAAGTCTTAGAGTTCATACATCAAGGGTGTACAAGTCAATCATAAAGATAAAGCCAATCAAAAATTTTGAAACTTCTTCATATCAAGGAAGAAGCTTCAAGCCCTGCAGTGTGCTGTTGGTTTGGCCTCATATATTCTCTCATCATCCTGTGGTGCAGCAGGATCTGAAGGTAAAAAATGTGCAGTGGACCCTGCAGTTTCCCAAAATGCATGCAAGAGCATGCTATTTTGCTTTCCAGATAATTTCTTATTACTGCATCAAACAAGGATTACTTTTCTGACCATCCGTATTCATAAAACAAATAAAAATATTATTTAGAAATTCAATATTTTTAAGAATCAAAACGAATAAATAATTAAATAATTAAAAATTCCGCATCTCCATTTTTTGTGAATAAGCATGTGTCCCCAGATGTGGAGGTATTTAATAGCGGACAGGGCTGAGCTACTCCATCAGATGCATCTGAGAGAGATGTCATTCTTTGAAAGTGTTTCAAAGCACAATGCAATTTTGTCTATGTGAATCCCCTTTACGAGACATTAGAAATCCAAAACTGCACTTTGAAGCAATAAGAAGGGGTTATGGATTCAGCTCATGGTTCTGCAGACCATTTCCCAGGTGAACTGTTTGGACAGGAGGTTGGACAGAAGTTTAGACAAGACAACTCACTGAGTACTGATGACTGTGTTCAATATAGAGTATAGCAATGACCTAGATTCAGGAAACAAGTATGGTAAAGACCTGGTTTATGCTGCTGCTGAGATTACAGAACAAGAGGAGTGGATTCAATAGTCCTTCTCAGGACTCTTGAACGAAGAAAGTAGGAGAAAAAAACAACAGCGAAACAAAACCCACTTTAAAGCATCATTATCATAGTTCCTAAAGCACTTTGTCATGTAGGTAACACGGAACACCCATATGAAGGAAAGTTTAATGGAGAAGCTACAAGAAATCTTTGGTTTTCCTTTCCTCTACCCTCCATAGACCTTCACTGGGTGTATATTATGAAATCTGAAGGATACTGAAATACCTATTTTCAGATGGCCACTGTGTTACTCAGAATGAGCATTTTAAAAATAACCAACTAAAACAAAGAGCAGATTCTTTTTGTATTATTTGTTTGACCTCTCTTCCACGTTATTCAAAAGTTTGTGCAAGAAGCTGAGTATTTCTTTTGTCTCTTACTGCTGGTAAAAGTACTCAACAACTCACAAAAATCAAACCCTAGGCTCTTTCACAGAGTCATCAGGAATTACAGAGGAAGATCTCTAAGACATCAAAAGAAAACAAAATACACAAGCAGTTGAAATATATTAAAACTCCCAAATATTTTCAAGTCAGTACCACAAAACTTGCCCATCTGTTCCTCAATCATCAGACCAGAAAACTGAAAAATGCAAGATTTTATACGACATATACTGAAAGACACAATTTTAATTAAACTATGCTTTTGAGCTTTAAACTTTAAAATATGTTTCCAGTTTTCTGCATTTTTGAATTCTATACACAGATGTGCATTAAGACTCTGAAAATCATATTTTTAAGATACCTTCTCAACAATGATAAAGGCAAGAATTTCCCCAGACCAAGCACTAACAGTGTAGCAAATACTAAATAACCACACTTTCCATTTAGAAAATAAGATAAAGAGACTGACTTTTTAGTAAACCCATGCAATATGCATGTCTGGAGCAAGGGACTAGAACTGAAAAGTAGTATAAGAGTATTCTTAGGACTTTCATGAATCCACTTTGACGACATTTCAACTCATTTTTCAATTGTTAACAATCTTACTTTCTCAGCTCTGGCACAAAAAACTCTAACAGGTATGGCTAAGACAACAATCAAAACTATTAGACAATGTGGAACCACCCACATACAAATTGGTACTTCCATGGAATTACGGCCTTCTTTTAGTACCTGGCAACCTTGCAAGAGGATGAATTGCTAATAATATCAGACACTGCTCTGAGACTTTTACTTCAAACAGCATCCCTATAAGAACCATTCCAAACAAAGTTCAAGTGCCAGCAAAACCTTCAGACTTTAATGACACTTTGAGTAAAAAGACTTGATTTTATACCACTCTGGCCTTCTAACATGTACAAGGGAACTCTCCAAATTATTTTGTGTGGATTGCTGGTGGATTGCTAAGTGGCTTACAAGAAGCACTGGTCATTTAGGGGATTTTAAGAAGTACAGTCTTTATACAGCATTATTAATTAAATCAGCTTTTGATGTTTTCCTAGAAGTATATCAGGTACATTTTCCAGGAGATTGCTATTTCAGTTTAGTCTGCAGTTTTACGGGTAAAGAAAACAAAAATTCAGTGCTAGAGGTCATATTGAGTGAGAAGTAACGGGAGTTACAGTTTAGGCAAATAATTCTCTCTAATACAGTGAAATATTAAGCCAACACCCTGAAGATACAAAGTCTAGAAAGGTAACTAGTATTAAACAGTATACTACACTCCCTGATATGCTTGTATTTTAAAAAATGTGGTGCCTTTGTAAATGGAAGTATTACAACATTAACTTGCCTTTACAGAAATATTCACACATATGATAAAAGTCACCAGAACTCAAACATCAAGTGATTTAAATCTATCAGAAAGTTTTGAAGCTGAATTATATAGAGCCCTCTTTACTCATCCTAAGAAAGCTGTTACAGGTTACATAGAACAAAAATTGAGTAAACTTACTGTCTTTTAAAATTTTGATTTCCGTAGAAGTAGTAGCAATTACTTTTCTTTCCCAAAAAATATGCTTGCTTAAATTTTGTTTTACATCTTTGTGTTTAAAATAAAGCTGTCATGATGTACAAGGCTTACATAATGTGTAAGGCTAGGTCTGTTTCAGCTATATACAGATAAAATACTTTCTGTCTGCAAAGCAAATCTTTTGTTTTCCTCAATCCTCTGGATGTCAGATGAAATGTCTGTTATATTTATAAAGTTCCTGACTGGAAGAAGGTGAACTTGGTGTTCTGTTTTTGATAGTCTTAATCCTGAGGTAAATTGATCTTCATTAGAACAGACACTTGCTTTTCCTTTCAGTTTACAGTGGATGTTTTCCTCAATTAACAAGCATAGACAACTGCTGAGGTGGTTAACATCTAATCAGTCAAAGAATCAGTGGTTACAGACCACAAGAGGAGGTGAAGAAGAGAGTGGTTTACTGGAAAAGAGTGATACCAGCTCATCTAGTGCTGCTGCACAGCCCATGCTATTCCTACTGGTGGTTAATGCTTCCTTTAGAGACCCTAGCTGTCAGAGGTTACGTTTTCATTGAGTACAATCTATTTTTTCAGAAAAAAAACCCAACTATCAATTGTTATTGTTCATGTACAACCTAATTATGCAGAAAAATTATCCAATTTTTTTTCTGCCATTTATGCTGCTCTCCAGTGTATATATAAACACATCCTGAGAATGTCTCAGTCTCTGCCTGGATTCTTAATTTTCTTTAGACTTAATATTTTCACTTGTACTTTTTATTAGTCAGTTGTCACAGTTTATCACATTGAGATGTTTTCTACATAGAATTCTTTTAGTTGATGCTTTGTCTACAAATTGGAATAACAAAACTCAATAGTTGACTCCCCAAAACAGATCTATCTATCAGTTGATCTATCTTCTCTTTTTCTTTGCCTTTTTTTTTTTCTAGTGTAAAATAAATATATATAAACTGCATTGTCTCTTCTGGCAAGATTCCTTTTATTTCTCATACTTTTCCTGAAAACAAAATGATAGAAAAGTGCCCTTTAAACAATATCAACAATAACACAATAACATCCTGTTTTTGGAAACTAGATACTAAAGAATCTTTTAATGAAATTAATAATAAATGCCAGCAATATTTGATAACACATCATACAAGCACCATGTATAACAATACAATTGTGTTCAGAGTTTACTGCTATTTAATTAAGTGCGAGCTATAAAATAAGATGAGACATAATTCATCTAATTTGGTGTTAGAAATAGGTATTTTCACTTAGTGGAAATAAAGAGTGTCTTCTCCCACTATATTTCAAAGGTAGATATAAGCTAATCTTTATTAGCATTAATATAGCTATATAGTTATACCTGTTGGTTTTATTAAGTATAATTTTACCTACCAGGCACCTGTTTAAAACGGCAATTTCAAATCTAGCTTTAAGGCACTAATCTAATTTATTTTCAAGCATATGCTCATTACTAAAATGATCTGGAATGAAACCTTAACACATTTCTAGTGCATAACGAATACTTAAACACATTGTTTAATTGCTATCTATGATGTTTCGCAAAAAGCACAGTTTACACATTACACATTACTTTTTTTTGTCTTTTTCCTTTTTTATTTTCATAAGAACACCTACATTCTCTGTCAGACTACAAATCCAGTTTAAAGTTCTACTTCAAGCTCTCTCTGCTACTCCTTTTTCTTTACCTTGAGATGATATATACAGAAAACTGCAAAAAAAGCTTTTTAAAGTAATTGTAAAATTGTAAAAAAGGGAGATGCATCTCATGCTGGCAGATCTTTGTGGAGATTAGATGGTATTAATGCAGTCAAATAGCTATGACTCCAGTCAAAATGTTTTTTAAGTCCTGAACTATAGGGAAAAGTACCTATGATATCTCTTCCAGAGGAAAACAGGCAAACAGGACTGAATATTTTACTATTTCATCAGATATTAAAAAAACCCCAACAAAAAAAATAACAACAAATCACACATCTGAAAACTTGTTATGTTTTTAAAAAGTTTGCTCTTAATCAACTAATAGAGAAGATTCAGTGGCCACCCTCAATTCCAAATGGAAAGATGCATTTCCAGGAGAATGTGATGTCTGAAGTTAGAAAGACTGGCTGAACAACCATAGGAGATTCACTGCTGTGATCTTTTCAAAACAGAGAAAGGTGATTATTAGATGGGTTTACTCTGGAAACATCCAAATTCAGTAGTTTGGAATTACAATTAAAATAACTATATAGTTGCTTTCCATAACATTTTTAGACATCATTCAGATCATCTTCCTGTAATGCTGGCATTCCAGGGACTCCAAGATATTCTCCAGATTGCATCTGCATCTAGTTTGTGTGAACAATAACAGGTAAGAATTTTAGCATGAATGTGGATTCTTTTTCCCCCCTTGTTTCTTGGAGATTCTAAATCAATGATTTCTTTAAAGCAGTTCTAATAACTGAAAATTTTATTCCACATTACAGATTTGCCTACATAAGATTAAAAGTAAAGAAGGTCATTATTTGATTAAGCAGCTGAAAAATTTGAGGCAATTCACACCAAGACTTAATTTGCACGAAATTTCAGAATACTTTGGAATTGTAGCCTGACTCTTGGTCTGCTGCCAAAGCACATACTTCTGTTTACCTTTTATTTTTCATTTAAAAATGCTTGTCCATATAAGGAAAACACAGGATGTTAGAAATGAGAATTAACTGCTCAAAACATTGCTGTCCAAGATCCCTATCAGGAAGATCAGGTATGTTCTACCTCTTGTGAGAGTGATAGTAATGTTTTTTTATTAGTTGCTATCTCTGTTTCTTTAGAATAGCTGATAGCAAAAGTAGTATTTGTAATTTGAGAAAATCAAGCGATGTTAATAATACTGGATTAATAGTGATTTGTCACTGGATCTAATTAAGGCAGGCACATTTAATTTAAACTTATAAATAAGCATTTTGCTGGGGCGGGGATATATTCTTGCCATTTTTTGCAACTTAAAAAGAATCTATAAATGAAATCTGGAATGTTTATTTCATTAAAAGAACAGTTAATTAATATAAGGCATTTATAGTGATTAGATAAAGCCAGAATTTCTTTAACTTTCATAGGTTTTCACTTAGTTTGTCTTACAGAATATTAGACAGGAACAACAAATCATTTGAATTCCTTCATCTCATAAGAAATCTGAAAGTAATACACTCCTCTCTTCAAAAGCCAGAGATGAAACTGGTATTATTTAAAAGACTTTTATCAATAATAGAAGAAATTATAATAACAAATTTTCCAGCCTTACTCCCTTGAACATAAAGAGTACATTTTCCTTTCCTAAGGAAAATAACCCAGACTATTCAAGAGACTTCAATGAGATAAAAATAAGACATTTCCATTCATTTTATAATGCCTCTTTTGAGGCATTGCTATGCATAATATATGGTTAAGTCAGCCTCCTGGTATTCTAACGAAACATGGTCCAATACAATATAATGATTTCTGGAAATAAAACCATTACTAGAAGAATTACTTAGATTTGTATAAATTCAAAGAAAGAAAGAAAAAAAGAAAAAAAGAAAAAAAGAAAAAAAGAAAAAAAGAAAAAAAGAAAAAAAGAAAAAAAGAAAAAAAAGGAGGTCTTATGTATCTTTACTCCATCATATGTAAATGTTAGCAAATTGCACTAGTGACTGGAAGTGGTTCTGTCATCACTGTCTTGAGAGAAACTGAAGAACTGTTTACTGATCTATACTCTAGGAAATGCCTACTTATTATTGAAAATCTTAAGAATGCCTGACTCAAAATGGGTAAAACTCACAATGACGTTGTCTTTCCTTCTTGGTAAGCATTTAACAGCTCAGCCCCATGGAAATTAAATGATTCTGTCTCCAGTAATCCTCCTGGCAGCCTGGGCATGAGAATGCCCTGAAGGAGGACATCCAGCTCACAGACAATCTGGCCTCTCACTTGTTTTCTTTCAATATGCCGATTTACACCATGTAACCAAAAGGATCACAATTTTTCTTGGAAATTTAAGATCAGAAGAACATTTTTCATTTGGGTTCCCTCCCCCCTAGATTTCAGATACTATTGCATTGCTTTACTCTTTAATGCTCTCTGCAATATGCAGTAAACCACTGAGTTTCTGATAAACAGATAATAAGTCTAAATTATATTAAGATAGATAAAATATTAAGTCTTAATTTGTTTTCAATTTAAATCCTAAATTTTTTATTAATCTGCTATAATCCTAATCTTAATCCGCTATTAATCAGTTCTGTCCTGATGCTTTGATTTGGCATCTGAGCATTTCCATGTGTATTTGTTGATTAACTAAATGCTTGACAGTAATTCTAAACTACACTGTTTACATTCTGCCTTTTGCAACTGCATAAATAAAAGTTACAAACTTTTAAAAATAAAAAGATGGTACACCAAAATGTTTCTATCTCCACCCACTTTTTTTATTGTTTCTTAAGCAAAGATTAATTTACATTAATTAACATTCAATGAATTTAAGAAACCAGGAAAAAAAAAACCCAAAACACAACAAACCCAAAGCCAAAGAAAAAAACAAACCCAAAAACCCACAGCACAAAAATGAAGTTGTATTTCCCTAAGGAATACATGTATGAATTCTGATTCCATTGCATAAGAGGAAAAGTCTGTCTATATGCATACCCAGTAAACAAAAAGAATCGTATCCTCACTCAAATGTGAATCTGACCTCAAGTTTTTGAGAAAATTACAAATGCTGCAAGTGATTCAGCCAAAGAAGGTACTTTAGAACAATACCAAAAGCCCGTGACTTTTTGTTCACTGTTCCTATCTCAAGCTTGATTGGCATAAATCTCTAATTGTTTCCATGCAGATAGCTTATTTAAGTCGTGAACTCCAGGTTTGAGGTTTTAGCATCAAGTTCTTCAAGCAATGAGGTCATTGCACGTAGCCTTAATTTCTAATGGATCTTAAAGCGCAAGGAAATCAAGGAAAAAACGTTTAGATATTCTCAAATTCACAAATCTTCTGCATTGAATATGTATATTATTTACTGAACACCATGTACTAAAAAACAACTGTAATGCATTTGTCATGTGTGGCAGCTAATTCTTTTAAATGCATACTGTATCTCTCAAAAATGCCAGTAGTAGAGAAAAAGCATAAGTCTTCCATAATGGTAAAATGGTAGAGGATTTTGGTACTCTCTGATAATTAATAATAATAATCATCAGCTAATATTATTTTATATTATTTGCAATACATAGGCAAGAACATCATATTTTCGTACTGTGTTTGTCTCTGGAAAGGTCATCTAAGAGATTCGGACATCTTTTTTCCTATATGACATAAACATGTCTTCTGCTCAATTGCTTTTTCCCCCTTATGCAAATGCAACCATAAAACATGCAAGTCTGTAAAAAATATTATTGAAATTCTGATATATGATTGAGCATTCACAGACACTAACACTGGAAGACTTGACAACCTCAAACTCTTAGGAGGTGTTTGCTATATAGAAAGAAAACATACATGAAATATGAACATATGTGGAATTCTATCCAGTCCTAGAAGTCACCTTGCCTATTTTACTCTATTAAGAATTTTTAAAAATAACCCCCTGCCATCTTCTAATTTGCATACATCACCCTCTCAGTTCTTCATTAATTAAATAAAATCCGATGATTTTAACTTTCCAGCTATGTAAATTTTTCAGCAAGATTTAGGAATAACAATTATCTTAAAATTCCATATTCACAAATGAGAAGCTATAAAATTTATAGTGTCCAGATTTCCAGTATTTATGCATATGTAAATACGGATTCCTTTTCTTTATATCTCTAGTTGTCTTGATTCGTTGTTATTTCTTGTAACCCATTTTTGTGATAACAGCTCAGAAACTTGACTTTCAGCTCAGTTTTATTTTAATTTTTTCCTTTTTTTTCACCCTTGCATTTTGTGTCAATATCTATTAAACTGTTATAGGAGTCAGTATGTTAGGTCATTGTGAATAGCAGAGCAGATGGTCTATAAGCATTTGCAAATTTAGCACATATGCATCTGTGATTCATTCATGCTTCCAGAAACTAAAGTGAAGTTCCTTTAGAGATCTGCAGTTGTTCCAAACCTTTTACAACACTTGTTTTGTGTTCTGTCTTACTTTTTTTCCATGCAGAAAAATATACATATCAAGCAGGTAGTAGTAATTCTTTTAAATATGTAAAACATAAGGTTTTACCAGTTCCACAATTCTGAAGTTAAACCAATAATACTATTGAACACAATACATCATATCAAACTAGGAAGGATCTTTATATCAGCAGCAGTAATTTTAGTTTTTCAAAATGTATTACTTTTTTGGATAAAGTTCTCCATTTCATTACTAATCAACCAAACCACGCAAAGTTTTCAGCTGGCCAAGTGGAACAAGGATATAAGGTGATTTTTTCATTATTAAAAAAAAAAAATTTCCAAGATTGGTTTTCTGTTGTGTGTTTTTATTATGTGATCAGATGATAATCAGAAGTGCTTCATGGAAAATTCTTCATTGAGTTCTGCATGTAAAAATCACCTTTTATTTTCTGTATACATGCATGCATACTTATTAAGATTTTTCTGTTTTATCTTTCTATGTATGTATATGAAGGCACATATTGCATATGGTACATTCAATCAGCAATTATAAAGCCCTCAGATCATCACAACAGCAAAGCAATTCTTAAGTGCTATTAGTCTCAGAGTTTACAAATTTCATAGTACTCTTAATGAAAAATGTAAATAACTTTTTACAATTTGAAATAGAATAAGGTGGAAAATACCCCACAGAATTCTGCGCAATAAAAATACTTATTTTATCCTGAAATCAATTTACCAGTTAAATGAAAGTTTATCATTGCATTATTTGAACATTGTAAATATGGAATGGTGAAGCAGCACTATTTTGAAGATAAAGAGAAATATTTATATATGCAGATATTTCAGGCCATTCAGGCAATCTCGTTATTTTCATCCTGGTTCTGTAATCTTTACCCATGACATAAAATCTTAACTTAAAAAAAATCAACATTCTTATTCCTTTTGCTTGTGACTCTTGAGTTACAGGGTCTTTTAATAAGTAAATGAGAACACTGTTTGGGAGGAAAAAAATCAATTGAGTCACAATTAACAGAAGTGAGTTCAACTAGGTTGGATTATAGACCTGCAAAATCTCCAGAGAAGCTGGATTTCATTGCATATGAATGTTTCTTAACTTTCAAAATATCTTACCTGATAGAAGTCTTCAACCTTCAGAAATGCTACATCTGTTACTTTGTTTGATTTTTACCCGTAAGGAAACACTGGCTGCATGATTTTTTAAAAATAAACTATTATATGATTACTCATTATTTATAGATATTTCACTTGTAAATGGAAATTTTAATGCCAAATACAGTGCGTTATCCATTTCTGAAAATGCTGAGATTTAGCAACAGTGCAAGTGTATGCACAAATTGACAAGTAATAACAGGGGAAATTATAATAGAGTCCTCATGTAATTCAATAGGCCCCCTGCTGTGGTGTCCTGTACCTTAGCATTTCCCTACCTCATGTTTCTGCCTCTTCTGAATCTCATCTTCCTTGCCTCAATATGTGATTTGTTGTGGGTTACAGACACGTTTTAAGGACCTGTAAGGACTTGTTCTTCTAGAAGAGCAAAGGGGGAGGAGAGGGAGAGCAGAGGAGCTGCCTATGATATGTGTTGTCCACATGGGCATCTTAAAGGACACACCAGAAAAATCACACTTGGAGTATTATTTAAAAGCAGTCCCAAGAGCGAAAACGTCAACAGACAAAAAATAGCTTCATTAACACACAAAGAAGTGAAATAACTGGTCAGTGCTCCTGAAGGCAGTTTGGTAACATCTAGACGATGGGGATAAGGTCATGAGCTATGAACAGGAAATACTATTACATATCTATTAACACTGAGTTATCCATTTAAATTCATGTCCTTTTTCTGCATTCTCAATGTATTTGACTGCTTTACTTTAAAGTGTTAGATTTACTATGTAAATTTGGATTCAGCTTTGTTTTGTGAGAGAAGAGCCATTATAATAGCATCCACGATGTCATACATAGAGGTCAAGATCACTTCCAGATGAAAAAATTACTAGAAAGCATCAATCTTGAAGACAGTATGTATTGTTAAATGCAGCTTGTTGAAGAGCTATAAATTATCAATAGAGCGTACTTATGTCATGGCTAAAACTACAGTTTTGACAAAAAGTGAATCAAGACAACCTGTCACTGAACTGACACATTAAACAGGACTAAAAAATGTAGTCTAAAAAAAAAAAAAAAAAAAGGATTTGTTCATATGCAATTGGACAAGTCAATCTAAACAGTTAATAAGTTTCTAATAAGAGGGTATTAAAATCAATCTAAACTTTCTAGAATTTTAGGATAAGAGAATGGTCTTTCAGCCATCTTGAGCTATACTTAAAACTGAGTTTTCTGTTGAAGACATTGCCCTTCATTGCTAGCTTGTTATATTATTAACAATATAAATCTATGAAGAAGTTTAAAGTCAAAAGTCAACATAGTACTTACAAAGCTCTTATTTATTCCAAACAACTTTGTAGGTCAGAGGATAAAATGTGAATTTATTATTCTGAAGACATAAAAATCCTGATTTGTTTTATGTAGAAAAGTGCATTGACAACACTCAGGAAGTTCAGAAAGCATAATTCCCCTTTGCACCCATATAATAGAACAATGCAATAATTTAAAGTGGCACCAATTCAAAAAATCAACCAGAAGAGAATACATTTGCTGTTCAGAGAATGAAATCGTCACAGTTTTCTTCTGCTCTTAGGTTTCATTCATTGGGGCTTATTAGCTATACACTGTCATAAGGCAAGAGTGATGAATAGAATTTATGAAGTATTAGTACAGTTGATTACCGCAGCCACTTTAAAAGTCAGCCAGTCTCTTTTTCATATATGAGAGAACTATTAGCACTAATGTAACTGACATACATGTGTTAAGGGATACTCTACTTTTTCACTGTGTTACAAAAGGCAGCGTCTGAACACCAACCACTTTTTAAAAGTAATTCATATTTGATAAAGCTTGACACAAAAATAAAAGTAGCTAATTTATTATTTTTAGCTTTTTTATTATTATATAAAATCCTGTATTTTATTAGAATTTTCATGCAGACTATGAATTAATTGTGTATCACCTCAGGCCCTTCGATAGAAAAAGACCATGTAATTCATCATCTACCGGAAATGTTTTACAGTACTATAAAGCAGATCAAGAATAAGGTGCAATTTGAACATTTGCTCACTGCTTAAGAGGAAATATTTGCTTATACATATTTTATCAATGCACAGCTCCCTCCTGTTACACTGAAATATCAGTGACTGTCACCCAGCCTTGGCAAAATCATCAATACCAAGAAACAGGCAACATAGTGCATTTAAAGACATCTTATGGTGACTAGTTCAAACTTATTGGTTCCACTTGAATAAACTGAGGTTAGAAAAGACAATTACCACACTCAATACTTCAGGTATGAATTTACTTTTAAGCTGCAACGTCCTGAATGCTTGTTTGGGAAAAAAGGAGCTATTCCTTTGGAATGCTGTCATTCAAGTTAACATATACAGGATATTAAAAAAACTAATGGAATAGATTACTTTCTTTATGAAAAATTGAGCAGACTATTTTTAAATTGGAAAAGATCTTCAGAAAAAAAAAGGAAGACAAAGATTTTTGAACACTGGAGCTTGGTACACTCAACTCACTTAGTATGAGTATTCTACTGTTCTCTTCATACCATACATAAGTCTTAAAATGGAAAAGAACCTGGGTGTAGAAGAATCCTAATAAGCTGAAACATTTGAACCCATTCCAGAAAAGTTAAGATTATTGTTTGTCCATTTAATTTTTACCCTGCAAATAACCAGTGTAGCAAGTCCAATAGTTCACAGGACTGAAATCTCAACAGCTATTGCAAAAGAGCTAATGATTTCAATCCTTGTTTCCAACTTATAATACTATGTATTACCTCTGCCAGTGAGGAAGTCTCTGAAGGTTTAATTATCTAAATGTGTTCCTTACTTGAGATACAAACCAAAAAGTGATTACATACAAATTAATGAATTAATTACTCTTCAGCTTCTTCAAAGTGAAGAGAATCACGTACAGTCCTCTTCTGTTTGTTTACAGTGCTTTAACACCAGCCACAAATGTGAATTTCAAGAATATCTAAGAAAAAAAATGGTGATTTTTGAGCAAAAAGGAGGAGTAAGAAACAAGTAGTAAACTAAAGGCTTGTTTTGTTTTGCTTTTAAATTTTCACAGGTAGTTTTATTTCTTCATGTGGTTCTGGAAAGAATGGAAGGAAACTAACATTATTTGCTACTGAAAGGATGAATATCTCATATATTTCATATAATTTCCAAATGAAGTTTGGTAGACTTATAAAATAAAATTTAAGTGAAAACAAATTAAATCAAAAATCTAAATATTAACCACAGCCTCAATTCCCAAGCCCACTTGGAAAGCTGGATAGAATCAGCTTCAAACAGAATCTCACATGTATTGCAAACCTTCATGAAGTGAAAATAACTTCTAGTGAAGGTGTTTCCAGGGTATGGTTAGTTTGCAAATAAATGGAGAGATATAATTCTGATGCGAATGTGTGTGTCTTCATTGATTGTTTTTCTATAGATCAATTTCTTTTTAAATATTGAGATGTGCTACTTCACAAAAGCATCCCAATCTTCAGCCATTTATTTGAGTAAAGATTTTTTTCTAATATCCCTAATAGTGTTCTTAATGATCTCTGTCGGTAAAAGGTATATGTTTAAAGGCCATATCTGAAAGAAAAAGCAGCAGGAGGAAAGAGACAAGATTAGCAGCTGTTTCAAACTCCAGCACTTCTATTTGTATGTGCCAGCTTGTTTATGTGCAAAAGTCTGCTGGTTTAGGTATGAGTGCTACATAAGTTCATTTCAATCACATTTATTTTATTCATTCTGTTTCATTCTGAAGGAACAAATTCATTCTGATCATTTCATCTATGGCTGAGAAAATTGAACTTTAACAGATTGCAGTCCCAGAAGAAATTGCTTGGTGTTGGAGCTGCAAGTAATTGTTAAACTCCCACATTCCTCAAGGGAGGAAGCTTGTCCTTGATTAGAAAAACAAGTGGGGGAGGGAGAGAATGAGAGAAACCGTGCTCTTAGTTAAAGGGTATGGTGGCATTGTATATTAAATGCTCTGGACAGTTAAGTAATATTTTCTATTTTTAACTAGAATATTAATTTATATGTAAAATAAATAATAATATTTGGTCTCTATATTTTTTCCTACTGAAAGCTAGATATCCTTTTAATAGAAAATGAACTGTTAGTGAGCAGATAAGCACACAGACACCTACTCTGATTCATTCTTATTCTCATTAAATTATATACTTCTGAAAACTCAGCAGTGGAGACAAGTTTAGTTGCTCCCTCCTGAAAAAAAAAAATACTGCTGAAAATTCAATCTGTGGTAACAAGAATGTCTTCTCGGACTGCAAAGCATATGATTATTGAAACTTGAGTTAAAGAGAATATTTTCATATTTCTGTTATATTTCAAGTTAGACTCATTTACACCCTAACAAGAGTGAATGACAGAAGGAGAGCTGGAAAGGCCTAAATTAATTCAAGACTCAAGATTTGTATGGGATCTTTCTTTAGACACAAGACTGTAAGTGATGTGTATACTGTGGCCATAATGATTTTTAATTAATTACTTAAAAGTATTTAGTATTCATATTTGAAGATGGAAACAGTTCAATTCCATGAGATCCCTGGAAATCTTTGCTGCTATTGAACAGAAGATATATAGCACAAATATTCTTGAACTATCAGACTTTGAAAACGTGAGTGAAGTTAAACATATAGTATAGGCAGAAGAGAAAGAAAATTTATGGGCTAGAGTTCCACCTAGTTTACAAAGTTTCACTTAGTAACATATTAAGCTCCTCTTAAAGATAAGAAAGACACTCTTTTTTTGATTCTTTTTCCCCCTCTATCACTAAATCTTGGGAACATTTGAGCAACTGCTATTTGATAGTCCTCTAGGAACTTGAGGTTTAGGTTTAGGAAACCTAGAACTTTTATTTCTAGTAATCTCCCTGAAGTAATTCCAGCTTCCAACTCAGATTTGTTTGGGGCAATTAGCTATCACACACATCTCAGCAGCAGGAATTTCAAGCTATCAAGTTTTCAAGCTTGACCTATGGCCTCTGTTTTTCAGAAAAGTGTCTTAAGAGCCAAGTTACTCTAGATAAGGGAACTTCCTTAACTCCAGGCTGCACCACGGTAAATCAGAGTTAATAGGAGCTTGACACTAAGAGCTAACAGGAAAGGGAGTCCTATAGCATTAGGAAAGCCTGATTTCTTTTCTTGCATCATGACTCACCCTCAGAAGAGTAACTGTTTCATACTTCCCTGTAACCTGGTGGAAAGGATATTTTCTAATAGAGTAACAACAAATGGTCTGAACCTCCAGAAGGTCATTGAAGGCCAAAAGCCAAGACAACTCATTACCAAGACTGTGCATGAAATAAATATATGAAAAAAAACCAAACCCAACACATTCTTTCTTTTTTTGTGTGTTTACCTGTACTTTCTGAGTCAATTAAGTTGCTCAAATAATCTAATTCTATGCAGTTCCCAGCTCAACAAAAGTCATCAGTGTGTCCGTCCTCCTCTCCTCTCCTCTCCTCTCCTCTCCTCTCCTTGACCGAATTACAAATCAAATGTCATGGAATATTCTACATCTTGTTAATGATGATAAGAACACCAAGAATAACCCCATCAAGCCACCTGTGATACTTATATAATCAATATGAAGCAAGACATTTAAATACCTTCTGTAAATTTTCATTGTACTAAATGTTTTATCCTTTATAATTTTGTCTCTGCGTGTTCATCACCTCAGATATGCATAATTATTGTACTCTTATTGTACTTTAGGAAATTCTTCTTACTCCATTAAATTTTTAAGTTTTCCTCTTTCTTAAAAGAGGGCACCCAGCACTAAAAAAAGGTAGGCAACACTATTAATAAGGTATAGTTTGATGTCAGATTCTTCTTGAACAGAGGAATTCTCAAAAAGCTAGTTGGGAATAACTAAAGCTATTCGGAAAGATGGGTCAAATCTGCATAGCAATTTTAGATTAAATGAAAAAAAAAAGGTTTGCTTGGAACGTGTAAGAAAAGTGATGCAAAGAAAAGGCTTGATGAATTGGAGGTTCACTATGAAGACACTATATATTGGAATGTGTGAATTCTCCCACTGCTTCAAGAAACCCCACCCAATGTACATTTTACATAGTGTTCTCATTGATGCATCCCACTGAGTTTGGGTGGGTTTTTTGGTTTTGATTTTTTTAAATCATAGAACAGAACCACAGAATCATAGAATTGTCTAGGTTGGATGGGACCTTTAAGATCATCGAGTCCAACCACCAACCTAACACTGCCAAAACCACCACTAAACCATGTCCCTAAGCACCAGGTCTACTGGTCTACCTCCAGAGATGGCGACTCCACGACTTCCCTGGACAGCCTGTTCCAATGTTTGATAACCCTTCTGGTGAAGAACTTTTTTCCTAATACCCCATCTGAACCTCCCCTGGCACAACTTCAGTCTGTTTCCTCTTGTCCTATTGACTGTTACTTAGGAGAAGAGTCCAACACCCACCTCTCTACAGCATCCTTTCAGGTAGTTGTAGACACTAATAAGGTCTCCCTTTTATCTCCTTTTCTCCAGATGAAACAACCCCAGTTCCCTCAATCACTCCTCATAAGGGTCATTCTCCAGACCCCTCATCAGCTTCATTGCCCCTCTCTGGACACACTCTAGAACCTTAATGTTTTTCTTGTAGTGAGGGGTCCAGAACTGAGCACAGTATTTGACGTGAGGCCTCACCAGTGCTGCGTACAACTACTTCCCTGGTCCTGCTAGCCAAGCTATTTCTGATACAAGCCAGAATGCTGTTGGCCATCTTGGCCACTTGGGCACTCTGCTGGCTCATATTCAGCTGGCTGTTTACCAATTTCCCCAGGTCCTTTTCTGGTGGGCAGTTTGCCAGCCACTATTCCCCAAGCCTGTAGTGCTGCATGCGGTTGTTGAGACCCCATTGGAGGACCCAGCATTTAACCTTCATACTTCATACTGTTAGCCTTGGCCCATCGATCCAGCTTGTCCAGATCCCCTTTTATAGAGGCATCCTACCCTTAAGCAGGTCTACATTCCCGCCTAACTTGCTGTTGTCTGCAAACTTACTGAGGGTACACTTGATCCCCTCATCTAGGTCATTGGTAAAGATATTAAAAAGAACTGGCCTCAATACTGAACTCCGGAGAACACCTTTTGTGACCAGCCATCAAATGGATAAAACTCCACTCACCACCACCCTTTGAGCCAGGCCTTCCAGCCAGATTTTTGCCCAGCAAAGAGGACACACGTCCAAGCTACAAGCAGCCAGTTTCTCCAAAGGATATATTAACTCGCATGTATTTAGACAAATATTTCAGTAGGATTCACACTCAGATATTCTTCCATATGACTTCCATATTCAGTGAACTATAGTGTCATTGCAGCACTTTTCTCTTTCTGGTGGAAAAATACACAAGGTAAAATGAATGCATTTTAACAAGAAGGACTGCTATTGTTGCTGAGCTACTGGATATAAGGGAAACACCACATTTTTCTTTTCTAGTTTTGTGACTCTTTGTTTCTTTTGCTGCTTTTATCAGTCCAGGATATTGAGGTAATCAAAACAATAAGAAAGAATATTTAATAACTTAGACAAACTGTTACTTACAATCTCCCTCTCTGCTAGATAATTTGTTAGTATGTAAAGCCATATTTTATAAAATTTTTATTATTGTTATCCCAAAATACTTGATTATTTTTTTTGAGAAGAGTTATTATCAAGTCAAGTACAGCATGACTAGCCTCTAATATATCCTAAACGAGTGGGATTGTATTGATCCATTTTAGTGTAACAAAAAAACACTGATCCAAAAAATTCCTCCTCTCCTCTCCTCTCCTCTCCTCTCCTTGACCGAATTACAAATCAAATGTCATGGAATATTCTACATCTTGTTAATGATGATAAGAACACCAAGAATAACCCCATCAAGCCACCTGTGATACTTATATAATCAATATGAAGCAAGACATTTAAATACCTTCTGTAAATTTTCATTGTACTAAATGTTTTATCCTTTATAATTTTGTCTCTGCGTGTTCATCACCTCAGATATGCATAATTATTGTACTCTTATTGTACTTTAGGAAATTCTTCTTACTCCATTAAATTTTTAAGTTTTCCTCTTTCTTAAAAGAGGGCACCCAGCACTAAAAAAAGGTAGGCAACACTATTAATAAGGTATAGTTTGATGTCAGATTCTTCTTGAACAGAGGAATTCTCAAAAAGCTAGTTGGGAATAACTAAAGCTATTCGGAAAGATGGGTCAAATCTGCATAGCAATTTTAGATTAAATGAAAAAAAAAAGGTTTGCTTGGAACGTGTAAGAAAAGTGATGCAAAGAAAAGGCTTGATGAATTGGAGGTTCACTATGAAGACACTATATATTGGAATGTGTGAATTCTCCCACTGCTTCAAGAAACCCCACCCAATGTACATTTTACATAGTGTTCTCATTGATGCATCCCACTGAGTTTGGGTGGGTTTTTTGGTTTTGATTTTTTTAAATCATAGAACAGAACCACAGAATCATAGAATTGTCTAGGTTGGATGGGACCTTTAAGATCATCGAGTCCAACCACCAACCTAACACTGCCAAAACCACCACTAAACCATGTCCCTAAGCACCAGGTCTACTGGTCTACCTCCAGAGATGGCGACTCCACGACTTCCCTGGACAGCCTGTTCCAATGTTTGATAACCCTTCTGGTGAAGAACTTTTTTCCTAATACCCCATCTGAACCTCCCCTGGCACAACTTCAGTCTGTTTCCTCTTGTCCTATTGACTGTTACTTAGGAGAAGAGTCCAACACCCACCTCTCTACAGCATCCTTTCAGGTAGTTGTAGACACTAATAAGGTCTCCCTTTTATCTCCTTTTCTCCAGATGAAACAACCCCAGTTCCCTCAATCACTCCTCATAAGGGTCATTCTCCAGACCCCTCATCAGCTTCATTGCCCCTCTCTGGACACACTCTAGAACCTTAATGTTTTTCTTGTAGTGAGGGGTCCAGAACTGAGCACAGTATTTGACGTGAGGCCTCACCAGTGCTGCGTACAACTACTTCCCTGGTCCTGCTAGCCAAGCTATTTCTGATACAAGCCAGAATGCTGTTGGCCATCTTGGCCACTTGGGCACTCTGCTGGCTCATATTCAGCTGGCTGTTTACCAATTTCCCCAGGTCCTTTTCTGGTGGGCAGTTTGCCAGCCACTATTCCCCAAGCCTGTAGTGCTGCATGCGGTTGTTGAGACCCCATTGGAGGACCCAGCATTTAACCTTCATACTTCATACTGTTAGCCTTGGCCCATCGATCCAGCTTGTCCAGATCCCCTTTTATAGAGGCATCCTACCCTTAAGCAGGTCTACATTCCCGCCTAACTTGCTGTTGTCTGCAAACTTACTGAGGGTACACTTGATCCCCTCATCTAGGTCATTGGTAAAGATATTAAAAAGAACTGGCCTCAATACTGAACTCCGGAGAACACCTTTTGTGACCAGCCATCAAATGGATAAAACTCCACTCACCACCACCCTTTGAGCCAGGCCTTCCAGCCAGATTTTTGCCCAGCAAAGAGGACACACGTCCAAGCTACAAGCAGCCAGTTTCTCCAAAGGATATATTAACTCGCATGTATTTAGACAAATATTTCAGTAGGATTCACACTCAGATATTCTTCCATATGACTTCCATATTCAGTGAACTATAGTGTCATTGCAGCACTTTTCTCTTTCTGGTGGAAAAATACACAAGGTAAAATGAATGCATTTTAACAAGAAGGACTGCTATTGTTGCTGAGCTACTGGATATAAGGGAAACACCACATTTTTCTTTTCTAGTTTTGTGACTCTTTGTTTCTTTTGCTGCTTTTATCAGTCCAGGATATTGAGGTAATCAAAACAATAAGAAAGAATATTTAATAACTTAGACAAACTGTTACTTACAATCTCCCTCTCTGCTAGATAATTTGTTAGTATGTAAAGCCATATTTTATAAAATTTTTATTATTGTTATCCCAAAATACTTGATTTTAAATACCTTCTGTAAATTTTCATTGTACTAAATGTTTTATCCTTTATAATTTTGTCTCTGCGTGTTCATCACCTCAGATATGCATAATTATTGTACTCTTATTGTACTTTAGGAAATTCTTCTTACTCCATTAAATTTTTAAGTTTTCCTCTTTCTTAAAAGAGGGCACCCAGCACTAAAAAAAGGTAGGCAACACTATTAATAAGGTATAGTTTGATGTCAGATTCTTCTTGAACAGAGGAATTCTCAAAAAGCTAGTTGGGAATAACTAAAGCTATTCGGAAAGATGGGTCAAATCTGCATAGCAATTTTAGATTAAATGAAAAAAAAAAGGTTTGCTTGGAACGTGTAAGAAAAGTGATGCAAAGAAAAGGCTTGATGAATTGGAGGTTCACTATGAAGACACTATATATTGGAATGTGTGAATTCTCCCACTGCTTCAAGAAACCCCACCCAATGTACATTTTACATAGTGTTCTCATTGATGCATCCCACTGAGTTTGGGTGGGTTTTTTGGTTTTGATTTTTTTAAATCATAGAACAGAACCACAGAATCATAGAATTGTCTAGGTTGGATGGGACCTTTAAGATCATCGAGTCCAACCACCAACCTAACACTGCCAAAACCACCACTAAACCATGTCCCTAAGCACCAGGTCTACTGGTCTACCTCCAGAGATGGCGACTCCACGACTTCCCTGGACAGCCTGTTCCAATGTTTGATAACCCTTCTGGTGAAGAACTTTTTTCCTAATACCCCATCTGAACCTCCCCTGGCACAACTTCAGTCTGTTTCCTCTTGTCCTATTGACTGTTACTTAGGAGAAGAGTCCAACACCCACCTCTCTACAGCATCCTTTCAGGTAGTTGTAGACACTAATAAGGTCTCCCTTTTATCTCCTTTTCTCCAGATGAAACAACCCCAGTTCCCTCAATCACTCCTCATAAGGGTCATTCTCCAGACCCCTCATCAGCTTCATTGCCCCTCTCTGGACACACTCTAGAACCTTAATGTTTTTCTTGTAGTGAGGGGTCCAGAACTGAGCACAGTATTTGACGTGAGGCCTCACCAGTGCTGCGTACAACTACTTCCCTGGTCCTGCTAGCCAAGCTATTTCTGATACAAGCCAGAATGCTGTTGGCCATCTTGGCCACTTGGGCACTCTGCTGGCTCATATTCAGCTGGCTGTTTACCAATTTCCCCAGGTCCTTTTCTGGTGGGCAGTTTGCCAGCCACTATTCCCCAAGCCTGTAGTGCTGCATGCGGTTGTTGAGACCCCATTGGAGGACCCAGCATTTAACCTTCATACTTCATACTGTTAGCCTTGGCCCATCGATCCAGCTTGTCCAGATCCCCTTTTATAGAGGCATCCTACCCTTAAGCAGGTCTACATTCCCGCCTAACTTGCTGTTGTCTGCAAACTTACTGAGGGTACACTTGATCCCCTCATCTAGGTCATTGGTAAAGATATTAAAAAGAACTGGCCTCAATACTGAACTCCGGAGAACACCTTTTGTGACCAGCCATCAAATGGATAAAACTCCACTCACCACCACCCTTTGAGCCAGGCCTTCCAGCCAGATTTTTGCCCAGCAAAGAGGACACACGTCCAAGCTACAAGCAGCCAGTTTCTCCAAAGGATATATTAACTCGCATGTATTTAGACAAATATTTCAGTAGGATTCACACTCAGATATTCTTCCATATGACTTCCATATTCAGTGAACTATAGTGTCATTGCAGCACTTTTCTCTTTCTGGTGGAAAAATACACAAGGTAAAATGAATGCATTTTAACAAGAAGGACTGCTATTGTTGCTGAGCTACTGGATATAAGGGAAACACCACATTTTTCTTTTCTAGTTTTGTGACTCTTTGTTTCTTTTGCTGCTTTTATCAGTCCAGGATATTGAGGTAATCAAAACAATAAGAAAGAATATTTAATAACTTAGACAAACTGTTACTTACAATCTCCCTCTCTGCTAGATAATTTGTTAGTATGTAAAGCCATATTTTATAAAATTTTTATTATTGTTATCCCAAAATACTTGATTATTTTTTTTGAGAAGAGTTATTATCAAGTCAAGTACCTCCTCTCCTCTCCTCTCCTCTCCTCTCCTTGACCGAATTACAAATCAAATGTCATGGAATATTCTACATCTTGTTAATGATGATAAGAACACCAAGAATAACCCCATCAAGCCACCTGTGATACTTATATAATCAATATGAAGCAAGACATTTAAATACCTTCTGTAAATTTTCATTGTACTAAATGTTTTATCCTTTATAATTTTGTCTCTGCGTGTTCATCACCTCAGATATGCATAATTATTGTACTCTTATTGTACTTTAGGAAATTCTTCTTACTCCATTAAATTTTTAAGTTTTCCTCTTTCTTAAAAGAGGGCACCCAGCACTAAAAAAAGGTAGGCAACACTATTAATAAGGTATAGTTTGATGTCAGATTCTTCTTGAACAGAGGAATTCTCAAAAAGCTAGTTGGGAATAACTAAAGCTATTCGGAAAGATGGGTCAAATCTGCATAGCAATTTTAGATTAAATGAAAAAAAAAAGGTTTGCTTGGAACGTGTAAGAAAAGTGATGCAAAGAAAAGGCTTGATGAATTGGAGGTTCACTATGAAGACACTATATATTGGAATGTGTGAATTCTCCCACTGCTTCAAGAAACCCCACCCAATGTACATTTTACATAGTGTTCTCATTGATGCATCCCACTGAGTTTGGGTGGGTTTTTTGGTTTTGATTTTTTTAAATCATAGAACAGAACCACAGAATCATAGAATTGTCTAGGTTGGATGGGACCTTTAAGATCATCGAGTCCAACCACCAACCTAACACTGCCAAAACCACCACTAAACCATGTCCCTAAGCACCAGGTCTACTGGTCTACCTCCAGAGATGGCGACTCCACGACTTCCCTGGACAGCCTGTTCCAATGTTTGATAACCCTTCTGGTGAAGAACTTTTTTCCTAATACCCCATCTGAACCTCCCCTGGCACAACTTCAGTCTGTTTCCTCTTGTCCTATTGACTGTTACTTAGGAGAAGAGTCCAACACCCACCTCTCTACAGCATCCTTTCAGGTAGTTGTAGACACTAATAAGGTCTCCCTTTTATCTCCTTTTCTCCAGATGAAACAACCCCAGTTCCCTCAATCACTCCTCATAAGGGTCATTCTCCAGACCCCTCATCAGCTTCATTGCCCCTCTCTGGACACACTCTAGAACCTTAATGTTTTTCTTGTAGTGAGGGGTCCAGAACTGAGCACAGTATTTGACGTGAGGCCTCACCAGTGCTGCGTACAACTACTTCCCTGGTCCTGCTAGCCAAGCTATTTCTGATACAAGCCAGAATGCTGTTGGCCATCTTGGCCACTTGGGCACTCTGCTGGCTCATATTCAGCTGGCTGTTTACCAATTTCCCCAGGTCCTTTTCTGGTGGGCAGTTTGCCAGCCACTATTCCCCAAGCCTGTAGTGCTGCATGCGGTTGTTGAGACCCCATTGGAGGACCCAGCATTTAACCTTCATACTTCATACTGTTAGCCTTGGCCCATCGATCCAGCTTGTCCAGATCCCCTTTTATAGAGGCATCCTACCCTTAAGCAGGTCTACATTCCCGCCTAACTTGCTGTTGTCTGCAAACTTACTGAGGGTACACTTGATCCCCTCATCTAGGTCATTGGTAAAGATATTAAAAAGAACTGGCCTCAATACTGAACTCCGGAGAACACCTTTTGTGACCAGCCATCAAATGGATAAAACTCCACTCACCACCACCCTTTGAGCCAGGCCTTCCAGCCAGATTTTTGCCCAGCAAAGAGGACACACGTCCAAGCTACAAGCAGCCAGTTTCTCCAAAGGATATATTAACTCGCATGTATTTAGACAAATATTTCAGTAGGATTCACACTCAGATATTCTTCCATATGACTTCCATATTCAGTGAACTATAGTGTCATTGCAGCACTTTTCTCTTTCTGGTGGAAAAATACACAAGGTAAAATGAATGCATTTTAACAAGAAGGACTGCTATTGTTGCTGAGCTACTGGATATAAGGGAAACACCACATTTTTCTTTTCTAGTTTTGTGACTCTTTGTTTCTTTTGCTGCTTTTATCAGTCCAGGATATTGAGGTAATCAAAACAATAAGAAAGAATATTTAATAACTTAGACAAACTGTTACTTACAATCTCCCTCTCTGCTAGATAATTTGTTAGTATGTAAAGCCATATTTTATAAAATTTTTATTATTGTTATCCCAAAATACTTGATTATTTTTTTTGAGAAGAGTTATTATCAAGTCAAGTACAGCATGACTAGCCTCTAATATATCCTAAACGAGTGGGATTGTATTGATCCATTTTAGTGTAACAAAAAAACACTGATCCAAAAAATTCTTATTATAGATATTGCAGTTATGAAATCTATAGCATGTTCATTTGCAAATAGCTGGAAGTATTCAAGTCTTTCTCACAATTCATGGGGTTAAACACAGTCCACCTGTTTAATGATTTTTTCCTAATGTTGACTGTACTCACAGAGTTAAGAAAAGAGCACCACAGATGTATAATTTGTTTATTGTACTTGTTTTATTTCTCCAAATCTATCAACCATGTAAGACAAGAGGCATTAAATAAATTAAATATATTAGTATAGGGGCAAAAACTACCTGTTCCTAACCATTATGCTGTAATGAAACTAATGAAAAATAGGGTAAGTCACTAATAAACAACTTGGGTTCATTAAGACAAAAAGCAAAACAAAATTGGAAGTCACATCATGAGAACACTGAAAACTTATGTCTTCCATTATCATTGTGAACAAATCTTCAAGATACTTGAAGACTATGCTACCTTCCCTGCCATTTTGAAGGAGTAGTCATAATATGAAATGGCTTCAGATCTGCCACTCACTCTCCTGGGTATAAGTCCAAGGTAATGTTTTTGGAAATTACTGTGGTTTGAGTTGTAAATATATTGCATTGCCTATAACTTTGAAATACGTTAGAATAGTTATGTAAGCATTGACAGTCTATGTCTGCATATATTTATAATTAGAGGTATTTACCTTGCTAAAACCTAGGGAAATTACAACTTTCTGAATAGAAAAGTTGATGCAGTGAATGCACTTAACATTCAGATTTTTGGGTGTTTACTAATGACACAGATTAAAAAAAAATGGTCTGGATTACATTATTTCAACCACAATCTTCACTAACTAGACTTTTTTTGGAATTATCTTACTGTGTTTTCAGTACCTGATGCTACATTCCTGGGTTTCTGAAAACCAAGAAAACTGTTGTATAATAGCAATAAACAGGTTTTCTTTTTTTTTCCACCTAGTCCTGAATTTTGTATCAGATTATCTTTTTTATCATTTTTTCAAATTTTGAAGACCCACACTCTGTGCCCATGAGAAACAAAATGCTGTTGTTCACGTTAACCAGATTTAACACATATTAAATGTAATACTATTTTCAATAGACATTTGTGCAGAACTAATACTTAATATAATAATCCAGCTAGCATTCGTGGCAACAATGTTTAAAAAGCAATTTTCACTAAATGTATTGAATTTGAAATGTATAATATAAAAGCATTTAATAAATATTTCTATAAAAAACCTAATCCTTTATTTTCCTGCTTAACTGCTATTATTCCTACTCTATGTCAGTGTTTACCGGACAGTGAATTCATTTCTGCCTTCATTGTAAGGTTTGAGCTGTATTATTACAAATTACAATTGATATAACTCAGAGAATTATAACCCAATGAGACTTTTGTTTAAACACTGGCTCCAGGATCTGATCTTCTTTTGATACAGTAATATATTAATACATTAGCAGGAAAAAAGAAAGGGAAGGCAATTCCTACTTCACTGAAAAAAACTACATAATTGTACCCAATAACAATTTTATCCATGTCCACATGATTCCTCTTTTTCACAAACACATAAAAAATAAAAGCACAAAAATAGATAGAGTAAAATTCAGAAAACAGTAAACCAAATATAAAAATTATTAGGTCCCATTTTCAACATATCCATATTCAAAGAAGGTCCAAAACAGAATGCACTGCGGTGTAAAAGTTGAGTGACTTCAGCTGAAAAAGAGGATCAAACCAGATGCTATTCAATTTATCTTGAATGAAGATATTCTACAGGCACATTCTCAAAGGTTTTCCAAATTAATTTTAGGCTGTGAAAATTGGCTCAACTTCTATCCAAATAAACAATGACAAATTTTCTGAAGGTTTTCCTATTCTTTTTCAAGTATAGAATGCATAGCAAGACAAAATGTCTCTTCTTAGTCATGTTCTGGAACACCCCTTTATTATTTGGCAGCAAAATATTTTTTTTTTATGTGGCAGAAGATTTGTATGATATTTTATCTATTTACTTTATAATGAAAAGCTGCCCCTATATGTTATTCATATCAGGCATATATAATACAATAGCTTTTGTTAAATACTGTGGAAAACTCAGTTTCAGCTCGATATCCTCTTAAACAAATGGCAGTAATATAGGGCTAATTCTTCTTTCAGCAAAACTAGAAAGGAAAATTATTTATTCATAAGGTATCGCACAAAATTCATTAGCACAGCTGTTACTGCCTGCACAAAGAATTCCAAATGAGCATGATGGGTTATAAATTTAAATTAAAATTGATTAGTAATGCAAATCTTAATGACTGCAGAAGCAGGACTATGTAAAGTCATGACATTGTGTACAGTATTTCTCTCTCATGAGCTATTTTAAAAATATCTTTACGGATATTGCCAAACTGTATCTGTGGAGGAATATCAGAAATGAGCCAAAATTCACACATATCATTAGTGGCCAAAGAAACCACTTAGTGAACCAACCTGCTAGTGTAGACATTATGCCAGGGGAAACAGCCTTGTTTAGCACTCTTTCCAGGGCACTTTTGGAATATGTAAATTGTGTTTCTCTCGCTTCATTTTCGTTAGCAGTTCAGCTAATCTCTTTAATGCTGTTAATATATCTACTTAAAAGCTTAAGATCTCAAATCATCTGTCGATTTTCAGAAGTGATAAACCTACCGTCAGATACAGGTAATATATTATTCTGCTAAAAATTGTTTCGGTAAAATGGATACATATTTTTCAATCTTTATTAAAAATGTGGTTAGTTAAGTGAGCTTTATAAAAACATAATCAAAATTCACATATTCAGCTCAATCCCAAATGGAACAATAAGTCTTGTCTATAATTAGAGCATCCTTTGACACACTTATTAATTACATGCTACATTTAAAACATATTCAGAAATTACACTGAGGAGAAAAAGTACAAAGCCTTAAGAGAGAGACTGCAGTTTGAACCCATGATATGCTTTCCTTTCTCTTGTTTTGTTACTGAAGCTGTTGTACTCCCCAACAGTGCAGATATTAAGTTGTACATATACATAACTTTACAATATATAAGCCTACATTTAATTATTCCTAGTATCATCTATGCTATGATTTTGAGTAATATGCTAGTATCCAAGTTCAAGGATAGGGATTTAATCCATATTAATTATAGCTTTAAGGTCATGTTCACTCTCAGGAAGGATTTTATTCCACTTCCAAGAATTCTTAGCAGATATTTAATTATGATCCAGTAAGAAATTATCTTTTTTTTGTTATTGTTTTTAATTTTTAAGTCAAATAACAGAGAGGAGTGTCTTACTCATTTTAATTTGTGGGTCCAGCAAATTTCTCTATTTAAGCAGCACAAGAAAAGCAGGGACCCTAATTAGGTAAAATTCTATGTAAAGCCGAAAGAGAGAAGACATTCCTGAAATTATCAAACTGTTACCTCTCCAAAAAAATAAGCTACCCCTACTGCTACCATTTATCCAAAAGGGAAAATTATTCAGCTTGTCCTTTCTCTTCAAAACAAATGATTAATTAAACTTTTAGGTTTTAACTGGGAGGACATAATTACACTTAATTTTGTTGTTTGTTGGGGTTTTGTTTTGTTGTTCATAGGAATAAGTTTCAAGGAAAACATATACTGTCAGTTCAAATGAATGAGACATTATCTTGACCTTGCTGCTCAGTGCAGCAGGATTATTTCTCTTTTGAATACATATTTGTGATGAACTGTACTTATTCAGATGGCAAGCTGGAACTACTCAACTTCAGAAAAAATATTCAGGAAATAAATCTGAAAACAATTTTTAAAAAAACAAGTTCTTTTTGCAAGGTAGACAGGAATTTAGAGAAACATGGGACATCTGGATGAGATGTATGAAAAGGTAGATGTGACGTGGAACATGCGTAAGAAGAAATAAGATAGAGAAGTGGCATATGTGTTGAAAAATACTGGGAGGAAAACATAAAGTTGAGTGCGTTATTTAGAGTGGCAATAGTAAACATGTTAAAAAAGATGAAAATAATTTCTTAGAAATAAATAAAAGCTACATGAGTATGTAGGTATGTAAAAAAGCTTCTATAGATCTAAAAAAGGGAGGAAAGCATAAGCAAGTTGCAGATTTTGTCACTTGCAAATTACATGAGTCATCCCAGAAGAGTGTTAATGAGAAATCTATACTATATAAAGATGCAGTACTTTGTAGATCACCTGTTGTGCACAAAGGAAGGGTAGGTCCAGATATACTTTCAAAGTAGATTTAGAGGGTTATGTAAAAATAGCACTAGAAATATTTTTTCTGATTTTTTACTTCTGACACCTGAACATAGGATCTCAAAAAGATATAAAATAATTCTGAAATAAAAACACAGAAATATAAAAATGGAAACAAGTTCAGGTAGATAAAACTCAGTTAACTAGAAGGAAAAAACCCAAAGTTTTACTGTTTCATATGCAACTGTTAAGGCAGAAAGAAGTTTAGAGAAAAATGTAAATCAGTGAGTTAGAAATTCAATCGATCATTCCATTGAAAATCATCAGCTCATTCAATCACTGTTCACTTTTCTATGAAATATGTTCGTACCTCATTATTTCCTGTTCAGGTAGTAATATGATGGCTATCTGTGCACCATCTGTTATTCTCCTAGGGAACAACTCTGATATAACCAGTTTCATTGTGCAAGTGCTAAATAGGCTGAACATTGGTTCTTTCACAATCCTTACACCCTGCATTTCAAACAGCAGCTGAATACGAACAGTGAAGTTCTTCCATCAGTTGAGGTTCTTTTGGTCAGCTGTCTCCTTACCTGGCAATATGTACAACCAGTTGCCTAAAATTTCTATGTAAAATTTCCACACTGCTGAATAATAACAGAATTTTTGTGACTTTAAATTCTAATACTAGAGGAGAAAACATTTTGGAAGTTGGGAAGTATAGTTTGGCTATAAGTATAGTGTGTACTATCTACACATTATATGACATACACAAAATACCAGGCAGGATTTTTTTTAATATATTATTTATTTATTTATTTTATTAATACCATCTGGATATTCCTATATCACTGCATCAGGAGAGGCACTGGAGTGGAGTAAGGCTATCCTATCTGCTCCTCATATAATAACCAGTCCAACAAAGAAAGGGTGACAGGTGATAGTAGTAAGGAACTCTCCTCTGAGGTGTACAGTGGCACTCATTTGCCAATCTGATGCACTCCCTAGGGAAATGTGTTGCTTACCAGGGGCTCATGTCATGGATGTCACTGAGAGACTACTAAATCTTGTGCAGTCCTTAGACTATTATCCACATCTGCTGTTTCATGTGGGCACCAGTGATGCAGCCAGCTGCAACCTGAAGACTATCAAGAAAAATTATAGAGCCTTGGGAGCGGTGGCTGGAGACTCTGGAGCAGAGGGTAGTTTTTTCATCAGTTCTCCTGGTCAAAGGAAAGGAGGTTGATAGACCTAGGTGAATCTGGCAAACCAATAAATGGCTAAAAGACTGGTGACACAACCAGGCATTTGACTTCTTAGGCCATGGGACTTGCTTTGAAAAACCTGGTTTACTGGGGTTTGATGGGGTCCACCTGTCAGAAAAAGGGAAGAGTACCTTTGGTCAGAGGTTTGTCGTTGTGTGTTTAGGTGGTGGGTGGTGTGGTTTTTGTTTTTTTTTTGTTGGTGGTGGTTTTTGGTTTTTTTTTTTGGTTTTTTTTTTTTTTTGCCACCACAATTCTGTGATTCTGTGATTCTGTGATTCTGTTTGCCAAGCTTGTGAAGAGGGCTTTAAACTATAGTTGTTGGGAAGGGGAACCTCAATCCATCTTATTTCTACCAATATGATGCTAATAGCATTAATAGATGCGTAGAACCTGGAGAAGGGTTGCAGGTCATCAGGAGAGCACCTGAAGTGCAGCGTAAAGGAAAACTAGACACTTCAGCAGGACGTTAGCTTCATCAGGGGCCCAACTTAAATACCTCTATGCAAAAGTACGTAGTACGGAAAATAAACAAGAGTTACAGACATGCACACACCTGCGGGGCTTTGATCTTATTGGCATCACAGGCACTTGGTGGTATGACTGGAATGGTGGTATGGAATCATACAGGCTCTTCAGGAAGGACAGGCAGGGAAACAAGGAAGGTTGCCAAGCTTGTGAAGAGGGCTTTAAACTATAGTTGTTGGGAAGGGGAACCTCAATCCATCTTATTTCTACCAATATGATGCTAATAGCATTAATAGATGCGTAGAACCTGGAGAAGGGTTGCAGGTCATCAGGAGAGCACCTGAAGTGCAGCGTAAAGGAAAACTAGACACTTCAGCAGGACGTTAGCTTCATCAGGGGCCCAACTTAAATACCTCTATGCAAAAGTACGTAGTACGGAAAATAAACAAGAGTTACAGACATGCACACACCTGCGGGGCTTTGATCTTATTGGCATCACAGGCACTTGGTGGTATGACTGGAATGGTGGTATGGAATCATACAGGCTCTTCAGGAAGGACAGGCAGGGAAACAAGGAAGGGGTGTCACCCTCTGTGTCAAGGACCAGCTGGAGTGCATGAAGCTCCACCTGGGGACAGATGAGAAGACAGCTGAGAGCTTTTGGGTCAGGATTAAAGGGACGGATGGGACAGGTGACATTACAGCAGATGTCTGCTACTGACCACCCAACCAAGGGGATGAGGCCCTCTATAGACAGATAGGAGCAGCCTTATGTTCACAAGCCCTGGTCCTCACGAGGGACTTCAACCTCCATGATATCTGCTGGAGGGACAACATAGCAGGGCTTAAACAATCCAGGAGGTTCCTGGAGTACGTTGATGATAACTTTGTCTCCAAGTGATATAGGCACCAATGAGGAGAGGTACCATGCTGGAGCTTGTTCTCACCAACAAGGACGGGCTGGTGGGGAATGTGAAGCTCAAGGAAAGCCTTGGCTGCAGTGACCATGAGACAGTGGAGTTCAAGACTGAGGAGGGTGCACAGTAGGCCTGCTACACTGGACTTCAGAAGAGTAGGCTTTGGCCTTTTCAGAGGTCTGCTTGGTGGAGTACCTTGGGATAAAGCCCTGGACAGAAAAGGGGTCCAAGATAGCTGGCTAATATTCAAGGACTACCTCCTCCAAGCTCAGGAAACACTGGAACAGGCCACCCAGAGAAGTTGTGGATGCCCCATCTCTGGAAGCAAGGTCAGGTTGGATTGGACTTTGAGCACCGTGTGGAAGGTTTCTGTACCCATAACAGGGGGCTGGAACTAGAAGACCTTTAAGGTCCCTTCCAACTCTAACCATTCTATGATTCAAAGTTAATCGCAAAAAAAAATAAAATTGTTTTTTGGCTTTTCTCTATTTTTTTTAATGTCAAAGGATGGGAGAGAGCATTACTTTTATCCAAACTTATTAATCAATTCCACATAAATGACCTTACAATGCTTAATGCTTATATTCATTGAAGTAGGATCTATTACAAATACCCATCAATCTATATAAAGAAATAAATTTATGTTTAAGAACAGGATCATCAACATGATAAAGAAAAAAAAGACATGGTGAGGGAAAATAACAAAGTGCTGTATCACATTAGATCATGTAATAATTTAAATGATAGAACTTTGCTGTCAAACACAGACATCATGCAGAACAAATGTTTTCTAACCAGGGTTTTCATTAGAAAGGAGATAAAATAGCCTGGCATGTAATGTAAAATCAAATTTCAAAGAAAAAACCCACATATTTTCCCTGTCTTTCAAGGAACACATTTTTGTTTCTCACTTTGACTGTGAACTTCTGTGAACACCTCAGGCCTTTTCTAAAATGAAAAAAATCAAAGGAATTTAAAGTAAAGCTAGTTGCTTTAAATTACAAGTTTAAAGATTAGATGACCTTGAAGAGTGTTCAGCTCTTCAACTGAAATAAATAATATAGATACCGGACCTCAGAAAAGCGGAATAGTACACAGCAGGATGTCTGAATCTTAAAATATACTGCTGCCTCTAAAACTCTGTGATACAAACATGCATCAGTTTGGAGTGAGAAAAAAAAAAAAAGTAGTAAAGGAAAAAATAAGAATTCATGAATCTTTCTTGCTGAATACAAGCCTCTTACTGATTATAAAGCATGTGGAAAATTAAAAACAATCAAATACGTTGTCATCTGTAAATCTCCAACTTTTTCTGGATGAAATTTCAAAATAGTTCACTTCTGAAACGCTTTGGTAATGCAAGATTTTGAGAAGTTACATTTCTCCTTCAAAATAAATATTGTCAAACAGTATCATTTGGCACCTTGTCATCCCTGACTCTCATACACTTAAATATTTTTAGTGCCTGTGACTGTATCTTGAAATCTAAAGGCAGATATCTTAAATTCCTGAGCATGTATTTCCATGTTTTGAAGAAAGCATTTGATTAGACATCTTTACCTTTTTCTTTGCCAAAATAAACAAGAAATTGGATTTAGACTAAACATTCAAGACCACAACTTTTTGAATTGAGCAACTACCTCTGTCAGTAATAGTCCTGGGAATATGTTTAAAATTAATTTTAAACCTTAGGCCTCAAGAGTCTAAGGATTGAGGGGAAACAACATAGAAAAAATGATGGGACAAGAGACACAAATTAAGTCTTCTTAACACCCCCCCTCCAATCACTTAATGCCTGTTTTTATGAAGAGTTGTTAAGGTAGCTGAAGTTTTATGATAAAATAGTATTGAAATTAAAGAGGAAAGAAAGTGAGCAGGACATTTTGTCATTTAAATCTTAAAGCAAAAGATAAGTAGCTGTGAAACAGAAGTCCAGAAAAACGTTAGATGGAATACTAATAAGGCAAAAATAATGTTTGGATAAAAAAGTTCACTAATGAACCTTTATAGATTACAAATAGTGTATTAATAGTGACAAGGCTATCAGGTAATTAATGAAAGAAAAAAAAAAAAAAACAACAAAAAACCACAATAAAAAAGAAACCTAAGGACGTTTATTTGATCTGAGGTAGTCCATACTTTGTGCATCATTGGCTGCTAAGGAAGTAACTGAGTTTGCCTGTTAGTGATGTTTTAAAAACAGATAGACAGAGGATACTACTGGAATATTAGAGTATTGGACACATATGCTTTCCTTACAATCAAAACTGTTATCTGCTGATAGAGAGTAAAGATGAGTAAATCCTGAGACGTGATGTCTATGAGAGACATCTGAAATAAAATAAACAAATCCAGTGACCTCAACTCATTTTTAAAAGCTTATAAAATTCCTTAAACCTTTAGCCTTATCTATACTATTTCAAAGACAAAATCTACTGCAAGTGTAATGATTTTACGGGAAGACAAGGAAAACTTTTTTTGCTTTTATTTAATATAGAGCAGGACATATAGAGAATTTAGGTTGACTGATTACACTTACCCCTTTTTAAGGCCTTCACTGGGGTATATTTTCTGTATGACTTTCTTTACTATTCTTTATCCCCTTTATTTCCATCTTTTCAATTACATACAACTTTATGATCTTTTATACACATACTTAAAGACCTGGAACCACCTCCCAGAGAATGCCAATAGTTCCAATCTGCTCCCAGCTCCACTAGAAATCTGTCTTTTGCATCTTCTGATGCATTTTACCATTAAGACCCTGTTGCACTTCAGTGGTAAATTTATGTGTACAGTAAATCAACCTGTACTCTTTCCAGCCTGTACATTTAAACTGCTAATGGAAATTCACAGTTTACTTCATATATTGTGTAATGGTCTGTTACAACACTTCAGTATCTCTATTTCTTAGGACTGGCCAAGAAACAAAAAATTTCCAAAGTTTTGAAAATAGTTTCTTTCCACCATTAGACCACAAATAAAGAAAGCTGACATTTTTCATGAGAAGGGAAAAGAAAACAAGAATTCCTCTAATGATGTACAGAAGTAGCTAACGAATTTCTCCAGGAGGGACAAAAGTTCAAGCTCTGTATCACTTTATTAAGAATAGAGATTCAGTTGCTGCTCACCCATCTGGGAGGAAACAGGCTGTAAAGATAGCTACTTCCTCTTGTTGATGTTATTTTCCCCGTGTTATCAAATATTCCAGAGAAGAAAAGAAAGCTGAAAAATCATTAACCTTTTATCTACTGTATATGAGTATCACTTGGCATAAAAGAAACCCAAGCAAACTCACTCTCCCAAATCAGAGAGAGAGAAAGAGAGAAAGATTTGTTCCAAGAGCTCCTACAGTCCAGAAACAATCCCGTATTGTTGTTCTTTTCTCATACAGTTTGTATATAGATATGAAAAAGAGATTCAATCATGGACTACTCAAGAAAGCTCCCACAATGATATTTTTATTAAAACAGCTCTATTTTCATGAAAGGATACATTTTCAATAACCTGACATTTTCCAGTGTTTTGTTTTAAATAATTCTCAGTCATATCTGTTATATAAATCATACATAAAATAACATAAAAACAGTGAAAATATCATCTAAATTTGTATCTTCACAGTAACCTTGCTTGACTAAATTCTTATCTGAAAGTTGCAAACAGAATATCATATGTAGTACAGGTAATACAGAGTAAGGCTTTATTAATATTAGCTCACCATCAAAATATTCATTACTCTTCTTACACACTATGTGGAAATAATCCTTAATATCCCCAAAAGATGCAGCATTTCAGGTCCTATGAAGAATGATTCCTTTTTCACTTTCATAAATAAGGTGCAAACTGCTAGTTACTTGTACATACATTTACACATACAAAAGCAAAACCAAAAATGCACTCCAAACAAATAAACAAAAAACCCCAAAGGAATTGTAGGCAATTATTCAGGTAATTTAATCTATACAAAATTCAACCAGGAACAGGCAAAGTAAATAAAATACTACTGAAAATAGAAACTGTTCATAGGATCCCTACCATGTCCTCTTTGAAAAGTTCTTTTTAACATGTCATGGACTGACTTTTATCTTCATGTTTATCATTATTATTATTGTAAATGAACTCGAAATAATAGAAATTACTGACTTTATAAACACGTTCTTATAACTACCAAATACAGCTGCTGGGGCAAAAGTATGCTTAACACAAACACTGAGTGAACTGGATCAGCTAGTTAACTAGAAGGAAATAAAATCTTTCAGTTAATGAGTTACCTGTCTTGAGATTGAGTCATTTCAATGATGATGTCAAAAATCGATCTTAAATAATAAGAACCCATTAATAGCCTAGATTATTCCAAGTGTGATCTTTTCACAGAGTGTATAGAGGTCTACTTTCTTTCTTTCCCCCCATTTTTTAATCATTAATCCACCCTTTTGTAAAATCCATTGTTGTAAGATCCTTTTTCTGACTGTTCTCACTAATCATACTAATATTCTAACTTGTATATTCTGCACACACTGTTAAATCAAACCATAGAGCTAACTCTGTCTTCTCAGATAAGACTTAGTCCTCTGCATCTTCACAGTCACACTTATGAGCATATGCAATAAGTCCTTCTTCTGTATTGATAAAATTGCAGTTGTGACAAAATTGTGATAAAAGTATGATGAAATCTGCAGTTTTGCTCTGCCTCTGATACATGTGATGGCTTCACCATTCTGCTAGGTGACATGTTGAACACCAACTCTCTTCAAATGACCTCATGAGACAATCTGAGTGTTTATTCCTTTTATTTTTTTTGAGTATTCAACATTTGAAAAATCCCTGATGAGTCCCAGTATTAATAAAGAAATTTCTGAACTGGAAAAATAACATTTTGGGAAATTTTCTAAACAATTCCAGGTCCAGAAATAAGACAGAATTATTAAAAAAAAAAAAAAACCAAAACATTTTTAACCATACGAATATTTCAGCATTTATAATTATTGAAGTTCTCCATTAGTATGGTTTAATAAGGTGAACTGGTGAGATCAGAACAAGAACTAAGCTGCAATTAAATTGTACATTAAATAGTACAATGAATAGAAATATGTTGAGCTCATTTAAAATTTTTGAAAGTTTTAGGCTTTGCCACTGTAAAAGTAATCTAATTTTGTTCATAGTCATAATGCACACTACATCTTTCAGACATCTTATGTCTGATGTTCTTCCTTACCAGAAAACACATCCTATAACCTGTGTGAAAGATGAGCAAAAATTTGAAAGAAGAAAACAAAGATAAAAAAAATATGGTTATTCATTTCTGGATGTCACGTGAAATCCTTAAGTCAGAAAAGGTTCTAACCATCAGATTAGGATGAAGAGCTATGCCTCTCTTTGGACAAATTGAGAGAGACTTGTCTCTTATTTTCAAGTGTCCTTGTTTTACAAATATGTTCATGTATATGTCAAGTGTTCTCAAGTCTCCTTTGCACTGAAACAGGCAGAGATAGAGAAGAAACTTGGCTGTATGCAGATAACAGCTCTCAAATGTGATTCTCAGGCATCATTTTGCTCAGCAGCAACAAACAGAGGGAATACAGAGAAAAAAAAAACCCTAAGAACAAAAAATATATACTAGATATGCCCGTTAAAAATATATAACCATATACTCTGTGGTAAATGTCCTGTAAATTTAATTAACGGATTTACTTACAGTTATGGTTGAAGTGAACAGCAATGTTAAAACTTAGAAGAGAAAACAATATGCAAATAATTCTAAGTTATATATATTTTCAACCAAAAGTATGAAATAAAAAAATTTTATTTTACCTCAGCTTCATGCTACAGACATTAGACTTTTGCATTGACCGGTATTTCCACACCGATTATGAACACTGCAGTTACCTGTATAGTGCATATTGTTTGTCTTTCCTCTAATTCAGTTGTGTTTGATAAGACCAAAAGAGGCTTTCCTCTTTTAGTTTTAGATATAGTTTTAGATATTTAGATATTTAGATATATCTAATTCTATCCAACACATCACCATCACTTTCTACTTAGAGCTTTTCAGATTCACCTGCACATATAATTTCACCTCTATTTATATAACAGATAAAACAGTGACCTGCCTCTCTCTCATATGACACTCAGAAAGCACAATAGCCTTCTGAAGAAAGGTTTCTGGGTGCCCATGACGAATCAGCAATGATCTTCTTAACCTCTATGGTCCAGTTTAGTTCTCTCCTTCCCCAAGCCATACAATGAAAATACAGTACCTCACATTATACGTGTGACTTTGCTTAAGTACACAGCATTCTTGTCACAGGTGATATTGAAACTGTGAAAATGAGATCCTGTAGGCATATAAAAAGTAGGCATATACACATCACATCATTCCTGACCGAGGCCTTTGATGCAGATAATGCCGTATACCATTCATATGCACTCTTGCTTTAGCAATATCCTGTGGAGCTTATTCTTTACACATGACTACAGTTATTTAGCTTAGAGAACTTACAGACATGATTCTTGTAACTTTTGAATTTTTATGTCTATTCAAGGATTTTGGAACTTTTTAGGCTGAAGTATTTACAAAGATAATGTGTCTTTACTGTGTGATAAAATAGATGGGTTTATGCGAATATAATTGGATGTAGGGCTTGTAGGTTTTTTGAACAGGTCAGTGGAATAATTTATACTTTTAACCTTGGTAATAGACAAAAATTTTTACAAAGTCTATATGCAATATTTAACTAGTTTATTTCAATGTTAATCCACATAATTCTAAAGGCTTATCTGAAACTATGACATTAAACATTATACCAATTATTAATTAGTTTTAAAATAATTGCTTAGTTAAACTTTTTTCTTTTCTTTTTTTTTTTAATTAGTAATTTTAAATGAGTATATAATATTATATTTACAAATTCTAACAGAAATAACAGTGATTTAAGGTGTCCACTCTCCTTCAACCGGTGTCAAGTATATGACCTTTAGTTCACTATATGACCAGTTCGCAGGCTAAATTCCTGTGGATAGAAAAATGTGATAAAATATCTTTTGTGAAGACAAACAGTCTCTTTACAGCTGATGTATCATAGAATCATGGAATAGTTTGGATTGAAAGGGACCTTTAAAGGTCATCTAGTCCAACCCCTCCTGCAGTGAGCTGGGACACCTTCAACTAGATCAGGTGGCTCAGAGCTCTATCCAACCTGACCTTGAATGTTTACAGGGATGGCACATCTTCTACCTCTCTGGCAACCAGTGTTTCACCTTCCTCATTGCAAAAAATTTCTTCCTTATATCTAGCTTGAATCTACCCTCTTATCACAACAGGTGCTACTAAAAAGTTTGTCCCCATCTTTCTTATAAGCCCTCTGTAAGTACTGCAAGGCTGCAATAAGGTCTCCTAGGAGTCTTCTCTTCTTCAGGATGAACAGCCCCAACTCTCTTAGCCTTTTACAAAGTCTATATGCAATATTTAACTAGTTTATTTCAATGTTAATCCACATAATTCTAAAGGCTTATCTGAAACTATGACATTAAACATTATACCAATTATTAATTAGTTTTAAAATAATTGCTTAGTTAAACTTTTTTCTTTTCTTTTTTTTTTTAATTAGTAATTTTAAATGAGTATATAATATTATATTTACAAATTCTAACAGAAATAACAGTGATTTAAGGTGTCCACTCTCCTTCAACCGGTGTCAAGTATATGACCTTTAGTTCACTATATGACCAGTTCGCAGGCTAAATTCCTGTGGATAGAAAAATGTGATAAAATATCTTTTGTGAAGACAAACAGTCTCTTTACAGCTGATGTATCATAGAATCATGGAATAGTTTGGATTGAAAGGGACCTTTAAAGGTCATCTAGTCCAACCCCTCCTGCAGTGAGCTGGGACACCTTCAACTAGATCAGGTGGCTCAGAGCTCTATCCAACCTGACCTTGAATGTTTACAGGGATGGCACATCTTCTACCTCTCTGGCAACCAGTGTTTCACCTTCCTCATTGCAAAAAATTTCTTCCTTATATCTAGCTTGAATCTACCCTCTTATCACAACAGGTGCTACTAAAAAGTTTGTCCCCATCTTTCTTATAAGCCCTCTGTAAGTACTGCAAGGCTGCAATAAGGTCTCCTAGGAGTCTTCTCTTCTTCAGGATGAACAGCCCCAACTCTCTTAGCCTTTCTTAATCAGAGAGGTGCTCCAGCCCTCTGATCATTTTTCTGGCCTTCCTCTGGACTCACTCCAACAGGTCCATATCTTTCCTGTGCTGAGAACCCCAGAGCTGGATGCAGTACTCCAGGTGGGGTCTCATGAGAGCGGAGTAGAGGGGCAGAACCTCCCTTGACATACTGGCCATGTTTTTTTTTGATGTAGCGCAGGATACAGTTTGCCTTCTGGGCTGTGAGGTCATACTGGTGGGCTCATGTCCAGCTTTTCATCTACCAGTAGCCCCAAGTCCTTCTCTCTCAGCAGGGCTGCTTTCAATCCCTTCATCACTCAGTCTGTATTGATACCAACCCAGGTGTAGGACCTTGCAACCTATGTCAGTTACAATTTACAATTACAAATGTTAGGATTAAGAAAATAAACTGGATGTCTAAGAAAGCTTATTCCTAAGAGTGGATGGGATTTGAAAGCATCTGGTGTACTGAACGTGAAACAATTAAAAAAAAAGAAAGGCTAAGTGATTATAAGTGGATGTTTCTAGGACAGTGTTTTAGGAGGTACAATTGCATTTAACAATGCACTACAAAATTGGATCACTACTTTACAAAATTAGGGTGAAAATTTGACTTCTTCTGGGACTGAAGCTTATTATTTAGATTCTTGATTTATTAAATTCCCACATTAAAATCAAAAACATATAATAAAAATGTACATTTCCATCAATAGCAAAACTTGCTAACTATAGCAAAACTTGCTAACTATCATAAACTCATATCCTTGGAAGGAACATTTTCAATTGACATATTCAATTGTGTAACAGCCTCTGATAAAAACATTGTTGAAATATTTTTAATTCTTCTACACAGCTGACAATCCTATGTTTTGATTAAGGTGCTGAAAGGACAAGAATTGCTATATTATTATAGACTTGTTGAGGTAGTATTAGTTTTACACTAAGCAAGAATTTTCCCTTTGAAAAAGTTTTCTGTGACATTCGAATTGGTATGCTCCTTGAAAGTCCTTAGTACTTTCATGTTTATATTGATGGATTCAGTTCCTAAAGGAGATACTCACAATTTGTTTTGCAATTAATCATGTTCTGTTAAAACAATATCTGCATTAAATTAATGGCAGTTCTTGTATAAATCATAGCATGTAAATACCTTTTGAACTACTACCACTGCAAAATGGAATTATACTATTGATTTTTCATTCTGACAGGTTAGTAGGACACAGTTGAAAAAAGCTCTAATTGAAGCCAAGAATAGGATGAATCTATTCAAGTATTAAGAATAGAACAAAATACTGATTTAGTAGAACAGCAAATTAACAAGCTAGGGGACCTGTCTGCAGATCACATTTCATATAAGATTAATTCCTGGTGCTCCACAATGGATTGGAATATGCAATTACAGTAATTAGCAGCAATTTTGCCCCCTACCAGAATTCAGGAGTAGGAAAGTTATTTTATGAAATTATTTCTCCCAAGAGAACCTGTGAAAATAAATTCAAAGAGGAGGAAGTGTATAAAGAAGCTGCTCACTGCAGAAATTCAGGATTCTCTGCCACTTGACTGACAATGTACATGAATGGTATCTGCCCATGCCATTTCAGAGTGTTTATTATAAATCACTGCTGCTCTCACAATTTGTAAAGCAGACAGGTTGAATCAAGTAAACAAAACAAGACCAGATCACCTTCCTTGTTATGTGATTAGCCATATACAATTACCACTACATTTAATGTTCAAAATGTTATATAGATATAAAGAATTTATACAGATATCCTAATTGTAATCAATATGGGTAACTGGGTTGCAATTCTCAAAACATAAAGGATTTACACAAAACCTGTGTGGAGCTAGATAAAATTCCCACCTCCATTGAAATTATTGGGAATTTCCTGCTGATTTTCATAAGGCCAGTGTTTTGCCATTGCCTAGCAGCCTCTGCTTTAATATCCAATTTTACAGATCACAAGCAAAACAACATACTCTTGCCAAATGTACTAATTTGAAAAACGGTTATGCTGATCATTCATATTAATGTAACATTTTTCCTGCTCTCCATTTATGTATGTGTGTTCAGTCCTGCCTAAGAGAGAAAAAAAAATATTGTTACTTTTTGGAGGGAGAGAGCAAGGCAGGACTGGAGATAGACTAACAAATATAAATATATTTTAATTTTCTTGGTGTAAGAAAATTAACTCATTCACTTGTCACTCCTAGAAATGCTTTGAAGTCTTTGATTTGGCTTTAGCTTATATGTAAGTGCATATAAATATGACTGAAAAAAAATTGGAGGGAAAAAATAATCAGATAAGATAACATCCAACTTGATGCCACCACATCAGAAAAATGCAAAAATAGGATGTTATAAAACTAAAGGAAAAATGTGTTGATATCTTTTAGTGCAACTGAGTTAGTAATTCCTCAATGGATGAGTTATTCAGAAAGATAGTTATTAAACAGTACTAAGATGAGATGGTAACTAATACCAAATACGATTATTTCTGATTTTCTAATTTTTAAAAATATTTTAAATGAGGAGCATTTCACTCTAAATCACCTGAACAGCCGTTACATATGAACAGCATTTACAATTTGGATTTGAACTAATAAACATATTCTTCCGTATAACCTGTTATTATTGAAAACCTATATATTTCAGTGTAAAGATCTGGAGAGCAAAAGTAGAATGTAATAATAATGAAAAGAGAAAGTTCAGAAAATGGAAAAATTCAAACCAACTTCAATATCTGATATTGAAAACTAGATAAAGCCATGCTTTACAGTGCTCAGTAGAATACATTTTTCAAGCAAAATTTTTGGACAGTAATAAGAGTGAAACCAGAACTTCCATAGGCACACTTTGAGAAAATGTGGGGGGTTTTTTTGTGGGGTGGGGGTTTGGGTTTGGGGGTGGAGGAGGTTAGCAAAATACAGCTGTGAATTAGTTTTCTTTGTCTTCTCTGCTTCTTAACCAAAGCATCTGCTTTGAACACAGATTTAAACATTATTTAAATAGCCAACCATAGTTTGTGTATTTACTAGCTCTTCTACAATACACATCAGTTATCCGCACAAAACACCTGTTATCATACATTTCTAGAAACTTTCAGAGTTAGTGCAGTGTACTTTGAATAATTAAAACCACAGAAATTCATTAACAATGGAACCATACATGGTCAAAAAAATCCTAGATACAGTATACTCAGTCTCTAAGAAAATAAGCTTTTTCATCTCTGGAGTACAGAAACAATATGTGATAAGCTTTATCTCTCCTTCACTGAAGCCACCACTTTTCCACCTTTCACTGAAGTCAATGGCAAGACTCCTATCAACTTTAACAAGACTGGGCAAGTCAGAGCTCCAAAGTAAAATATACCATAATAATAATAAATAAATTTCACATAAAATTGTTGCAATTGCAAGAGATATTTTTTTGTCTGCTGAGCTGTGTTTCATAATTGTAGAGACTTTTTTTTTTTACTTCCACATGTTTCTATAATATATTTTCAAATCAGTTGATGGAATTAGAATAAAAATGATGGTGCATTTCAGAAGCTGTTATTAATATATTATCTTCAGCACTTCTGTGATCCTAGATGATCCTAGTCTTACAGTTAGGCTTTGGTTTTCTTGAGATTTTTTATGATACTTGTCATATTTTTAAAATCTTGTAAAAGAAAGAAAGATGCATCATCTAATTGCAGTTTGATTTACTTGCTCTTCTCTTAATAAATATTGCATTTATATGTGCTTTCCCTATTTGCAGGCAAGGAGGAACAAAGAATTAAGAAAATAGTATAATACCATAAGGGTGAAGCTGGAAATCAAGTCTGAGAGATGTTAGACGTATAATTGGATATAAATAATATCTACATCTCGCATAAAATATTCTAATTAAAAAGTGGCATAAATTCATAACTGTATTTCATAAATTATTGCAGCTAACAAGAATAATGGCAATTAGCAACACTACCTCAAAATATCTACATTCACCTTTCCCACTTACAGAGAATTTTTATGTCCAAAACATAGAATGTAATTAAAATGCTAAATCAACAAATCATGGAATGACTCAACTTTAGCTCAGAGGCTTCTGCGCTTACGAAGCTTTCCAAAAATATTTCTAAGCCTCACCAGTCTCCTGAAAACTTAACTCACGCTTCTTAAAAGGACATTATCTAAGGATACAATCAAAAGTAAAAATACGTAATAATAAAATGCTGTTTCTCTCTACACAAATCTCTAGATCCTTGCATGGCAAGTTGTGTTCAACTTTAATCTTCAGGTTTTACATTTTCGTTTGGGGGATGAAAAATATTATTTGAATAAATGTTACTGAAGGAAATACGTCCAAAGGATTCATAAGTGATTACTGATCCACGCTATATATATAACAACAACATATATAACAATTGTTTGTCTGAAATATATAGAGGCAAAATTTCTGATTTTTTATCCACTTTGTCCAGAGATTGAAGGTAACATTAAGGGGATTTCATTTTATGTGTTTTACAAGGGAAAAAATTACCACCACTAAATAATCTGTATGACTTCTCTCCTTTCTTGCCCATTACAGAAACAGCAATCAAAAACTAATATGTTATTTTATACATATATATAAACCTTGTAGAAATTAAGCTATGCAATGTTTATACCTGTACTGTTAAACAATATGTACCTAAGGCAACCTAATGTAGCTTCAGTACTTCAAATAGTCAAATAACTGATATTTTAATTTATACTAGAGAAATTAATTTTTAGTGCAAAAGAACAATGTCATTCCTGCTGAGAGGAGTTCCTCATTAGTGTGATTGCAGTGGAGTATGATTAACAAATTTTGGCAGAAAAGACATGTCTTATTACTATTTTGTCAACATAAACTACAGTGTAAAGACTATTGAAAGATTCTTTCTTTAACATGAGACTTTCATTTTCTTATCTTTCCAATAAGCATATTTACTAACTTTTTCATTTGATTACTTAATAACAGGTTAAGAATAAGACAAGCATCTAAAGTTGAGATGAAGATCAATTCTACTCACTACTGCACAGTTCATAAACGTAGATTTGTTTAAATTTGATTATGTTCCAATTTGAACATAAGAAGTTCCATCTAAACAAGAGGAGGAACATCTTCGTTTTGAGGGTGGCAGAGCACTGGAACAGGCTGCCCAGAGAGGTGGTGGAGTCTCTGTCTCTGGAGACATTCAAAACCCATCTGGAAAAGTTCCGTTGTAACTTGCTCTAGGTGGACCTGCTTTGGCAGGGGGGTTGAACTAGATGATCTCCAGAGGTCCCTTCCAACCCCATATCATTCTGTGATTCTGTGATTTATGAATTTCTGTCTCCTGTTAGCCAATTAGACTCCTTGTACAATACCATAAATTCAACTCTTCCCATATTTTGCAAAGTTATTCAATCTTTGGAGACTGTATACTCTCTTTACTCTCTTCTTTTTTCTTAACTAGGAAATAATCCAAGGTATTGTGTTTCAGATCGAAGTAAATTTAACAAATACTTTTAGGCAGGGAACACCATGTATCACACATTTGCTACCAATATCCTTGCTATCTTTGATCAAGAGAAAACACAAGAAATATGAGAAAATAAATAGGTTGTTCTGTTCCAATCTAAACAGGAGGGAAAAGTATTCTTGAAATAAAATAAGGCCAGCTGTTAAAAAGAAAAAAATTATGCAAAGTGTTTGGCAAATATTAATTTATGTTAGTTTATATTTGTATTAGCCGAAGATCAAAGTAATTATGAAGTCCCTAAGCCTAATTACAGCAGATACTTAAAAAAAAAAAAAAAAGCCAAGGCATAGAGCATACCTAGTGAACACCACGTAAGTACTTTTGAAATAAATATTCAAGAAGAAGCAAAAACATTTTAATTAGAACTAACTAGTCATGTTTACACTTGCCACAGCAAAAGAACAAGAAAACAATTCTGAAAGATACACCTGAAATATTTCTAGTTCTTTACACATCAGAAATCAAAACAGAGACTTTGTACATTAAGTTAGTCAAGCTCTAGAAGAGGTTGCTACTAATAGAATTAACCCCTTATCTTGCAGATAACCACTGAATGCACCAGGGAAGGTCTTAAAAAAGTACGAGTTGATTAGCTCAATGTGAAATTTTGGTGACCTCTCTGCTGCACAGCTCTTCATGCCCTTAAAAGAATCTCTTTGTCAAATAATTTTATCAAATGGTGCTAGTTTAAAAGTAAATGTTACTACCAAGTTGAGGGTCCCCAAATTAAGATCTTCACATAGACAAACTGACTGAAAACATATAGTTCCAAGATCCAATTCAAGAAATGTGAGGAAACAAAGCTACTAGTCCTCAAAAGGTTGATACTTGAGAGATCGCCAGAGGCAAAGAAAGAAGCCTCATGCTCAATTCATCATTGTTGGTCTGTCTGTTTGTGATTAACTGATGGTTGCTGGCAGATATGAAGGGAAAGAAAAATAGTGATTTCCAGCAGCATGAGGAAAGAAAAAACTTTGTAACTTTCATGAAGGACATCACAGAGTCAGAACAAACAGATTGATGCTATGATTTTAGAGTATTTGGATAGTCAAGTGTATTGAATGAAATACTCCAAAGAACCATTATATTCTCAACAAGCACTAGAAAGCCTTGGCTGAACAGTACTGTCTATTTTTGTATCTTAGAAAATAAAAAAAATATATTTAGGACTTGATGGAGCAGTATAAAGAAATTCTTGAGTGAAGAGATACAACACTGTTGTACTGAAATAGCACTGCACAGTAGAAAACACAGAAAATAACACTCAGAAAGCTGTGTGACTGTATTTGTGTAATGCTAATAGCTGCAGTCTCAGCAGAACTAATTAGCTGATCCACTGAAACAGCCATACTGAGGCCAGGATGGAGATAGTTTGGACATCTCTGACATTGCAATATTGATATGTTATAACAGTTTTATTTCTGCCTCTCTGAAGACATGCTCTTTTCTGAGCATACGCAACTGAAATCTAGATTTACAGATTGGGTCTGGAGGGCTGGTAGCTGCACTTTGTATGGTGTCATACTTGAGCAAAGCCTACTTCTACTCTTCTATGAGGACAGTTAAAGAACTCTTGCTGTCTGTTTCTGATGGACTAGCTTGTGTATCTCTGATTTAGAAGTATCTAAATCTATAAAGTACAATTTTACTGAAATCTGATAAACACAAGTTGTCAGTACTCTGAAACCTTCTTTTAAATAAGTAAAAAGAATAGAGGAATGATATATTCAAACAAGAGGTTATGCATACCTGTATAAAATTTGATTATTAAGATAAGGGAGATTAGGAGGCTACAATATGGAGGCTGCAGAAAAGAAAATATTTTCAGTTACCTAGAGCAATTATTTTAAGTTCAAATTGACTTGTTTTCTGTTCTAGATACTCAGATTTACTATTTCTTTGTGTAGCTGCTCTTTGAAGTTTTGTTAAATGTACATATGACCCTGATCTTAGTAAGGACAAAAAAAACCCAACTATTTTCACTTACTAAGGAAAATGATGACACTTTTATGATTGTCTCTTTTTGTCGTAAATATTGCCAGAAAACATTAGAGGGGGTGGTTCTAAGTCATACCAAGGTTGCTTAACTGAAGTTATTTAAAAGTATCAATTATACAATTAAGACACTATTTTGCTATTGTTCGCTATTTACAACAAGTCTTCAGGAAAACACAAAGCAAAACAGAAAACCAAAACTTAACCAGTTATTTTAAAAAGCAGTTAAAATCAGCTTTTCACAGCTCTATTTAATAACAAAGTATCCTGATTTTCAGCAATGTAAGGCACTTACCTGCTCTCACTGAAGAGTGATATATTTTTTGGTTTATGAGGAGACTTTAATTCCAAAGACTGTCCCATCATCTTTATCATGGATTTTAAAATCCAGCATGCAAGCTCTGATATGAAATGAAAGCCATTTCAGCAAAAATTGCATTTGGTAGATCATTCAAATTCCGGAATTGCACACACATGAACTATGTTGTGCTTTTCAAAATAATAGAAAAGAATACTCTATTACCAAAACCATGATCCAGACACTGGAACTGATTTCTTTACTCACTTATTTTCAAAAGATAGCCATAATATTAGGTATCTTATTCATTTTATTCATTGCTTTAGCTGTATTTTTTCAAACACCTTTGAAATACACCACAGTCAGTATATTTCTGGGGTCACTAAAACCCCATTGTTCTAAAGTTCTTTGACGGTTAAAATCAGCTAAATAGACAATAAATGTTCCAAATAACAGATTATTTTTTAAGGTAAATATAATAATCATAAAGTAGTATGTAAATGCATTAACCTGAAGATACCTGACTAGTTTCTTGGCAAAATAAAACAATTCTCCTAAAATTCTAAGCCTCAAAGATTCTCAGTACATTTAAAATTTAAGACATTTATATACAGCTATACTTAGAGAATTAAATTATTGAAATATTGTCTAGGAGCAGTGTCTAATATGACATCTCAGAAATTTTCTTAAAAGTTTTAACTTTCCTTAAAAATCCATGAATTAAAATTGTCTCTGTGACAAGCTCTCTATAGCCTTCCACTTCTTCAGTACTGTCAGAAGACCTTCAGAGAGGTTGAGCTTTGTATATTAAGTACAGGTAAACAAGGAAAGTACAGGCGCCTCATGCACTCTCTCTTCTATTTGAGAAAGGAAGAAGAGATGTTTATTGTAGCCTGGCTCTATTGCAGCAGCAATATGAGAGAAGAGAGAAGCTCTGCTAAAGTCCTAACTTTTCTCACTGGTCCTTGTCAATTTGTGGTTTTGATCTGTGACAAGCAGCTATTATGTGAAATGAAGACATATTAAAGGTGAGATGGAGAAATCCACTGCTGGATACAGAATGTTTTGGAGAAAGTGACTGTTTGCTTTTTCTATCCTTAAAGTCTTTTTCTCCCAAGCACTTCCTTGGAGTTTTCCTGCGAGAATAGCTTTCAATTTAGAAGGTAAAAAACATGTTTTCGATGTCAATTTTAACAGAACATAAAACAGGTGTGTTAATATTGGAGTATTCTTATGAAGACCTGTTTTGGTGTTGTGGGGTTTTTTTGTTGTGGGTTATTTTATTTTATTTTATTTTAGTGTGTTGTCCCTAAACTGTCTATTGAACTAACCTAAAATAACCAGATATCTGCCAATACATACAGTTGTACATCATGACTGTCCATTAAACAAAAAAAGAAACAGCATGGTAAACCAAAACCAAAATTTATCAGAAAATAATGCAAACAAAGAAACAATTAAATAAAAGCATAAGGTTGGCAAAGTTTCTACAAAATGATAACACACGCAGGGCATAATTTATACAGACATTGGCAAGCTCTTATGGAACAGAATGAAAGAAATGGTAAGCCTGAAAACGGTTCAAAATCACTGAAAGATTTCTGCCTATCCTTCCGTGTATTGGAGCTCAGTGTGTAGCTGAATGCAATACAGCTTAGACTGGGGGAAAGAAAAGAGCACAGGAAGGGACAGGCAGAAAATGGCAAATTCAGGTAGATCCCAGAGGCTCTCAGAGAGGCCCAGGCTGAAGAACCAAAGATCAGTTGGCTGAGGTAGACAATGAGATACCAGAGGGACCAAACTGTCTGAGCTGGAGAGCCAGACGATGATTGTGAGTATGATGCTGGTACAGACAGATAGAAACCTTCACACTCAGAACTGATGTTTCCTCACCTCCCTTCTTAGGCAAAATAAGCCACAGTTCCCACAGGAATATTTTAGTTGAATCCATACTGAATAAACATGTTTTCCAGCAAGGTGCATTAATGTTTTCACAGGACTGTTTTGGGGCAGGGAAGGAGCTTCACTAATGTAAGTGGGGTTATCTACCCACACCAGAAAGTGCAAAGATACCCTCAAAACCTCAGCCAAATACAAAGTCTGAAATATTTTCCCTGTCATCACTGGGATCTGCTTTTGCACTTTGTTTCAAGTCAGCTTGCCAGGATGTGAAGCCATGACATGCTGCTCCTGCCCTTGGCATAAATAGAACTCAGTTAGAGATAAGCCCTTTCTTGCTGTAAGACCTGAGCTTCCACTCAGAAGTTATGAATAGACTTTAGGAGAAACAGAATTTAGGGGAAATTCTGACATTATATATAGATTTCACTATAAACCTGTGGTCTCAGTTAATTAAAAAATATATAATTATCATACAGACTACTTGCTCTTATATAATTTCAGCACTTAATAGTCCTGTTTGTTTTATGAAAGAAAATTTCCTTTTCTTCTCAAGTTGAGAAATAGAACCCCATTAGGTCTGTACTTTATACTGATGCAAATAGCAACACTACATCATACTTGTTAGAGAAATATTTATTAATAATGAATACATGAAAGGGTAAAAAATAAGTGGCGTGTGGGAGAAATGGTATCTTACAGACAACTGTGAATTAACTAAGATTTAGAGTAATATGTTTTACCATGCAAATTCTACTGCTATTTTCTATTAATTAATGTAATTGATAACAGTTATGAAGATATCTGGCATTTTAATTATGCAGATATGTCTTTTGCTGTCAGAAGGGAAAATTAAAACAGCTATAAGTCTTTTATTTGCAGAGTTAACTGGAGAGGAAAATAAAATAGAGCTGGTAATAAAGGAATGATACATTTGATTTAAGAGATTACAGGTGTGGGTCATGGGGGTAAGAGGACACAGAGAAGGATCATGACATTCTTAAAACTTTATTTTTTTCAGACATATTATAAGGAAGTGGAAACTCATACTGATGGGCTTGTTACCTCATAATGCTATCATTCATGCAAAGATTTACAATATATTTGATGTTGTTACCCTTAATGAGCAGTACAAACACCAAAACAACCACTGAACAAGTTACAATTTGCACAGAGATTTTTTTTATTTAACTGCATTTAACATGGATTCCACTTTTTAAAAGAATTTACTCTGATTTTATAGAGTTAATATATCAGGTACTTTATGGAAAACAGGAACTTTTTTAATTAATTGGGATTTGGGCTACATAAAGAAGTGAAGTAGCTCTGATCACTAGAGGAAAGTGAAAATTTCACATGGACAAAAAGACCCAGACTGGATAATTGCTTCTGATCATTTACAAAACCCAACAGTACAAAATAATGTTGTCCCTGTTGAAAAGAGTGATGCCTTTCACCACACCTGTTTTTTGGGGGGAAATGAAAGAAACATTGAAAAATTAAAAGATGAGCACTCAAAGTAAGACACTAAAAATCCTGGATTCCGTAATACATATGTCTAGCTCTTTTGGGTATCTCTGATATGAAGAGAGAAAATAGCCAAATATTCCTTGATAACTTGCCTATTATTTTATGATGTACTTGGTACTGAAGCTCTCTTGCTGTTTGTGGGTTTTTTTCCTGCTAAGTCGATGAAATAAGAAAAGTACTAATTATAGAATGATAGAATGGATAGAGTTGGAAGGGACCTTAAAGATCATCAAGTTCCAATCTTATTCTTGTGGGACATAGTGTCAGTTATTTCCTTTTTTTCTGAGGAAACCTGCCCTTAATCAACGTATCATCTGCACTGCCCATCATTTTTCAATGAAATAAGCCAGAAATGCCTAAAAAGAGGTGTATTTGGGAAAGCTAATGGGACTAATGGTGCAGTCCCCTGGTTAGGGTGCCAGGCTGCAGAATTTTCAGTAGCTCCTTAATATCAGAGGGTGCTAACAATTAAAGAGATTCCTGAGTAAAGTTCTACTGTGCAGATGAAAAATTGTGAAAGCCAAAAGAGTCATGGTGTTTGAATCAAACCTGAAAGTATGTAAAGCCCTTTCTGAGGGGATCCCATGCTCCCTGAGAGTGTTACGGATCAAAACCAGCGATAAATATTAATGTGTGGGTTCACACCAACAGAAGATTAGCCAGAACTCTTGTAGAAAAACCTCTGGTAATAGTCAGTTAAATGGAAATATGTGGTAATCAACAAGCATCATACACCCTAGGCAGAATCCAAACTGATAAGATATCTTGTAAGATAAAAAATATATGGAAGGAAGATAATATTTTTTTTCCCCCATAGATTAAAAAGTCACAGATATGAGTCACAGAATAATGCACAAAGAAATATCTTGCCAGACAAGATGTCTTTTTTGTTCCCTTAGACACTGTAAAAACTGAAACCTGTAGTTTTCTGAAATAAGAATTTCTGAAATTCTTATTTCTCTCTATGAATCATGAATGATAGTACTGTTACCAAGAACAAAGACAGTTTTTCAGTAATGCATAATACTCTCAGTACAAGCTGAGAAACCAAACACTTAAGACTCTCATTTGTAAAGGTCGACTTTCTTAACACACCTGAGGAATTGATACGGATGTCCTGTTGTAAAGCATTTGCATGTGTGTGTCTTAAATATAATCTTTAACTTTGCTGGGAAGAACCAACTAGCCAATTATTAAAATAATGCATGCTGAGTCTCTGTTACCATCAACAGACAGCTTTCTGGAGTGAATTTAAACCCAAAAGGCAGAAAAAACATCAGTAGCAAGTTTCCATCTCCCTGCATACAAGAGACTAAGTAGCTACTTACTGACTTTGAGAATGCAGAGAACTCAGCCACCCACAAATGCTGTTGGTGCTGGACAACAGCATTTGAAAAATTAATTCTGGTACAGTACTATCAAACTCCTGACAGTGAGATTTGATGACTGTTAAGGGTTGTTTTTTAGTTTGAAAGATATATATACAAATATATATATCTTTGTTCCTTATTGTACCGAGAGTCAACATTTATTATGGCTCAATATTACTATGTTGAAGTAATAAAAGGGGAGGGTGTGGTATAATTGTTATTTTTATCACTGAAACTTGAAACAGGAAATGAAATCAGGTGACATAATACATATCTGATATCAGTTAATATTTTTTTTAAAGTTTTGAAGAAATCAGACAGAAATAAAAGCCATTTTCAGGCTTCCACAACTTACAAAACCTTACAAAAAAATATAACACAGACAGGCAGAGAGACACACACACCCAAAAACCCCAAGAAGGTTAGAAAACATTTCAGACTATCACTGTCCTCAGTCTGGTACTAATATGTGTTCCTGGCAAATTAAAAAAGAAATCATAAAACTCCATAGAAACACCTTGAGTGTGCCTTGTAAATATTAGCAATAACTATCATCATTATCATGTAAGCAAGAATCTCAGTTTAGGTTAATCTTTTTGGAAATATTGCTTAGGAACAGTATTTCAGTTGAAAAGGTGGTGGTTGGTTGAGGCTTGGTGCTGACTCAGTTGCCATGTCCTTTTCAATAAATGCTATTTCTCTGTGTGTGTGCACAAATGTATAAAAGAGTCCTTCTTTCACTTTCTTCAATTTAGAATCCAAAAAATCAATGACATTATAAGAATTAAGATGTCTGAGATTAAAGTAACTTTTTAAATAGTGGGTCTTTTTAATCTAAGAATTTATAGAGAATCAGATTGAAATGTAAAAAGCAAAGTGAGAAAGCCAACACCCAGCAGAGTTATAATCTGACCTAATTTCATGTCTCAAAGTACAGAGGGAAAAAAAAGAGTGAGACAGAAAACTGCTTGAGGGGAAAGGTAAAGAGAAATTTACAGGAAAGGTATTTTCAGGAAATCTTTAGTTCTATGACCCAAAATACAAATTTTTAAGCCTTAAAGTTGGCAAGACAAATAAGCTATTTCCTTGGGTTTTTTCTTAATGTTTTAAAGATTAGATAAAATAAACTTTTCCACATTTAAGACATAGTTGTAGTTCCTAGTTACTTTGACTACTCCTTCCTTTTGATCCTTTAAGTTTAATATGTCATTTTTTGCTCTTCCTTTATAACCATGATAATTCATTTTTTACAAAAATATTGTAGAAACACATTAGATACAATATCAGATGGGGGAAATGCCTGCTGTTCTAAATTTAATTTTTAACTTGCAGTTATTCTCAGAAAAGAGCTTTAGCTGGTTTCAAGACTAAGCTAAAATGAAAGGTGCTTTAAGCAGGTGTTTTCCTCCTTGAACCAGCGGTTATTTTTTATATTCTGATTCAGGGCCTTATAGGAAGAAAATGGCTTTGAACTCTACTACATTTTTATCTTACAAAATTGAATCACTACCAGTGGTTTGGAAATTGAATGATGTTATAAACATGATATATATATATATACACACACAACCTTATTGCAAGAGAAAACTGGGTAATTTAAAAATATATGTAAGGATGCATGTGTACGTGTGTGTGCTTTAGGAACCTTGATCTCTTAAATATTTTTTAAAATCTTACTAAAGAATAGGTTAATAAAATGTAGATTTCTTTTTTATGTTTGTGTATTCCCTGACCACTTTAAAACATATTAAAACAGGCACAAATAATTATATTATTGAGAAGCAATGAACCTTTTCAATTGTAACTGTGTGGTATCAACTCAGAAAAGCTGATGGTCCCCAAGACCATAAAATTAAACCTAGACAAATGGAAAGAGATACTTCAAATATGTCAAGCAACAATATAGATAGAATATACTTCAAGTTTGTTCAAACAGTAAATTAAAGCTGAGCTGCTGTATACTATCACTTACACTAGATCAAATCAGGAGAGTACACAAAATTAAATCAGAGTAATTTTATAATATACCCACTTACATGTATGTATCTTAGTACAATAACAAATTCAAGACTTCAGTAAAAGACATAATACCCAAGTATGTTTTACTGCCCCAGACAAAATAGGCAAGAAATACATATTCGATCAAAAACGTGAAAGTTAGGCACAGCATGAAAATGCTTAAAACGGAACTTCTTTTTTTCCTGAGATTTAAAAATGTTATTTCCCAAAACTTTATTACTCACCAAACCCCCATTTGTGAATGACCTGCTTTCTCATTTAAGTTAGAAAGATCTCCTCTTCTCTTCCATTTTCAGTGACTCTTCACCACCTTAAATCATCACTTTATTACAAGTTTGTGACTGCAAATTTTTAAAAGACAAAAAGATAAGGAGAAGAGCATTGGCAAGAAACTTCACCAAGAAGATTGTTAATGATACTAGAGAAGGATGAACTATAGAGCAGGTTCTGAAGAATTTTATTTCAGAAAATGCCTATATGAAGGTCAATTTGAATGTTTCAGGAGAAAACAGTGGAAAGGTCATTGCCTGAGTCAGTTCAGTAAAACATTTTTTGACACCTCACTCTTACCACTTACAGATAAATAATAAAAGAAATTATATTAAATGATCAAAACCTGGTTTGTGATAATTTTAATAAAAACACTGATCAATTCACCATGGCAAAACAACTACAACATGGGAAAAAAGTTATCCTTTATTTCAGAAGATTTCTCCTTGTAATGACAGATGAGCTTACAAGAATCGATATACTCTGAAGAGTATATTGTCAGAGCTCCAAGTAAAAGATTGTACAGTATTATTTACACTACACAGAGGTATAGGCAACCCTTAGACAGATATTGAAAAGCTATCATAAGTACAAGAGAGGAAGCAGTCAATATTTTTTTGAAATTCAGGATCTTAAAAAAAGATTACATAATAAATATTTAATAAAGAGATAATTCCAGCAATAGTAAAATGAAATGTGAATAATGGCTTTTGTACCAGCAAAATTACGCACTGCAACACTATTTACTCTTTCTTATGACAACTTCAGAGGTAATAACAAAGGCCATCCGGATTAGAAAACTGATGTCAATACAGAAAGTAGTCTTGTCTTGCAGAGACAAAGCCTCAGTGTCAAATGCCTTTACTAGTCACAGAGTTCTTTTAATTTTCCACTGCTAGTATAAGTGACAGTTGTGTGTGTGTATAGTACTGTTTCACTCTGCTGTGACCTAAATGCAGGATGATGAAGTAAAGTGGGGTAGCTAGAAGATTCCCTAGAGTTTCAACAATCTTTAGAGCGTCTAGGGAGATTTTCTTGAACCTCCTACAGAAAGCTCATGCTCAAATACAAAGTACTTCTATTCATTTTTTGTTATGTATTAAAATGTCTAGAGTTTGTTTCTTCTTGCAAAAGGTTTGCTGAACTTTGATCATAAAGATACATTAGGTGGATTTAAGGATACCAGCCAAATTTCACATATCATTAATAAAACCTGCTACATTAAAAAAGTTCATATTTAATTTCATAATTCACATTTTGATTCAAAAAGTCAGGAATACATGAACAATTGCAAGAGAACAAACTGGACCTTCCCTCAGGCATCCTTAAATTATTCATTAGTCTTTTGGGGAAAAATTGTTAAACATAGTTTACTGCATTTAAAATCTATTTCATGTATTTTTGTTATTTAAGCAACAAATATTAGAGTTTTTGCTAGTGTAAGCAGAGACATTTAGAATTTACATTGCATTCCTAGATAAATAAAGGGTTCTTTAGACACTCCTCAGGCCAATATTAAGAAAATATATTAACTGTAAAGCACTCATATCTTTCTAATTCAGGATTAGAATCTGGTAAAAATTAATGCAAAAGAAAAAATGGGGGTGGGCAGGCAACAGATCAACTGGATACACAAGGTGAAAAACTATTCAACGGCACGTTGGACAAAAATGTGTCATTCGATAGGCAACAGAGTGGAATGTCATACAGGAAGAAAAGACTTTCAGGAAGAAATGTTTTTCAGAAGGAACCTGTATTCAATTAGAAGTGACCACTCATGTAGTAACAGACACCTGGAGTGGAAAACAGCAAGATGAACTCAGCTACTGTATACCAAAGATACAGCATATGCATTGTTTAAGCTAAGATAAATTATCCTCTGTCTCTGAAAGTGAAGATGAAATATTGGATTTAATTGCTAGAACACTTGAGCAGTTCATAATGCAAGTTCAATGTGTTGCTTAAGTACCACACATCCAGATGTATAAATAAGAATGACAAAGTATTACTGATCTTACGCTGTGACAAAAACCTGAATTAATATTTCGCAGTGAGCTTTTATTTTTATAAGTATACTTTTTAAAAAAAAAATAGTTCATTTGGTTTGTAAATGTGTTTTATACATAGGTCCAGAAATTACAATACAAAAGTAGAATACAAATAATAAGGTGATCTGGTTATTTTGTTTAGGACTTGAGTACCGAGCACATCAAATTCATTGCACTAAAACGTATATTCAATTCCTCTGATATTTGGAGGTGAAATGTACCACTAAAGAAAAGAGACTAATCATCCTTCCTATTTTTTGTCATTTTTCTATCCTAAGCCTTGATTTATGTCAGTCCACCTTTAGTTAAATAAAGATGCTGATAATAGTAGAATCTTTAATGACAGATGCTTTCACATATTTTCCACCTTTTCATGTCAGGTTGAACAGTATCTCCTTTTTTCATGAATTGTTCTTCCCTGTCTTTTTCACCTCCATGGTCATATCCTCCTGTAATAACAGTAAAAACTGCAGACTTCTAAATCCAGGAAATCAATGGGATTGTTTATATGGGCAATCTCTGAGACATAAACTTAGTACTTGATTTTCTGGTTTTATTGTTGTTTTTTTTAAAGAGACATTTATACAGAGCAGGGACTGGCAGGAAATAAATCAAGTTGGCAATGGTGTGAATTCCTATCAGACACTGTTACTGTATGAGAAGACAAGCAGGAGGTATGTGTCAGGTTAAAAAAAAAAGTCAGGAAACAGTAAAACTCCAGTGAAATCTCTTTTTATCCATTAGAAAAAGCAAAGTGAGGGAGATAAGATATTATCTTTTTCTGGTCCTTATTTATTTATTTTTAAGATTTCATAGAGACTCATTCACACTTTTAATGTCACTGCAAATTAAATGCATTATCTGTGTAAATAATTTTACATTTTACTGTTTTTCCACATCAAAGGGATCACACATGCTAAGTCATCTACAGCAGTATTTATCTATAGTGTGATAATCCCAGCTACAGTCAAAACTTGGAAACAGTCTCTGTCTGGAGAACTTTTCAGTGGGAGAATTTCGTAGCCCAAATACGAAACATTCTCCATCAATCCTTATGTCCATAAAAATTGATACACATATAGTAAGTTTGCAATTCTAAATCCATTACATCCTGGTATCATTTCAATATGTTATAATCAGAAAAGCCAAGTCAAAGGGCCTATTATTCTGCCAGTATACAGGCACTTTTATAATAATAAATGAATATAAGTACTCTGCAAGATATTTTATGGTAAGACAAAAGAGTGGTTCCTCTCTTAATTCAATTCTACATATACTAGGTGTCGTTCCATTCTTCGTAAGTTCCCTTTATTCCTATACATTTCAATAGTTCCCTGCTGGACTTTTCCACTTAGGCAAAAAAAACTTACAGAAAGCTGAAATCAGTTTTTCTTTTATATTTACATTGGTGCTAGAAAAAAAATATTATGACAGTTCAGCACTTCTTAAATAAATTAAAATATTCTGTAAATAATTCAGTAATTTCACAACATTGTTAGAATGAAAGAAAAAATGCTACTTTTTAAATACATAAATACAAATATTAAAAAGCTTATTATTAGCTTATTATTATTTTGATATAATATATCTAAAGTATAGGTGAAACTAGAAGACAGAGCTAGCCCAAGATGGCTCTGCAGCATAGGGTAAACCTAAACTGAGATTTAACTGAAAGTTTTCTTTTAGTGTATGCTGTGACTGTGACTATGTATTTCAATCTAATCTGTGCACAATAATGAGAAACTTTCTTGTGGAAATTAATTCACTTAAAACTCAACTTATCTAAATGACATTTGAATAACAATCTGTGAAGAAAGGAAGAAAAATATTTTTCTCCCACATTTGTACTGATAAGCAAAAACAAGATCAGGAGCAGTTCTCTGGATTCGTGGCAAAGTGTGATCTGTTTATATCTGTGTTATTTACAATTTGCTATGAGGGCTTGTCTGAGCTCAGTATGATCATAGAATCATAGAATCACAACATCGTTTGGGTTGGAAGAGACCGCTAGAGATCATCTAGTCCAACCTCCCTGCTGTGGGCAGGGACATAATTCACTAGATTAGGTGACTCAAAGCTCCATCCAACCTGACCTTGAACGGTTCCAGGGATGGGGCACCCACAACTTTTCTGGTAAACCTGTTCTGGTGTCCCACTATCCCCATTTAAAAAAATTTCTTCTTTATGTTCATTCTAAATCTACCCTCTTTCAGTTTAAAACATTTATCCTTTGTTCTGTCACTTGATAAATAGTCTTTCTCCTTCTTCCTTATAATCCCCCTTTATATATTCGAAGGCCACAATAAGGTCTGCCCAGAGCCTTCTCTTCTCCAGGCTGAATAATGCCAATTCTCTCAGCCTTTCTTCACAGGAGAGGTGTTCCAGAGCTCTGACCATTTTCATAGCTTTCCTCTGGACTCTGTCTAATAGTCTAATATGTCCATGTCTTTCTTGTACTGGTGACCCCAGAGCTGATGCAGTACTCCATGTAATGTCTCACACAAGAGAAGAGGAGAAGAATCAACTCCTTTGACCTGCTGCTTTATGTTGCTCAGGATACAGTTGGCTTCCTGGTCTATAAGCACACATTGCTGATTCATGTCCAATTTTTCATCCACCAGTATAATAAAGTCGTTTCCCACAGGGCTGCTCTTAATCATTTAATCTCCCACTTTGTACTGAAATTGGGAATTGATCTGACTCAGGTGCAGGGCCTTGCAGTTCGCCTTGTTGAGGTGTGCATGGGACCATTTCTCAAGCCTGTGAAGGTCCTTCTGTATAGCAAGTGTACCACAGCTTGGTGTCATTGGCTTCATGATACACCTGTTACCCAGAGATATAGTATACTTATTCATTTGATACTTGTTCATTTGTTTGTTTTCAGTTTAATGTCTCTAATGTCTCGGTTTCATGGCGTTTCCATAGTGTGAGATGGAATGTTGCATGTCCAGGTTTGTGACTTTGGAATAGAGCTGGATTAAGGTGGAAGGAATGAAACAGGTTGCAAGTGTCTTCTCCAAACGGCCTGCTGAGAGTGGTTTCCACCATGTTCCTCTGAACACCTCAAGGGCAATTCTCCCAGAGACCCCTACCTGATATAGGTGAAAACTGTGCAAAGGAGGTTTTGACAGTTAAGCAATGAATGATCTGTGATGCAGTGTTTGAGCTCCCTGCCACCCCTCTTTTACTCAGCAATAAAGAATGGGAAGAAAGTGCCTAGTGTTGTCTTTAAAACAGATGAAGTATGAATGCACATCATCTAACTTCATGCACTTTATCAGATGTTTTAAAGACATTAGTAGATATCTTCTCCATTCAGCAGAGAAAGCAATCACTCTCTTCACGACAATCACAAGCAGGAGCATCTTTCGCATCACCAGTTACAGTTACCTTCTGCCATCTAATTTTCTTAGAAGATGTGACTGTTAAAAACTTGATCTTTCCCTTTACTACAAATCCAGAACACAATTAGTAAAAGTCAAATGTTAATTAATATTCTTATTTGTTTACTTAAAAAGTCAATTAAAAAGTAAGGACAGAACAAAAGAGACAGCTGATTGGTTTGATAGATAAATACTAAAGTAATTTTTGATACACTTTCCTATCATGGTTATTTGAAAAATAATCAAAAACATAATCTGAGCCTAAGTATATACACAAGTCTCCATTTCATGCATGTTATTATATAGCAAAATTACCTCTTAAAAGTTGGCATATAGAAGAATTACATTGTGTAATGTGAAATTAAGTCCCAGTTCTGCACTGTCATAGGCAGAAAGTGTGTATCTTCTAGGCCTTCTTTACTGAAGATCTATTTAATAAAGATTTTCCTTAGGTGGTGTAGGACAGTTGTTATGATGTAGCCTTTCACATAATAAAGCATATCTATCTTTACACAGGAGCAGTTGGTAAAGTCTGCTAGCAGTAAATAAGAGAAAACCCTACTGCCTCCAGAATAGCTGGCTGCATTGCACTGTAATTATAGATTTCTATCAAACATTCACCATGAATCGTAAGTATCGATTACAGTAAAGGACTACCCCATCAGCAGCAATCTGGTAAATACCTATTTAAAACAATGCATTTTGCTTGTTATTTTAATGAACTAATAATCTGAGCACTACCACTACTGCATCTTAGAATTGCAAGCAGCTGTCTGATCATGGTCATGTCAAGAACACGCTGTGATGGATCACAGCAAGGAGCCCCCATCTCACTCAAGTAAGATTCACTCTCAAAACTGATTACCATCTACAGGCAAAGCACAGAAAAACTCCTTTGTGAGGAAGCAGTGGTTCCCCAAGGTGTCTTTTGCACCAGCCTTGGGAGCTCTGTCATGAAGACACAGTTTATTTCCCCCACCTGTTTAGAAGATCTCTGATGTGATAATTTCAGAGGATTCCCAAAGCAGGTGATCAGCTGGAAGCTTTGGCTGAGTCTTTTGAGGCAGATAATTTAATATTTCACATTTTTTGTAGCTGTTCATTGACATTGATAATATTCATTATTAATATAGCTTTTTAGAGCTCTAATACAATGTTCTTATCCCCTAGCTACTAAATGACGTTTAGGTAAAATATCTCTGCTTACTATGGCTGAGATAATTACAAAGACAGCTTCTAAATTACTTTTGTCAATCTACCAGGAACAGATTTTTACTTAAATGATACACTTTACTGCTGTATACACATTGCATTGAACAAGCTAATGAGGGCAGATTTGATATTTTGCTTCAAAAAATGATTTATTTTACAGCAGAGCTGCATTTGGATTCTTTGAGGACTATAATTATGCACCTTTCATAGGTTTGGGGGTTTTTTCCCTTTTTAAGATAAATACTGATAATGTTTGAATTTAGGCATAAAAGTATTGACTATTTATCAATTTCAATATGATTAGCTTTCTCCCCTCTCCTTCATCAAGAATGGATTTACCTACATTTCCAGCTTTTGTGCTCATTTGGCATAAAAGAGTAGTTAAGAAATTTATCAGCCTGCCTGATGCACAGACACACATATTTTGGTGCTTGTGATTTTGTGGGTTTGACTGTTAATGTGAACAAATGAAATCAGTTTTGCTTTAAAATAAAAGCACTTTCCCACCCTTTAAAATCTTACATTGAGATTTTCTATGGTATTTCAGTATTAGTCCCTACATATCTGTCTACATGCCCATTTCTAGCAAGACTAGTTTCTCTTGTCTTCCTCTGTTGCAGCCTCTCTTTGCCTGCAGTCCCATATTGTTCCTTATTATACTGACTGTGGAGGAAAGTGTGAGTCATTATGAGTCAGCCCTAGGTATCTGCATTTTGAATCCTATAATAACTGTTTGGATCCCAAACAATAAAGTTGAATCTATTCCTGGATCAAAAAAGCATCATTTTTCCTCAAAAAGATGATTCATGTATTTATAGGGTTACCACTCTAAAGGGTACAGGACTCTGATTTCCTGCCAAAAAAGAAACTCATGAATTGCCACTTAAATTCAAATTTCAAAAGAAGTAAAAGATAAATAATCTGAATTCCAACATTCCTATCATGTTAACTAATGTGTTTTTGAGAAAACCAATCCAGATCAATCAGAAGAGAGAGATATACATAGAAAGACTAAAAGTTCAGACACATGAACATAGAACATTTTTCAGATATCAGGAGTGTCAACACTTCTCACTGATGCTGAGGTCTAATAAAATCTCTTTTAAGCAATGCTGAGCACCACTAGCTTATCAAAGCCAAAAGTAACACTTTGGAAAGAAAGAGGGAAATTGGCAGTATTACAATGGGCAAGAGGAAATATAAGGGAGACAAGATAGTGTAGGTGTGAGGTTTGGCCTGATTTTGATAAATGCCATCAAAGGCCCACCAAATTATACAAAATGAACATCCCTGCTCTGAACACTGCACATCCAATAATTCCTTTATAATAATTAAACAGAACACCAGTATCTTTTGAAAAACATTATTTTTTTTCACATTTCTAATTAATACAGGAAAAAAAATTCTGTGATAATAGATGTTATAAATAATTCCTCTTTCTTTCCCTTGTTATGCATTGTCCAGCTCTCTATCTCACAATTATTCTGCTGCTGCAAACATGCAAACTAGGACTACAAAAAAAAACCCCCAAAAATAAACAGAAGTGCATTTGTTCTTTCTAGACTCTGAAGTCTGTTAAACATGCTATTAAATACTGTATCTGCGTGATGACAAAAGCTCCTTAAAACTTAAAAACTCCTTAAAAGTTCTAGTGTCCTGCATTTCCATAAACATAATGGGTGCTGTCAGAAAGGTTTCTCTTTCAAATGTTGTCATCAAGTGCAAAAAGAGTAGTTTACATCAAATTCCAAAGAAAAAGACACAGCAGAAATCAGAAAACACAGTCAAGCATTTAAAGCAATCAATCTGAAATAAAATTAGATTTAGAACATTTAAGAATGAGCTACACTAAACAGAACTCTTTGCTCTTCAGAAATAGCTAAGAATTAAATTGTTATTAAAACTACACCAAAACCTTAAGAGCAGTGATAAACAGAATGCCTGGTAGAAGGCTGGACATGACTGCCCCAAGCATAACCAGGGCACAGACCTTGTTTTATGTGAGTAGGCCGCTAAACTGTTGTGGGATCCTACAGGAGAAGAGCCCAGAGCATGAAAATGTGTTAAACAGCTTGCAAGGTCATCCTACACTGTGACCTGAAAAATGAAATTATATGCCATTGTTTTTTTTTTCAATAACTTCTTAAAGCCAAGAATGCAGTCTTCAAAATACATCACTGAATTTTTCAGGTATGTAAGATTTTCTTCAGGAAGATGAAAATTAGGATTACTATTTCCTTTCCCTTGAGATGACAAAACAGAAATTAGAATTTTGGCAGTGTAAGATTAGGTAGGAGATTCATTGGAACCTTCAGTGGGACCAGGATTCTGTTCAAGGTCTTCTGATTACCAACCCAGAGTGAGGTGCGAGGATAGCCATCACTCAGCATAGTGACATATACAACACTTTGAATAAGGACAAAAAATGATTTAATCATAGGAGATATGTGAAAATTGAAATTTTGCAGATCAAAATATTGACAGAAAATTTTTGGACAAAACCAGTGACTGTCAGTTGATTTCAACTTTTCTTCTTTATAGAATAGCTTTTTATTTTTAATATAATTTAACTGATTTTTAGTTTCTTTTCAAAAGTTTTCTAGAATCCAGGCCTGAGTCGCTTGTTAAAAGCAGGTATTTCCTCCTATATAAGAATAGCAATGTTGGCTTCTTAATTGTATTTTCAATCTAAACTGTCATAATTTAAATAGTCAGGGTAATAATAGTCAGATCCACCATTAATTATAATGGCATCAGTGAATTAGTAATATTAAAAAAACATATATCCCAGCTCCAAATGTTTCTTCAAAGTACTTATTCCTCTTCCTCTCCTCGTTTGTCTTCATTGAAATGTCCAGTCCTTATATACTTATGTGTGACACAGATATTACTGTAGAACCAAGATTTAACATGAATAACAGAAAACATCCCTTAAAAGTACTGGGTCTGTCTTGATTACTTCTCCAGATCTGATTTCAGATACTTAATTCTTCAAAAAGATCTCTGGGGTCTGAAACATTTTTAATTATGGTATCAATCCTAATTATTTTATATTAATGCGGCAGTGATAAATTATTACACAGTAATTGCTTCCTACATTCAAAAACTTTGTAGAAAAATAGTGCCAGGATCTCAGTTGCTCTAACTGTTCCATTTAGAAAAATCTCTTTTCATCTCACATTTTCTTAACACATGAAGGATCAGCTACTGTCAGGGACAACTGGTAGGTGTGCAATCTATACAATCATTTCCTGCACTAACTGTATTCAGGTATGAAAAAGCAGCAAAGTATAGCACAACCCCCCTACATTTCTTGCAAATAATGATAGTTCTATTGACTTTCTAACGATAATAATAATATCTGATCCAAATTACTATTCTGCTTTGTATGTTCCTCTTATACACAAATACAAGAAGACTGATTAATGATAGCTATTACTTCAGAAGTTAAAAAACAGCAGAAAAAGATCTAGGAAAGTACTATATTTCTTTAGCAGTGTACTAGTTTCAAAGACATATAGTTACCTTTGTGAGATACGAAAGCACTTAACATGTCTCATATCTGGCCATATCCCTCATTCTACCCCAACTCCATAACAAGAGAAGATATAGGTGCACATCACTCCTCACATCAGTTCTGAAAGGATGTCCAACCTTTGCCAAGGCACTGAGTGCAGACTCCAGTCCCCATGGGTGCTTGCACATATACTCAGCAGCAGCGGCTTCAGGATATATTAGGGATCAAACCAATGGTGCATCAAAAAGAGTGTGGCCAGCAGGTCAAGGGAGGTTACCCTGCCCCTCTACTCTGCCCGGGTGAGACCCCATCTGGAGTACTGTGTCCAGTTCTGGGCCCCCCAGTTCAGGAAGGACAGGGAACTGCTGGAGAGGGTACAGAAAACGGCCACTAAGATGATTAAGTGCCTGGAGCATCTCTCCTACGAGGAGAGGCTGAGGGACTTGGGTCTTTTTAGTCTTAAGAAGAGAAGACTTGGGGGGGATCTAATCAATGCTTACAAATAGTTAAAGGGAGGATACCAGGAGGATGGGGGGGGGTCTTTTTTCAGTGGTGCCCAGTGACAGGACAAGAGGAAATGGGCTATAGGTAGACCTACTCTGGTGGGGGGGTTGGACTAGATGATCTCTAGAGGTCCCTTCCAACCCTATATGATTCTATGATTCCAAAGTCTAGAGACTGGACTCTAAGTCTTTGTATAGTCCAAGTAGGTATGATGAGAGTTGGCGCAGGAGAAGTGGTAGAAAGTAGGAGCATGCGAGGGGAAAATTCATAACATTTAAGATATCTTAAGTGATATTGTGTAAAAATCACCTAAACTGTCTTTACCACTGATTTTTTTTGAAGACTGCTTATTATAGGTACAAACACAAGCAGGCAAATTGCAAAACTGAAGATTAAGTTTGGATATTTTTTTTATCTTACTTAATTAAATAAATATATGAATTAATAAATAAATGAAGAAATGAAAGTAAGTAAGTATGTTACGTCAAATGCAATTGCTTATTAGATTTTTTCACTTGCAGAAGCCAGTCACTGTAATACGATAAAGAACATTTGTAAGGCATTATGATTCTTTATTATACTACTGTAAAAATAAAATACCTGACCCTCTGATATTCTTTCTCTTGAAGATGAATCCATCTTAGTATTTTATGACAGAACAGAATTTTCTTTTATAAAGCAAATATTAAGAAGTATGATACCCCGCCCAAAAAATTCTAATTTAACATACAATAAATTCACTGATTGGTAGTTGTCAGTCTTCTCCTGTCTAAGCTGAGGGTTCTGTGGTAAAAAAGGAGGCTAAATTCTATTAGTGTGATACATGGAAATAGAAAAGGATTTGGGGAAGAAAAAAAGACTATTCTCAAAAAATGCAAGATATATCATTGATATTTATTACATCAAAAGCAAGATAAAAACTATTGGGAAAAAAAAAAGTTGGTCACACAAAAATAATTTTTAAAAAACAAGGAGAAACAAACATATTGGTTTCTGGCCTGTTTTAAAATACTAACATTCATTTGCATTTTGCAGTAAACATTACTAAATGCTTTCCATTTAAAAAAGAACAGGAGGGTCTAAAAGAGAACTAGGCAAAAATGGGATCAACTGGAATAAAAAAACATTTAGATAGCTACCTAATGCTTTATAAATTTTAAGAATTTATAATTATTTTCTGTATTTGCCAAGAGAGAGACATTCTCACTTGGAACCTGTTTAAATATAAGCAAAAATATATTCAAATAGATTCCAGGTCTTTCTTTCCTCTGTTCTCTTCAACTGGTTTCTCACACTTGGGTTTTTTTTTTTTATTTTTTTTAAAGAAAGACTTTATATAGAACATTTTGTCTAGCTACACCACAACCTTAATGAGGACTCAGAACTCAGATAAGAACCTTTTTTGAGTAAAGTTACTGTGCATTTGAAAAATAGAAACATAGTATAGAGAGAAATGGGAAAAGAGTGAAAAACTTGGGGAAAGGAAACAAAGATAATCGCTAAACTTGACATTCTCACTGCATGATGCTGGATAATCTGGAATTTGTTGTCTAACCAAATTGATCCATAAACTCAAGAACAGTGATGCTCTGTTGGCCAGTAAGGTTCTTTCTTTCATATCTTCTATCTTTAATTTATTGTTAAGCAAATTATTGAAACACAAAATGATAACAAAGAAGCTGCTAACCCAATTTATAAGACTCTTCTGAACGAAACCCAAAGAACCTCGTTATGTTATTCTAGTTGTATTTCTCTCTTGCACTTTTACTAACTGATTTTACAGATGATAGTGTAAGAGGAAATGGTTTAGAATCTGCTTTACATTACCTCCAGGTTCATGACCTTATAGCCTCCTCTTTGTACATGAGGCTTTTTCATCTTTGTGTATTACTCTGACATTTCTTTCTCATATCACTCTTTTTCAAGAGTGCCAAATGGACAGGACAGGCAGTGGCTTTTTTTTTTTTTTTAAATTACCATTCCTGTAATTTTTTTTCAGTTTCTTTTATTCTGTATTAATATAATACATGTATAGATAAGGTACAGAAAAACTACATTCATTAGATAATTTTAAAAGCTCCCCATTTTAGTTTTTTCTGTCACGTTTCACTGGAACTTTAGTTATTGCAAAACAGGGATTTGTATGTTTGTTATTTTTAAAATTAAACTCCCAAATTTCACCTGGCAAGGAACAAATATTTAGAATAATCTTTTTGATCAGAGTGTCAGTGAAACCATGAAATCCTAGGTTTAGAGAATCCTTTCAGTAGTTGGAGAGTTCATTTTAACATATTCCATATACTTCAAAGCTTGAAATTTAAATTTTCTCTACAAAACGTTTTTACTGCCAGAGTATATTAGAAATAGATAACATCACAGAGTAAGAGTACAAGATTTACACTTTAATGTGAAAACAGGTCTATTGAGAGGTATGTGACAGGCTTGTCTTATTCCATATGTTTATTTCGACAATTCTACATCATATTACATAATATTCACTACAAAGTATTCAACATTTGCATGTTGTGAAAAAATAATATATAACAGAAAAAAAATACATTCCTTAACATACAAGAAGTTGAACATACATCATTCTTAGGAAGCAATAGCACTAGAAAAATTTTACAGCGAATCAATGAGATATATGTGATTAAGACACAACTCAACACAAACATATCTGAAAGGAATTTGTGGAATTTCTGTTTTAAACTTGTTACAAAGATATGGATACTACATGCATTGAGTGCAAAACACATCAACTACTCTCTACAGCTTCAGGAATATGGAAAAAAATCCTTTACAACTAAATATTCTATTTAGCAATTATATATAGTTCAGTTTTCAAAGATTCAAAGATCTGTGGTTCAACAACCACAGATTTGTTATTTCCATGGAAATTGTAGTTGTTCACAACTTGGAAAATTCTATGTGTGAAAGCTAAGAGAATGGTTACCAATAGATATTATTACAATGAAAGTATGAGATGTCAGGGAAAGGAAAGGAAATAAACAAAACATATAATTGAGCCATTCACTGAGAAAATGAATCATAATACATTAAAAAGTCTTTGACATACTTTCTGCAAAAATTAAAAATTCTTTCTTTTCATTTCACTAGATTCTTGTATCAAGAGAAAACTAAAAAGACAGACTAGTTTAGATTCAGGACTTTTCTTTAATCTAAAGTTAGAGACAAACCACTCAATATTCAAGCAATAGATAAAAGAAACATAAATATAACCTGCATTTTCTTGTACGTGTCAAAAGCTTTTACCTAATTGTCAGTGCAGGTAGTCTCAAAAATTTCTGAAAATAGACTGATTCATCTTTCTTCAAATCCAAATCACAATGGTATTTCTCAAGATCATCAAAGCATATCAGAAACATTTGCTAGCTCCATCCATATGAATCATAAATTGTTTGAAACCTGTTTAACAGGTATCAGTCCTGTACTTGGATCTAATCTTAAAATGAGGTAATTTCAGATAAGAAATCATACTTTAAAAAGCCACACTGAAGAACTGTAGCTCGTTCTGGAAACTGATACCTTATTTTTGAGCAACTCTTCATGACTGAAATTATTACTTTAGAGATTATCTATAAAAACTACTTCTTACCTCATCAGCAAAATATTTTTTTTTGCAAATATTTTGAAATGAAAATAGTTCTGCAGATTGAAACTTTAGATTATCTCTTACACTAGTAGTGGTTTTAAAATTATGCCTAACAACGTACTGTACTTGTCATCTTGAGTGTTTTAAACAATCTGTCTTCACTGTATCTTGACCATGAATTTTGGAGGGCAGTTTTGCAATATTTTCCAGTCTGACATTTAAGTTTCTGAAAATCTACATCCATAATCCATGGGCTGAATCATCTTCTTTAAATGGCTACTTTTTTGCATTGAAAACTTGAGCATTAACTGTTAAAGATCAAAAGATTGAAGAAGAAATCAAAAGCAATAATGCACAAATTGCTCTCCTTGACCCTTTAAACTCCTCTGAAAGGGTCATATTTGTAATATATAAACACACATTTATTTTGGAATTTTTAGCTTGAAAGATATGAAGGAAAATGTTCCCCTTTTGTGCACAAAAAATTATTGATCTGATATGATTTTGATCCTGAAATACTCTCATTTTCTTTCAGAGGCAAAAGTTTTGTCACTGTTGTTCGCCAAAGGATGTGCACATACCTGCCACAACATTATTTTAATATTTCCTTATCCATTTATGTTACCTTCTAAAATTTATCTAACAACACAAAATCATTTTAAACCCCTTGTGTTTTGATCCCTACTCCTTCCATTAGGTTTTGGAGTAAGACTAAATTTATATAAACATAGGATTTTTATTCACTTTGAACCAGAGGCACTTTACTCTCCAAGCCAATATTCACATTTCTGTGTGAATCCTGGAAACATTATGGGGTAATTCCTAACTAACAAGGATTTGAACAAAAGTCTCTGGTTCTTTGTATAGTTCAGAACAAAGATACGTCATCAGGAAGTGAGTTTGAATGAGTCCTTTTACCATAACCAAGATCTTTATTTTATTTGAGTGTAGAAGAGAATAGTTACTTCATTTTTCAGATAGCTTTACAGGACAGGAGACTGTTTCCTGTTCATGCCCTGCTTAAAATTCTGTTCGGTGTAAACAGGCATTCACAGTTTGATCTTTTCTGAGTAGCACTGAACAAACAGTCTATAAACAATAACTTGGCATACATTTGTGGTGAGACCATGAGTCAACCACAAGCTTGTGATGAGCAAATTCACTCTACCGCCTTTTTTTGCTTGATATGGGCTTGACAAAAGACATTAAAAGGTTTGTAAACTCTGTAATTATGTTTTATCAAATCTCAGAAAAAAAAACAGATATTGAAGAAAATAAATTTGTAGAAAGAAGAAACTTGGATGTCCTGGATGAGACATTAAATAAAATACTGAGAAATAATTCTACCATTTCCAACAGTTTGGAGGAGGAAATGTCTTCCCCTTGATTCTTTCTTTCCATCCCAGCAATTTTATTTGATTTTTTTGATTTACAGGGAAGAAATTTTCCATGTTATTCCTTGCGAGTCCCAGAAAAAGTGTTTCTCCTGTTTGTGTCTTACTAGCTGAAAAACTAATCTGCTTCTTTCAGGAATCTCCCATCTATATCTATCTATTTTGCAGGCTTTCTTGTTGACTTTTTTTAGATCTGTCTCACATTACACTCCAGAAGCTCTTATGAGCTAATTGTTTTGATTTCTCTAGGAAGGAGAACTTTCCCCTGTATGAAAAATTACTCCTGTTCAAAGTGCATTGATCACACTAACATGATCAGGGAGCCTTCTTCTCTGCTACTTGGCTACATCCTTTTAACCAAAAGACGTATACAACAAACTGTGAATGAACAGGCAGTTGGACCATCTGTTAGCGTCACAGAATAATCAATTTTTCCTTTCTCTAATTGAGTTTTTACATTTTAGGATGCTGAATGAGCAAGAATACCTCAAAATATAACCTAAGTGTCACTACCTTTGTGATTCTGCCAAGTAGGAACACGGGCCTTATGTACAATTCCCTGTTATAGACTGTAAACTTAACCAAAGCATAAAAATGTAACAGATCAGTGCTATACTGGTAGAATTATTTTAGGCTGCAACACTGCTATAATTTTGTTTTTTCCTTGATCAGGCCTTGATTTATTTTTATGTTCCAGTCTTTCTAGTACCATAGCATGCACTTAGTCAATGAAAACTGAATCTATGAATCATGTTAACACTTACAAGCTCTGAAAGAGTCTTAAAAAGGTAGCCATCACCAAAAAGAATAGGCTTACTGATATACTGTCCAATAAAAAATCAGGAATTGCTTAAAATAATGAAATTCCTATTATTGAAGCAACTAGGACAAATGCTGTACAAATAACATCAATTTAGACATCATATTAATATTGGATTCTCATTTTCTCAAGAAGCTCCATAATGACAATAAAAAACCTGGAAACTATTGTGAAACCAGGAGGTGATAAGAATGTAAATTCAAAAGGCTCTTGAGCTGTATCCAAATTAATAGAAGTCATTCTGGGAAGAAAATATTTTCTAATGTATACAGACATTAGCAGTAGCACAACAGTACAGTAAGACTGAAAAAATGTATTAATCTGACACATTTTTAACAAACAGTTTACTTGCTTCTCTATTATGGTCATCATTTTAAATGGAAACAATCTTTTCCTTCAGAACACGTTCAGATACTATACAAAAATGATTTTTCTTGTTAAGGAAAAAAAAAAGAACACCTTCAAAGAAATAAAAAACAGGTGCAGAACACCTTTGCAATATTCATAGTAGTAGATTATGCAAGGCTGAGACCATAGAAAAATGGCAATTGTGCTATAAAATTTCCAAGTGAACTTAGTAGCTTAAACGATTTCGCTAAGAGGTTTGACAGACTGTCATAGACGAAAAAAACTGACTGAGAAACGGTGGGTAAAATTCACAGAATGAAGATACAACCCATTGGTCTTATAAAAAAAAAAAAAAAAAGGGGCAAAAAAAAAAAAGCCTATGTTCTTTTCTGTTAAGTGTCAGAATGTTCCACTCCTATCATTAGGAGCTATTATACAAATATATCCATATCTGTCAATTTAAACAAGCAACTTGGAAACTTGTTCTCTAGTGAGACTGGATGTTGGAATTTGATTAGAATGTGAAATGCCTAAGAACTAGTTGCTAAAGGTATGTAAACCACACATAAAATCCCAACAGTATGTTTTGTGAGTTGCTACCATGGAGATATGCACTCATCGACATCACCGATCTTATTGGGGGACTGTTTGCCTGAAAAAACCTTCTTCTTCACAGAGAAGATTCTGTCTCTCCTCTGCCCCAGAGCACCCAAATAATGAAATAAGGGTTTCTATGGCTAAGCACCTATGCACGAATTGGGTAGGTGTTAAAAAACAGACTCTGTAGTGGTTCTCTTTCCAATGGCACATGATTTAGTACTTGCTTTCATAGTTGCTATGAAAACACTGGACATTTAGGTAGGAATCGGAAAAAAGTAACTAAAAGGAAGATGAGATATTGATGTATTAGGTTACAGAAAAAATATTTTGTTGCTAGAAAAGGGAAGAATCAATAAAGAATATGAAAATTCTACATATATAGTATATACTACACAGACTATACCATATATGTACACGTAGGAGCAAGTAAACACTTCTAATAAAATAATACAATGATTCGTGCTATATTGAAACGCTATAGTTTGCTGTGGTTCTTTTTTCTTCTTAAATAGAGTATTAAATATCAAGATCTTTCCAAAAAAAGACAACTTCAAACTCTTTTAAAATTGTATAATGACATTTTCTGTTGTCAAAAAATCTAGGATGGGGGATCTTGTATAGTATTGATTCTGTTACCCACAATTTTCTACTATTTACAAGAACCAGTTATTACTTTTAGGGCATACTTAAACTTGACAAAGGAAGCCTTTACAGAAAGCTTTTATTTAGCTAAGAAAGTCATCATTCTGCATGTGATGTCAGCTGACTATATTTGTCATCATGTGCAAAGCAGTCAACACCTTTTTTAATAGTCCTTTTCTCTACTAATGGCACTGTTTAATATTATTCTAAGAATATTCCAAGTCATGGAAAATAATCACTTTTTGGAAAGAAAAATATTTTTATTATCTCACAGCTAACACACAGAATGAATCTAAATCATATACCCATATAAATAAGAAAAATTTCTTCACTGAAAGGGTTATTGAGCATTGGAATGGGCTGCCCAGGGAAGTGGTTGAGGCACCATCCCTGGAGATATTCATAAGACAAATTGACATGGTGTTCAGGAATATGGTTTGGTGTGTGGTTTGGTTTTGGTGCTGTTGTTGTTTTTTTTTATGGTTGGACTAGATGATCTTAAAGGTCCCTTCCAACCTAGGCAATTCTGTGATCTTCTCAAAGTTCAGCTCCTCCATGCTCAAAAATTGTCTATTCTATCATGTCAAAAATGGTAGGCAAGAAAAAGTAACAGGAGGCCTTTACAGGGGAACAAGATCCTAACAAAACTTACATAAATAGGAGGTATGGAAGAAGTGCAAGTAGGGCCTGGTCACCAGACGGAATATAAGGACACTGTTGGAACATGAAAGGGATGGTGTTATGAAAGGCAAAGTCCGCTTGGACTTGTGAATCCAGTGAGACACATGCAGGGCAACAGGAAGGGCTTCTACATACGTATCACCAGCAAAAGGAAGATGAGGGAAAATGTAAACCTGTTGCTGATCAGAGCAGAACAACTGGTGACAAAGAAACATGGGAAGGGCTGAGGTGTACAATGCCTTGTTCACTTTAGTTTTTACTGGTTAGACGTGCCTTTGGTCACTACTGGAAAATAACTAGGTCAAAAATTTTTAACTTCTTCATTAATGACTTGGATGATGGGGCAGAGTGTACCTTCAACAATTTTGAAGATGATATAAAACTGGGTGGAGTGCCAAGGATGCATGAGACAGGTGCACTGGCATCTAGAGGGACCTGACAGGCTGGAGAAATTTGCAGACAGAAACCTCATGAAGTTCCTCAAAGGGAAATGCCAAGTCCTGCACGTGGGCAGGAACAACATCAGGCACGAATACACACTAGTGGCCAACTGGCTAAGATTAAATTTTGCAGAGAAGGCTCTGGAGGTACTGGTAAACAAGCTGACCATGAGCCAGCAATGTGCCTTTGCAACAAATAAGTGCAAAATCATCCTGGGGTACATCACTCAGTACTGCCAGCAGGTTGAGGGAAGTGATTCTTCCCCTCTCCTCAGCCCTGATCAGGCACACCTGGAGTGCAGGGTCCAGTTCTGGGTTCCCCAGTCCAAGAGAGTCATGGACTCACTGCAGCAAGTCCAGCAACCATCCCCAAAGGTGGCTAAGACCTTGAAGAGAAGCTGAGACAGCTGCGTCTATTCAGCCTGGTCTGAAAGGTCCCAGCTCAGTAAGGTCTGAGGGGTGATCTTATCCATTTCAAGAGAGGTGTAAAGAAGATAGAACCAGACTCTTCTCAGTGTTATCTAGTGGACAAGAGGCAATGGGCACAAGCTGAAATACAGGACATTCCTCTTAAACATTAGAAAGCACCTTTTCACTGTGAGAGTCATCATATACAGGAGCCATAGATTTTGTGGCATCCCCATCCCTGGAGATGTTCAGAACCCAATTGGATACAGCCCTGCATAACCTGCTCTAGCTGACCCAGCTTTGGATCACATGATCTGAAGATGTCCTTGCCAACCTCAGTCATTCTGTGGTTCTGTTATATTGCTTCGTTGTGTACGAAGTCTTTCAAACCTGTATGCATGCTCGAATATTTTTATTACATAGACTCACAGGATCATAGATTAATTCAGGTAGGAAGGATATCTGAAGGATATTTGACTTAACCTCCCCAGTCAGAGGAGGGCTATGGCTAAACTAAAACGACTGTGGCACTAGTCCCTCAAAAAGGTCTCAAATGAGATATAGGTAACCAGGATGCCCATTTCCTTCATATACTCCCTCATAACATTAATTAGAATATGCTATTGTCAGACATTATGTGACTGATTCAGTTTCATACAAAATAAAAGGACAATTATGAAGTTTCAAAAGTATCAACTTCCTAGAGATAGTCTTAAAAATCAGAGCTGATTCTTGCATTTAGCTCATCCCAAGTAAGTAACAATCTGTGGGCTGATAAAGAAATAGATAAAAAATATGCTTTAATCTATCTTCTTACTTAATTTATCATAAATTAATTAATTTTAAAGACACAAGAATCAAAATATATCTGAATATTAAAATAATATTTTCTGAAATTGCTTCTGCCATAAACTCTGTCCTATAAAATAGAGTGAGATATATCTAAAGCAGTGGGTATCAAGACTCACAGCACTTTTTAACAGTTGATTATAGAAAATGTTTAAAAAGTAAACTTAGATTTTTATTTTTTACATCTCAAATAAAGAATGAACTTTTACAGTACAACTTTAAAAACACAATCTTGCCTTAGATTGATAGTACTTAGTATTTTTTCATAGATTGGCCATTATGAGGATTTGTAGCATGGCTACGTGTTGTAGCACAGCTAGAAGACTGCTACATCTCAAAGCTCAGCGTGAATTTGAATTTTAGATTATTTCATATACCTGTAGCTCAGTGAAGTAACTTTGTCAAAGATCACTTGAATAAAATGTATTATTTTATCCTGCTTTATTTGGAGAATTTTTTTCTCCCATTTATACAGACAACCTTAAAAAAAAAAAAAACCACCACCAAAATCACCCTGTGACAAATGGAATAACTTCATCTTTTTTCTACGCCATTCACCTTGTTCTTCTTCTTTGTAATCCCCAGGGTTTTATGCCCCAGTGAGTGCCTGAGGCTGATATGAAGGGGTTACTTTGAGTAAGCGAAACAATTAAGCTTCTAATCAAGTAATGAACTTTCTGTCAATCACCTTTTCATACTGCAGATGGCACCTGACTGACACTGTCAGTTCCAGCTGACATGGATTCCATGTTATACATAAATCTCTTGACTTAATGATCAGATATGAAGCTATGAGTCCATCAACTCCTACACATAAAAATATTTTTTCTGCCAAAGGTTGATCATTAACATACCCCATACTTGGGAATCGAAGTTGATGTGCACTGTACAAAAATATTACTGTAAAGCCAGACCCTAGGCTACTGTGCTGTATTCTGATGGCTTTTGAGGAAAATAGCATCCATTGAAGGTATTCCTTAGACCCACTCTCAATGAGACTATGTATTCATCAGCTTCAAGATTTCTTTTGCTTAAACAATTCTACTGTGTTGTATAGGGAATATTTCTAAGGTAATATCCATCATGTGAAATACATTTCTATTCTGTTTTCTGGCAAAAATTCTTTTCACATTTGCCTAAATGAGCAGCATGAATTTCATCATGGACAAAGTTTTGTTTGTTTTACATTTCTGCCCTGCTAAATTATATTATGTCAAATTATGGCAAATTACAGGGTGTCACATCATGTTACATAGTTCACATTGTAAGTCAATTCAACCTGACACAATATGACAAAGTAATGCAATATATCAGTTATATAACCACATTCTTTAAGTGATGTAGCAACATTTCAGCATACAAACCAGAGCACCTATTTAGTATTAAATATCCATCATCTGCTCCAACAGTGGCATTTGGAGCAATTGGGTCAAGTATCTACAGGAAGAGGATATTTTTGTAGCCTTCTCTGCTAATTGATTAAACAGTACCATGCTAGCATTCTATCCACATTATACAAACTCATTTCATTAAAACACTCACTATACATGTCAACAGTCTGTGAATAGTACAAATGATAAATAGATGTGTTACTAAAAACACAACTTGGCTTTTAAGATTCTTCACTGAATCTACGAGTGAACCTACTATTGAATTCCTATTGAATAAGAAATATTCGTGCAAGATTGTGGTATGAACGGTGTTTTCAGGGCAAGAAACTTAAAGTGAATTTTGCTCAATAAAAACATGCCAGTCGATTACAGCAGTAATCTGTATGGTAAATCCGGCAGGAGTGATCAGAATAGTAGCACCTGTCTCTGTACAGTAAACATAGCACCAAGCAAGCTGCCAGTCACATTTGTACTGCCTCACCACTCATGTTTTAAGGATTCATCTGGAGAGCAAGGGCCCAAGAACATTGCTGCAGCATTAAGAAATTGCAATACTAAACGTGCCTACAGTGAGATTGCAATGCAGAACACAGGTACTTGAACTAGTTTTGGTAAACAGTAGCAATCTCAGCTGTGATGTGGAACTTCACACAAATTTGAACAGTAATCTACTGAACTTCTGGATAGTGTCCACACTGACCTCCAAGTTACTAAAATGAGGTTGCTTCTGGTTACACTGCACAAAAACTGAAGTATGATGCCTCGCTGTTGTTTCTACCAACTAGCCCTTGCTTTCAGCAGAAGCCCTTACAAAGGTAAGAGGGTTTTCTGTCTGTGCCCCTTTAAACATCCACTATAGTGAGCAAAAGAGTGATGAATAGGGAGGCTAATTAAGCAGTCTGTTTCCAGTCTGTTTCCAAAACAATTATCCCACCAGCGTCTCCAATTAGATGGCTTAAATGGGAATGGAAAATATCTTAGAATGGCACTATTTCTTTGACATATACCCGTTTGGCTAGTTGTTTAGCCAGCTATATGTCCTTTTCTGCCATATTGATAAAAGAAGCAGTGTCAGGAAAGAATTTAGAAAGGAAGGAGACTGTTTAGCCTAGCACTTTTGACATAATGTCAGTTGTTGAGCTATGGTCCAAGGAAGAAATGGCAGAGAAGTGTTATTTGAAATAGACCAGTTAGAATTTTACTAATTTTACACTAAAGGGTACAGGTCTTTCTATATAGAAGAAATTATTTCATTATGTCTTCTCTCAAAGAAGGGCTTCTGTGGAAAAAGCAAACACGGCTATCCAGAAAGTTATATGTGGGTCTTATTCCTGGCTCCCAAAAATGTACAGTGAGGCATATCACCACTTTGGAGATAAAATCATTATTCAGGCAGATAAGCATAATTTGTGTGTTTGCAAAATACTCAGGTTTTCTATAAACCATACTAGAAATATCTGAGAGGTAAAAGAAATTCTCTTTTAACAGTCCATTATACAAACCAGCTGTCTCTTGATCAAACAATACTAATCAAAATACGGCTAAACAATATTTTAGTTGCTAAGTGGAGTGCCGTATGTTTCAGATAGATTCCTTGTTTATATGCAAAGACTATAGAAGATAAAGGGTTTTGAAATAGTATATGTAAGAATGTTATGGATCTTCAAACTAACTTTCAAATGAAGTTTAAATGTTCCATTTCAGTGTTAAAGTCTATTTCTTTTTTTTTGTCACAAGATAATATTTTTCATTATCATTTACTTATGTCTCTCCCTCCCCCCCACCCCATCATAAACAGACATATACAAAAACCTTGTCATCTGACATCAGAAGCAAGTCTACTTTGGTGACTCTTTTTTTCCATCCCTTTTTAAATAATAAAGGAGCATTAGATGAAGTAAAAAGGCAGAGGACATAGACTAATAGGTTATAAAATACACTTCTTTTTTTTTTGATGTAGATACTGAAAGTAATACACTTGAAAATAAAACATGTCGAAGTACGGCACACCTATTGCTAATTCTATATGGTAAATTTGTAATAGGTTGTTAAAAAGTGAGACAGTGTTTTGGATGAATACTTCAACCACTAAGAATAAAATTTGAAGGCAATAAGTTACTTCAATTTGGCATAATGAACCAGTAAATTTCAGAAATTATGTTTTTCTATTTTTAAGCCAAACAAATTTTAACTTGATGATTAAGTATATTTTATATTGCAGCTAACTAAATCTAAATTAAAAATAAACAACAACAAAACAGTACACAACTAAAGCTTAAAATACTTTTTAAGGCCTTCCAAAGTATTGCATTGCTCTCTGTATGAGCCCTTGTATGTGTATTACTTGGGTAAGAGAGGCTTCATTTGAAGTTTGACATGCACTGTTGGCATCGAACCAAATGTATCTTTACTTGAATACCTTCTATCTGTGGGAGGGACTGGGGACTGCACATCAGCTGTGCATTCTTGAGATTCAGTTACATCACTTGACAATGCTCAAAAATTTAAATCCTCACCACAGAGCAGGTAAGAGACCTACAGGAAATCTCTACAGGAATCCCTGTCTATGGAACAAAGCTAATGTAAATATCTAGTGCTAGTGCTTGTACAAACCTCTTATTATAGGTAGGAGGGATACTCACAACAAAAGATTAATTCCCTCAGTTAAAATAAGCCTAAGGCTGGGAAGGTCCAAGCTATTAGAAATCAAGTTTCTCCTTAAGTGTTCATATAAATACAGGATTTGAAAAGACATCATGCAGATGTTCAGAATAAAAGTCAGATATCTGCACAGAATTATGGATTAAGAAGTTTCTGAGAACTTCGTCTCATCTTTCCTGGGCACCAAGTTTGCCTATTGCTTTATGAATCCAGAGTATTTTTTCACATTGATTTCAAGGAAAGAATTCATAGATTTCATCTGCATGTACTTAGAAGACTTCTTATTGCACACAAGCCAAGCATTTACCCAAAATTACCTGGAAGCCTGCTGTTCTTGTACCACTAGATATACTGTTTGCAATACTTTTATTTTGAATAAATGCATCACATTCAATAAGTGATCTTTATCATCTCAAAACATAATTGCTTGCTCTTTATGGTTCAACCCAATACACCCTGGCAGTTTTCTCTACCAAAATCATTATGAAACAATGCATGTATAGCTCCATGTGCTCAACATTTCTGCTCACGTTTATCTGGGTTTCTCTCCATCTCTTCTTTTATACTCCCTCTTTCATTTCAGATGTGCAAAGATGCTTTTGGTGTGGAATTTGAACTCTCTTTGTAAACACAGTTGTCTACCTCTACCAATATTTACTAAAAGCCATTATGCGTAAAATATGTAGTTGTCACTTTCAGGTGGTCAGGTAACTGCAAGTTCAAATAAGAATTCAGCTTTCTTTTTTTTCCTGATATTTTAAGAAAGCAATCAACGGAATGATATGGATTTGTATATGATTAAGATACAAGTTTGTGATAAAGAGTTTGTAATTGCATTTGCATGTAGTAAATTCTGCCAGAGACCAATACAGAGATGTCTAGAGAAGACAAAACGTTGGTTTAATACTGAAGTGTCCTTCAGCTTATGTACCTATGTATTATGACTCAAAAGGAAAGAATGCTGTGTTTTATGTTTGCCCTCAGGAGGCTGGATCCATTTATGCAGGTAACACAAATTAGCAGATAATACCATATACTAAATATTATGACATTTTCGGCCACTACAGGAAAAACAGAAAAATCTCATCAGTTCAAACACCATTTAGTGCAGACAGGTTTGAAATATACTAGCTGCCTGCAGCTACTCCTACTATTAAGTGTGCAAGGTGTTACTATTTCTTGTTTTTTTCATCATGCCTAATTCCAAAATGCCTACTTTCGATTTTTTTAAAAACTTTTCTAATAGGATTTATACAATACTATTTTAATAACAATAGATAATATAATAAAAATACTAGAGTCTCCTATGTACATATATGTACATTGTCTTTTATCTTCTGTGTTCTTGAAACACAATTCACTTGGCTTAGGAAGCAAGAGACACTTTAAACTTGTAAATATTCTGGCTCATACACTTAATTTTTCTTTCAGTACAGGCAACCTTGTATAAATAACCTCTAGTCTAAAAATGAATCACTGTGATTTTTCTCCCTAAGGTATCACAGTAATTCTATTCAGAAAAAAAGGTAAGCATTTTTGGGGATGACCAATTTCCAGTGAGTGGCTCCTCATTAAATAATGCTGAGTTTCAACTACATATATTTACAATATATGCGTATATCAGCTATCTTTCCCACCCAGAAATCTTGAAAACTAAAATACCAAGTCTCATTTGTCTAATACTAAAGACTTGTAAGCACTCAAATTAAGGATCTAAGCCAATAAAATAATAACATATTTTCTCACTAATGGAGAAATAGAATACATTAAATTTAACACAACAGATCAGCCAGTCAGTGAAGGCAGAATGACAGTTGTATACAGCAGTACTTTCAATCTTGCTTCCTCTTGTCCTCCAGTATATTCCACCTATAGTTTGTTTTTTAAGTGTGGTAGAATCCAACAGATTGGCAGATCTGAGACACTTCACTCCATTTCCTATATTGGCTTCTGCTGAGATAACATGACTGCGTGATCACTAAGTCTTCCTCACCTACTTTGTTCTCAACCACCATCTTGAAGATAACTCAGAATCTTTAGGGGCAAATTCATTGCATTTAAAACCCTTGATATCACAACCACAAGGGAGGGATTCCTTATAGGAGTCCCTTACTCCTTCACTGTTCTTGAATTTTGAATCATTCCCTTACACAAGAATTTAGATTGCAGTCTTTCTTTAGATAACATCTTAAGTTAAACATATTTTGCATAGTTTTATTCACTATCCAAAGCTAAAATTGCATTATATTGTCCTTCTTTCAGTTTTAACAGAATATGTTAAGTTCAATACCTTTCCCATTGATTTCATTATTTTTCTCACCAGTAAGTGCAGTCATCAGCTCATTTCTGCATTTCTTCATTGTAGAATGGAGTACAGTAGAATATTTCAGACAGTAGGGATCTAGAACAACCACCTAGTCCAACTGCCTGACCACCACTGTCTAGTGGTCCTGTTTTAGCAGAGGTGGGTCAGTCCAGATGACCTTCAGAGGTCTCTTCCCACTTCAACCATTCTGTTCTCACATTGACTGGAAGGAAGCCTTGAGAACAGTAAACAATGTCCTTATGTGGTAATGTGAAAGCAACAAAAGAGATAGCAAGCTAACAAATAGACAACAATACACCAAAACAAATAATAATGACTAATTACCCAAGCGCATGAACACTTATATGTAGCCAATTGTATTGCTCACAATGGCATGTGGACAGGCCCCCACAACCTATCTATGTAGAGAGCTCAGCACGTGATCAAAAGAGAGAAACTATATATGCTGTAAAAATGAAACATTAAACATCTTTGCTTCACCATTTGGCGGAGTCCATGTCCTTCGTTGCCGCAGAAAACCACTTGCATGGAGAAAAAAAATGAAAGAAAATCTTAAAAATTCACTACTGAGCATATCAAAGTATTTTGCCATTTTTATAAAACTGATTGGTTTTGGGCCTTGTTTAACTAGATCTAATAAGCTATACAGATGGTTCTTAAGAGGTTCTTACTAACTTACTACTTTGACTAGTGTTGCAGCAGGTGTTTTGATGGCAAGGGAAGTTTCAAGTCTCTAAGTGATTTCAGTCTCCCTGTATGGCTGCCAGACTGCTTTTCCCTAAGGAGGCACACACCAGAGCAGTAAGACCTTCTCTGAAAGTGAGCAGAGAAGTCATTTTTCCCCCACTGACACTTTTTGACAGGAGGTAAGGGAGAGATACAAAGGGTGCAGAGCAGTTTCAAGGTGAGGTTAAATGTTGCAGCTGTTGTAATCTAACAGTTTACTGCAGCAAAATGGAGAAAACTGGTCTTTCCACCCCGTTCCTCTACCAGCCTCAGTCTGCCTAGTCTTTTGCTGCTGTGATTCAGGTCTCAGATTCATCAGGTCCTTTGCTGACAAGATCAAAATTAACATTTGGAAAAGTATGCATTTTTTCTGCTGACTTAGCTTTCCATCAGGCTTGGGCTTAGAGCGGCTCATGGAGGGGATTGGCAAGCTCCAGAGTCAAAGCTGATGAAAAGCCTCTGCAGAAGAGGGAAGGACATAGCATGACATCCATTCAATGTTGGTAAGATACTAAAGAGGCACAGCTGTTGCCCCATACTCATGGACACCCTCACTTCCTGTAAGGAATGATTAAACATATTATATGATGGTTACAGGGATTACAGCAAGAAGGAAAATATCACCTTGTACATAGGAGGGAGTGGAGGAGGACTGAATCAACTGCTGTGCAAAGAAGGACAGATGCAGGACTGAGATTTCAGTGGTTTCAAAGTGTTAAAATCATCCCTAAGTTTCAGAGACTGTGCTACATTAAAAGTAACAGATGTATGAATGCTTTCGGGAACAAAGAAAACAGACCAAAATATTTTTCTTAAGGTATTTAAATATTTTGGGAGTCTGGCCTTTTTTTTTTTTTTATCTGTTCAGTTGCTAATGTCTGTTTTCTTCATGACAAGCAGAGGACAGACAAAATAGCTTATTAACTCCTTTTACTTTTAGCCTGTATATGAACAAACAGCTGGAGAAAGCATAATGGTCCCTATATTTCTTTAAAAATAAGAGCCTTATAAAGCAGAGCCTCTTAAATTTGAGTTTCTCCCACTTTTGTGATACAGAACCAGAGAAGTTTAACCTGACAAAAGTTGAGCAAAAAAGATAAGAGGAAACAGTGGAGAAAAGAGGTAAAGCTTAACTGGAGACAGTTATCAACTCCTCCTTGATTCAGAGCGTACTTTGATTTTACGGAGAACACTTCCATCATTATTTATACGGTAATGTTTAACACATCCGAAAACACAAATTAGAAATGCTTCTTGGTTCATGCAAAAATATATGCGTGCTTTTCAAAGTTTCTTAATATTCATTGCTACTAAAAAAGTCAAATTAGAACTTGATTTTTTTAAAATAGAAGTGTGTGTAATGACAACACATCTTAGAAACATATCCCAAGTAATTTCAATATAAAATACATATAATTCAAATGCTTAAAATAATGAAAATTTGGGGCATCAAATTAAGAAGAAGCAGTCAAGGAATTATTTAAAATTCTTCGAAACAGAATGTGTTCATCTGACTTAAATTCTGATGAAACACCTTTCAAAATTCAAAATTTGAAATCTTAGTTCAAAAGCGTTGCTAGTATTTATCAGCAACTGGAAGAAATAAGAAAAGCAGATTTATGTACAAACATATAATCTACCTCTCAAAGCCTTATTAATAGACAGAGGTTAAGAGAAGAACTTTATGTTGATTGACATGTAGGGGCAAACAGGGATATTTAAACACCCTGAGCCTAATTCCATTCTCCTTTATTCCATTGGCTTCAATGTAGTGACTTCCAGCAGTGGAAGAAAAAGGTAAATGGGATATTAAATGACGTTCAGAACAAGATACGTTACTGTATTTTCTTCAGGAATGTTGTTTGTCTCTATGTAAGGCAACAACTGTCTCTGCATTAAGACAGAAAAGCAATGTTGAAGCTCTCCAAACAAACCAAATTTTTAATTTCACCTGAAAAAAATCTACTGCAGAGAACCTTATGTATTTATTAATGAGAAGAAGAAACAAATTCCAGATGTTTCAGAGTAACTTCCAGCCTCAGCAATATACAAAGGAAAGAAAAAGCATACAAAAAGTTTAAAGGTATAAAATTCCTACTTATGGAAGCATGTTTGCTTTCTTTTGCATAGAAAGGAGGAAAAAGACTAAAATCTACAACAAAAACTGAAAACTAAAATAATCCTTGAACTATATGCTTACAAGGCTTCAAGATTTTTACTATAAAATTAGGGCTTTCCAGAAAGGCAATAGTTATTACAGGTTTTCAAATGTGGTTTCATAATATTTGGGGAGTGGGGAGAGGGGCAGGGGGCACCAACAAAAAACTCCAAATCTTTGGAAGCTTTTCAAAACAAAATGCTTTCCTTAAAATATATCAAAATAAGGTCAGTCACAGAACAAAGGAATTTAGATCTACTTGTAGAAAATTATACTGAAAATATATATAATCTGAAAGTTATTACCCTGAAGCCAGTATCAATTGATTTAATCATGGACTTGTTTATATTTTGTGAGCTATGTACCTTTCAACAGGAACACCAGCTACTTTGGACAGTAAACTTTGTCTGTTAGGAGGATATAAGTAACCAGAATTCTGTTATTACTCAATCTGAATTCTCTTAAGAGATGGGAAGAGAGTAAGGCAAGAGAAGTCAATTCTGGTACTTTTTTTTTTTTTTTTTTCCCTGCTTGGCAATCGCAACCCCCACTTTCTGTCCAGGAACGCTTTGATCAAGCAGATGTGATGACAAGGATCAGTGCGATGACAAAGTCTTTGCATATGGTGGGAGAAGTTTGGGCTTGAAATTCAAAGCGTGTGTTTCACTGAAGGGTCTCGTTCTGCAAACGCTTATCCCGGATGGTTCTTTTTTTTTTTTTTTTGTCCCTGGAAAGATGAACAAATATCTACTCAATTATCAGTGTCTACTAAAATTTCAGATATACTGCATAACTGAAATAAGGGGCTGAGAGACAACACAAGACTTATGAGAGGCCTTGGACTTGTAGCTAGGTAGGGTATTCCACTGTCTAAGAAGCTGGATCACAGTTTGAAAATGTGCTGAAGCATTTAAATCAAAATAAGACAGCTTTTCTTTGTAGGTTCTTGCCACCCCTCTTTCTTGATGAGCTTTACAATAATAAGATATGATTCTCAGGGGAAACCATCTTTTCACTCTTACTCATTCAAAATGGTGAAATTATGTGTGTGAAAACACAGATTTGCTGTATGTCATTAGACCTACTTAAGTAGGTTAAGTCTTAACTTCAGTCTTGAGACCTGTTAAGCCTTAACATAATTACTACGTAATGGAATGTGTCAGCTAGCTAATGGTCTGAGTAAAAGAAACTTGAAATACGCTTCATAGATGCTGTAAATATTGAGAAGTCAGTCCTGAAACCTAGAAGGACATAAAAAGGTAGGAAACAAACAAGGTCATAGTGCATCCTCATGTTAGAAATGTCCAGTTTTTGCCTGAAAACATTTGTCCTTGTTTTGCAAATCCTATCATTATCCAGGTCCCTGGCCCTTCTTTTTCCAAACATTTTTTCGAGTAGTTACCTGTTATAGTTCAAAAAACAAATAACGTTCAGTCATGAATTATTATTTTTTCCCCAAAAAGTCCTTAAGAGATGCATAGAATCCACTGTATAGAATTAGGATAGTTACCACAAACACATTCTTCAATATAAAACAAAAGGAAGAAGAATATAACACAAATAAGAAGGTGCCTTTTTTGCACCAACTTCTATGTAACATCTGCACCTTCTAGAGGCTCACTCAGGGAGAAGAATAAATTCCAACCTCAAACAGCTGTTAAATAAGCACAAGGGAAAACCAAGAGCATTGCAAAAAAATGTCAGAACAGATATTTTGATTTTATGCTTTGTCTAGCACACAGCAGAACAAAAAGGAGTGGAACCTAAATAGATATCAAGGAAGGAATGCATGAACACTTAACCTTACTTACTCAAGCAAAGTGGAGCACAGGAGATAAGTGGTGTTGGCTGAGGAGTGTTGAAGAATGTAAACAAGCCAGGTCAGTTTTCTATACCAAAAGACTATGCTTTAAAGAGGGTGGATTTAACACTGTAACAAACAATATTTGTTTGGGTTTTCTTCCTTACCAGAACAGTTTAATCTCTTTATGCTGTAGCACATTTTGTAATACAGCTATTTACACAAGTGCCCTAAACAGATTTCAGAAGGCAGCAGAAAGTTCCAGATGAAAACACCATAATATGTGGGCACACCATAGAACTCTATCAAGAGAAGGGGGCATAACTATTACTGCACAGCAAGGTAGATAAAAAGAAAAATAACAATGTGAAGGCAAAGACAAAACATGAAGATATTAATCTTCATTTATTTTCTATTGTTTAATATTATCCTCCCATTTAAATCTTTTTTAATGTGTTTTGTTTCATCTTACCTTGAAGAAACTATAATAAAAGATATTGTTATGTTGCTGTTGGTTACTTCCCAATGTCATATATCAGAAACAATTCTATTTAATTAGCTAGTGTTTTAAGTAACCCAACATGTAAAAGGAAACATACAATTGGACCCAAAGGAGACGAAATGTAATCTGATCTGGAAAAGTTAACGTTTTAATACGAGCAACCTATAATAAGAAATACTCATATTACCATCTTGGGCTGTGACATTCATAAGTGATTGCACAACATGCTGAAATATCCATGGGTATCAAGAAGCACTTTAAGAGGGCTCCATATTTTTAAACAAGAAGCTTGGGGGATTGGGAAAAACACAGCTAGTGTGCATACTTCCTTTAAAAAATAGCTGGTTGATGGTAGGATCCTCTAGGGAGAGTTTAATGAAATCCTCTGCTTCAGTCTTTCTGAGGTCCATAGGAAAGGAAGTGCTTTAACAGAGGCCATAGGAAATGGAACAGAATCAATCTCTTCTTTTTCCTTCAGCCTTCCCAAGTCTCTAGAGGAAAGGAACTTTCAGGTGTTGCATACAGGAGCAACATATACTGCCATAGTTTATTATTAATGCCTTGAAAATATTATATTCCAGAAACAGAGGAATTTAAACACACTAGAAAATGTTTTTGTCTCAGACTTACTGATTTGAACCCTTAAGGGCTTCTGAAATCATCTTCTGCCCCTATCTTTGTTACCTATTACTATCTCATTGCTTTCTTTCAGCAGTACATTAAAAAATACAACAAACATCTGTCACTTGTGACTAAAGATCCAGTTCAGTATATCCACTGCACTATCAAGTATACCATACACAAGCTCATTCGTCATTTACTCTTGATAGTATGACAGCTTCCCAGAAAGTGCGCTGGACAAGAAGCTACAGGTAAGATTTTTTTTTTTTTTTTTTCCAGGATTTAACTCTTGCTTAGCCCTGCATCTGCTTTTTGTGTTCAAGTCTCAGAGCTTGTACCCAGGTAGAGCGCCAAATCAGGAATGAAACAAAGCCAGGACTTTAACTTGAATGTGGCAGTGCTTTTTCCATATCTGCAGCAACTCCCGCGCTTGGAATAGTTCAAAAATACCTGGCTGCTTCTGCAGTTTAGAGATCATTCATTTTTAGCTTAGCCTGCCTCACAAGCTACACTGACAGACATGCAGTAAGCATTTCAGATTGGGAGACAGATGCTGTAAGTCCTATATAGACACAAAAGTTTAAAAGACAAGAAATTCTTATTTACAGATTTTGTTCTTAAAAAACCCTGCTGGGGCATATAATCTCTATGCTTTATTAAGAAGCTCCTGGAGTCCGGCAGTACAGATGCAACAACAAGCTTCTGTTACATATCTAACATCACAGATTTTCAGGACTAAATATCCTAACTCCCCATGTGAAAGGGTGGAACATCATAGGAAACAAGAAAACACCTAATTTGTATTACTTTAAGGCGAGTTCTGCCCTTACCCAAGGTTGTAAAATATTTTGCAAAATAAGTGTTCATCTATAGCAAATTTAAAATCAGATGTATGATTTTATTCTTCATTATTCATTGTTTCAGAAAAACAACGTTCTCTGGACAGTCAGCATCAACTTGTGACAATGTTATATGCAGCACAATGGATTTTAGCTTTTGTTTAAAGATTAGGGATTGTTTTTTGCTTGGGGGGATTGCTGACAAAGCACTTGGCAGTAGGTACAACACATCTATAGTAAGCAGATAGAGTATTTTACCTGTAAACATGCTGCAATAAAGTGCCATCATTCAATCAATACAGATTACTTAGTTAACATTTTTCTTAATGTATCTGTATTACTAGTTCATTAGATCATTACCTGACAAATAGTGTGGGTAATTAATTGAGAGAGTAACTACATACCTTCAGGAAGAACCTGCCCGATAACAATAATCCATTAGAAAAACTGGCAGTATCCTCTGATCTATTGCCCACAAAGCTATGACTTGATGGAGAGTTTCATTCCCTCTGCTCAGCACTCCAGAAGAAAATCAGCACAATTTAAATATTTCTCAGGATGTGACAGCTCTCTAGATCCCTGGTTGCATTCAGTTCCCAGGGGTTGACAATCTGGTGTTCCATGTGCACAGAGCAGTGAAGATGAATTGAAAAAGCTTGAGATAAATTAGGGATGGCTAAGTTAAAATTGTCTCTGCTCCCGAGTCTCTCATCTGCAGTCTGCAAGCCTATTTTGCTGTGAAAAAGCTAGATGGCAGGCTGCCTCAGTGAGTTCTTCTTAAGCGACAGGGAGCATTTTCAATGAAGAAAAATTCTCCCATTATCTAAGCTAATGTGACTGCAGCTAAATCTAGTCTTAAAAGTGTCTACTAGCATGAAATTCATTCTCGCTGTTGCTTTCCTTTCAAACCACAGGTTAAAAAAAAAGAAAAAAAGAGAAGGAAAAAAACATATCACCATCCTAAATTTTTCTATGTGAAAAAAATAAACTTTTTAGGTAATAAATAGCAGCATATTTCATGATATAGCTGTGTCCTGCAATCTAAGTTTGGAAAATTTTCACTGTTTCCCAAACTTTATCTGCTTATACTCAAATTATTCTTCTACTACCTGTTCTTTCTGTTATGCTTTTAATGGTTATAATTTCTTTGCAATTATCTTCATTTTGAATGTGCCAGGAAAGACAGTGGCAGGATTATCCCTTATTGACTAAAAAGAAAAATGACAGCTAAAATTCTGGACAATTAATGTTTAGCCTTAGTAGATAAAAAAATGTGATTGATGTTTTGCCATGCTGCTTAACAGTTTTGCTAAAAAACAATACATTTTTAACAGGTTGTTGATCTTTAATAATGAACCACTTCTCTGATTACATTAGTTTAAAAGGAAGATAGAACTGAAGTTTTCTGGATATCAGTTTAGTGATAAAATTGTTTCACAAAGTCCCTAATTTCAAGCTGTTATGTAAAAAGTTGTGATATAGATAGCTCAAGTACAGGAGGCTATCATTACACATAGTAGATGAAGTTTAATATTTTATCCTCTGAATCTTTAGATACAGTTATGGTTTTTTTATAAAAAAGAATAATTTCAAAGAGCCAGTGTCAGTCATACTCCCTAGTAAACAAGCACTTGTTCAAATCCTTCATTTAGTTACAACTGATCTAGCTTTCTGAATTCCTAGGTATCTACCACCAATACCTTTCTCAGATTTGAATTCTCAATATCATGGAAATTCAGGCCCCCTCACAAAACTGTAAGCAAACAGAGATGGAGCCGAATACTAGGGAATATAGCTTTGGTTCTAGAGCATTCTGAGAATGATAAGTATACCACCAAGAAATAGATGTAGACCATGCTTTCATTAAACAGACATGAAGAAACTCTGAAATTTTTTGCAGCATGACTGCTGAGGTCTGTTTTCACAGAATCACAGAATTGTAGTGGTTGGAAGGGACCTCAGAGATCATCGAGTCCAACCACAAAAAAAAAAAAAAAACCAAAAAAAAACCAAAAAAAAACCAAAAAAAAACCAAAAAAAAACCAAAAAAAAACCAAAAAACACCCACAAACCCCCCACACACACCAGCCCCACCACCTAAACACACAACAACAACCTCCAAACCAAAAAAACCATCACCCACCCACACAACACCCCACTACAAACCAGTAATCTTGGGCACTAGAGCATGCCCTGAAGAACCATGTCTACACGTTTCTTAAATACCTCCAGGGATGGTGACTCCACCACCTCCCTGGGCAGCCCATTCCAATGCTGGATAACCCTTTCAGTAAAGAAATGTTTCCTAATATCCAACCTGAACTTCCCCTGGCGCAACTTGAAGCCGTTACCCCTTGTCCTATCATCTGTAACTTGGGAGAAGAGACCGACCCCCGTCTCTCTACAGCCTCCTTTCAGGTACTTGTACAGAGCGATAAGGTCTCCCCTCAGTCTCCTCTTCCCCAGACTGAACAACCCCAGTTCCCTCAGCCTCTCCTCGTAAGACTTGTGCTCCAGACCCCTCACCAGCTTCGTTGCCCTTCTCTGGACCCGCTCCAGCACCTCAATGTCCCTCTTGTGGTAGGGGGCCCAAAATTGGACACAGTACTCGAGGTGGGGCCTCACCAGTGCCGAGTACAGGGGGACAATCACCTCTCGGGCTCTACTCGCCACACTGTTCTTGATACAGGCCAGGATGCTGTTGGCCTTCTTGGCCACCTGGGCACACTGCTGGCTCATGTTCAGCCGACAGTCGACCAACACCCCCAGGTCCTTTTCTGCCAGGCAGCTCTCCAGCCACTCTGCCCCCAGCCTGTAGCGCTGCTTGGGGTTGTTGTGACCGAAGTGCAGGACCCGGCACTTGGCCTTGTTAAACCTCATCCCATTGGTCTCGGCCCATCGATCCAGCCTGTCCAGATCTCTCTGCAGAGCCTCTCTACCCTCCAGCAGATCAACACTGCCACCCAGCTTGGTGTCGTCTGCGAACTTACTGAGGGTGCACTCGATCCCCTCGTCCAGATCATTGATAAAGATGTTAAAGAGAAGTGGCCCCAGTACTGAGCCCTGTGGGACACCACTCGTGACTGGACGCCAGCTGGATTTAGCTCCATTCACCACCACTCTCTGGGTCCGTCCCTCCAGCCAGTTTTTAACCCAGCAGAGGGTATTCCCATCCAAGCCATGGGCAGACAGTTTCTCCAGGAGGATACTGTGGGAGACTGTATCAAAGGCTTTGCTGAAGTCCAGATAAACAACATCCACAGCCTTTCCTTCATCCAGCAAGCAGGTCAATTTGTCATAGGAGGAGATCAGGTTTGTCAAGCAGGACCTGCCCCCTTTTGTTGTCATCATCTCCCCACCCCCGCCCTTGAGATAAAGCATGCACTCACATTAACAGGACTCTACTGGTTGAAGTGAAAAGGCATGATCAACATTAACTGATTTCCTTGGGGCTTAAGTCACTAAAGCCACCATCAGCCCCACAGAACCTTCATGTTGAAGGTATTCCATTCAGCCTGAATCTTTTAAATAGAAGCTCCTTTGGCTTTTGTCCCAACAACCACCCATTGGAGCATATGCAAGCACTCAATGAGACACAATTGTTCAGTAAATGCAATACACATAAATGTTGCCCAAAGGATCATATATTTCTAGAGGGATTAAAAATTTATTATCTTCCTATGCTGCCTTGCTCTACTTTTATTGCTGATGTTGTGACACTCACACTTCTTAATTGTAAATGGGACTTGATGTACTGCAGTCCCAGCCATTAATATTTGTACATTCTTCATGTAAACAGATGGTGATATACCAGTTAGACAAAACAAACAAACAAATATAAAAAAGCTCTTAACTTGAAGGGAATTTTTGATGCAATTTTGCAAATCAGAAAACATAGATAAATGAATTTTGATTGGCTGAATTTAATCTTCACCAGTAACCATTTTGGTTGCATCTTGTAAGGCATGTAAAACCCAGTTTATCCTGCAAATCTATTCTCGTAATGAACATGTTGTTTAGAAGATATTCATGGTTAGTGAAAGAAGTAGCCCTCAGCTTCAGTTGTGATTTTTACATCAATCTTTTTCATTTGTGTCAATATTTTTCATTTGTTTTCATTTTGAGGTTTTGCCAGCAGGTTGAGGGAGGGGATCCTTCCCCTTTACACACCACTGGTGAGGCTTTACCTGGAGTTTTTAGTCCAGTTCTGGGCTTCTCGGTACAAGAAGGACCCAGACATACTGGAGAGAGTGCAATGAAGAAAATGACAGGACTGAAGCATCTCTCCTATGAAAAAGGCTAAGAGAACTTGTACTGTTTACCTTAGAGAAGGCTCAGGAGGATCTTATCAATGTGTATAAATACCTGAAAACAAGACGGAGCTGGGCTCTTTTCAGCGGTGCCAGTGACAGGACCAGGGGCAGTGAACACAAACTGAAACACGGGAGCTTCCCTCTGAACATCAGGAAACACTTTTCTACTGTTAGGGTGGCTGGGCACTGGCACAGCCTGCCCAGGGAGGCTGCCGAGCCTCCTCTTTGGAGATATTCAAAAACCAACAGGACATAGTGCTGGACAACTGTCTCTAAGTGGCCCTGTATGAGCATGAGCAGGAGTTGGACCAGATGAACCCCAGAAGTTCCTTCCAACCTCAACCATTCCTTGATTTCCATTTTTGTTCTGGAATCATCTCGGTTCGTGGTGCCAGTGATTTTCTCTGTTAAAACGGGTCCTAATTTTGTGACTATTTTGCTAGCCTTTACTGTCCAAAATATCTCTTTCTAAAGTGGAGGCAGATTTTTAGGTAGCTCTTCTGCTCACACAAGTGTAGCATCTGCTGCTGAAACCAAAGAAACTGCCTGGAAAAAATATTGACCAAGACCTCACCGTGCAACAGCCCAACTGTAAAGTTCCCAAAGTCACCCCTCTTCACAGTAAAGCAAGGCTTGATGGAAGACTTTTTAGAGCTGAAAGCTACCTGATAGCCTTAAAGAAAGGGTTCATTTGTGTGCTTTATAAATTTTAGAATAATCATCACTCACATCTCTCCTCTCTCACCAGCTACTGATTCATGTATGACAAGCTGCTGTTTTTCTCAGAGTCTCAGTAACTGGGGTCAAACAGCTAAATCATTGTCTCAGTTTCTTTTAATGAAAATCTATCAGCATGAAAAAATTGTAAAAGTAAAATAATTGTAATTCATTATTTCTATCAGTATCATTATTTTACAAGGTATGATTCATTCATGTTTAGTGGTTCAAATCAGTAACATTAAAATACGAGTTTCTAGGAGGTTTCTTGTTGGACTTTAGATTGTGACATGGAAGGAAACAAAGAAGCTATTTAGCCATCAAAACAAAGTAATTCAAAATGTCTTAGCAAAATTCCTTGACCACCTATTCAACTCAGCGTTCTCTTCTTAGGTGAACAGCATAACAGAAGTTGCTATTGTAATAATAACAGAAGTTATAATTGTTTTAAGAATCCTTTGACCTGGGTGTACCTTAAAGCTTCAGGAAAGTTTATTTCTAGAGGCCGAAGTTATACACTCCCCCTATTGATTTTTCAAAGTTAAATAGTAGTGTGATTCCAGAGTTGCCAGGCAGATAGCTAAAGAACATTAAAAAAACCCTCCATATGACAGGATACACTAAAAAATTATATTTGGCTAAATCTTCAGAACAACAACTCTCCTCCAAATGGTAATTCTCAATGAGGAAAATAAGTCAATTTAGATAAAGGCTTGTCTTTTCTATTTCCCCATCAGTCTTCACTGGAGACAAAATAGTAGTTAATGAATTCAGAATATTTTGTCCATGCTTTACCTTGCCTGTCTTGCATTATATTTTAGTAGAAGAGAAGAACTTCTAAAGGAGAAGCCCAGTGAGACTGGAGATATGCAATTCAATGATGGAAACTTCGGAGTCAGAGATTGAGATTTTTTTGCTACTATATATAATATATAACAGATATATAACATATAATAAGATAAAATATATATGGTTTATAATTTAAATATTGTATGTATTATACAGCATATAGCGTATATTTAATATATATATCATAACTTTAAAAAAACACAATGTGTATGCATGTAAAGTTTAGTTAAATTTTTGAAGTAGCTTTTTCATTATTGTGGATTGAACTCTTGCATAATTTTAGCTGCTTCATATGTTTCTTCACTGTTTTCTCTTGAAATACATTACACTGTTATAGTGCTTATATGTTTTTTAGGCTGTAGTTTGTTGCTATTTCTTCTTTCTTAGATTCTTAGAGGATTAAGTTTGGATGAAAATAAAACTCTTAAATAAAAATAGTTTTGCTAATCCTAAAATTTAACAATAGAAACTGTTAGCTCCCACTATGAGTGCACGTTAATCAAATGTACAGGGACTACATAGTCTGCTCTTCTGCCAGTGGTTTTCATGCACTAGCAATTGTAATGTAGGAAACAACATCCAAGATAGAAGTACATAAATTTGAAGAGAAACTTTAGACATTGGTGTGCTATTTGGGACTGACCAGACAACTTTAGTGGCAGAATTTACTTAAGCCAGAAATGCATCCCTAGAACAAGGAGTGATGGAGGCTAGTGTCAGCTGAAAGGCTCTCTTCAAACTTTCACCTGCCATTTTATATACTTCCCAGGAGAAAGCAGTTGAGATTTAGGGAGGAGAAGAAGGATGAAAATATACACTTGAATATGCTGTTCTTCATTCTCCTTTTTGACTGTTGTTAAAATTCCTGCTTTCAAGCCTTCTTCACTGTGCCTTTTTGAAAAACAACAGTTTTCAGACTGGAACATACAATATTAAACAGTAAGATTTTTTTCTCCCCAAAATAAGCAGGTAGGTAGACTGCCCATTTCTCTTTCCTAACTACATTTGTGTACTAACGGAAGACAATAGAACAATTATATCCCAAAGAATATTTAAGTATTTAGATGGTCACAGATAAAAGTAAAGATGTGAGAAAAAAATCAACATAATCCAAGAATTCTTAATTTGAAGTTCTACATGAGGATATATGTCCCCTCATTTTCCCTTATACACAGTTATGAATGATCTGACAACTAGAGACACAATTTCCTTGCTTCCGCCTTGGACTCAAAGTTTGTTACATGACTCCTGATACAGGCTACCTGTACTTCTTATTAGCCTATGTACAGTGTAAACACTTTGTGGGCAAGTATATATATCAAAGAACACACACAAGCACTCTCATACTTGCTCTAAGAGAAGTTGACTGCACCTAATATCACCAAGATGTGAAGGCTGGAAATATAAGATCTGTAAAATGTATCAGTTCGCTGAGGGGTCCTAACATCACACACTATGTATTTTCAAGAGTTTTTATTTCTATAGCATCTAGATTTGTTCAATGTGTTGAATAAGCAGTTGGAGTTTATTATGTGCACTCCTAAGGTGAATCTTTTCTTGGTTTTTGTTCTGTGTTGTTTTGTTTCAACCAAAAGGAAACCAGATTATGCTCTCTGACACCAATGCATGAAAAAACACAGAAACTGGAAACACAAAAGGTGTTTGCTCCAAAATATTGATGTACATGCCACCATACTTAACCTGACAAAAGTTAAGTCAAACTTAACAGAGACAAAAATGAGAACTAAAAGAGTTATAATTCAAATAGTTAAAAACCTAGCTATGTCAAAACAAACCAAAAAACCCACTGAAGAGGTGCCCCTCTTCCTTCACTCAACTCTGCTGCCACTGTTGATTTTTTCCAGGTTTGTTGCTACTTGGAGTTTTGTAGTCAGTCATTTAATTTTAATTTATTTTTATTTTTTTTATAGTGAAAGGTCTAGTGAAAGATGTCGCTGTCCATGGCAGGTTGGACCTAGTTGGACTAGGTGATCTTTAAAAGTTTCTTCCAACTCAAACCATTCTATAATTCTGTTATTCCATACTTCAGTTTTCATAAACATTCCCAAGGTATGGGTATTTTGGGTTTTGGATTTGTGTTGAGGTTTTTTGGAGGCATTCCGTTTCTTTATATAATTCCATTTAAACCTGCAAACATCACACCTATGCAAAAAAAAAAAGTCAATAATACATTTTATTGGTTGCTATTTAAAAAAAAACGAACAAAAAACACACAACAAAATCACAACTTGATTTTGTCTTGAAAGAAATAAAATATCTATATTACAAAATAAATGGAATCTTACTGATTTAGAGATCTTATTTCTGTTAAATTTTAGGTGTATAAAATTATTCAACAAAAAATCTCCCAACACTTTTCATGTGATACTCAATAGATCTTTTTTGTTCTGGCTTCCATAGTCCTCTCTCCTCCACTGGCTAGACTGTAAGGAGGAACATACTCTTCTAAAATTTCAACAATCAATGATGAAAGATGTTTCAGATTTCTGACTTTCAACCTTTTAGCTACATATTTGTTTCCTTCAGCTCTCATTTGCATTATAGTGAATTGGGTCTTACTTTGAACTCATACATCACCTTTCATCTGAAAAGCTCAAGGCAGGTTTAATGTGCCTCTCTTGAAACCCATAAAACTTGTGTTACACAGCCTGAAATCTCAGCAGCTGTATGTGAATTGAAAGCAACTAATCAGGATACTGGAAGAAAATAAAACAAAACCAACCCCTTGCTACATAATTCTAGCCAAGTGGACCAGGGCTTTTAGACACTACTACAATGCAAATAAATAGTTATCTAGAGAAACAATGTCCTAAGAAATAAGGAAGAAGAAACATGAAATATAAACATCACGCACCCTGTGGGAGTATACTGCAGAATTCAGAGCACGTTCGAGCATGTCCAAACCTTTTAGTTTGTTCAGAAAGCTTGTTCTTAGCTTTGAGGTACTGTTGAGTGGTTTTGCTATGCTAAAACCTGAGAAACATGCCCTGAACATCCTGATTTAAAATAAATAAATAAGAAGCAAATTATCATAGGCTACTACTTGTTCTATTGAAATTGAATAGTTGTCCTGAATCTTATGATTACCTTACAAATAAGATATCAGGGGGGGAAAGAATCTCCTTTTATCTTATTTTACTACTTTACATTTTATAAGTACATTATTTAAGGAGAATGTAGGGAAAATGATAGGCAGTTCACATCTTGTTTCCAGTTCTGTCATCAAAACAGAAGAATGAAAAAAAGAATGATACATTACACATTAAAATAGACTCTTTCGAGTTTTATTCAAAACTTAAAGGTAATATTATTCATGTTTCATTTTACATATAGGAAATAGAGAGATATGAATCTTAAAAATTAAGAAAAAAGAAAGTTTATCTTGATGAAAGGGTTCTTATGAAATTATAGAAAATTTATCTAGAAAATAACAATCCTAGAACACAAGAAACTATCTCCCTCTAATGAAAATAGTAGTCAGGTGACTAGATATCCTTGGACATTTAAATCTATCCACTGCTGAGAACTGTCTAATAATTCTTTCACAGTCAAGAATTCAGGGCTATGAATCATAATTTCTTCTGTAAATGTGTCTCCTGTTATACATATTTTTCAATAGATATTTTTCGGTAGTATGAAAAAGGGGAGGAAGGGGAGGGCTGTATTTCAAAAGAAATCTGGCCAAATAAAACCATGTCTAGAATGTCTAACATTGAACACAGTTCCTCTTCTTCCATGTACTTTTGATTTGATTTTGAAACATGTTTCAGAGACATGGATTTCACAGATTAAATGCCAGCCTGCATTCATACAGAACACATATGAATTCTCCGTAGACCTATAATTTAAGACAAATCAGAAGGAATGAAAACGCCACAAACAAACCAAACCAAACTTTATTTCCTTGTCTGTCTTAGAAAAACAATTTCATAGACTCACAAATGCACAACCTTCCTATGTATTTGTCACACCAAAAGAAACTGTCACTGGTTCCAGTCATGCATGTGAAAGTGCATAAGTGAACCTTATTTAATGCTCTGATAAATTGTCATATTAGAGATCTCTATGGGCATAACCAATGGTGTTGCACAGAGGTGCAGTGATGGATACACTTCTAGCATGAAGAATGTTTGGAAAATGAAGTGACTTTTAAATGCAACCCATTTATTTTCAGACAGATTTTTAAAAATCATACATGACTGTATAGCTGATAATATTAATTTGGTATGATGCACAAGAATTTCAGTTAAAAGGAACAGACAAAAAAAAAAACGAACAAACAAACAAAATCACTGCAATTGACTACAGGGATCTCATAATTCATTTTTCAAAACTTGCACAAAACACGATTAATGCCTTCAAGGAGATCAGTTTTGGCTTCAAAAAAAGTTCAGACTTCCTATGGTATAAAAAGGGGGATTCAGTCTGAAATATAATAAAGTGAGATTCCTAAAATGATCTCTGTATGCAATAAGCACCAGCTTAAACTCAGCCTTTGACTCCTAGACTGTGCTTTTTTATTAATACTACTGAATACATTGATTGATAAGGGGAAAACCCAGAAAAAAACAAACAAAAACAAAAGAGTGATATTCCTTAAAATGAGTTTATGTGTTCCAAGATGTTACTGGAAAAAGGGAATCAGTGGATGTGATGCAAAAGGATCCATACACAGTAGGGCACACAGAATTTTTGTTTAGTAGAAATTTTGTGTAATCTCATTGCTTTTTTATTTCTAAAAACTGTGGCACACAGACCAAAATATATCTCTAAAAAACGAGGCAGACCTAATGTAAATCTTAGTGATATATCTGTTATTGTCACTTCATAGAAAAGTCCTTTCTTATGGTGACAGACCACATTTTTTAAATGAATCAGGTGGTCAAGTCCTTTGATGTACCACTAAGTACATTAGATTTCCACAGTAATAATTTGGACAGGTCTTTTATCCATATTCATTCAGGAAATTGAACCAGATTATTTCAGTTGTGCTTTATGGATTTTAGAAAATAACCAACAAATTACTTTGTGATCAGTCTCCCTATGAAACTGGCACATCATCTCTCTTTAAAACAGTTGCTAAGACTTCCTTTACTCATTCTGACAGTTAATGACATGACTGCTGCTGCACCCATATACTTTTCATTTTGATACATTAATTTGCATAAAGAGCAGACCATTCACCATTGTGATACCATCAGAAAGTCTCCCAAATGTCTAAGTCAGGTATGTTTTAATTATTTGTTGTGCTATAGTCACCATCTGAAAAAAACATCACTTCAGAAAACACAGACTTAAAAAGCCTTCTGTAGATTGAAATGCTGACATACTGCTTACATTTTTGTGGACACTCATACACTCTCCAAAGAATCCAGTGACTGCATTTAAAATAATTTACAATACATACAGTCTACCTTAGTATAAAAGGAGTTTATGGATGAGAAACTCCCTCCTTCTTTAGGAGGTAAAATGAAAAGCAATTTCTGCCTAATCATTGATTTTAAACCTTCATCGCAGGCTACTGTGCTCTTCTCCCCATTCCGACCCCGCAAGAAAAGACGTTTTGAAAGCTGTCAGTTTGACTATATAATATTTGCCCCCAAAAATCACATTTTTAAGTATCAAACTTAACTTTAACGGAATTGTCTCTAAAGAATGAGGGAACATGAGAGCAGAACAACAAAATGCAAACATACTCCAACGAAACGTGCACATATACTCATTTAAATGCAGCATAAGCAAAGCTTATTTTAGTCTCCCCGTATTGTTTCTACTATGAAATAAATTAATATGGCAGTTTCCTTCTGACTGCTGAAAACAAAATTGGTTCTTTCACAAATAAATTGCCTGTATATTTAAAAAGCAACTAATTCCTTACACACAAATTTTATTTGTACTTCTGCAGATTTTTAAAGACTTCATCATCACTACCATGCAGGTCTTCTCTCTTACTTCCATGTCCCCTCAAAAAATAGCAGATTTATTGATTAGATATTTTAAATAATGCTCTTAACAGTATTTTTAGAACCTTTTCCTTTTAAACAATTGATATATTTTTTTAAGGAAATAACTGTAAACACTGTGACAGCAGCTTCCCTTCAGAAGTGCACAGCACCTTCATCAGCATCTTGCAGATCAGCTTTGGTAACCATTGGAACCATTGGAACATTGGGGAAGATTAATTCAGCTTCTAATCAAAAAGTGGGAGAAGGAACATGAAGAAAATGAACTTGTCTCACTTGGTCAAGAATTCATCTCACATTTACTGTGGTCTGTTCCTTCCTATGTTCTACTCACCTAGATCAAGAAATGGTTCAACTTCTGTCTTATATGAGTTCAGCAGAGCACCAGTGCCATCTTCACAGTAGTCAGCAAAAATTTGCCCTGGAATTCTCCTGGTGCAAAAGTTTTTCCACATCCCCATTTCGTAGTGATGAAGTAAATGGTATCTCAGGAACATCCTGTTCACCTGGACATGATGGAATGCTGGTAAATGAGACCGATCATTGTCATTGTCCCTTCTTGAGGAATACCACCCACAGATGATCTCATCTGCAAGCTACTTGCTGAAACTGGAAAAGAAAGTGCCTCTTCACACTTCTTAAGGACCATGGGCTCCTTGTACTCCATGGTACTCACAGTTATGCAGAGACTGTGAAAGTCTCATCATCAAGAATATGCTACAGCTAGACACCTTTAGTGCCCAACAAGCTGCATGACTTCATGGTGCTTGGAAAGTGAGGGCAAAGGGAAAGAAGCATTTCTGTAACCAAAACACTCTCAGCTGATAGCTTTGCTTTTTAATTAAAAGCAAGTCATCCTAACCTATGCTTGTTATTGCCTGTAAGGCTGTTGATGAGAACTAGGTAAAAGTCTTCCTGATATCTATATACACTTTCAAGGATTTTTTGAAAGGTCCAGGATGTGGATCCTGAAGCAGTGCCAGAGATTATGGTCTCTTCCAAACTCTGCCATATGGCATTCTCAGACCCCAGCAAGCAAAGGTCCAAGCAAGTGATATAGTCTTAATGATCTGCTGCTACTCAGAGAGCTTTTGAACATTCTCCAAAGTACATCTGCCCTGAGGTCTAACTATTGCTTGGTCTTCAGATAAACAGCTTTCACCTTTCTGAACCATATAAAACACTTGCACCCATCAGCAGTACAGGAAGCAAAGCCAAATAAAAGTTCAGTGTTAGTCATGTCCTTTCAAAATACATCTTCTCTGTCCTACAGGCAGCTGCTTTATTTTCCTGTGGACAAATGGCAACAGCAACACAGCTAACTCTCTCTATTCATTTTTCAGGTATTTTCTCTTCCTTCATCTCTTTCAGGCACCTTCCTTTTCCCTGCCTTATTCCTTGAGTCTCCACATGGACAATTTCTAGTATAATTCTGAAGGCCTGCACAGAGTGCATGGATAGAAGCAACTAACATTAAGCAACCTTATCTGAAGAAGTTTGACCATCTGCTCTTAAACCAAAAAAGAAATTATCCTTCTTTTTCAGCTCTGGAGTACCTTGTTATCAGTATTTAAAAAAAAAAAAAAAAAAAGACAAGTTCTTACTGATATATTTTGTTCTTGTGATAGTCTGTTTTAAATATTTAAGGATAAATATACTGTATTTACCATACATTTCAATGAAGTTACATATTCATTGTATCATTGTATTAGCTTTCATTATTCTGGAACATTTCATTCAATGCAATAAGACAGACCAAGTGGAGAAATTTTCTTCTTGATGCATTTAATAGCTTAGATTATTATTATTTTAAAGCAACTTTTTTCCCCCATTTAGTTACAATTAATATAACATGGTTTGTGTGGGAGAACTCTTCTACTTCTTTCACCTGAGTGCTAATGTGTCTGATGTATCAATGTCATTAGAGCTGCTAATCATTTTCCAACCCACATCAGATTTCTTAACAAAATCTATTCACTTAATAACAGATTCCAGGTAATACTGTGAGACTATGTCCCCAAAATAAATAGAAATGCATAACTTTTTAGAGCAAACTTTTTTTTATAGGTAGATACAAGCATACATTCATGTACTTGAATGCTTTGCAAATGACTGCTTTGGGCAGTAAAGAACTACAATAAGTATTTGAGATTAAATAAGCTATTAATTTTCTTACTCAGGTTCAAATGAATCTAAGTGGATCGTGTGTAATCACAGAGATAAATTTGTCCATAGACCCTTTCTCCACTCCACACTCTTCCTTAAAAATAACTGCATGTTCAAATTTTTGTAACAAGATAATTTTCATTTGAAAACACCTCTCACAGCTCACACACTTTTCAGCAGAAGAAATTTACACTGCAGTGGTACCTTAGAATTAACAAACCTTAATTATCTATGCAAAAGAACAGAAGTGAAAATAGAATACTCCTGTTAATCAACAATTAATTGTTAGGTGATTCATTTCAACATGAAACAAAGTGGACAACAGAATTTACACTGGGTTCTATCAAACACTGAGAATTTTTTTTGTATCCTTCCTTTTCCTTTTAGTAAAATTTTAGTCCTACTTTCAGTCACTCAGTAAAAACTTCTAGGGAAAAAAATACCATGGAGCATGTATTTTGGGCTGTAACTTAATCCAGAAAATATTTTGACTTTCCAGTATTAACATATACATGTAAGTCATTACATTTAGAAATGTTTTTTGCGAAGATGAAAAAATGGAATAGGTTTTCAGCTGACACTGAGTTCCACATAACCATTTTTTTTTTGTCAGTCCATATGCTACATTTTAATATGACTCAAAAGAGGATTGTACAGCATATTTAAACCATGATACAAATGTATTCCATCTGATTAACACCAATTAGAAATATTTACTGTAGGCTATCTAAGAAAATAAAAATTTTTGATGATAAAAGGAGAAAAAAAAAAGGAAAAAACTAACTAACTCAAATGTGAGTTGAATTCAGTATTCATGGTATAAAAAAATGCAAGTTTATTTTTACAATAATTATATTACTATATTGTTTGTGACTTGGCTTATTGCATTCATTACTGTGTTGTTTTTTTTTCTTTACAAATAATAATCAAAGATTTACTTAGGCAGTATAAGGTTTTCAGTACAATAATCCAAAAAACATATTCTTTTTGAAAGGACTTTAGATTTTTGCTTGCTAAGAAGAATATTCAAAAAACATTTTGCCATTTTAGACAAATACATTTCCTGCACATTCCTCATCACTGAGGTTCTACCAGTGCATTAACTAAACTTAGCATTTGCAATGTTAGGACTACATGATTTAGAAGTAAAAAAATAATTATAACGTAAGAAAACAGGAACCTGACTGATGGATGTGGTATTCTTCTACTCTTTGTATCTTGCAGACTTGTTTTGGGGCTGTACAGCAAGGTCAAAGCACTTCTGAAAGACTGTGTTCTCACCTAATGTATAAATCTTTTTGAAAATACTGCTAATTAACACATTTGGAGTTACTTTAAGATTATTTTATGTTGTGCAGAATCCAGACAGACCTTAATCATCTATGCAAAAGCATAGAAGTGTTTTTAAAATCCTTTGTTCCAATATGTTGTTAGCTGCACTGAAGATACTTATGAGAGCTCTGAGAACTGGTATTAAAAAGTTAATTCAAATAAATGTCTCCCAAAATTTCCGGTTTCAGAAAATAATTTCACCACGATATGACCTTTCAGGACAGAGATCTTGACTGTGGATAATTCATGAGATAGTTAAATGGTTCTAATTAATTATGTACTAAAGGAAAGAATGTGCTTTTAGGGTAAAAAGGAACCACTTAACCCAGATACTTCTTCTGTTCTCTCAGCAAGTCCAAAACCAAGAAGAGGGAAAAAGAAAGAAAGGTTTTATCTACCCTTTCAAGTTGCAGATGACAACTGTGTGTACCGTGATGGTAAGAATTCATATAATTTTCGTACTTCCAGCATTTGCTGAGATTACTGAGACCTATACAATCTTTTTTAATGAGTAATCTGCTTTGCTAAATTTTTGCAGCATTTCAGAAAAACATAAATTGATGCTTTCCCACACGCACACATTGTGACATCAAACCCACTTCTGAATATAAGAATAATGTCATTCATAATAGTAGTAAAACAATACTTCAATCTGATTCTTTACTTAAGTATAAACTGTTAGATGTAATTATGAAGCAGGTTTAAAAGAGAGGAGAAAAGTGAGTTAGAAAGAATATTAACACCACCTTTTAAAAATCCTTAAATTTTAACTTTTTCTAATAGATTTTTAAGCAATAATATTTCAGTGGTGTTCTATTATTAAGTGCTATACCTTACTAGTCAGAATGTAAATAAATAGGTACATAACATTAAGCTTAATGTCATTCTCTTTTATATTGCTTTTATACGTAGAATATTTTGCCCAATTAAAAACACAGAAGAATTTTCTTTCTGCATATGAAATAAACACACTGTAAATATAAACTATTCAGATGAATAGTATCTGTTTTAGGTCTTTGCTGTGTACAAAGTGCACAATATGTTCCTCAGATCAACAGCTTACCACACCCTTGGTACTCACACAGATAAGGGGAAATGATTACTCAGTTTGGGGATGTTTCCATAACCTAAAAGGAAGTGGGGAAAAAAAGAGAAGGAGAAGAGATGCATGTAGCAAGAAGAGATCAGGAGGTCCTGAGGAGACCAATGAATAGATACACACCCAGACTTCATTGGAGATTGAAAAGACTTTTCTTGGATACCCAGGGTAACCTGTGTGGAACTTGAGACCTTATCGTTCCAACTTGAAAGGAGGTTGTACTAAGGTGGGTGTTGGTCTCTTCTCCCAAGAAACAACTACTAAACAAGAGCAAATGGCCTCAAGTTGTGCTAGGGGAGGTTTAAATGGGATATTAGGAAAATTTTATTTACAGAAGGGGCTACCAAACATTGGAACAGACTGCCCAGGGAACTGGTTGGGTCACCATATCTGGAGCTATTTAAAAGATGTGTAGATGTGCTGCTGAAGGGACATGGTTTGGTGGTGAACTAGGTTTATGGTTGGACTCGATGATCTTGAAGGTCTTTTCCAACATAAACCATTCTATCACTCTGTGATTATATGATTTCTCATAGCTGCCACAGCTCCATCACATCTTCAAAAAACTAAAAATTGGATCTAATTAATCAGGATCTATAAACCACTAATTGTTTTATAACTAGAATACCATCTGCACTGAGCTGAAGAAGACAATGTGATTCAGGTAGTCTTTGGCAGCCCCCAGAAATCTGTTTATACAAGGAGACTCACTACTGCTGTCAACAGGGAAATAGTACTAGGAAAGTAATTTTATTTAGAAATTTCACCCATAGCTATTTTCTATCAGGAAACAAAAGCAAATGAAGTTGTAGCACAACTTTTGTTGATTTATTCAACAGTTACTATAAAGCATGTCAGTTAAGCTAACTGCTCCTTAGCTCTGCCCATTTCTAGATTATTACTCTCCTCTGTCCTTGCAATATACATTTAAGAAGAAAACAAATTACTGCTAGTGACAGAAAATAACAGTAAGTAACTACCTATTCTTCATTTCCTGTAGTTCCTGAGAGCACTTAACCAGGGTAGGCATACACCTGTATGTATAAGACTAACCTTGTACTTGTCGAAACTCTGAAATCATGCCACGGCATGCATCCTCATCTATATTATGTTAATCTACTAAAGGCAGCTCTGAAATGCAGTTTTTTGAAACATGTTTCTTAATGAGGTGTTCAAGTGTCATAGAAATTCAAGATTGAACGTGTAAATATTTATGCTGATGATTAAATTGACATACACAAGAAGCTCTATGAACACTCTAAACAACTCCTAAACACATTTAAGGATGGTGGCTCAACCACCTCCCTGGGCAGCCTATTCCAATACCTGACTACTCTTTCTGTGAAAAACTCTTTCCTAATGTTCAGTTTTAACCTACCGTGTTGTAGCTTGAAGCCATTCCCTCTTGTTTTATCACTAATTACCTGGGAGAAGAGACCAGCACCAATCTCTCTACAGTGTCCTTTCAAGTAGTTGTAGAGAGTGATGAGGTCAGCTCTCAGTCTCCTCTTCCTCAAGCTAAACAGTCCCAGCTCCTTCAATTGCTCTTTGTACAATTTGTTCTCCAGCCCTTCACCAGCTTCATTGCCCTCCTCTGCACCTGCACCAGCACCTCGATATCTCTCTTGTATTGAGGTGCCCAAAACTGGACACAATACTCCAGGTCTGGCCTCACCAGTGCTGAGTACAGGGGGACAATCACCTCCCTACTACTTCTGGCCACACTATTTCTAATTCAAGCAGATATAGAAACAACATGTTTAGAAATGACATGTTTCTAAGGGATTACTTATTCCCATGAAGCAGAGATAAGGAGAAAACTGAGGAGGCAGAAGTGTCAAAGCATGTTCTTACCCAGTAGTCATTTTTTCATATCACAATTCCACAATACTACCTACACCGCAGACCTTTCAAAGAGCTATAGTAAAATCAATATCATATACTCTGTTTATTTTCACTTAAGTAAGAAACCATTTATCAGAGACTGGAAGATCAGCTGTCAGAACAGCAAGCATACTTTAAATGCTTCTATTCGTAGGTTATCACTGGATTTAGCCAAAGTTTTCAGATACTACCTGTCCCTCACAAGTACTTTATGCTTCTATTTCTTCCTCTCCTAACAATTAAAAATTTGGGGTGGGGGGAAGTAGGAAACAGTCATAACAATCAGTGGCTGACACGTCACATAAAAATACTTTATTTTCTCTTTATTTGGTAGATTTTTTCTCTCTCTTCAGTTTTTCAAGATTTCTCTTGGGACTATTTAGCAAAGGAAAAAACATCAGTACCTTTGCTCAAGTAGACAGAAAGGTTTTAATCCTACCTGGTTTTCTGCAAGGACAAACTGACCAGAATTCTGAAGATTCCAACAGAAGGGAAAGAACATCAGTCTTGGGAGGACACTGTTACACTGCATGATGTCTTATATAGAAAAAAAAAAATAGAGAGGTATTCACAAAAGCCCACTTTGAGAAGACTAAACTAATTAGGTTATAACATACCACTAAAAATAATTTGTTTGCACTACTAAAACTCTGGGGAAATCTGGATCGGCAACAAAGCACAGCTGTTGCTATTCAGTATATTTTGATTTTGGAGTTCTTGCAGTTCAGCTAATGTTAAGGTATGCAGCTGTGAACTGTTCTGATCAGCAACAGTTTGCACCTGGGGTGACACTGAGCTGCTACTATCTCTTTTTCCATTCATAATATACTTTTTCTACTTGTACTGTCATAAGCCAAAAGCTACTGCATGGTTATTAACACTAATCCCAAATAGGAAAAGTTGTTATGAGAAAATGTTCTTCCAAGTTCTCCGGTTAGCTGTACAAGCTAGTTATATAGAGAATTTGTTCTAACATATGGGATTCTACCTATTGTACTTTTAAATTAACTCCACTGAAAAATTGAAGAATCCACAATCCATTGAAGAATCACAGTGGAATAAACATACAGATTTTTAGACATTTCCTTGTAGAATGTTTCCTTGCTGATTTCCCATGTTTTGCACACACCAGCAACTGACACATGGGATTGTAATGTGAAACTCTACAAGCTAGTATTTTATGTTAATTTCAATGTTAATATTTCTAGGTATTGCAGACTTTGCCACCTGCAAGAGCAAGACAATAAGAGATATAACTAATTAGGAAGACTATAACTTATTTAAATGAGTCAGAAATAAAGCAGTCCCACCAGAAACTTCTACAATATAGATCTTAGGAAAATGAGATCAGTTATTAAATAGCAATGCCACTTAGGCATTGGCCAGATTAATCAACCTTTCCCCTAATTAAAAAGTTCCTTCTTCTACCAACAGAGATATTCTCAGACCATAACTACAAATTTTATTAGTCTGCCAATGCTTTTCATAAAAGAATACTGTGATAAGAAACTTTTGCAGCCTTAAAATTACATATTTTACAACGTCACATAAGTTTAATTAACTGCCATTTTATTAATCAGACCTTCGTCATCATAATTAGTGTCAGACTTCCAAAAAGCAGAGAAAAACATTGGCAAACCTGGGCTGTGGACTTTCAAAGAGAAGACAGAAAATAGACACATTAAAAAAAATAAAATATATATATATCCTCAACATTAGGCACTAATTTTCACCAGTCAGTCATTCTGTCCAGACTCCACCCCCAAATCTCAGAGAGGAGACAGAGAGAAAAACAGCCAGCTTACCCAAAGGAAGCAAATATATCCTCCACACTACTCACAAAAGTCTCCATATTTCACAAAGGCTGCAGTGGTAGGATGAAGTGGGTGTGGACGACATTGTTATTCTATGTACGTGTTTGTTTTGTAACATGTGAGTACTTCATTAACATTGTTTAACTGTGGAATTACTCATGTAGTTGTTTGAAGAACTGATGTCCACTTCATCCTCAGGGAAGTTAAACCCTACAAAAGTAGGGTGCTACTACTGTAAGGCCACTGGGCAGAGGAGGCTAAAGAATAGAGCTGTTTAAGGAGATTGGTTTCAGTTGTTTGGTGACACAAAGTTAGTCAATCATAATGCATTCCAGTCTTTAAGAGAACTATAGGGGTCTTTTGTTTGGGCTTTTTAGTTGTTTGTTGAGGATTTTTGTTCTTGCTTTTTTCCTCAGTAGTGAAGCCTCTTTTTAAATTGAATTCTATAAATTAGACAGTACAAGAGAAAATTATTTTTTTTTTTACAATTAAGGAAAATATAAATCATTACTTAACTATTAATAGTTTAATTTTACTATCCTTCATTTCATTTACTGAGAAATTTAAAATTAGATTGGTTTCAGTTGTTTGGTGACACAAAGTTAGTCAATCATAATGCATTCCAGTCTTTAAGAGAACTATAGGGGTCTTTTGTTTGGGCTTTTTAGTTGTTTGTTGAGGATTTTTGTTCTTGCTTTTTTCCTCAGTAGTGAAGCCTCTTTTTAAATTGAATTCTATAAATTAGACAGTACAAGAGAAAATTATTTTTTTTTTTACAATTAAGGAAAATATAAATCATTACTTAACTATTAATAGTTTAATTTTACTATCCTTCATTTCATTTACTGAGAAATTTAAAATTACAGCTCTTATTTAAAAAAAAAAAAAAAAAGGTAAATGGAAAGATTCTTCAAAGAGTTCTCTGTCATGTAAAATGACTCCTTTCCATTTGATTCAGTGGTCTGGATTATACCTAGCAGCAAGTTCCTTCCAAATCCATACTTGGATCCTGTCCTTGCTTCAGTTTCTTTCCTCTGTAAATCAGGAAGCCAGCCTGCCAGTTAGTACTGTAATGAGTTTGCGTGCCATGGTTTTGGTGGCAGGGAGGTAAAGGGCATCTTCTGTGAGAAGCTGTTAGAAGCTTCCCCCAAGTTCAATAGAGGCAATGCCAGCCCGTTCCAAGACAGACCTGCCACTGGCCAAGGCCAAGCCCATCAGTGATAGTGGAAGCACCCCTGTGATAACATTTTTAAGAAGGTGAGGGCAGGAGGGGAAATAAGGCAACTGCAGCTGAAGAGAGGAGTGAGAATACATGACAGCAACAACTCTGCAGACACCAAGGTCAGTGATGAAGGAGGGAGAGGGGGTCTTCTAGGCACCAGAGCACAGATTCCTCCACAGCCCGTGGTGAAGACCATGGTGAGGCAGGCTGTCCCCCTGCAGCCCACGGAGGTCCATGGCCGAGTAGGCATCCACCTTCCAGCCCATGGAGGACTTCACACTGTAGCAGGATGTCTGAAGGAGGCTTTGACCCTCTGGAGAGCCTGCGCTGGAGCAGAAACAACGTGTGATGAACTGACCACAACCCCCATTCCCCGTTGCCCTGCACCTTATCTCTACCCATGAGCCTTTCTTTTGTATTTTCTTTCTCCTGTTCAGTTGAGGAAGGTGATAGAACAGCTTTGGTGGGCACCTGGAATCCAGCCAGGGTCAAGCAACTGAAAATACATCAATGGAAGTTCCACTAATGTGTTTTTCAGAACCTTCTTCTTCAAGGACACACTTGTTGTTCAAACAATTTAAAATTAATCAAACTGGGTAAACTGCAGAGTACCACCTGGCTCATGCTGGATTTTCTTACTCCAGGACCTGCTGCTCCTGCTCCTGTCATCTATGACAATATGTGCTCTGCCAAATTTTTCAGTTGACTGGTATGGTAATCCTTTTTTTTAATGTTTTACCTCCAGATATAATACAGCCAATACAGAATGGCACACTAACATAGGAGAAATCACAATAAAAAAGTAAAAGCTGTTGCCCTTCTGTATACTGGGATACAGATACAGAATAAAGGTATATATCAAATGAGTTAGGATCTTCCCTAACATCTCAAAATAGATGTTATCCCTCTTCTGTTGACACCTTTCCTCTGAATGGCTCTGGATACAACACCTTGTTTGATTCCTTCTGCTCCCTGCTTTAGTTTAGGAGCCTGAGATTCTTTTTTACTGCAAGGAGTAGGTTAAAACAGTGGTATCAACATCTAATATTATGTTCAAGTAACATATGATGATGGTGTACTAGTTTAATGGTTAGAGAATTCACTGAGGAAGCAAATTCTTCCAGAAAGCTAGTTTGGTCTTGTTATAGTTCAATTTGATTGCTTGTTTGGGTTATTGGATTGTGGAGGTTTTTCTCAGAACTGACTGAACAGGGGTTTGTGTTTTGTTCTAAAACACAAATGACCTTTGTTTTTTTGTCACGGACTCATTAGAAGTCAATAGAGAAGGGCAAGGAAAGACTATAACTTGCATTCTGAAATAAGAATATTTTCAAACGTTGGAGTTTTGGGACTACAAAATCCAGTGACCTCTGAGAGTGCGTTTCTCTCCTGGAAACAGGGAGAATAGGATTTAAGACACACTTTCTCTAAAGCATTTTTAAACTCCTCTGAAGTTTAAATAACAACCTACTTTGTGGCTATTGTGATATCACAGAATCTTTGAGGTTGAAAGACATCTCTGGAGATCATCTAATTTAACTCCTCTGCTCACTGCAGAATCAGCTACAGCAGTGTGCCAAAGACCATATGCAGTCAGGCTTTGAATATTTGCAGAGATGGAGACTCCACAACCTCTCTGGGCAACCTCATCTGGTATTTGACTAC